>NC_085048.1:36241253-36934152 GCF_963662255.1 Cinclus cinclus | reverse complement strand
CCCAGGGTGTCTCACTCTGCCAAATGACACATCTTCATGTTTTACTTTGGCTCTGATATAATCTGAATTTGTCTTCTGACTAGCTTTGTCTAATCTTACTGGGATTTCTTTGAAGAACTCAAATAGAAAGTTTAGCTGTTTATGAAGAAAAATACAGAGGGAAGAAACCAGGCAGATTTTTCCCTGCCTACAGCTTACAAGTTTTGAGTGAGGGATTTTGTATGAGTGCATAAGAAACTCCTACCCTTTCAGCATGCCTCTATTTAAAAACATCTTCCTATAATATCTGTCATCTGAAGAGCATAAATATGAAGACAGTGTGAGAAAGATCTCATTTAAACTATATTAGAAGATGTTAGAGATTGAATTTGTCTTCCCCAACTTCATTCATCTCAAAAAAAAAAAATCTAAACAATAACACTCTCTGGGCTCTTTCTATAACAAAGAATCACAAATTCACAAAACCATCTAGGTTAGAGAGATCATCAAGTCCAACCTGTGACCTAACACCATCTTGTCAAGTAACCAGTAGCACTAAGTACTATGTCCAGTCTTGTATTAAACATCTCCAGGGACCATGACTTCACCACATCCCTGGTCAGCCCATTCCAATGCCCAAACACTCTTCTGTGAAGAACTTCTTCCTAATGTCCAGACTAAACCATCCCTGCTGCTGCTTAAGACTGTGTCCTCTTCTCTGGTTCCTGGTTGCCTGGAAGAAGAGGCCAACCCCCACCTGGCTACAGCCTCCTTTCAGTCAGGTGTAGAGAATTATAAGGTCTCTCCTGAACCTGCTTTTCTTCAGGCTAAACATCCTCAGCTTCCTCAGCTGCTCCTCCTAGGGGAGTGATTCACCTTGTGTCTCACAAACATCTTCAGTTGGAAATATTTGAGTTTTCTTGAGATGTGCTCTGTCTTATGTTAACAATATATTTTCTGCATGAAACAAAAGCATTTAAGGAAGAAGCATAATTGCTTCTGCAATTTTCTGAAAGTAATGAAGCTCAGTAACATTTCTGAAAAGAATGGCAGGTTATAGACTCAGTTTATATACCTCCCAAACCCCAGGATGTTATTTTTCCAGCGAGTATCCATGATTCTCTCGAAGATCTTCTAAAGAGCATGCATTTGTAAATGAATCTGACTTTTCTGTTTAAATTGCTTCCTGAATTTTCCATATATATAATTAATGATAAAAATATTTGCTGAAGAAAATAATTTAGTAATAAAGTCTGTGGAATATAAATATATCTATAAAATAGAAAGACACCCACTGCTGAATCCAACAGACATTTAAGAAACTTATGAAATTAAGGCAATCTTTTACTATTTGTGTCCTGAGCTACAATGCATGACACAGATAATTGCAGAAAGTGACTTTCTGAAGGATCACATCACTGTAGCTCTTCTTACTCAATATGTCCAAAATTCATTTCATAACCATTCTGAATAACCATCACAAGCATAAAGATACTTTCTCTCCCACGAGGTAGCCAAGGCAAGTGTTTCTACATTGCTTTAACCATGCTTTTGAAAATCTCATTAAATTAGAGAAGAGGATGTTCAATGCCCTGGAGGAGATAGTGCACCTTGAAGCACTGACTCACTAAAGAATCTTTATGTATAAATGTCATTAGTTTCCATGTCTTCCAGATGTTTCCCTTAGCCAACAGAACAAGTACAGTTATCAATCTCCTAACATCATTTAGAAACATTAATTCACCCTCTTTTCCCTCTATACACATATTATTATTATACATGTATAGTTCTATGATAGTTCATTTCAAAGGCTTAGACTTGATGTAGGAATTCTAAATAGATGTTTTCAATAATTGCACAGCTTATAGCAGCAGTGAAGAATAAGTGACAGATTGGCCTACTGCTATCTCTGCCCTCAGCACTAGTGCCTGGCTAAACTGTTTTCAAACAGTCATTTTGGTGCCTGGTAAATTCCATTTATGCTCTTATTTAGAAGCAAAACCCAATTAAGTGTGGAAACTTGGAGGTATATTTACCAGTTGGTCACTTTATAGACAATAATAAGAAAAATAGGCTTTTCTTTTATCATGGGCTTGTACTCTCCAAATTGAATGGGTTGTAGACCAGGTCCTTCCACTGATGCATAATCCAGACAAAATTTTTCCGGTTGCTATGTTTTTAGCTCACATGTTTGTGTTTGGTCCCAGAAATACAGTTAACTGAGATTTCCATGATCTAGAGCTTTCTGATGTGTGAGACTTGCTAAATAAAACCAAAGTGCCAAAGTTCACAAGATACCCACTCTTCAATCTGACCTAATTCTGGTGCCTTCCTGGCTGTGCAAAATTGCTCCAAGCAGAAAACTGATGCCCAAAAAGATACATAAAATATTCTTTACTGTCTGAGACTTATGCATAGATAATTCAAGCATGTATTTTCCCCAAAGTAAATTTTCTACAGACACTTGTTCTTTTAAGGACCTACAAAGAAGTTGTGTCTTCCTCAACCAAATCAGTGGGAAATACCTGAGATCTTGCTTCTATAGCACTGCAGTTGTTCAGATCTTGCTTCTGTTCTTATCTTGAAGCTTTTTACTGTCACGTTGTGAAAAGACTCTCACTAGAGAGTTGGAGTATGAGAGCTTTCCAGTGGCTGTAATAGATACTGGATTAAGCCATGATTAACTTCTGTAGGATTTGGGTCAAACCTTGGATAACGACTTCAAAATGGACCTGTGTTTGTTCTGTAAATCTGACATACTACATCTCAGACTGCTTATTACCATGGACAGACTATTGTTTCATATGGCTTATTCTCACTGAGCTAAAATACTTATGAATCCCATGTTACTGTGAACATTCAAACACATTTACACAGATAAAGAAAACAACAGTTGCAAGCAGTTATACTATCATGTACCAGTCAACTTCTGAGCACTCTGAGATATTTCATTAGTCATATATTTTTATATTTTTGTCCTTGCACTGAATGTTCCAAGATACTCTCTCTATGTAAATCTGTGCTTGAAAAATTATTCAAAATGATTGTTTGAAAAGATTACCACCATAACCTGTTATCCCTCAGCCAAATGTAGAGACTCTGGTAAATTACTTGCCTCCTTGAATTTGCACTGTGCCTGACAGCTTGCTCATACATCCAGTTACGATTATGTATTGATTTTAATGATGAATAAACTATATAAATGCTGAGATAATCATGGAAAACTTACTGTTTCAACGTTCTTTCTTATAATACATTTCATATTCATCTCATACTTGCTGGAGCTGAAATTCTATGGATTAGGACAGGTGAATAATGCAAAACATGAGCCTAAAAGACATGTCTGTTCTCTTAGTATTGAAGATGAACTCTTGCAAAGCATCATGCAGCAGAAGGCAGAGGAATAATTTGTTTGTTGTTAGAGCTTATGTAGCTTTTTCACTTTTTCTGAAATGGAAATGTACATTTCTTAATACTTATGGAGAATGCAGCTGCAAACCCATTCCTTAACCTGGCTACTAGGATTAGCTTCTGATGACCACAAGAGAACACACATAAAAAAAAAAAAAAAGAAAGTTGAGTGGAATAGTTTTTAAAACTTTGTAGGTGTGTTAGACAGTGTATTTATTTCCTTTCCTTAAAATTTTTGAATTTTAAAGAGAGATTTTTTTCATGTAACAGAATAAATTATGACAAGATAATTTACACTTTCCTGACTCTGTAGAAGTTCTTCTGTGTTGTCATGCCACTAATATCTTGTTCCTGTTCTCTGCTAAGGCAGATGGTACCAGGTACAAGTAAATTTGATCAAACTGAGGCTAACAAGCTTCCAACTGACTCTCACATAGTTGGGAAGTCTCACTTAAAGTACGACTTTTGTTGCAGACAACGTGGCAAGATAAAACTATTAAATTGATATTCACTGCTGACATTTGACTTGCAAGATGATTTAAAATACCTCTTCAATATTATAAATAGATTACTAAGCTGGTATAATTTGGTTTTATATGACTCTAGAAACAGTTTGTCAAAAACTGCGTCCCCAGCACATTGCTGTTCTGGCAGCTTGTGGCAGTGCACACCATTGCAGTAGGCAGGCATAATTACTTTATACATTATTCATTCTTTCTGTGAATCGAGACCATGAACCTCATCTCTCATTTTCCAAAACACAGGAGACCCCAAAAGAAGCTTGTTTAGCAAGTAATATTAGCACTTTCTGTTTGCTAGCTCCTGAAAAAGAACACGTCCAGTCACTTGTACCCATAAAGATAACACTAAACAAAATGTTAGGAATTCACTTCAAGTACCACATTCAGTTAACCTTTGATTTGTTTAAACTGAAATAGGGTAGGTTTATATTAGATAATAGGAAGTAATTCTTTACTGTGAAGGTGGTGAGGAAATGGCTGCTCAGAGAAGTTTTGGATGTCCCATCCCTGGAAGTGTTAAGGGCAAAACTGAATGGAGCTTTGAGCAACATGTTCTAGTGGAAGGTGTCTCTGCTCATGGAAAGGGTGTGGAATTAGATGCTTTTTTGAGGTCCTTCCAACCCTAACCATTCTATGATTCTATGACTCTGATAATAAGACTAGCTATAAAGGTGCTATGGTGGTGCTGCATTTTCCTTTTAACAAGTTGAAATCAACTCAAGAATTTATTTCCTGTAGTCACCATACCACTGTGCCCATAAAACCTGACTTCTGAACAGTCAAAATGTCATGCCATGCTTTGGTAGGGGGGTGAAAGTTTCCCATAGTATTTTTTCCAAATACAATGACTACCTAATGGTGTAGTTGCTTTAAAAAAAATAAATCTAAATCTAATAAATCATATCAGGTTTATTCTTGCTGCTATTGAAAATAATAACACTGAGGGAATGACCATCATACTCATCTTCCATATCTGATTACTATTTTTCTTTCTCTAGATGTAGCAACAGTAAACTTTGCTTCCAAATCTGAAACCTGTAAAGAAACAGCAAGCCTGAAAATTCTCTCCTGAGTCTCCAGGCTATACTATCTGATACTAAAGCTGCTTGAAATTGTTTGCCAGAGATGAGAGCTGTGGTTGTGTTGATGATTCCTGCCTTCGAAATCTTTTCAAGATAACAGTCAAGTTCAACTTTTTCTAAGTCTGTCTGAACTTTGGGTATAATCTCTTTAAAGCTCCAGCTAAGCTCACCAAGCTTTGCTGGGTTTTTCTTCCCACAACATTTTTTTCTTACATTTGAAAACCTTCAACAGCCTACCAAGGAGGCTGTGAAGAGCCCTTTTTATTTTAGATTCTCCTCTGACAGAGAAAAGATCCCCACAAACCATTAAAAAATGAGAAAAATATGCAAGCCTGAAAAATGTTTTGCATATTTTCCCACTACAAACTTCATGTGCACATCCCTTGCACATCATCCCCCTGGCAGATTTTGATGTTTTGCTCTGCACAGGTCTGAAGGAGCTGGTCCAGGAGAAAATTAGTATTCCACTTAAATAAGTAAATTCAAACCTAGATCAGTGTTTTGAATTGTCTCTGACATCTAAGTCTACTATGGTTTTAACTCACCTTCATGTTTTAAACAGGAAGCTGAGATGAAAAAAGGATCTATGTCTTGTCTGTACTGTCTTGGTTTTAAAGAATATTTCCATCCAGGACAAAAAAAAATCTAGTACATGTCTGGAGACAACATTGGCAAATAACCTGCTTCCAATTTGAGACATTGGTTTGTTTTGCCAACCAGTCCTGCAGACTGTCTTTCAGACCCAGCACAGATGTCCCAAGAGGTTCAAAGTTGTGAAGCTTTATATCCATGTATTCTGGCACCATCACTATTATTTCTCTTGTCTAAACTGAGGATAAAGGTATCAATTTAATTGTAAAAGTAGTAAGGTTCTTACTGACAACAGCTGCAGCTCAGGAAAATGAGCTCGTCTTACAGTTCATATTAATGTCTATGTAAGCAATTGGCCAGGAAAAATATGGAAATTTGTCTTTTCTGTGGTTTTGCCCAAACCATAATGGTAAGAAAAGTCTGATTTTTTCCCAAGCTGAATTACTTTCTTAGAAACTGTAAGAGAAGTGATGTGCAAATGGCAGAGGTGAATTCAGGATATGTCTTTCTGTGTAGCTGGAACAGAACCAACAGGTAAAGTGGGAAAGTGGTCAGGAATTGAACTTACCATTGCTATAGAAGGAGGCTGAATTTTTGTATGTGTTTACAATATGGGTACTGTAAGGGGTTTTAAGTTTTTTTCACTTATACTTTTCCTTGAACAATTGATAAAATATGTATGAATGTATTTGGACTTTCTTAGGTACAAGCCAAGTTTTATGCTGTACAGTAGAATTGCCAAGAGTATATAATGAATTCCATATGGAAAGCAGATTTTCAGTGTTAAAAGCATGACTGAAATATTTAAGGTGTTTCAGTCATGAAACACCTTACACATTTATTCTAGAAAAACACTGCTTCTACTTTTAAGGAATGAGCTAGGACAAAATTTGAATCCTCTTTTAATTTCCAGCCCTTTACCTACACACGCTTTCATATTTAATACCATATGGATGAAATGAAAAAATATAAAGACAATGAGAAGAAACATGCCTTTCTAATCATAAATAATTCTTGAGTAAGGTATGTACCACACAGTTATCACTAGCAATTGCCACTACCTGTTAAACCATTCCTCATTTATTCAAATAGAATTAATTTGAAACTCTTTAATGGAAGTGACAGATAATAGCAATTTCATTGAAACCAAATAATAAATGGAGGAAAGACACTTGTCTTATCCCCATCACTTTGTAATTCTATATGTGCTACTCATTGTTTACAAATCTTATATATTCAGAGAATGTTCAAACATTTATAGTTTGTTTAATTCATAAAGAAATTATGATTTAAATATACATTTTCTTTCTGCCAAGTCCAGTATGGCTAACATGGCTCAAACTCACCATTTCCTTCCCAGGAGGTTTCATTGCCAGAAAAATGTTCTCTGGAAGTTGTATACAATATTGCAATGTATGCTTTATTCCCAAGTCTTCTGAAAAACTGAACAAACTAAAAAAGCCATTCTAAATTAATATATCTAATGCAATGCTAAGAGTGTTCAGTTTTATTTTAGGTAATGTGGGTCATAAAAACAGTATTAAAATATTTGTATTTTTTAAAATGTTTTTCACCTGGATCAAAATAATATACATTCCTTAGTTATTTTTACATATAACCTTAAGTATTTTTTGAAATTCAATGAGAGTTGATGGTATTCATCACTGTTCTAGATGGAAAACAAATGTCATTAAACAAATTGTTTATATGAATTCAGA
The DNA here is from genome assembly GCF_963662255.1 of Cinclus cinclus. Classification (NCBI taxonomy): domain Eukaryota; kingdom Metazoa; phylum Chordata; class Aves; order Passeriformes; family Cinclidae; genus Cinclus; species Cinclus cinclus. Next base: position 36,926,850 of record NC_085048.1, on the reverse strand, counting down.
AAGTATAATTTCCTATGACCTTTGCCTTTGCCTAAACAAGGTCACGTCAAAGAAAATTGTTAAGATTCAACAAGGAATTTGAGGGATGTATGAAATCACAAAAAAAAAAAAAAAAAGAAAGCAAAACAATAAAAAACAATAGAGGGGGAAAAAATGAAAATGAAAGGGTTCCCAAAAATTTCAAACCACAATGGATTAACATTTTGGACTTTCTTCTGTTTTGTTTTCAGCCATTAACTGTTCACTAAAGCCAGGGCCTAAAATAGATTGAGGCAAAATGCTAGTTTGTAGCTGTACTGAGAGGTACTCCACTGACTTATGGATATAAGCTGTGAAATTTGACTTTTGGACTTGAGAGGAAGATGGCATATATCTATTTTCTTCAGAGGCCACGTGTGCAATCAAAAAGAATTGTAATTATAGTGATGCCAATAGAATTATAGCAACAAACCACTATGCTAGAGACATAGTTCACCTTGGGAATGTTCGTTCACAGATTGAGCTAGCATCATTTTTTTGGGAAATAAACAAACATCACACACAAAAGAATATTTTGCCTTTACAACCTATTTTATGTAAATGTTTTATACCAATGGAACTATATCAGAAATGGTAACAGGGGAACACATACTAAGTGATACATAATAGAAAATCTCTGCTCTAGACCAAGTCTGATATGAAATATTGCATTTTAGAACTTGGTGTAAAAGTAAAAGAATTTGTAGTGAGGATAATTTGGAAAGATGCTTACACTGTAATTTGGGAGATAATTCACATGGCTGTGCTTCTCCATTCATATGACTTCCCGAATTATTTTCATGTCTAGTGGAAAAAAAAGTTATTTTTTGTTTAATTTCATCTATCTTAAGACAGTTTTTTAGTCATAAGAAAGGCAAATGTGATAAATGTTTCCATGACCCTTAATTTTGTTATCATATTGAATAGGATATGTATATATGTTATTGAATGCTGGTTTACAACAGCATTTTCCTTTCTTTTGCGTAATGTAACATATTTGTTATTTCCTTATTAGCATGATTTTGGTTTGCCTTCTTTTTTTAATAATGAGTGAACAATAATGATTAGATTATAAGTACTGTGAGAAATAAGGAAAAGTGAAAAAAAATGTGATGTGATATATTTCTAATCTCTTACAAAACAAATGGTTTTATTTCAGAAAACAAACAAACTAAGCATTCTAAATTGCATTTTAAATTTAAAAGATGCTGTATGATCTGGCCTGAAGGAGACTTTAAAATCCAGAAAGGAATATTTCAGATTCCTTTGTTGATGTGGAAAGCCTGACACACAAGAAATTTGACTGAGACATGTACATTTATACATAGATGTGTATATATATATATATAAATATATATATATATATTATCTTCTTCTCCTAAAATTCTACTTCATAATCACTTACATGTGTGAGATTTTTCATTAAAATTAAAGAGGAAAAAGAAATTAATAAGGTGGAAATGCAAATCTGATTAACAGAATTGTCTTTTTGCATAACACATTTATGTTTTGAAACAGCTTACTACAAGATCAGTAGCCTAGTAAAACTCAGAAAAAAATTAAATCTTATGTAAACAATAAGCATATCTACTCCTAATACACAGTACTGAGAAAAGTCTGCATCAGTACTATAATATAATGTCTCACATCTTTAAGCTTAAACTGAGAAAAATCATTATACTGCCAGGATTCCTCCCCAGTCCACCCACATTTTATGAGAAGGAGAAAGAAGGCATCCAAAAAGAAAGCATTCAAGGAAGAGAACAAGATCCTGCTATAAAAGGTTCAGCTACAAAGCATCCCTGAAACGTATCACAAAATTTATTCAGAGATTGTGGTTAAAAAGCTGAAGAATGCTGGGTGGCTGTGGAGGTAATATGAATATTGATAAAAGTGAGTTTGATGCAAAAGAAATGCTAAAAATGGTACCGTGTAGATTTTCAGTTACTCAAGTCTATCTTTGTTCCCCTTTGAAACATTATTTCGAAGCCCACACTAGTGCTTGAATGTTTCCCATTGTAGACTCTAAGTTTTCACAAAGGGGAAAAAGCATACTCAGGATACTCTACAGCATCCCAAATGATATTGTTAGCAGAAAAATCTTCAATTAATAAAAAATGGACTATATGTCAAAATAGATTATTATGCTGTGGAAGCCAAGAAAAGAGCTACAAATTCTTACTTGGCCACACCTAACGAAGAAATCAGCACAGAAATTGCAGGATGAAACCTATGGAAGAAAGTAAATACCTGCTTTAGTTCCAAGACACACGACTGAAATACAAGGGCAAACTGAATTCAATAATGACCAATTACTGGACCAGAAAAAATGAAAGACAAAAAAAAAATAATAATTCTAGGCTTAACTCTGAAAAATATCATAAAACGGCCTAAATAGTTTCATTTTTAATGCTGCAGGAAGGGCTAATCTGCAATTAAAGCTTTACAAAAACTAGGGCTGCCTATACAGAAGAACATGGAGTTTGAAAGCCTTGACTAAATAATACAAGGTCAAAGTAAGAGAGAGTAGTGGTCCTATTAGCACAATAAAAGACGAATTATCAAAGCAATCTCTGGAACAATTGCAGCAACTAAGTTGCCACATGTCAAAATGAACAGCCATGAAAAGCAGAGAAAAAGAGACAAGGTTTATGCAGAAGAGAAAACCTGAAATTTCCCTATCACACTGCTGATCAGCAGTGTAGCCCATACATGCTCAGCAACTAAATGGAATTCATCCCTGAAAAGAAACTTTCTATTAGTGCTGAATGCATGATGTAGAGGGGAAAAAAAAAATAGAAAGAGGACTTCAAAGGCAAATGCCATTCCCCAGACTAAATCCATATCTGTCTGTGTATGATACTGACGAAAGCCAAATGGAAATGGGGTGATTTGATATGCTGCTGCTGGGATTAGTTCTGATGGCAACACTGTGCTGTCCTGTAACATTAAACTTGTTGCAGCATGATCCAGCTTCTGTGCGGTCTGCAGGGGTCTTTCCTTTCATTGAAATGGGAAAGGCATCATCTTCTTAATAAGAAAGGAAAGGTGGGGAGAGATGACAGGCTAAATAGTGCAGGGCATTCATTGCTGCTTCTTTCAGCCCAGCCCAGTGTACAAAGCAGATGCATTTCTGCAGTGTCCACCTGAAATGGAAATAGTCACTTAGTGGGTCACAGGATATAACTCTATCTCCCAGCTTCTTCAAAGAGAACAAGCATCAGTCTTGCATGCATGTATTATCCCCCTGCCATATTTTATGTCAGAAAGCCCGCTGAAGGTGCAAAGACACTTTGTGTAGTCCCCACTCTTGCACTCCCTGGTCCCCAGAGTGAAGAAATATGCCTCTGTGAAACCATCTTTTTTTCTAAATACAGTTGGCTGTGGCATGTCATGCCTAAAGGGTATCAGCACAGTTCCCTGCAGGCTGAATAAGCCATGACCTGACCCAAGTTCTGCTCTTCTCTCTGTGTGCATGTATTAGAGAAATAGCTCTAAGAAAAATATGACAGAAGCAAATCAGTAGTGATAAAGGCAGTGGCTACCTTCTTAATCAACATGTGGCCCAGGTTCATTCAAGAAAATAATGCTTCACAATTGCTATACCTTTAATTCTTTTATGCTATTTTCCTGCTGGCTTCCACAAAGCATTTCATCTGTCTAGTGAAAAAGAGAGGTTGCTGACCTTCCCATTTACAATAACCATTGTGAGGCATTCACTTCACCTAAGCTTGGCCCCATGCAGAATAGCCCTCTAGCTTAACATATTCATTTTGGTACCCTTTTTAGAGAATGTTGCCTGTATTGAACATTTATTTCAGGATGTGCTGTGTCATGTTATTGATGAACCATATGTATATGCTGTTTGCATAAATCTTCTTTTCTCTTTGTGTCCTTCATAAAAAATCCTACTTATAAGATGCTGTCCTGATCCCTTTCTTCTTCCCGAGGCTTAACGTGTTTCCATTATAATGAAATCCATGTTAATTGACCACTCAAAGACTAGGTCTATACTTCAGTCACAAACTTACACATCTCAGCTATTTTTAAAATTGCTGTTCCTGGTATAGTAGCAGTTTAATCAAGACAGTATGGAGCTTAGTGCAGGCTAAGCATTTCTCCTCTGTACAGACAGTACTATTGTTATTCTTGCAGCAAAATAACATCTCAAAGTTGTCCTTTAAGGTATGTGATTGTAACTGGAACTTAGATCGTTTTAAGGACATAGTAAGAAGTATTCAAAACAAAAACTGTGAAAAGAAAAATATTTCTCAGGCAAAGTATAAACTCAGAATGCTTCTAAACACCATAAAATAAAAGTGGTAAAATACCTTTCTTGGAATGTTGTTAGGAATCTTCATTTATTGCTGAAATAGTGATTGTATAGACAGAGCATACATAGAAGGGGGGAACAAAATTTTGTCAGGAGGTTTTCTAGTTCTTTCCCCCAATTTGAGCACCTGTCAGTATTTCAGACTGGCAATATTAAAGCCCTCAAGGAGTTTTCCAGTGGTCCTCTCTCATCTCTGAAGGCAATGATCTTCAGCACAGGATCAGTTTTCTGTAATCTAGAGTAAAAATAAAAATCAACATCATAAGATTCCTTAAAAACTGAACTTTTAAACATCTGTCCATATACATAATGTTTGAACTCTTTTAAAAATCTGAGACTTGGAATAACATCTGAACACTTAAAAATCTGAGACTTAAATTCTTCAATACATTAAAGTTTTATGAAATATCAAAAGTATCCATTTAGATTAAACCCCATTTATTAGCATCCAGCAGGTCAACCTTCACCTGGATTCATTTAGCCAAGACATTGATCTATCTTTCCACTTATTAAATAAAAATAAATCTTTTATAATAACTGTATTTTATGGGAGTCTGGTGTATATATTTACTCAAAATAGAGCTGTGACTATGCAAAGTGAGGAGTTACAAAGTATATATTAATTGGTATTGAAGTTCAAAGCATTTTAATCAGCTTACTAAAGATAAATGTTACTGTCTCTGGACCTGGTCTCAAGATTTAATACTAGAAATGTTATTTTGCTCTGAAGAGGCTTCTGATGTCCTTTTAAAGTGTATGGTCATTTCACAGACATAGACTTTAGTTTCTTGCTTCCCTGTAATTATTTTTTTTTCCTTTAATTTGAATAAAGTTTATTAAAAACTGATTGGAATGAATGATCACATTTTCCATGGCCATTCATTTGCCTGCAGCACCACTTTTTAGAATTTTCATAACACTGAAAATGTGATTAAAATAATTTACTGTTCTTCATGAATAATAAATTATATAATAATTTCTTATTCACATATCTCTTACAGAACAAACTTGTTTGGCTATATTGCTTGTCATGACATTATGAAGCTATTAGAAGTTTTATGTGTTAAAGCAAGGATTCCTTAAGTTTGCTTCAGTGTGCTTGGTCACATTTAGTACAGGTTTAAACTAGTACACAGCTATGTTTAGTACATGTTCACTTAGCTTGGATCTGGTTTCTGGCAATAGTTATATTGTCTTCTTGGAGAATCTGCTTTTTGACTTGTCTTGTCCAAACTTCCTTTGGTTTTATGGCATTTTTTTTCATGCTGGGCCAGAATTTCTCAGCAGCAGCTAAAACACCCCTGTCTTATCAACACCTTTCCCAGCTCCCAGTGCAACCAGCACTGTGAGGGCTGCTGTGGGAAAATGAACTCCATCTCAGCCAGACCCAATACAATCTCTAGTAATCATACCTGGGAAAGAAGAGCTGTCCTTATACACAACTCCCTAACAAAAATAAATAAGTAAATAATCCAAGATAAGCCCTGAGTTATTCCTTGTTTGATCTCGAAAGCAGCAATCCATGACTGAACAAAAACCTGTAGAATGCAACAGCAATAAGCAGACCACAGACAGATTTGGCACTAAAGTTTCCTTATACTTCTCATCCAGGGTAAAACAAAGAATGTACCTAACAATATTTTTTTTTCCCTTGAGGACTTCCTTTGTTCCTTTGGAAGCTAATTACTGAGGTGTTAATATTCCAAGACTTTAAGCTTCTAAGAATATTTGAGGTGAAATAGTCACAAGTAAAATACCAGAATAGTTGTATTCACCCACAGAAGCACAGACATACTTGCTCTGCTTCCATTTCCCCTGATCTTTATCAGTTGAGATAAATGAGCTCCATTTCTCACAGAAAACAAACAAACGAACAAACAAACAAATTCAGATATAACACTTCTTCACATTTTCCATTTCAGGGTTTTCTTATAATTTTGTATAGCTGTTCATTAACTTAGCAGGACAACTGCCCTTCATTGTAATTGCCTCATACTATTCTTTCATTAATGAGTCTGAGTTGAGGATTCTATTGAGAAAAACCCCACATGATTCCGAAATTGATTATCTGGTAGTATGCCATTAGTATTTCTCAGATGACATTTGTAGATGAACTTAACTTTTTAAATCACATGTTAATAAAATTGTGGTTTATTCTAGTAAGAAAATTTAAATTTGATCAATTTTTTTTCATGCCATTTCAGGTGTTGGACCTTTTTCAGTTGATTATATTAGATTTTATGGTTTTTGTTTTCTTCCTTTTTCAACCTACTTATTGAATTTGCATGATCAATTATATTTGCTTTTAGTGTTCAATCTTGATGACTTATTCAAAATTCCACTTTCATACTGTTTCACAGATGCTGCAAACCAGCTGGATCCAGCCAAGACTTCTTCAATTAGCATCAGGGTCAAACTTTTCTTCCTTTCATCACTTGATAATACGGCTGATATAAAAACACAGAGGAAGTAGGGAAGGATGGAAAGGAGGGGTAACCTGTTTCACAGTGAGGAATTCTGATCACACAGTATTTTGAGGTGTTTTTATTTAACTTGGTAGGAGTTTTGTTACTGATTGTGGTGCCTATTGGTCCAGCCTTTATTAAAGAAATTTCTTTGTTGGAGTCTTAAAAAAATCCCACATTACATTATTCAGAAGGGAAATCAGTCTTCCAAGGGAATTCACTTTTAGAGTAAATAGAGTAGCGAGCTGTGGAAATGCACATATTTAACCTTTGAAATTTGTTTGAAAAACATCATGTTATTCTCCCCAGTATCAGGGTCTTATTCTCCCAGGGCTTACTGTAATGGCTCTATTTTTTTAGATTTCATTGGAAATTGAAGAAATCAGTGCCATTAAAAGACACTTGAGTTTTCATAGTAAAGAAACTGAGGGATTTCTGACTGTTTAATAATAGAGGTTAAATATAAAAGGTATATAAACCTGAGATTAGCACCAAACAGTAATTTCCACATGCAACATGGGAAATCTGCAAGTAATTTTACCCAATATTTTAAATGCTTGAAATTAGTTCATATAGGAAATATTGTTTCTCCCTGATTTCATCAATACTGAAATCAAAGGCACTCAATCACTAATTCTGCTGTTAAAAAGAAAGAAATAAATAAATAAAATTCAACTTTCACTAAGTATACAACATAACAGTAGGCAATCTGATTACTGTCTGCACAACATATAACATTCAAATTATGCTGTGTGTCTACATGTTTACCCTAGCATGTTCATATGCAATTTAGCTATGCAGCAGCAGTGTACACAGCTCTTTCCACTTAAGGATTCATCATACAGTCCTCTGAAAGGACCAGACACAATTATGACATCTCTTGCAAACCAAACAGCATCACAAACATTAGGCCGTTTGCAGAGAAGGTGTAGAGTTTCTTCTTCAGACGGGAAATAGGGAGATGATCCTCCTCCTCCTCCTCCTCAAAGGATTTTTCATTTTCCCCTCAAATACTGACACACTTTAGGGTTTAATCAAAACAAAATCTGTACACCAATGAAGTTGCACCACTTCTGTCAAACAGCCTCATCTTGTTACTCTGTGTATCATCGTACTCTACCATTGTCGATGGGGTACATGTAGGGAAGATAAAGCCAAACCCCTTCCAGCAATTCACAGTGAAAGGATGAGAAGACATGGATGTCTGATAAAAGGAAAAGAATTTACAATGAATATGCTCAAACACCAGACCAGAGAAGTCCAGATTTTGCGACTTATTGACATAAAATAGCATAATGATAAAAAGCTGAGGCAATCAGAAAAGTATTTCTTAAGTTCCTTAAAACAGCATGTGAGAATGGCTGCAAGAAATAATTCAAGAAATATCTCTGCAGATGCCTCATATTTTCAAAAATAACCTGGTCATTAATCCCTCAGGGATCAAATTCTACCTTCCTTTTACTTCCAGAGGTTCCTTTATTTACAGGAGTTGTCTGCCAGATTAATGAGAATGTGTCAAGACTGGAGTACACAGCAAACAGCTTGGATTACACAAGCATTGCATCCCTTGTTGTCCGATAGAATAACAAGAGTGTGTTGCTGAGAAATGAGCCATTTTCTTTCATCTACTTGAACTGAAAAGACATGCTGAACTGCGCACTGAATTGTCTAGCATGCATATCTTTAATTCAAATAAATTAACCTCACACATCTTGATAGATCTAGACCTAGGAGACAGAAAGAGAGGGGTGGGGAAATAGTTCAAAATACATGGGCATCCTCCTTCTTCGTGACTTTTCTTCAGGAGAATCCTCCCGGTTCAATCCACAGAGCACAGAGTTACCTCACTTATCACTAACATCAAAGGGGTCCAAGGACACTTGATGTCTCACGGAGCAGAGCTGCAGCCTGCCGATATGTTTAAACTCCAGACATTTATTTTTAAGGAATAAAATAACATTCCCTTCTATGCTCCCCTCCTTTACTAGTACTTTTCTCCTTTCAAGCCTGATTTAGAGAAGTGCTAAGTAAAACGAACACTTACTCCCTTCCTTTTCCATCACCAATTATCCCTGACAGGCAGCAGAGCCAAATGGCGCAGAGGATTTCTTTGCCACATGGGTGGTCTTCAGGCTAGAGAAACATAGTAATAAATTCAGAGCAGCCTAACAGAAGTCACAGAAGCAAAAGTTAAGGGAGGGCAGAGTTACCTTCTAACATTTTGCTAAATTAGACTGAAAAGAATGTTTCTGTTCAGAACCTCAATTCTTGCTTTACAAAAATCTGGCACTTAGCTGTGCAAGTAAAATAATGCCTTTAACTACTATTAACTTTCTAATTACTGAACTTTTCTGGTGGGACAAAAGCAATTTCAGAACTGAATTACTCAACCCCTGCCACAACCCAAGCTGGTTGAAATACCACAGCAATATTGAGTCCTGCGGGAAAAGAAGTTTGTGAGATTTACAACTAAGGTCTCCTGACCAAGGAATAGCTTCTTTTCCAAGAAAAAGCATAACAACTCTTCAAATGACAGTTTAGAGACTTTTTTCTCTTCTTTAATTTGGCTGAAAAGTGCTTGTATGAGAAAAAAAGGACAAAAAGTGATAGTTAGAGCACACACTCCCACTGCAGTGAAGCCTACTACACCACATCACCTTGCAGTCCATGTGCCAGGTTGGATGAGTAAGTCAAAAGGAAGTGCTTCAAATTAAAAGATTGCATGTGGACTGTATCTCACCTAACATCACCTAACCTAAGATGGACAATGCTGAGGTTGCTGTTACAATTCCTTCTACAGTCAGTAGAAAGAAACAGGGAACTGCAATATTTAAAAGGTTTCTTTTAGGACAGAGTGAGATACTTTCCTCCATGGACTATGGAAATGAATTTGACAAACTATTGATTAATGGGTTCAAGATTCCTCTGTCTGCTTCAGACCTGTGTCTTCTCTACCTCTGAATATTGTATAGTGCTCTCTATTATTTGTGTTCCAGTAAGATAGTGAAATAATCTGGGCTAGGAAATGGCTTCTATTGTGAGTCTGTGTGGGAAAAAAAAGCACAGTGGAGAACATATAAAAATGTTTTCCTACTAATAAATACTAATGCTGAGTATCTAGGGAACAGGGCAGTAGTAAACAGTAAATAAAACCAATTGAAGTTTCTGAAATTTCTTTATGATAAGTAAGACATTCTATTACATTATATATATATATATATTATTAACATTATATTATTATTTCATAAAGATGTCTTCTGCTTTGATGGCATTACTTTTAATAACAAGCTGTTGCAGGGTGCAACATTACATTAAAAACCTATGGTTGCATTATATTTGGGTAATTGCAAGGGCTGAGTCAATGGAGAAAAGAGAGTGTTCTTATACTGAAAAAGTTCCCCACCACATCACTTGTACATTAGCAGCAGAGCTGGGGGCGGAGGAGCTCATTGCTTTCAACATTCCCACTGCCAGAATACTTTATTAATATTCCTTGTCTTACAGCCTGGCAAGTGAAAAACTAGAGACCTGTCATCAATTAGAACGGTGATGATGAGCCAGCCTAAAATAGGCCAATGAACAGGGTAAGTGCCCCCGTGGTTTGTCAATTACCTGAATTATTTGCAGTAGTTTTAGTGTCATCTGCAATGAATACAAATAGAAAGCACATGATGTCTGGAATGCAGCATGTTCAAGATCAGCTTTAGTGTTAACACAGGAGGGGAAACAACTGACATGTTTTAGCAGAAATATTGCAGAAGAGGATCTCTCATTCACATCTCTCTTCCCACCTTCATACATGTTGAATAGACTCCATTCTGTCTGGCAGCCCTGTGCTTTTTATAGAGGGTGAAACCTGATGGAGGGAAGTACAGCTCTGCTCACCCCGAAGTCTGTTTCACAGTGTGACCGGACAGTGTCACCATTCCTTGTCAGTGACTCACACAGAAAATCAGGAAAATGGGCCGGCAAGACTGGCGGTGTAGATAATTTCAGGGGTTCTCAGGTCACCAAGGCTTTTCTTTTCCCAAAAAATTCTGTTGTAGACAGAAGGCAATAATAAGCAGAAGAAAAGGCAAGAGTAAAGAAATTCAGTAGTCCTGAATTCAACCATATTATAAAGAATCATTTTTGAAGAGGGGGAAAAACAAATAAAAGAGATTGATCTCTTTTTTTGTGAATTTGTTTGAAAGCTTCTTAAAAACTTTTGGGGTAAATTCCAAGAGAAATATTTAAGAGGGACTCAGAAAATATTATACTCTTGAAACAAGTTTTATTCTTTATCAGGAAAACAGCTGGACTACCACTGGTTTGGTGAATATGTAGACTGCTCGTTTGTTAGTCTTCCTTTTACATTTGTCTTTTTCTTTATATATTTCTATCCTTCTTTGCTTTGTATCCTTCCCTCCCACTTCTTCTTCAACTTATTCAGAAATCATTAGGTAACTGGAACAATTTGAAATTTATAATTATGTATCTGGCAACATTGATATTCTTTGTTATTTAAAAGAATGCATGGGTAGTTACTGGTCTGCTGTTCCTGGAAGATATTTTAAATTGTGTATTTTACATGTCATAATAATATTCTGAATTTTCAGTAAAATCACTTAATAGAATAAAGGTTTGGAGTACTAAAAAGAGACCTATAACTCTAGAAACTTCTCCTTTCCTTTTGGCTTGCATATAGCTCTGGAGGCTAAATTTATTATAAGCATCTAACCTTCATTAAGAAATCTAAAATGTAGCTGTTTAAAATCCTCACACTTTAAATGTCTGAGCATTCAGACCGAGGCTGAAGAAAGAAGTAGTTTTGTACCTAGTTTTCCTCTACATGTTCAGTGAATGCACAGTATGCACCAGTAATACCAGCCTCCCTACAAATACAGATTAATTAGGAGAAGGAACACAGAAGCCCAACTCACCTACAGGAGAAGTCTGAAGTTCATTGGTCTCTCCAGGGCAAGTAATGCAAACAGGCTAGGAGGTCTTGACCACTAGAAAGAAGGAAGCCCTAATATCCAAAATGTGGGCAGAGATCATTGTTTTGAAAGGAGCACTCTAAGACAGTGCTAAAATATAAACTGATTTCATTCTGCCTACCAATAACAGTGACTGCATCTTCCAAAATGAAAAAAGTTTGAATAATTAAGATCTTGCAAATTTCTTCCAACTTTAGAATATACAAAACATTCAAAAGTCCACAAGCATTGGAAACAACTCCTTTAAATAATCTCAAAATCCCTCATTCATGTATAGAGACACAAAAGAAGTGTGGAGTAGAATTTTGGCATTTTTTTTTACTTGCTGCACATGGTGTTATCATGCTATGAACATTAAATGGGATGATTCACTTTACAGAATATCCAGTATTGCTACTAAATTCCACAGTGACTGTTTTATTATGCTAATTGATAATCTAGTGTGCTCCAAAGATTAAAGAAAAATGAAATTAAAGCTACAAAATCAAAGGGTAACAACTTTATAATGCCTCTTTAATTTAGTGAAATACAATTAAAGTCATACAGAGATAGAATTGACTGTGAATACCAAAATGAATGTAATTGACAGAGTAAATGTTACAGAGCAGGGCTGCATAAGAGCAAAAAGAATTGTCAATAAACTTCAGTGCCACTGAGCTGTGCCACTGGGCAGGCGCACTGAACATCCCAAGTGTCAAAAGTCCTTGGGGACAGCCAGCCACAAAGGAAGCTATGATGAATGTTTATGAAATCACAAGTAGATAGTATTGGAAGGGTCTGATTTTACAGGCATGCAAATAGCACCTGAAGTGTAATGTGGGCCATAATTGCAGTAGAAGCTTGACAGTGTGCAAGAAAAATGCTCCACTGATTGGAAAAATTTGAGCTGAATATATTGAAGTTTTTAAAATATTCCGCCCTCACAGGCCATAAAAAATGATTTATTTTAGGCCATAATCTGTGGAGAAGTTGCCTCAATATTTATTTTAAAGTTTTGAAGTTTGGGATATTGTAGTACAACCTTCAAATCCATGTTATTGTAGGCCAGTAATTCAAGAGTTCTTCTGTGCTGGACTACACACATCCTTTCCTATACCAGATCCCCTGACACCTCCTTACTGGTTGCATTCGATCTGGGAGAACTGCACCAATCCTATTTAACTGAATATCATACCTTCAAATTACTTTGTGGACTGCTGGGATCAATGACAATGTGTAAGGCCTTTCCAGTGGAGATTGCCATTGCCAACTCTGATGTTAGAAATTTGAAGGTGTTAGCTGCTACAGGCCTTGTGGCTACAGTGATAAATTAATCTGTTGTGCTCTACATCCCATGTGATACTCTCATTTAGCACAAAATCATTAACATTTTATTATCTCTAGAAGTAGCATGCACAAATCCAGAAAAAATCCTGCTTGGAGAATCTTCACTAAGTTCATTCCATGAAGAGGAGTCCAGAACTTATGGCTGTCAATGTGCATAGTTTTGAAATTATGAATTCACAGCCAAAAAACATTTTGCAAAATTGCCTTTTTGTAGCAGACCAGAGTTTACATTAGTATAATAATGAGGTTTTACACAGTCAGGTTTTCACATCCTGACTATTTCTAAATGCATAGCAAAAAAATGAATGAACCTGTACTGAGGGATACATCTCAGTTTTTAAACATCTACAATGTAGACTTTTACATATACTAAGCATCTAAATAACCTCTGTAGCTGCAGTGAAAAATAGTTCCCTCTGGAGAATGATTTGCTTCATTAAAGAAAGATGAATCATGGCCAGTACATGTCTAAAAAGCTCAGGTATGGCTATCTATACTGTCGGCTTTTGAAATTTAGTAAAAAATAATTATTTTTCTCTCAGTCAGGAGAGTAGAGGTTATAGTAATGTGCTCTTTAGAAAATAAGTCCTGTTTATGAACAAATGAATTAAACAAATTTATTCACATTTGACGTCAATATCGTATTTGTTTATTTATTTATGAAAAATTGGAGGTGGGGGAAGAATCTCTTTGGAATAATTCAATAATCACATCCTGCCTCAAATATGGGGATTCTACATTTAAGTCCTAGTCTGAACGAGAATCTTTGACTTATTTAAATAAGCTTTACATCATTACCTGGTATTTTCCCCATTACTGCAGTTCCTGGAAATATTTCAGTTCTTGAGTTCATGTTATAGGAAAATTAGACCCAATGGTGATACATACACCAGTAAATTACAGATTCCCAGACTGGCTTCAACACTGAGGCTCACCAGCAAAGAATGTCCCACCTTCCTACTACTAAACCTTCCTATTCAGCCTGAAATAGAGCCTACAAGCTGTCTGCAGGAATAGCACCAGTTTTAATGCCATTCCTGAACTCTCCCTTGGAATTGTTTGCAGCTGCCATTTGGTCTGGATTCAAAATAATGCCAGGTGCTATGCTAACAATTAAGACAATCAAGGCCAGTGATATACTCAGCATTTCATCTGCACTCCAATGAGATATATTCATCTTCAATTTTCAGAAGTCAGCTCATCACTGATTTATTTCTTTTCCATAATATTAGGAAGTTCATAGGCTCTACCAGACTAAAATAGGTCTATATAAGGGTGTGGGTCAGCAGCAAAGCACAAACTCAGATGATCAGTCATTCCACACTCATACCAGTCACTAACTAAAACGAACAATAAATTTTGACCTATGAAAGAAGCTCTTCCAACTTCCAAAAAACCCAGACTGTGGGGAAAGCATTTAAATATGGGATTTATTTATTTTAAAAAGGCATTTAGAAAGGTGATATTGTTATTGCTGGGATAAAACTTTTCCTAAAGCAACAGAATGCAAAGATATAAGGATCAGTCATCTGAAATAACACTTTCTTATTAGTCTTCCAAGTTTTGATTCAACTCAGTATTAAAATGTCAAGATTACTTGAAAGACTTAGGAAAAAGTATTAAATTATTATTCTGGCATCAGTGTCCCATAAACTATAGGACTTTGTAGTTAAACAGCCATTTAAAGTACAGACATTAAGTTCCTAACATCCAGGAATGTTAAATGCCACTGGCTAAACAATTTTCTGATTTGCAAAGTAATCTAAATCTAGCCAGTTTAAGTAATCAAGTGTAAACCAAGTCAGGGATGTATATTTCAGCTCAGAATATTGGATCAGAAAATAAAGTTTCACATCCTTTTTGAGCAACGTCAAAGACAAGACAGGAAAAAGTTCTCTTCCTTCTTAGGCATGTTATTTATAACAAGAGAGAAATTAGACTCAAAGATTTTTCTGAGGCTTATGAAGTTCTGACTCCATTATGCCCAAGGACAGAACTGCCCAGGGTTCAGCTGTAGATTTCACAGCCAGAAGAGTGGTACACAAGAAACAAACAGTCACAGTGACTAAGAATCCAAGAGTATCTTACACTCATCATAGATTCTTTATTAGTACAATAAGCCAGTAAAGCTCATTTGGGAGCCCTTTGTGAGCTGATGACATCTTTACAACATGAGGTAGTAAATTAATATACGAGCTTCTATATTAATCTGCAGGCAGCTGAAACGTCTTTGAAAAACTAATGCACCAGGAAAGCAAAAGAAGCATTTATGTAGACAGGGATAAAGCATAGAAGAGCCAAGATCCAAGCCTGTATAATAAATATGGCTAGGCCCTGGATGAAATCCTGGAGATGAGCAATGCTAATTCAATAATTGTCCAAGTATGGGCTTCACTTCAGCAGGAGGAACATTTCATATGCAGTGGAGGAGATGATGGCTCCCAGGGCTGGCTGGATCAAGGAGGCACCTTTACCATACATCATGGAAAACCCTTGGGAGAAGGTCAGTTACAAGCTGGCAAGTTGAAGTCTCAGATAATTAAAGGAATCATATCTCAACAATAGGAATGACAAAAACTTTTTCCTGTTATAAGTAAGCAAACTGTATGTAATAAAGCACAGTAAGGCAATAAAGATTAAAATTTATTTCCCTGACAAAAGAGCAAAATGGAGAAAGGGATGTTTCTCTTACCGCTACTTTTTTACTTCCTTTGGCATGACATCTGAAAGTAAGTTTTAAGGCTTTTTCTTTTTCATTTGCAAAAAGCTGCAAAAGAAATCCCATCTTCACTGCTAAGTCTATGGAGACAGAACTATTCTGACACCAATTGGAATGCAAATTCATCTTTTGTGGGCTTTGTCGCAGGGTGATGAACAAACAAGCAGTAAAATCTGGTTTCCCAAACTTATGGGAAAGCTGTGATTTGGAGGGGTGAGCTGCATCTGTATTTCACATGTACTGGAAAGATGTTCTTGTCAAAATTTCTCTGCAAATGTTATCAGACAGTTCTCATTTCTTCCTTTTTACTATTTGACAGGGTGGGAAGGGAGGTCTTCATTCGAGAGATTTAGTTGCACTGTGTCAAGGCTCCACAATAATTTTAAAAGTGCACTGGGAGGATAATTTTACTGATGTAGTGCAATCTGATCCAGCACAACAATTGCATATCAAAACTGACATCAGTGTATTACTGTAAGGAGTTTTTTATGTGATTATAAAGGCAGAAAGGAGTGCCTGGCAGAATACTGACACAACTTTTTCTTTCTCTTTTTAGTAATTAAAATCGGAAAATTTCAATTTTATCCTACATATTTGTTTTACTCTGAATTGAGGACTGTTTTGGACCTTTAGAGATCTGAGCTAAATGACAAAGATGTACTTTCCCAGATCCCAAATTAGTAGTCAGAGCCAGTATTTGGCCATATACCACAAGGCTCTCAGTGATATAGACATTGTCAAGCTTTGGTACCCCAGATGAAGTTAAATAACTTTCCAGGATATGTAAATCTTTTCCATGCTCTGCACTAAGTGATCTTCAGTTTCCATTGCATAAAGCTAAAGGCAGTGAAACTAATGGTAAATTAGCACAGAGGAATGCACGACTGTGCAAAGATAGTTACTTTGGTCCAGAGAGTCTTTCAACAAACTTACCTGAATAGAAAGGGTTAATATGGCCCTACACATGAATGGTGTAGACACCAGACACTCATTGTCAGATCACATGAAAGCTACTACTTTCACTTCAAGTTGCATGATCTCTGCCTGCTGAGATGAGATGTAAAAACTCCTGGTAACATTATCTCTTCCTTTTAACTGACATGAATGATGCTACACATGTGTGAGGTACGGCAGGGAGAGGAGCACAGAAAAATCAGGGTTGCTTTTAGAAAGCCCTTAGGCACATGTCTAATAGAAACCTTTGCTGCTGGGATTAGACATGTTCTGGTCTAGCTCCATAGTGCTTACATGTTGTAGATAAACTACAGAGAACACAAACTCTGCAATTAAAATGTGAACACAGTATGGTCAAGCTTCCTTTCTACATTCAAAACTGGATTGCATTATGATTTTTTTTTTCAAGTTTATTCCATTGTAATCTATCACTGAACTCTGATGGATTTTAATGACAAGTAAGAATTTTTGGCACCATTATAATCACTTATGTGTTTGATTTCCCCCCCCCCCCCCCCCCCAGAATTACAGATAGACACATTTACCCAGAGCATTATACTCATTGAATTATCTAGAAGAAAAAAAGGAGTCATTTCTTGCAAAGGGAATATTTAGAGTGTATGGTCAACATTTCTGGTAATTTATGACTGGCACATTTATTTGAGGCTGTTAAGGAGGTCTTGCTCTGACTAATAAGTCCTTGGAGAGTCATAATATAAGCCTGATGGATTGATTACAATGGATAATTCTTTGTTTCCCAGGCATTTTTTAAAAATTTCCTGGTACTCTTCCTACTCAGTTGTTTATAAAATACATTATCTTGTTTTAATCTTTGTAAAGATGTTAAACTAAGCCTGTCTTTATATATCTGTGTTACATTTTCCCAAATTTTTGTTTAAAGTCTCCCATCTATACAATTTTTTTTACAGTAGTTTTTTACAGAAGTACAAATGCTGATTTAACTGGTCATAAAAGGAGAACATTTATTCACAGCATCTGGCTTATATACTGTGTTCAGAATGGCAAACGTTTTTGTTTGAAACAGCATTGGTTCATCTAGACCATCCCCCTGCCTGTGTTACTGCAGTTCATATTGCACCATTTAATTGAAAACTAAGCAGCCAAATGAACACTATTTTGCAGCATCCAGCATTCCTCCCAAAAGAACTGTGACACAACACATTGTAGGAACTACTACAGGCTGGCAACAGAAATTTAACAAATCACATTTCAAAGCAGAGGGGAAAAAAAGGATTTAAATCGTGCTATAAACTACAAAACTCATGTCTGTTGTAAGTTTTTATGTCCAGATCTCCTTCTTTCTCTCCATCTCTTTCCAGCCCCTTCTATTCCTGAATTGCACAACATTTATTTCCTCAAAGTTTTAATGTTGATTTCAGTAAATTGGATTACAGGTGAGATAACTTAATTGGTACAACTAGCAGTGTGAATGTCATTACATTCATGTCTAAGTGTTCCTAGAAGACCAATTTGCAATTTGGTGTATTCCCAATTTTTAATTTGTCTACTTAACACAGTAAGAACATGAATTTATAAATGCTACCTCTCATACTTCTAAAAAATCTAAAAATCTATTCTTTGGTTGCTCGTTCTGATAGGTAAGGAAATCTTGAAATATAAAAATGAGTCACAAAATAAAAAAAAAATCTTAATTATAACATTTTATTTCTTTATCATAAAATATTTTTGACCATATTGGACATTACTCTTTACTCAAAGGCACAGAAACCTTAATTTTCAGTTTATGATTAGGACTTTAAAATATTATCCAGACAACTTAATTATTTCATCCTTCCTTTTGACAGACACCACCTAAAAAATATCTGTCTACATTTTTGTCTACATCTTAATCATTGACATAATCTTTAAAGCACAACAAAGCAAGGTTATGTAATCAATTCAAGTAGCAGCAACACCCTTTCTACAACTGTGGTCACATCTCAAGCAAATCAGAAACTGGCAGACTCAATATGGATTATAATTCCGCTCCACACTGTGTTTTATTCTAAATAACGTTCCAGTTCCCAAAATACAAGTTTTGCAGTAATCTCCATGGTGAATGACTGGAGATTAAAGGAGGGAAGGAATGTTTGCTCGTGAAAGGAACTTTAAATTTATCCCTTTTTGCAGTCAGTAAAAAATGTATGCAAGCATCACATTTCCACCCCCAGCCTGGGCTGAGTATCACAGCTCTGATACAACGAAGACTAATCTAGCAGAGCAATATCATGTGATCTTCAATAAATTGTTAGCTCACTGAACTACTTTTCTCAAAGACCTGAGCAGATAGTTTGATGCTAGAGCAGTCATTTAATAATTTGACATCAGGAAAAGAAAATATGCTACAAGCATATAAATTGCTGATATATGAAACTCAACATAAAGCATATAGACTGAGGAGAATGTTGGTATTTTCAAGGAAGTGGCTCAATGGAACATAAATTCACAGTAAAACCTGGAAAACGACTCTAGTACAATAAAAATGGATAATGTGCATTCAATGTGGATCCTCATTTCAGACAAGTTATGAGCAGTAAAGAAAAAATCTAGTAGGAAATCACAGTATAACCGGGCAAGACAAGGATCAATACTCCTGAATGAAGTCCAGTGACACAGGAATTGAATTAGGAAGGATGAAACCACAATTCAGCAATGATTTCAAGTCCACACCTGTCACTGCTGTCTATTCTCAACGTCCTATCCCATCAGAGAGCCTATCTCTGAGTTACTGTACTAGATTTAGAATAACTGGGATTAAATTATTGCATACACAATTTATTTTCTACTCTATCATATTTTAGTATGTCCATTAAAATTATAACTGAGGAAATATAAGAGAAATCTGCAATGGTATACTAAAGTAAGACAGCAGAAAATATTTAATGAAAGGGCAAATTCATTGATGAAATATATTGTCTAATAAGTAATATGTTATGTTTATTGTCCCATGTTTACCAGAAAAGAATTTTTTTCACTCTTGATTGTATTTCAAGTCCATATGTAACAACTCACACCAGCTCTGAGTAACCATACTTCATTTTCACAGATTATCCTTTTCTTGTTTATAGCTTGAAAAATAATCCCATCAAGTACACTTTAAGCAAGATAGAATATTCCAAGCCCAACACCAAAAGCTCTCCAAGACAAATGAAAGACACATTCCTATATTTTGGTCTAGAAATAAGGCCTTCATTTAGGAATGCATTTCATTTATTTATGCAATTTGATTGCACAGAGAGATTTGTATCTTTACCCTTGAGTTTCATGATGACAGTTATTTGCCAATGTGTGCCAAAGTGGTCATCTGTAAAGTCAGGTAAAGTATTACTTGAGACTCACATTTGCAGTCATGGGTCTTTTGTGAGCATGATGGATATGAAAGAGCATGAGTTAAACAATCTACATATGCAGCTCTGGGAAATAAAATTCATGGTCTCAATAACTGCCCTGGGACAGGGCTTAGAAAAGTATATTTTTCTTCAAAGCAGGCCATCTTCTAAAACCATAAAGAGGAATATTTGCACCCGCATTTATCAACGTAGAACTATAAATGATGTGTATTTTTGATGAAATTTGAAGTGTTAAGGTATATTTTAGAGGACATGAAGCTCATCCCACACTGCACAGTTACTATCGCAGCAAATGTTTCTGCTTTCGTTGATGGAAAGGAATGTTAAATGAAGATCACCTTCAGATATCCTGACCTCAGCGACAGACTTGCCAGCTTATCATCTTCCTTTGCAACTCTTCTGTCTCATCCATCCTCTCTACTTCAGTTCACTTGGTCTTTGAACCTTGCTCTGTAATATATCATGCCACATTTTTCAAACTGCAGTGTACATTGAAAGAAGCACAAGCAAACAAGTAGGTGATGCCGTCTGGTACTCTGTTCCCAAGCTGTTGGATAATGGACAGTTCGGTGCTGCTTTTTCTAACTACTAGATATAAAATTTGATTTAGTTTCTCTCAACAGCCTTTCCCTCTGCTTTCTTTCATGACTGTGCTATTCTCCCACTTCTGCTCTTGCAAAACAAAAGAATGCTGTCTGGACCACAAAGAGAGTCAGATTCTCCCTTCACCTCTTTGCTGTACCCTGGCTCTCAAAGCAGTCAGTCAAAGTAGTCACTTACAGATATTTTTCTGCCTCATGAACTACCACAAGACAGCCAGGTCCTTCCAACAAAAAATATCTTACTAGAAAACTGTCTATTTAACTACAGTAACACCTACTTAAATATGTTTATATGTATCTGGTGATAGGTGTAATAGATGGATAGAGGAATAAGGTCATAAACCAGAGAAACAAATGCATAAACAGACTGCTGGTTAGTACTCAGGTCTTGCCATGCCCTGCATCTGACCTGCAGTCTGCCCCAATTTCTCATTAAACTGAATTTCTATTTTCTTAAATGAGTGTACTATCTATTCTGTTACCATGTGTGTGTGGATGTCTAAGTGCCAGGAATCAGGGACCAGGTCTTAAGCACAATGTACTCACAATGTCAGAAATTGATTCATGTGTTGATGTGCCATCACGAGAAAAGATAAAGATGAACTAGCTGGTGAGTAGGATAGAAGCTTGGTAGCTGGGTATAAGAGCAGCTTTAGGTCTGTGTGAGATATTGGAGAGCCTAAAGAGTCTGAGCACTTGGTACTGAAGGGACCAGGAGGTCTAATTCAGCCCCTGTGGAGGATGTAAGGTCTGGCAGTTGACTACTGTTAAGGTCACAGGTCAAGACCAGACAGAAAGCCCTTTAGGGTGTGTGAGTCTGTACATGAAACCACTGGGATACCAAGGGATCCAGTTTACAGCTGCTGGTTAAATTTGGAGTGTAAGGCCAGCTGATGGAAGGATCTGTTATGCCTGTGGCTGTGAATGGGTGTGCATGCCCACATAACAACTGCTGCACTGTATCTACACACCAACATCTTGGATGAGAGAGCAGGGATACAAAACCAGCTGCTGCATAGACCTGAGTGTATAAGGTCAGCAAGTGAACACGTATTGTGTATGCATATGTATGGATATATTGCCCACTAGCACCCCTTCCTCTGGAACAGCAAGCAAGGGAGACAGATCAGGCCATTTGAATTTAGATCCTCAGTCACTTCTGGAAGAGTGATTTTGTTCTTGATCTCAGCAGGCGCTGTTCAGAGCTGAAATTCTCTGAAATCCCTTTCAGCAAAGCTATTTTCTTCCCTTAGGATTGGCAAAGACACTTTCTGCTAACAAATGAGTTTCTATATCATTGGAGGACTCTCCAAACATAATGGCCCCTATATATTTGATGTCATGGATGTTTCCTAGTTTAACTACCCTCTCCTGCAAAAATCTTCGACGACTTCTAAGATGAAAACTTTCAATACGCCTACAGCAATGCCTGTTTGACTCCTACCAGCAGAGTTCACACAGCTTTTCAGTGAAAGGCATGTTTAGAGACATTCTCAGATGGCCCTTCCAACTGCAGGTAAAAGGTCTGGCTTTCTGTTTATAATTCATGTACTCTAGTACTCACCTGCATGTTGACTCCATTTAACCTACATTTCTCAAACTTCTCCCTGAAATCACCTTTGTACCACCCTGATCACGTGCTATTTTTGCAAAACCTGCTTCACATAACCAGTTCCAAAAAACTTAGTTGGAATAGGAAAGGGGGACACTAGTTATGGACTTTTCTGGGGACCTTCTGCCCTCTAAGGGCAAGACACCAGGGTGATACATTTTCTATTTTAAGCAGTCAGCCTCTAACTCTCAAAAACACCTTCCTTTCTCTTATATCCCTTGAGTTAAGGGACGTATGCTTTCTTTACATCCAAGAATGGTCAAAATAATAACTGAAAATTGTATCCCATTGCAACTTTAATTTTTCATGTAAATACAAGAGAAAACAGATACATAGTTACATACACTGTGGAACTCTTCATGCACTTGAATAATTTAATATCCCTGCATCATACCTGAAGCAAAAGCTATAACACTAACCTTGTGGACTTTCAGAAATCTATCCATATATATTTTCTGACAGTTCGAGCTTCTCCATTCAACACTATGGTACCAAATACCCAGAATTTTATATAGGTTAGTAAAAGATATTAAACTTCCTCGTAACAGAAATATCCTACCTTCCATCTCCTACAACAGATGTAAGCTTTCTTACAGTTGAGTGATGAGTCATTCTGATAATCTACCACAAGAATTTTGTAAATAAAAGCATGAAGTTAAGCACATAAATCCATTTTTGGATCTCTACCTTGTTAAACACTGAGCTCACATTAATTTCTTTCAGAGTGTTTCAGAATCAAAGATGGCATGAGCTGGAGAGCCAGAGAGCATATAGCAGTACTGAAAGCCAGGCAGGCGTCTGAATAGGACCTCATATTTATCTGTTCCTGAAGTTTTATTTTTGAAGGTTTTGGCTCAACATTCAATTTTTTTCATTGTAGGGAAAGAAGCAGGGGGAAGTTAAAATTATAAAAAAAGACCAAAACAAAAAAAAAAACAGAAGAAGGTCTCTTGATTCCTGAATTTCTCTGGCTATCCTTTCTGATGTGTGACTCATTGCTGGCTGGGAAGGGAATGAGCTTTCATAATGAATAATAAACTCTCTCGAAACTCAGATCTGTTATGCAAATAAACATATTAAACGAATGCATTTTCCATGCAGCATAGCTTCTGCCAAGAAATTTGTTGAAAACATTGTTTTGCCATTGACAAAGGCAATGTGCCAGATTCAAACCTGGTGTGGGTGGGCAAAAGTCTGCTGGTTTCAGTGGCATTGTGCCCATTCACACCAGGTCTGTAACTGGCTTATTGTGTTTCAAAGGCTTTCACCATCCAATAAGTGCCAAAGTGCAGATAAACAAATTCTTTATCTATAGAAGAGCTTTTTCAGGGTCAACACTAATTTTCAGTTCACTTAGCAGACATAAACTCCTTCTGGCTGAGTTCAGACTGTGACTGTACCAACCTTCTAACCCACAGAATGAAAATTCTTGAGTACTCTCAACTCCCTCTCTGCAGAACTGCTAAAATGAGCCAGCCTTGAAGGCACCAGCTTCAGAAATTATATCTCAGTAGAAGATGGGAAACAGTACTGATTCAATAAAAGTTTACCTGGCCTTCCTGTTCTTACTTCATCCCAGGCAGAATCTCTTTCAAGCTTTAGAAATATTTTATGTACTCCTTCTCTCCACAAGTTATGTTAAATGTCAAAAAAAAGAAAAAAGAATAAAACAAAGGATAAGCATACAACAGAGTGTAAAATGGACTGTTTTTGTGAAATCTTTAACCTTGTTTTATGTTTACAAATTATGCAAATAGACATCTCGATTTTGTGAGATCTGCACACAGATTAAGTCATAACTGAGAATCTTTTGAAGTATACCAAGCAATTTCAGAGAGAAGATGTTTCTGAACTCATACTTTCTATTATCTCAACTACACCAAACACTGAGGGCTATCCTGATAACTGTCATAAGACCATGATAACAAACATCAAATTTCACAGAGAGTTACTAAGCTGAGCAGTACAATGTTTGCTCAGATAGGTCTAACTACTCTGTGACCATTAGAGCAATATGGGTATCTAAATTGTTAGAATAAACAGTGACTAAGACATTTGAACTCCAATGAGAGAGAATCAGAGATTAATGTGAGAATTAATAGAGTGGTATGAAGTATAAAAACAACAAATCAGATATGATAAAATTCCTTATTCAAGCTGACTTCTTAAATGTTTTTGGAATGTAAACATGAAGCTGGCTGCATAAGATCAGGTCACTTATTGCCTGAGGAGAGCAGATCAAATTTTATTGTCTTGATTTTGGAAGATTTAAGTTCTGATTTGTCTCCATTGCAGCATAAGAAAGCCTGAAAGCCTGGGACAATTTCTCTCACATACAAATTAATGATCTTCATATTTTCATCATACTTTTTGTTTGGTTTTCTACTGCACCTACTTTTTTTTTTTTTTTTTTTTTTTTACATTAGAAGTACAACTGCTACATATTATGAGCAATGTCTCTGGCACAAAGCTGAAAAATCAGGTTTCTTGCTGTACAAGAATGGCATAACAGCAAGCGTTGCTATTAAATCAAAGCTGCAATAATTTGCAGCTCCTCTGACAGATATCTGCACATAACTTCAATGTGACTTATGTGCTAAGATAATGAATTCTGTAATGCAAATTTACACACGGGGGTCAAATAAGGAAGTTCTTTGTATTTGACAGTACATTGGGTATTAGGTATTTGTCACAAAATAAATAATTCATCTTGCATAGCTACTTGCTATGTAAATGATAGTCTATGTATATTAAAGCATTTAGCACTTAGAATAAAATGGACAGCTGGGGCCAAATGAATATCTCTCAGGACACATTACCATTAGAGCTCCCCTGTGAGTTTTTAACTCTTTTCACTTCTGAGTGCTGTCATGAGGACATTAATTGAATAAGGCACAGAATTTGCTCTAATGCAGGCAGAGCCACAAAAAAAAAAAAGAGGAAAATAATGTAAAGCAGCACATTAATTTCAGATTCGACTTTCCCCCAGTTTTAATCTTTCTCAAATCCCCCATGTAATTTGGTTCTGATTCAATTTAGGAAAAAACAAAGGTTAAATATTTTCAAAATATCAAGCAGATGACAATCAATACATAATTTAAATATGTTTAATACAAGCTGAGCTTTGGGCAGAATTTAAAATCCTAAATTCTCCCTATATTTCATATGAGTCTAGACTATCACTGAACATCTTCTCTCATTCTAGCCCCCTAAAAGTCTTTTTCCTATTGACTCAGACCCAAAGTGAACTTTAAACAGAGCATGAAGGGTAACCCACTAAAGAGTGACCATGCAAGTGGTTTAAAGGTAACCCACCAGACTCCATAGACAGGGTAAACTGGAGTGCATGCTGTCAACCATACTCAGTACTGCATAAATTTCCTCTAAAAATAAAAGAGACAGAGGCTATTTTAACATTCTGTGCCCTGCTCCTGATGTTAGACGTACCATGAGACTCAAATTGTGTCTCAAACCTGAAGCTGTGAATGCAAGTCCACTGAAGTCAGTATACTTGCCTGAGATCTAGATCCTGGTTTAAGCTCAGCATCTTCTCTCCACTGGAACTGTTCTGAAATACACAGAACTCATAGCATTTAGTGGTTACTTTTAATATGGTATAAACTAGACTAGACCTGATTTACTGATCTAGCTGTTACATATATTTCAATTATCTTTTCCTCCTTGGTTTCAGGATGATCATATAATACCCCTGCCAACAACCTAGATTCTCTAGGGCTAATTTAACAGTTATAGATCAGATTATACAGAAATAGGATACACAGAAAAGTAATTTAGAAAAATTCATGGTATCTGTGATCATCGCTGTTGTATCAGTGTAAAGTCTAAGCTACAGTAAAACAGATTATAAAGCCGAATAACGAAGAAAGACAGATAAAAGATTCTGATGTTTTAATCATTCACAGAATATGTCTCTTCCCAAGTTGAATTCCTAAACCCCAAGCCAGCATGAACTGTTACTTTTTAGTACTGCATACCAACATTTACTTCAACTTCAGTTTATATTATAATTTTACTTGTTATCATAAAATGAGCTCCCTGCTGAATTCAGCTTTGAATTAAGGTGATGAAATTGATGGAGTTAGAGCTATGCGTGTCCTGGATTTTTAGTATCATGGTTCAGGAAAATATTTGTTAACATTACCATCATTTGACCTCAACACATTGTCATCCAATTCTGTAAAACAAAGGAAAATGGAAAATAGTACAGGTTTAGTAAAGGTGCTTAAATATTTTTGTGTTTTCCTAAACAAGAAATTACAGGTTCTGCTATAAAGCACAAAGAAAAATCTTTGTCTTTTGAAATCTGGGCCATTTGAGCTTTCAAGCACAGATCAAAAACACCTGAGACAGTAATACTCTCACTGACAAATACATCTAGAACAGTACAAACTTTGGCAAAATGGAGTTTCAACCTCAAGCAGCAATACTGGGATAATGCTGGTGAGCATCAGCCTCCCCCCAGGAATCTGGTGTTATTCAGGTCAGGCAGAAACCAAGTGAGCCATTTGTAGGATGTTCTTTATTTGCAGCCAGCACAGGTGAATACAGTGCTCCATTGTCAGCATGCCCTTAGCTACCTGGCTGGTTTGCTTTATTTAGGGCTGTAAACTGCTTGCCACATTTTAAGGCACAAAAAAATGTTTCCAGTATCTGTGAAGGTGGAGAGTAATGAGAAAGGGGTTTCTCTCTGGGGCTCTTTAGGTTCATCTAAACATAATTTACTTGATAATTTCAATATTATCGCCTTCCTCACTGCTTTAAAAATGTTGGTCTACAACCTGATAATGCCTCCACAGTCAGCAGTGTAGAAAGAAGACCTTAGACCTTTTCTGCAATAACTCTAGTCCTGGTGGGTTCAAACTCTCATTGGTTTTGCTCTCAAAGTCACATTTGTAATATGGTGACAGCTGGCTCAGTGCTTTTTCATGCTATTAAAATCTAATGTCTTAAAAGAGTAAGTTTTGTGAAACCAAGACACCATTTCAAACACAGAAAACAAAACAGTATAATAAAATCTCAGTTGGAGGTTTTTTTCTCTCTGAGATAACCTTTCCTTCACAGCAATGCCTGAAGGACAGGATTATGTGGCTTGAAGTGGGCATATTGCTGTCACATGCGAGACAGTTTGGACCTCCACCTGTGGAAGCTGGGAGAGAAAGTAAGGAATATTTCAGTGTGGCTAGTGAAAGTGGAGGTTTGTTTAAATTGAAGGAGCACAAAGGGGATCGTGTACCCCTCTTTGAGAACACCAGCAGCAGTACACATATGCTGTTCCCATTCCGGTGGCGTGTGCATGGTGCCTCCACTTGCAGACAAGAGCTCTTTTTGGCTCTCTGGGTGGCATGAGAATTGAGACAGCTGCTGAGAGTGCCCTGGCCACTGGGTTTGTGAGAGGTTGTTCTAATTCTGATATTGCTCTCTCTTCTGTGCTTCTTCAGTAGCATAGAATGCATGGCTTCTCTGCAGCTGGAAAGCTGGATTATCTTGATCATGAGCTGCTTTCTCCCCTGCCTGCCTCCCTCTGAGATTGCCCTTTCTCTGTGTGCTCTTGTCATATCCTCAAGGTCAAAGAGTGTGGAAGCAACATAATGTTTTTCCAGGTGTTTTTCCTAAACAGTTTATTCTCTGAAGATGCCATGGTTCAAGGCTGCACAATAACAGGAGCTAAATGCAGATGATGAGAATGTAATGCAGAATACTGAGTTTTCAAATCTTTCTTTATTTCAACTTGGGACAGAGATACTGCCTTGAAGAAGAAAATTTTGGAGTGAATAACTGGACATTGATTTTGATCAATCAAAGCATTTAATTTTTGTTAAATTATTCTTGCAATTTGGTTTTGAATTACATCAAAATGCAGTGGCTATGTGTAATAATCAAATAAAATATTATTCATTTCAAAGGAGAAATTAAGCCTTCTTGTTCTATATTGTCAAAAAGCAGATTTTGTTTTTGCCAAAATAAAATACCAATTGGATGTGAATACCCCTACAAACCATTCCCATTTCAGTGAAATTATATTTTCAAGTGAAAATTTCTTACATCTTTTTCCTTACCACTGCTAAACACATATAACTTTTACAGCAAAAGGTAAAGAAATCAGCACACACAAAATAAATATATGGTTTCCATTTGTTTATCTATGCGTAGATTTAATCTATTCCTGATCCAAAGGCCATTAGATTTCAAAGACATTTCCTTGAACACTTTCCATACCTGCAATTTCTGAGCAAATGTTGAGACAAGTACAAGGAGTTTATGTGCATCCCCATATCACACTCTTTCCATGAATCTGCATGCTAATCCATGTTAGCCATTCTGAGGTCTGTCTCAATGAACAATTAGTGTATTTTGATGGGCAAATCTTTGACAAAACTATATCCTAACACGTTTTTGCCTATGCAGGGAGTTTGAGTTGTTGATCCCAAGAGCATGTAGAACTAATCTGCTTCTCGTATAATACACTCTTTTCCTTTTCTTCTCACTTTGATTACTTCTGAGCCCTAGTTTGTTATTTCCCATTATTTTTATTGTTTTATTATTTGTTATTCATTTCATAGTTTGCTCTCATTATTTGTCTTTCTTCTTTGCTATTGCTTTATTTGTTTGCATTCTGTTCCTGCAATATTTTTGCTATTGCTATTATTTTTCTTCATTAGTTGGAGTGAACATTTATCTCTGCATATCATGTAGCTTTTTTTATTTTATTATTTTCTGTGTTTGTGTTACACAGCCACCACTGCTCAGCCTCACAAAGTCTTCTAAAGGCTACTCTTATCAATACAGCACCACTGAACCTCACAGATAATGCTTTATTAAATGTTACACTGAAGCTGGAATCTTACACAGTAGGTAGCATAAAATCATTACCAGCTTGAATATTTTTGAGGATCAAGATGATAATGATAAGAGCAATGTCCCAACAGGGGACTTGCCACTTATTACTTAAACCCCAAGCCCCCTGTAGGTGTATTTTGGTGTCACTGAATGCCCACCCAAGGGCTGCATGAAAGCCTGAAGAAGCTAAGACACATCAATGGTTCTGTAAAGATCTTGTTACACAGCCAAAGCTCTCTGGGGTTTTTAGGGACTTTTTGTTATTAATAAAAAGTTAATGGGAAGTAAAAATATTGCATGGGAAATGTGTGCATAAAAGCCTTACTTTCTTTATGACTCTCTCCTGTAAAACTGTCCAGGAAATAACATCCCACACTGTCTTTACTTTTTAAATAGTATATGTACGTGATCTCTCATATCTTCTTTATCTGTGGGATATTTAGATATGTAATATAAAAAGGATTTGTAAAACAAATAGTGGTCCCCACACTCCAGATTTCTCCAGTCAGAGCAAATGCAATGTCATTCACTTAATAATCTGAACTATATTTCAGATATGAAAGGCTAAAGTAAGTTAATATTTTCCTGAGCAAAGCTATCAAGCAGACAAACACTATTAAAATGTTATATGGTCTTTCCTTCTTCTCATGTCAGTATAGATCTTTGAGCCTCAGATCCAGTTTTAGAATCTTAAAGGACAGAAAATAGCTACAATTTCTTTAATAATATTGGCATTTTCATAAACTGTGTAATGACCTCTACCCAGATGGTCAAGATTTTCAGGAAGATTATGTCTCCCTTTTGAATTATTTATAATGTTTTGAAGGTCTGTGTTCTACTACAAATCTGCATTTCCCTCTAAAGCTTTTAGGATTTATCCATTGGCACAGTGGAAGGTTGGGTCTTATTGGTCTTTTATTTTCTTTTTTCTCCCCATTTGGACCCTAGGGCAGGTCAAGTCCTGTCTCTCTCCAATGAGATCAGAGTTACAGGACCATGGGCTTAGCATGTTGTATCTGCTGTTCAGGGAAGAGAGAGGTCCCCACAGTGAATCTAATTTGTATAAAATAACAGAGATCTCCATTGTCTGTCACTCTTACTTCAACGAACAAATGACCAAGCCCTCATGTCAAGCCTTCACTACCT
Source organism: Cinclus cinclus (assembly GCF_963662255.1). Lineage (NCBI taxonomy): Eukaryota > Metazoa > Chordata > Aves > Passeriformes > Cinclidae > Cinclus > Cinclus cinclus. The sequence goes on along the minus strand of NC_085048.1, from coordinate 36,896,467 downwards.
AAAGAAGCAGAGGTTGAATCCTAGCCCTAATTGAATTCCCAAAAATCACAGCAGGACCAGGAATTTACCCACTACTGTATAGAAGGAAATACATACCAGAGACAGAAATTTCCTACAGGATATAATTTTGTACTAGGTAACTGCATTGCAACAGCTATCAACAATGTTAAGCACCATAAAGGCCTTATTTCAGGTACCTTATATACTGTGAATTAATGTGCCTGATAAGACAAAATTTCTAAATTTGAGATCTTTCCCCTCCAACACAAACAGACATTACAGTCTGCGGTGAGACGTTTCATTTGGTCAAGTTTAACAGAACATTTTCTCTAGCTCATTTTTCCTAAATTAGGTTAAACTTTTTATGGGACACAAAGGCAAATACAACAAATAAACATTATAAAAGTATGGCATTTAGTAGACTTCATTGAGACTGGAGCACAGACTCAGTGATAATCATAATATTGATGACTCAGTCTTACAGTGAGACCTCACTGACTTTAGATTACTCTGTCTGTTTCTTCTATTTCTCATTGTCTTTAATGTTCAATTCTGCAGTTCTTTCAAGTAGTCAAATATTACCCATCCATACTGGTATAAAACCAATGCAAAAGAGTTATATTATTTTTGGCTACATAATTTTCCTTTAAAAGTTATATACTTATGCCTTTGCCTTACAAAATTGAGAGGGGGAGTAGTAGATACACAAACCTTTCCTTCCAGTAGCATGAGGTAAATTGCACAATAAATCAATTTTTATGGATGCTGTTGACTTGCAACATTTGCTGCTTTTAAAAATTAATAGCTGAAATAATGAACATCCTCAAAAACTCTCTGAACAGTCAGCTTGATTAATTTCCTGGTATGAAAAGCAGTTGACAGGTGCAATATTCTCTGCTGAAATTTTCTGTAGCCTGATCAGACTACAATCTAAACCTGTTCCAGTAACATGAGTTTGTTTGCTCTGGTTTTAATTTGTGCAAAACAAACAAACTTAAGTCCCATATTGTGCATTGCCTAGACATGCATACACACACATATCCATAAAATATTCCTTCCTGTAAAATAATATCAAATTTAATTTTTGTGTAAATATTATTCTGAAGTCCTAAAAGCACTGCACAGTGCAAAGAGCAACTGGCATATCTTCATATTATTATTACATTATTGCTAAACTGTTAAGGAATTCCTGGGTGAAAGCTAATGTGCACTGCATTTTGAGCATTTTCTAAATAGAGGTCCAGGTGTCAAACAGATGTAATCAGGAATACCTCCTATGAATGAAATGTAGATACACTGCTTCACTCCAGTCTTTCCATTTACCCCCCTTTTTGGGTCTCCCTATTCACAGTCCTTTAACATAGGAGTTAAACACAAAAAAAAAAAGAAAAAAGTGATAGACATTTCTCTTTTTTTTCCCTATTTTTTTGGAATTAAATAATGCTGTTCTTTAAAATGGGAAACATTTGAGGTATATTTCTAAATAGGATGAAAATAAAAGGAATCAAAAGCATTTTGGTTAAGCACTAGGGAATTTGTTTAAATTCTGAAATCTTCATAAGATTTTAAATATTTGAAATTTGATGCCATTCCATGTTCTTTATCGTCCTGGTTTTTATTGCTGAGATATTGGTCCGAAATAAGAAAGACAAATGCCTGAAGTCATGATTAATGAGGCTGCCTGAGGTATTGAGACCATCCAGGTGACTCCATCCTGCATCACAAGCAGTGAATGGACATAGAATCTTCATTTTCAATGAATAAATGTCATCAGTTCCTCAGCTGTATACAATCTCTGCTACCTAAAAATCCTTTAAATTACCTCTGGCAAGGCATGAAAAATAAGCAAAATATATTTTCAGTCTGAATGTAACCAATTTGATGTTCTTTCTTATTTTTCATTACATTAAGGTCCATGGTATATCCCTGTATACATATGGGAGTGTTTTCTGTGTTATTCAGGAGTTTTCTCTGCTGATTAACAAATTCAATGTTACTGTGAGAGAAAACTGTGGAGGCATGTCTTGTTCAGACACTCAAATAAATAAAGCTATACATGAATGTGTGAGTGAGACTGTAGGAAACCTTCATAAAAGTCTCAGTTGGCAGATGGGGATATCATCTATGCTGCTGTCGAAGATTTCCAAGATAATACATATTATTCTCTTGATAATCACATTAGATAACTTCTCCATCAGCAGCTCTTGCAACTGTTAAGTGTCCAGGGGATTTGCAGATCAACAAGATGTCAAGTCTGGTCTTTAGTGTAGTCTTACAAAATAAAGGGAGGCACTCAAGGGAATCTGCTTCAACAGAATTCATTAAATTTCTCAAATATGCAGAGGAATTACAGAGAGATAGGTAATAAAACTATGCAATCTGTTTGTCAGATATGTAAAAAAAAAAAAAAAATTACAAAAAGTAAACATTTCCACTACAACATGAAGGCAATTTTTAGGACAGGACTTTCAAATGCATACACAACCCATCAAAATAGGTATCAGAGGACAAAGGAACTTGTGGCAGGGCAAGATGGGCTTAGAAACATGATTCTAGAGAAAAATCTAAAACTCATCAGGAATAAAGAAGCATGCAAACAAACTTCTAGATAACAGTGTAGACAAAGTGGGATATGCGAAGGTTTTAATATTGTTCAGATAAAATCACATTTTATCCCCAGAGACATTCTAAGATATCTTCCTGAGTGAGAAGAAACTTCAAGGTCTTTAGCATCTGCAAATATATTCTTGCTAAGTGATAAATTCTGTCTCTTTTTAGACAGGGATGAAGACTGGGGGATTATCAAGTTCTCAGAGACATCCTGCTTGCAAAACAGCAAAAGGCTTCAGACAGTAATGTGCTTTTCAGTGCTTCTTGGCTTGATTGGAGAAAGGAATAACTTATGTCTCCCAGGGTAACTTGCCCGCAGATGTAAATTAGAATAGTAGAGATGGAACCCCTATACATGGCTGGTCTCATCCTTCTCTCAGGAGCCTCTAGAGTCATAATTTTTCTCTTCTCTTGTATATCCATTATTCCTGAGTAACACATCAACACAGTCTGATGTTGAGTACATTTGTAAAGCTGTGTGATCACCTCCTCCTAAGCACACTAGTGCTACATAACATATGTCCATTTACTACCCAGAATTAGTCTGAGCATTTGCTTAGGTTATGAAACATTGATTTTCATGGTCCAGGGTGGAGGACAGGGGAAATTGATCTCAAAAATCAGAAAAAAAGGCAAAGTATTGTATAAATTAAAGTACATGACAAGCAGTGCCAGAAAAGCATGTCACTGAGCAGAATAATAGTCTACGACACATTAAATAATGATGCCAGTAGGAAGACAGGAGGCTAGAGTCAAATAAAAGACACCCACTTCTTCACCATCTAATCTAAGACTTTAGTTCCCTGAATCAGAATAAGCACCCACAAATGTTCACTCCAGATTTATTCATAACTCAAGATGGAAGGACACTGCATCATGTTATGATTAATTATGGACAGATTGAAAAACAGAAAACTGCTCTGATAAGCTGCGTGCACCATGAAGAAAGAGAATAAACCCAGAAATGCCCAGCTGTCAGCTTTGCTGCAGGCATTGACCCCAGGGAAACAATTTAAGGCAAAACAACATGAAGATGGAAGCAACACTAAAGAGACTAAAAGACTGCCTGCTTCACATCTTAATTGCTTGAGCTATTAAACAAACACATCTGGTGTTGATGTCTCTGGAATACTGTACTGCTTGTGTATCACATATGCCTCTGTGTTAATACTTTTATGAGCTGCTCACTTTGGGCTTGGAGAGTTAGGCTGCTAGCTTAATTTTTTTTAATCTTCTAATGCAAAACTTATAGGCACTTATTTGGTGATTTCATTTTATTTGTTTTTTACCCTCAGCCTTTTGGGGTTTGCCTATCTTATTGTCTATCCATTCGCCTCCCACCGTGTCTGGTTTCCCCATTTGTTCAACAGAAATTAGCAAAATGAAATAAAGAAAAATTCCACTCTGGTAGGCATGAATTTGTTAGAGTGAGTTAAAGGAGACAAGTTTGCACAATTTCATTAAGAAGCCAAGTAATTGTTAAAAGAGATGCTGCCTCTTTTTTGTTCAATAATGCTTTTATACATTTCAAGCTTTATGAAGGATTGATTTGATAAAAGTATCCTTGGAGGATTGTGACCTTGACTTGCCTTTTGTGGAGGAATTTGCTGGGTCTAGCCTAAAAAAGAAATGGAAATGGAGATTATGGAGAATTTGTATTTGTAAGGTGATAAATTTGTGCAGACATACAGAATAAGAGTTATTGATATTTTTTTTCAGTGTTACAGACTATGAAAGGCATTTCCACTTGGCTTCCTGAAATTTTTTTATACTCTTTAACCTTTAAAGATGTAAAGCAATGATAAAAATCACACATAAAATAGGGGGCTGAGACTGCTCATTACTTAGGAGTCAAGGAAACTGTAAAGGCACAATCCTATGTTGTTACCTGATAACACGAAAATGCCTGACTACGGAAGGTGTTTTGGCTAATACTTTGGTCTCTTTTTGTGAATCAATGCATAAAGAACTGCATTACCCTCAAGAATGGCCTAGCTGCTTATTCCATAAGAATGGGAAACATTTCTTGTTATCTCAATAAAATATGGTGTGTTTTCCTACCCAAGCTGTATCTCCTGCATAGGCTAAATATACACCAGTGATGCTTTGTCAACGATAGAGCCTGCAACATTTTCTCTGAACACAGATCATTCACCTGAATAAATGTGTCTATAAATTGCATATATGAATCTTTTTTTCCACTTAGTGATACAGATAAAAGAATAACTCAAGATTCTTCAAAATCAATATAATATGTTCCTGTCATTTCAATATATTTCTTATAAATATTTTAGTGGCTTTATTTAGTTTCTTTCCTTCTGCAAATTACGGAAAAAAGTTATAGTTGTAAGGTTTGGGTGGGGGGAGCAGCGGGGGTGGGAGGGAAATGTATTTTCCCAAATTTTGTTTCTAATATGGCTAGAGTATGGATTATTTATTATAGGATTTAGAATTAGATTCAGACTACCAATCTACATTTTGGGTACTGAATTTTCAGAGTACAATTACACACCTTAACTTCCATTTGAGCTTTCTTGCCATTTACTCTACACTGACAAATCTACACTGAATGTTTGCAACATTCACAATTTGATTGCATTTGTATCTATGAAAAGTTCATTTTAGCATTGTTTAAATTGAAAAAAATCAGCTGGCAATGAATATAATATACACTGCTGTGTTATTCTATCATATTCATTCATGCAGTGGCATTTGGTAATATTTGCATCATTCACAATGGGGTTATGTTACTGTTAATGAAAAGCTAAAGCAAATATTTAGTCCTTTGTTAGTTTGAAAGCTAACATAGAAAAATCTGAGTTTCTAGAATTGCTCTATAACAAGGTAATTTTTCAGCTATCCCTATCCCCAAGACTTCCAAGGAAAATGCCTGGATATAGTTGTACTTCTTGTTTACAGAAAGGAGCAAGAAAAACTTAGATAAAATCATAACAAAAATTAGTGTTTATTATATCACTGCAGTTTTTGCCTGTACAAACACAACAGTCTAACCGAATCTTTAATGTCACCTACTTGTGTCAACTCTTTGCAGCACCTGGAGATATGTAAATGCATGGAATTAGCAGCTGCCTTTTATTCCCTCCTCTAAGCACTTGCTTTAATGAACTCAGTGTCTCAGATGACCAGTTATGAGAATTATCTAAAAGTACATGGTTTGAATTTGGATACTCATTCCTCTATTTTGGGACCATTTTCAGATGACCTCAGTTAAACAAGGTTTTCTGTAAACTGCACTTGTCTTCTCCAAATCAGTGACATGTTTTATGGTTTTTCTTCTAAAATCTGCATAACCAATGAAAAGACTTCTAAGTTTATAAAATTAATGTGCACTTATAAATTGAAGGGTAACAAAAAGTATCCAATTTTTACCTTGTGGTAATTTTCTTTTCTTGAAACAATCAAGAAAATATTGAATTGTTGAAGTGGAAATATAGAGAGAAGTGATCAAATTGAATAATTCTGGCCTTTACAACTTGCCTGACTGAAAACCATCAAAACCACAGTCACACAGTCAATTCTGTGGCAATGAAGTAGTCTTTTTGAATGAAAACCCCTTTAGTATAGATTAATTTTATTCCATAGACAACAAACCTCATAAAATATTGCTGACACATGGTATTTTAAGATAATTAGAAATATGTTTATGAGAACTCCAAAATTTATGTGATAAAATTATATGCATAAATTGTAACAGTTACTGAATGGAAAGGCAAAACTACATATTCCAATTAAAAAATGCCATATTTCAACAGTATTTTCTATCCTTTTGCAGCTGTACACAAATGGATAATATGTGATCACAGAAAATACAACAGGACTGACAAACTCAGGAAGTGACACTGTTCACCCATGTAGTCTGTGTAGGATCAAAACCACATTTACCCTGTTTTCAAGGACAAGCTGGGAGAAGGTTTCCTACCTTCATTTTGGCATAGAACCCAGTGCTTGGGAGGTTACTGACACACAGCAACAGGCCCCTCCTGTTTCTTTCATCATTTTCAGTATATTTGAAAATATATTACCTTCTTCTCTGCAGAAGATCATTTCTCAAAGACCACATTTTCAAAGTCTCTGTGCATTCTGATGGTTGGGTTTTGTTTGGGTGTTGGAGGGAGCTTTTCAAGACCTCCTATCTTACTGACATTATCATCTCTTAAAATATAGTGCCCTAAGCAGAACAGAAAATAGAAACAACTGACTAAGTACTAGGGGAAATGTAAATATTGTTTTCTATGTGTTACATACTACACTTTGGTAAATAAATACCTACATGGAACTTACCTATTTTTTTACAAAGTCTAACATCTGTTGTGCAATTTCATTGCACTGTACATTTCTGCAGTGTAATTTTGCAGTTGTGCAAGAAAAATATGTCTCTTAACTGCATTTCCTCACCCTTATCTTCAGTTAATTCCTTTTGATATACTTTGAGTAGTTCTCTTTTCATTAGGACCATTTCCAATGTCATTTCCATCCTAAAAATCCTTACTTTATACAATGTTCATCTAAATGCAATTGTTTATGATCCACAAAAAAAATATATTGCCTACTTTGCTGACCTAGTGAGTAAACAAAAGTACTGGACAGCATCACATCAAGACAGCCTCCTACAAGGAAGATTCTGTCCTACTTCAGTAACAAATCATTTTACTAATTTCTTCTGGATTACATTTTCTTTCTTTCAATATTAGAATATTTTGATCGTGTGAAAAATTTTGCTAATATACTACATATGTCTCCATCATATGTTTCACAATTGTCCTCTTCAGAAATTAATGTGGTGAGGTTTAAAAACATTTGTTCTTCCCAAAATCAGGCCTGCCTTCTCTGGGCTTCCACAAAATGTTTGTTTAAAAATGTATCATAAAAATGCTATAATATCTTCATTGGTGCCACAGTCAGACTGACTTTTCTACAACCCAACATTTTTGTTATTCTTTTAATATCACTGCTTTTTTTTTTAATAGAATTGTAGTGTGTTTGCCCTTCTACAATCTTGTAGGACTGCCCTAGAATTCTTAAACATAATTAATAATGTTACAAAAATAGTTCTGGCCTAATTAATTTAATCACATCCTGATATCTTGGCTACTTCTAAGATATTTAATATTCTGTAACCTGTCCTTTCTTTGTTCTGACCTATTCTCCTAACTTTTGTTAAAATTAATTGTGTTAAAAATTAGCCGTTATAATTTAAAATGCAAAAATCACCTTTGTGATCATGCAAATACTGTATGAAAGGAAGTCAGTCTTTGAAAAAAGGGGGTTCAAGCTAACCTAATTCAACAAAAATGTCATACTGACAGCTGCAGTAATCAAAAACCAATCCCAATACAGATACAGGTAATGTAAGGTTCCCTTTCCACTTATTAGTTCAATAAACAATGAGAGGATGAGGTCAAAAGGACCTTCATTCTTATGGGTCTGCAAGATCTTTGGTTTCTTCAGAATTTGCCACAGTGCACTAGGTGATCTATTACTTTTTTCAGCATAGACATTCTATCTGGAAAATTTGATTTCAAACTATCAATTTATGAGATATTTGTTTCCCAAAGTAGTAACAAAACTGTCACCAAGGCCTGTGTTCCAAATGGCACTTTGGATATAAAGAACATTTTAGAGCAATGAGTAATTTGACAGGAATATACTAATTTTCTCTATCATCTTCTTACAGAAAACCCCAATACAAATGTTGTTGCATGGCCTTTCTTCTCTTCTGTTATCCTGTGGCCTCTGATATCTGGCTGTATAATATCATGCAGCTGGGGGGAGCCAATGTGATCTGTTCTTTTATTATAGTCCTTACATAAGTTATTACTTTGCTTTTAAAGAAGGAACATCACTCCTCTCCTGAACCCATCAGTACACTGCAGCCTAACCCCAAACCTATGTCAGTGTATGGAGTCAGAGGTCCTTCTGTCTAGTCCTGCCATTAATTAACAGTTAATTTTCACTCTTAGACCCTCAACCACCACATCATAGATCACTGTGCTTGTAGTTAACTCTGAGGGGGACATAATCAACTGCATCACACGTGGATGCCATTGGACAATGCACAAGATAATCAGTTACTTTGGGAGTAAGAAAGAACCCAATGCACCCCTGGATTTAATTCTTCTATGGCAGGGAGACTCTAAAAAAGTTAATGGAATTTTTTTCTCCATCTTTGCAGGTCATCTTCAATTTATCACTATGAAATCAAATCTTTCGGGCAAAAAATCCCCATTAACCTTCACTAGCTTAGGTACATCCATCAAGTCCTCATTCTGTTTACAATTATTATCAGGGAAGTTATTGTTCTTCAAACCACTGTGTCTATTAATTTCCTACACATTCTGGAATAAACCCTATTTTATCCATAAAAGTCAGAAAAGCTGCAACATCCACAGGTCTTCATGGGGCATATAAATGAGTACTTTGTGACTTTACATTCTTTTGAAATATCACCTGTGGTAGTACATTTAGTATGTCTAGATAAGAAATCTACACTAAATAAAGGCCAAACTGCCTTTGAATAAAAACATTAGTTTCTCTCCTCCTTTAACTCTTCTCTTTAAAGAATGTTTCAACGAAATATCATTCATTTGAAAGACATTACGAGCAATTGATTTGGCAACCATGACATCTATTCTCCACTTAGTGTGTGCCAATAAGTCCTTTTAATGTCAGTGAATGTTGTGTGCATGCATTTATAATAGAACGTATTTCCATGGTAGAAATTAAAGATTTTCATAGAAACTGCAGGTCTATACACTTTTTCTGTAATTAATATCTCTTAAGATAGGAAAAACTTCAACAGCCTGGGTGTCAGCAACTAGGGGCAACAGAATAAACTCATCCAAACAAGAAAAAAAAATATTATCATCTTTTGACTTAATTGTTTAATCTCATTTCTCTTACATTTCAGAATTCTCATTAATTTGTTTTCAAGCACTTTAAGCGGCTCCTACTTACAGGTCAAGCATTTCCACATTGTACAATCCCTTACACCGCTGTAATCTGACAGTTTAAACATTGCAGGTATAGTGGAGTATTTTGTATTCAGTGCAAAAAATAAATTATTATAGCCTATAGACAAGCACAAAGCAACCAAAAAAATAAATAAAGCAAATTCCAGGATATTTATGGTTGGGACCAGAGCTAATATCACCGATTGCTGATCACAGGATCAATATATTTACCTATAATCGTTTGAGATTATCTCTGTGCTCTGTGCTCCTTTCCCTGGGGATGCATTATACTCTATGCCCCATTATCCAGTTTGGGAATAGCTCAAGATTCATTGTCAGGAAGGGAAGAAGGAGGATTCCTCCCATAAAATATATGTTAAAAACACAAGATGTACAAGTGTTGAGAACCACATCACAAAAGCAGAGACAGGAACATGAAAAGGTGTCCCAAGAAAGCATAGAAAAGAGCCAAAAAGGTCTGAGGTGGTCAACATAGCAGTTTTTGGAGGGATGGACTCTCAATTAACCAGGGGGCTGCTTCTCAGGAGACCAGTAAGAGTTCTTTCCATGGGCAGAATATTCTGATCAAACTGAGCACGTGATTAGCTTACTATTATCTTCATGGCCAGTGTCAAAAGTGTAAGAACAAAGAGGTATAAACGCATTGTAGTGGAAAAGTGAAGGTGTTCACAACTCTTTCTATTATCTTATATTTATGGGGGGAGATGAAAGAGGTTATGTGGAAAGGGAAACTGAAAAAAGTGTTCACCACATTTATTCAGGGATTTTTTTTAAATCTCAACCAGTTAACCTCAAGTGATTTTGAGAGAAGACTAACACCTAGTCTGGCTGAGACATACAACCTTTTCCTGATGCCCTCTCGCTCAACTGACACAACATAGCCAGGTGTACTTCTCTGGGGTGTTAAAGACTGAAAGCAAAGGGAGTACAGTCCCTCACATCAGCAGTAAGAGGTGAGAAAAGTCAACTTCAGTGAAGGTACTGGACTTCTATTTCCCAGCCTGTTAGATGCTGCGCCTCTTTTCCAGGTCCAGCCAGTGGCAGGGCTTAGTGCATGTACCAAAGGCACAAAATGCACACACACAGAATATAAGTACACACAATAAGACAAGGGGAAGAGCAAGGTCTTTACTGGCAGCCCCATTAACATAATCAGCACTTATACAATGGAAAGCACCACAGAAAGTATAATCTCGCTCCTCATTTCCAGACAATGAAGGTTAAGGCTCACAAAGACAACAATCTTGGTTCACAAGGTTGCTGTATTTTCAGAATGATCTCTTAATTTTAGCATGGATTTGACATTTTTGGCCTCCAGATCTCACAGCTTTGGTCTCTGCAGAAGGTGGTCTTCTACTTTCAGTCTAATCCAGTTTGTTAAAGTTTCTTAGAAAATATGCCCACACACTCACACAGCCAGTCTTCTCAGTTGCCCCTCCTCTCTGTTTTTCACACTTGTTCTTCCTGGAACCATGGCCCTTCCACTGATCACACTATAAAAATTTTTGCACATCCTTACAGCCCCCTTTCAACATTCCATAATAAAGTTCACACAATCCTACAAGCCCTCAAATACTACATCTATTTTGTCTTTCCAGTAAGGCTCAGCATAATCCTTGTTCCACCAGTTACAAAGTTCTAGTCAAATATCATGTTATGTTGGAGTGGTTTTTCTATGGCTTGTCAATCCATGACAATCCATAACCCCACTGTACTGTTTCCACTATCTGCCATTGCTCAAGTTTGCATTTCTGAGTGTCTTGCCAGGTCAGGGCACATAACTTTAGCACATAACTTTAGCCTGCAAATGGTTGCAGTAACACCTGCCCAGCAGCTGCCTGAGGTTCTGGTTCATTAGAGCAATCCTTAGAGTAGGACTTGCATATACTCCCATGCAAGACACTTCATCCTGTACAGACTGGATATGATTTTAGGCTAAGACTGTAAAAGGACATTTCTTGCGTTCTGGTAAGGTTTGCAGACCAGGTGAGGATGCCACTGCCAATAGAGGTCACTGTCTGACTTCTAAGGGTAGACCTCAGCTCTCCACAGGTGAGATGCTGGTACACAGCACACCTATAGCTTCTTTTGCAGAAAGCACTAATGAAATTCTTGATGTTACAGTTATTACTTCAGAAGATCTGCAGGGGTGCATAGACAACCTGTCAAAGACAGAGGAAAATTCTGTGGAAAAGATATTTCTCAGATTCTATGATTCTCAACATTACCTTAAAGCTACTGCCCAAAACAGTGGGTTTGGTCCAATGTACTGACATAATCACTCCTATTTCTATATCCCAGTTTCAGCAAAAAACATAGAAAACATTAAGAGTAATATCTCACAGATTGCTTCTTTGTTTCCTTTAACTTAAACAATTATGAAGCAACTAATTAGTTTCTAACACTCTTCCTCTTTTCCCAGCCTCCCTAGTAGTATTTCATCTACTGGTAATGCTATCAATTCTACAGGCCACACATCCTGTGTTATTTTAAAAATATCTCCCCTTACTTTCTCTCACTGCTATTTATTTCTTCGTCTTTTTCTTTGAAAAAGTTTATTTGTCTAAGATACCCTTTTGTATTTTAGTGAAATAAATTATAGCTACATTAAGTGAAAGGAAGAAATGTTTTAACAGAAAAAAATCCCTCTCAAGTCTACAATCCAATTGTCACTGACTTCAGTTGAAGTATTTTTGGTTAACTTCTGTTTTATCTCATAAAGTTCCTTTGATTTTCAATGTATCATGGTCATATAAATAGCACTTAATCAAATAAAGTGTCTCTACATCTTTCCATTCATTTTAAGAAAAACGTCTATGAAAACCTTAAAAGAAAAGAAAGAATGTTTACAACTGCAGAATTAAAGTAGTTGAATCTTCAGCTTTTGTAAGAAACAATTATCTTGTGATATTATACTTCAACTTGTCAGTTTATTTCAGGGTCATGAAATGTGTCTTAAGATTCTGATTTTTTTTCTGGAGGATGACAAAAACTGATAGTTAACATGTGATTTCCAGTACACACAATAAGTAAATGAACTGCATATTAGATACAGTTATTTTTGTTTCATTTAGACAAATGCCATCTGAAGCATGCACTACCAAACAATGAATTACTGATTAAAATTCATACTGCTCGATAGTATGGGCACCTTTTATTTATACTTTGCCAGGTCAATTTCATGGTACCTTGGAAATGATCAAAACTGTTCCACTATTTCAGAAGTGCAGTAATGAAAAACAATCAGGAATCCTGAAATTTACACATTTTGAAACGTCATTGGACACAGAGATAAATATGTTCCTTTCAGACAGGTCTGGGGAGTCTTCTGTTCTAGCAACTTAGAAACCTTCAGTAATTGCCACCTGTTCTTCTTTCCAGAATCTGCTCTTTTTCTATGGCTTTGCCTCATTTTCCTCTCTACATCGTGTGAAGAAGTGCAGGAAGGAAATTTGGGCTTCTAGAGGGGAGGGGACTTTCTTCAACTTCAGGAAGAGAAAGAGATGATTGTTTGGGGTTAAACCTCAGGAAAAGATACAGTAGGAAGGAAGGATCATCTCAGCTATCGTTAACACCTCTAGCCATCTTCTGGAGCAGCTGGTTCATTCTCAGTTTAGTTTTTCCTTAGTCTAGGAGAGTTGTTCTGCCACTGAAGTAAGATTTAATTTTTCTTCCTTACTACACAGCAAAGAAGGCTTGAGTCAGCTCTGACTCCTTTAGTAGCATCTAAAGAAACTTTATTAACTTAAATATCCAGTGAAAGAGTTTCAGAAAGTTTTTCCTTGGAATTACTGTTTATGACCAACTCTTCTAGCATGATGGATCATCCACCATGAAGTCTACCATAAAGAATCTATGTTTTTTCTCCATTAACTATGAAATGGGTTATGGCAATCCTTTCTGATTTCTGGTACATAAAATACCTTTATTCAAGGGCCATAATAATTATGATTCAAACATGATTGATTGTCTTCTCACGGGGATATATATCTAGACTTGCTGATGAGATGTCACCAACCTAATCCCTCCTGCAGTCACTGCTTAGTCAAAGATATTATTTCACCAACTAAAGGTATATAAATAGCATTTTTATTGAGGTCATTATCATTCTGCCTGTTTATGATCTAATGGTCTAACTCTGTAGGCGGTGAGTACATGCACACTCTGTAGTCTGCTTTTGTTCATTACAAATACATGACATAAAGTAACCCCAAGACACTAAAAGACAAAGTATATGACACTGACCACTGCATTTTAAGACTGGAAATATATGTGGAACTTATATTTTGGTTCTTTTAGTGTCTCATTCATCTTTTTCACCTACTTGTATTATGGACCATCTCTGGATTCAAGATGATAAAAATATTAGGATGCTTTATTAGTTAATAGAGGGATAAACAAACATTAGGTGAAGAATCTCTATCCAGATCAGACTGTTAGCATTACCTCAATTAAAGTGTTTTGTTTCAGCCCAAACCTGAATTTACAGAGCACATTTCACTTCCAGTTTAATTCAGAATCCTGAAAGTCAGCTGTCTAGAGGCAAAGACTGTAGCAGAACACACCTTGCTCTGGAAAAGCCAGTTCTTAACAATCAGTCAGTGTTTTGGACTCATTGTGTAAAAGGCACTGAAACTATAGTCAAATTACTCAGATAAAATGACACGGTGAAATATTTAAATTGGAAGAAAATATTATCCATTATCCTGTCCTTAATTCTTGTAATGCTTGGAAGAATACACTCAAATTAGACTGAGGTGAAATGGACATGAAGTCATAAGAATTTGGGTTACTCCCTCACATAAAGTATTGTATAACCATTGAGACTAGCTGGTTTAAATAACCAAATTGACAAGGTAAGGTTGGAGGTCTGGCCAATTTTACAGAGACTTTCTTAAAACTGGTTAGATTGGAAGGTCAGCAATTAAACATTGCAGTAATGGATACAACGGAAAAACTAAGCCAAGGAATTTCTGAAATGATAAGAGATGGATTAAATTGGAATGCAGATGGATGAAAGGGAACAGTGAGCCAGAAGAACCCCAAACCTGCTCTTATCACACTAGTGTTGATAGACAAGCTGCATACAGCTAGAGTTTTCAATTTCCTTAGTGTGCAATGTTGTGCTATATTAAGTGACACGGGATATTAAATAAAGATTTATTCTTTAGACTTTGGGGTGTGGTCTGAATTGGTAAATTCAATTCATGGACATGGGACATGGTGTAAGTTTCCAATTATATAAATGCAATTTTCTAGTTGTAGGCAGCTATTTTCATGACATTTTATATTGAAAGAGTTCGCCATTACCTTTGTCTATCCCAAAATATACATCTTTGCAGTTTATAAAAATTGAAAGTGGAGAAAGTGCCTAAATCTTAAATCTCAAGAAGTAGATAACAGATTGTTATTCTAACCCTGAAAATGTGAAAACAATTAAAACAAAAAGCCTTATCAATTTTATTATTGACATTGTTTACCATGCAAGAAACAGAATCTCTGTTGCATTGAGTTTTCCAGGTAAAGTTAATCAGAAATAATTGTATGCTACTTATTGAGCTGTGTTTTCTTGAATGTCAGCCTAATTCCAGCATCAGGACAGGTATTTTTCAGGCATCTAGATTTAGTTGTAGACTCCAAAGTTTCTAAGTCCTCCAATCAAGTCTCTATTCAACAGCTGTGATTTATGTGAGATTCTTCTCTGACAGAGCACCTCTTCAGCTAACTAAGTCCAGCTGTTCTTCATCCCTTTTGCACCACTCATGAAAAACAAAGATCTCAGCACATCTAGAAATCTGATTTTTGTCCACTTGCTGCTGTAGACTTGGTTTCCCTGTTAGCTAGTGCCCACTAATTCCATTAGCTGCATACTATGAAATTACATATTTTAGCATTTCTCTTGCTGCTGTTGTTCTATCTACAGCTGGGTCTACATTCACTTTCTCAGGTTGTTGGTGACTTTTATGATAGAGCAAACCACAGTATTATCTCTCCTCTCTTCTTTTACTGTCAACTTCTCTGTTATGACTTTTGGTTTTTTACTTCAGGTCTTAGTTTGCTATAAGGTCTTGGCAAGTGTTTCACAGAATGTAGCTGAAGGGTATACATGTTCTGTCAGCACCAATAGATGTGTGTAGTCCTGGTGCTAAAGGAAAATAAAAGAATATTTAAACAGACACCGACATTGTCAGTACTTCTCTTTCTGATATGAACAGCAAGAAGTCAGTTTTTTCAGCCAGCTAACAAAGTTAAATATCATTTTTCACTGAAATACAAACATAATCTGTTTGATTACTGGGAATCATTACCAAAGACTGTCAGGCATTAGTAACTCTCAATCACAACTGATTCAAGGTGAATTCAGAGCTCTAAGTCACAGTAAAAATTTCTCAGCTGAAACATTGCTTTTTGCCTAGCTATTCAAGCCTTCCAGAACATGTCCACCACCTCAGTTAAAAAACACCTCAAAAACATTCTTTCTCTAGTATATGAAGTTTCTCAGTAAAAACCTGATCCAATAATATCATGTGGCAGATTCCAAAGTCCATAGGCAGCCCTGTTGATGAGGTCCAATATGAGGTTTTACACATGACTGCTTACCCATAATCAAAAGCAAGGCTTGCTGGGGAAGGGGTAGAGGATGACATTTTGATTGTATATATTTTCCATAAACTTGACAGATAGGAGAAGGGAGATATGAGAAATGGAAGTTAGGCTGATATGGCAACATCTGGAATACAGAGTCAGCGGCCTTTGGATGAGATTTCCACCTCAAATAAAAGTAAGAGGTCTGAATAAATCAAATACATACTGTTTAGAACTAGCAGGGGCACTGTAATCTTTTCCTTCCACAGCTTACTTGTCCTTTATGGACGTGAATTAAACAACCTAAGGTGATATGAGGAAACTGTGTGAGATAACCCAAAAAATCCCCTAACATTTCCAGATTCAGTAAGGTAGTTTTGATAAGCGCTTTCAAGCTAGATATATACAAACAAGCAGCAAATATTGCCTCCAGAACTACATAATTGTTCTGACTTACTGTACACCTACTCATTCCTCACAGCTCCAGGGACTTCTTTTATATGTGAAATTTAATACAACAAGCATTAGTGCTGCTAAGCATTCAGGAATCAAGGAGCAAAGTTTTCTAATCAAGGAGTTATGCTTCCAAACTGAGGAGAAGAGACTATGGGAGGACTACCAAAGAACAATAGTTTACTGATATCATGAAGCGTGTGAACTACTCCAGTTGCTTGGGCATGGAAGCCAGAAATCAAGGATTTTATAAGAATATTAATTGCCCTCCAATCCCAGATTACAGTTTAACATAAATGAGGCAAAAAATCTCATAAGAACACAGATCTCAAAATCATTTCACCATACCAGCACAATTGTCTCAGTTGCCTAACCTCTCCATGCTTTTTCCTTAAAACATTTGCATGGAGAATTTCTCTAAAAAAATAGATTAAATAAATAGTCACGTCCTCCCCACCCTTTTAATGTTCAGTATTAGCAGCATTCTATGGTAACTAAAAAGGTGAATACTAGAGCATGATCTATTTTTTTTAGAAGGCTGCTTATGTCACAGTACCACGTAAGGTGTTGAGGTCCCTCAGTAGCAGAGACCAAAGTACAACCTGGAATACACTTATGTGAACTCCTCATCTCATATCTGAAGCAATGTGCCTGCCTCTGGGCAAGGCTTCCTCCCTCAAGCATACCACCACTCTCATTCTTAGCTTCTGATGTTTCACTGCTGAATATTTCTCTTAGTACAAACAGAAACAGTTCATATCTGTCTGTAGCTGAAGTTTGTATCTAAATGTAAATATGTCCTTAAGCTAGGCGGGATCCATAGAGATTAAATGCAGAGGAAACTGTTTAGTCAGCTAGTCTGGTAAATACTCTTGTATTTCATCCCGTTACCCTTTGCATATTTGAGGGATAACAGCCCACACCGTCAGGAAACACAGTACAACTAAACTGATTATGTGCATACCTGTCTGCTGTTACGGGCAGGGAATCAGATGGTAAAGGAACTAGGTAGTGGGTTTGCAAATCCCTTTTTTCCTGAACTCTGATATGGGTTCACTTAAAATTTTGATATGAAAATTTCATTACCATTTTCATTGCTCATGCATATGAAAATGTGGTAGATTGTGTGTTCTTTCTGGTAACAATCATGATCAAAAGCCAGGACGCTTTGGCCTGATTGGCAAAACATTTGCACAGCCTCCAATGGAAGCAGAACACAGTAGGGCATCCCTAATGTTTTTGTTGTTCCTAGACACATTTTTGTTCAGTCTCTTTCCTGCTAAAAGAGACAACATTAAAACAAGTAATTAGCTGTAGGGTTAATGGCTTCTTCTATTGCTAGTATATTAATGGTAGCATTATGTACCTTACAATCAAGATTATTTTGTGAATTGTCTTTAGATTCATATAATTCCAGAATTATTCTTTGCACTGGGCAGAAAATTCTCCAGCTATTTTTTTATCTAACTGCCAATAAAACATTAAAAATCTGTAAGGATAAATGTAGCTTTCTTTCCTCTAATTTACAGAGAGGAATCAATCAAAGGCAGGCCAGGTGCTTTTTGTGTTGACCAAGAATAAAACAGTTTATTTTTTGTGTCTGTGGGACTGGGGATTCAGGGGTGATTTTAACTGACATGTTTCACATCTTTAGTCAATAATGTGCATTTCTGTCTTTAAGGACCTTGTAAAAAATAAATTAATCAGTGGAATAAATTATTTTATTTAGAAAAGCTCCTGCTATAAAAAACAAAAACAAAAATAAATCATCAAATATTTATTAGTGCTGCACCTAAGCATTGCAGTCCTATTGCCATGATACATTATGGTGGCTCTAGTGGCTCATGCACTGGTTACAGCTTCACATGTCAGAATTGCTCATGCAACATAGCACTTATGGTGGTTTCACCATGAAAACAAAAGACCCGGGGAGATGCTCAGGGGATTTTTAATGGGCAATAATGTTTCTGCTATCCATACAGTGTTTATAAACCAGCGCAAGGTGATAACCACAGA
The DNA here is from genome assembly GCF_963662255.1 of Cinclus cinclus. Lineage (NCBI taxonomy): Eukaryota > Metazoa > Chordata > Aves > Passeriformes > Cinclidae > Cinclus > Cinclus cinclus. The sequence continues at coordinate 36,877,811 of NC_085048.1, read as the reverse complement.
AAGGTGTTGCCACCTACTGACTGCTGAGTAGGGCGCATGGAAAGAATTTGGTCTGCCCAGGGCACTTCCACCTCTGTGTCAGCCAGGGCATCCTCTGCCACCTGCAGCCTTGTCCAAAAGATCGAGATCTGCACAGCAGCCTGTGGTCACCCCACACCAGGCAGCACAGCAGTAGCCTGTTGGAATACCATATTATGGAGATAGAATGTCCATGGTATGGCTGCTAAAATCTCCCCAGTGCCGCAGCAAAATTTCCCCACCTATCTTTCAGAGTGTTGATCAGCACTCACGTCAGGAACGAAGGAAGAAAAGAAAGGGAGGAGAAAACAATAATCGGTGACTGAAACAAAGACATCACATTTAAAGTTTCCTGAGAAAACAAAACCAAGAAGTGCCAGGAGAGAGTTGCAGGCACCATTACTTAATTTATGTGTGCAGTTAAATTTCTTGGACAGACTCTGGAATACTTCTGGCTGGTTGGAAGGAACTTTCTCTCATCAGGCACTGTTCATGTGTTGGCATCACCCAGAGCTCACAACGGTTTGGATATGAACACCTGATTTTAGGTTCTGAGGTAGTACTTATTGATATTGACACATTTAACCTGTTTCTTTCACTGTAAGAGCAAGAATTAGCCGTAGTGCTCTCTAACCTTGTAGGACAGTAATACCTTTCTAATCTCCATAGATATTAGCACTGACATAATCAATATCTGCAGCAAATCAGTTTAAGCTTCTTTACATTCTGTTCTGTCCATAGCACAAAATGTCATAAAGACTAAAAGTTACAAATGCATCATAATGTGCAATAATAATAATTCTGGAGGTGTTTGGCTGAACTTCTTGATAATTAATTAGTGTTGCAAAAACTTTCAAAATATCATTGTTAGCCAAGTTGTTAAAAAAAATTACCTGGAAGGAAATTATCATATTCCATGTGATGATTTTCCATTTTTCTGAATGTTTACTTTATACACATGCTCACATAAAATGAATTTCAAAAACATATTTATTATGAAACTTAAAGGCTAATTCTTCATTAATTTATACAGGAATGGTGGCATAGTTGCATAAAGAAAGGTAATAGCACCTAATTATTGAATAATCTTCCACGTGGTAGAAAGAAAAAATGAAGTTTAAAAAGATAAGGGGGAGGGGAGATCTGAAAAAAAGTTGGAGAATAAATACATATAGGTACCTCACAGGGTTCTAATATCAGCAAAAAAATGAAACTGTAATCTTAAATTACTTGATTCAGTATGTATTGCTGCCCTTTCTATAACAAATAGTCCTAAATGTTCATTGAGTAAAACTTTAGTTGTCATAGTTCTTTGACAGTTTTTCATCTGATATTATTTTTTTTTAATAAGTCTAACAGAAAAGGAAATCAACTGAGGAAGAAGGAGCTCATTTTTGCTAATACTAACTACCAAAAGCATTTAGTCTTGAATATCCACATTGAATTTAACTCGAATATATATGTACTGGGTTAGTTAAATGGAGAGAACATGCTGAAATTACCAGGCATGCACCTTTGCTCACTTCAGGAAATGGAGCTTAATCAGTGTGACTAATTAAGACCTCAGTGCTTTGCATACACTGTATGATAGAATTTTCCTTCCAACTGCAATTTGAAAATAAGCATTATCCTCATAAAAGTGATTTCATTTTTAGTTTGGAAAAAAACATATGAAGACTGGCTTGTGATCTAAGACCTTGTAGTCCCCAGAGAAATAGGCACTATCAGAGACAAATTCACCTTAAGATGGAATGACCTTTAATAAATGTTGAACTGTCTACTATCTCTCTCCATCCCATCACAGAGGCAGAGACACCTAGGGCTATATTCACTTACTTAATGTAGACATCTAGAGAACAAATCAATTGCTCACTCACATCTCGTAACTAGGACATTTGCACTGCCAGTGTCCAATTTGATCCAGTCTCTGGTTGTTCCTCAGGAAGGTCACAGATGTGACACAGGTCCTGTATTGTCTATTACAGCCCTGCAATGACATCCTAGAGATCCACAGACATTTGCAGATGACATTAGAAAATGGTGTGTACACAAAGACCTAATTCAGCTTACCAAATGGCTGTTTACTTTAGGATGAGCTGAAAAGATTTCTGGATCTAAAAACTAAGTTGACCATGGGCTTATTTCATTTCCCTAAATATAGACTGGAAAAATTAACAAAACTTACTAGAACCAGCATATAAATGGAGTATCCTGGAATTTCATACAGTTCATCATATAAAATAATAATAATTGTGTTTTCATTACTCTTGTTTAAGAAGTTCAATATTAAAGCTTTTCAACATTTTAATTTTTAATTTTTTTTCTAGGTGCAATGATCCAGCCGATACATGTACTAACACATCTGTTCTGATCTATATGCTACAGCTCTCTCTAAGGATCAGGCCTCTCCTGACACCATCTTTGCAATATAGCCTATAATATTACGTAAAATTTAACAGCTCATCCAGCTGGCATGGTAACAATTCACATCCATACAGCTTAACACTTCCAGCTTCCCAAGAAAAGCTGGCTGTGTGCAGCTTGCTTGATGAGAACGACGCTGGCCCAAGCTTAATCTCAGTAGCCTGTAGTTTAAGAGTATGGACATTTTAGTCCTACAACCTAGGTACCAGACCCTGGTACTGTTTAATTTCCTGGGACAGCTATATTCAGAGAACCAGTGGGAACAGGAATGAGAAGTGCCTTGCTGTGTCAGAGCATGGTCCGTGACCCCATTATTACTTCTCCAGCAAAAGATATTAAAGTACAGCCTTGACCACTTTCTATATCCCAAATCATTCATATTCTCCAATATCCAAAATTCTTTTATTAGCTCTTATTACCATTTTGGAACAGCTTCTAGACTGTTTTCAGACATCTTCCTTTTCAGAAGACTGTTTTATGTTGTTTTGTTTTTATTAATTCCCTCATTTTTATGTTGTCCTATATCTAAAATAATCAAGAAACATGATAATATTTGTATGCTAGATTTATTTGGTCCACTCTCTCCTAAGACAATTTCCAATCAAATTCCTTAGTGATCACTATTGAGGAGCAGCTCTCCCATTTATTCTTCTTGAATCAGGTCCTGTGTCCCAAGATACAGAGCTACACTTTTGCTTGTGGGGTCTGAATCAAGATTTTCCAGGAAGAAGTGATTTATTGCATTCATCTATTCCTGATGAGGCTCTGATCCAGACAATATGCAGGTAGTTTAAATCCCTATCAGCACCTATAATAAAGCTACAGGTACTGTAATGTTATTTAACATATCCTGATCTCTACCAAGTTACAGTCCAAGAAAATTACTACATTTTTACTGTTGGAGTATGGGATTTCCATCTGTCAGTAATTTCTTCTATTCCCACAATACTTTTATGCTGCAACACCTTATACTATCTTTTGTGCCCTGTGACTGTACATCTCAGTCTGTCATGCCTGGAAAGTTAGCACCAGTATCTCCTACAGAGTTCCACAAGGTCCCTGAGATATTTAAATCAGCATTTCCATTTGATGCCAAGCACTCATTTCCTCATCTTATTCTTAGGATTCCAAATTGGTGTAGAAGCACTTAAAAATTTTGCCCTTGCACTGTCACTCAATACCACATGTGCCAGTCAACAGGCACTGTAGGAGGTGTCATTTGCCTTCTGTATTTATTACTATTGTGATGTTTATTTCCCTCCTGGTCCCTTCAGAGACACATGGAAAACTAATCTTGCGCCCCCTCCTCTCTGTTTTACTGAAATAAAAACAGAAAAATAAATAAACTTCTCTTTGAACTGTGCATTTCTACATAGACTTTTCTATGTTGAATTTAAAGAATTTGTACTGAGGAAATTCATTGGAACCTAAGTCTTAAAGCATTCTGATTAAACCTGATTATATTTATATTAAATATAAAAATCAAACCAATGTACTCCTGGGAGATATTTAGAAAGAAATTTTCAGGTTTTAGTTTGAGAAAAAATGTCTTTTTCTTTTGGAGATTACAGGTGAAGAGTAAGGCTTTTTCCTGATGCTTTCAAAGAAAGTACAAACTATTTTTATTTAACTTGGGCTTTGCTTTAAAAATCTTAATAAAAAAACTTTCATATAAAGTATTTTTATTCAATATAACTTTTATGTTTTGAATTAATTTTGTTTTGTTTAAAAAAAGAAAAATAAGAAAGCCCATTTTGTTCATCCTGTTGAATTTGAATAACAAGAGAACAGCAGGAGTGACAGAGGCCTGAATTCTGCCGCTCCTGTTGAATGTGGTTTTCTATTTATTACTCATATTGAAATCAGTGGATCTACCCCACCCCCCACCCCCCAAAAACTAAACTTCAAATTGCACTTTCTTTTTTTAAATCTTGTTCCAGACAGGAAAGTCACAAAAATATGAGCTGAAAAGTGACATTTTCAATCACAGCTGCACAATTAAGTGAAAGAAAATAGAGTTCATCTACCAGAACCCCCCCTTTTTAAAAAAACTCTTTCCTAAGCCCTTCAGCATATTAAGTATACTGGTCTTGGAACCTGTTAAAATTCTGAGTACTGATCTCTACTAAACGATGTGGTTGGAGTTGAAACTGAATGAATGATTTCATGTTCAAAGACTTGACAGAATTGACATGGATGAACATTAGTTCTTGCACTCACACAAATAGTTACAATTTCTTTGTTTTCACTCTTTTCCATACTGACAGACATTTAGCCCTTGGGGTCCACTATTATGTGCAGAGTGAGTAGTTTAGCTTTGTTTCCATTAGTATGAGAGACAAGAGTGTGACACTGTGCAGAAAAGAAAGGCGATACTGAGGTGGATGTTCAAAACAAATCCAATTTCAAAGGCCTGTGGTGCTGAATTGGAAAAGCCTGTGTGTGTGTTTGTGTATATGCATGTGTGGTGGCAAATGTGTGTTCCATTGCAATATGAGGTAAAAGCTATTTCAAGTGCTCCCTGAATGACAATGAAGTATTGGAAAGCAATGACATTCTAATCATTGCTGCAAATGTCAGTGCAAGAAGCCAGTGGGTTGTGGGTCCCCAGTGCACAAGTTAACAGCTTTACAGTAAAATCACCAGGGATCAATTAAAAGAAAACTGTTAGTAACCTTCATGCACTCTATTGCTGAAATGCCTGAGAAAAAAAGCTCTAATTATAGTCCTAACCTTTCCCAGTGGGCCATGCATGAACCTCCCAACAGCTTGAATGAGCTTCCAAATACGGCATGGAATAAGAAGGTTAAAAAAAAAAAATGGTGTGTTATTTTCACATGTTTAGGGTTTCTTATGCAAGGCACTCAATAACACAGCCGGTGACCAAGCAAACTGAGCTGAAATGAATGAATACACTATAATGTTAACTACTGAGTTAGTAAGAATTTCAAAAAAAAAAAAAGCAAAGCGTGACAGGAATTCAAGTTTGTTAAGAGGCAGAAATCAACATCAACCTGAAAAGTATGAACAATGTAAAAGTGCAAATTACATAGAACTACTGTGCTAATAACTTTTGTGGAACTTTCTGCATTTTAATTTTTCTCAGTATCATGCTTCATTTTAGCAACACTTCAAGCCAATGTGAAAAAAGGAGAGAAGTTATTGAAGACTTTTCCAGAAAAGGAACATATTACAATATTGTTACCCAGCAATTCTCTGAAGTGGAAAAAATACCCCAACCTAATTTGCTTTCAGCCATTCACAACCTCAAAAATAATTTTGCAGTCAGGATAGATTACAGAAAAGGAGGGGCCGGGTGAGGACACAATCTTCGTTTGGCCAATTGAGGCAAATTGTCTTGAAGCTGATTTTTATTCAGACAAAATCCAGAGAGACAAATGTGCCTGGATCTGTCAGCCTCGCAAAACCAAGCACAAACAGATCCATGAAAAACAGACACAGTAATGAAATGCATAATGACAATAAACCACTGCATGCTATTACCGTACAAGACCTAGTTCAATTGGTCTTGTATGGTATCTCAATACCATACCTTTGGGTATGTCTCTTGCCTTGCCTTGGCCACCCTCTGGAGTATCTCTCTTCCATCTGAGCAGCAAGCACAGCTAATGGGGACAAGAGGGACCTCTTCTAATTCTCTGGTCCAGGAAGATGGAGTTGAGAAGAGAAGCCTCCATATGTAGGTTTAAGCTCCAGTCTTTCACTCTTAATGTCAAGAGACACTGTGCAGTTCTGAGATGGGGGCAAAAAAAAAAAGAAAAGAAAAGAAAAGAAAAAAGAAATAAAGAAAGAAACTATATCCTCTTGAGACCTCAAAGACTTTTACCTCAGGTGCTGGCACATTGACATGTTTTGTGGAGCTATGAGCTTATTCTTAAACAGTATTGACAGGAAACAGCAGATGGCCAAATTGCTTGCAAATGCTTTTATATTATGGTTTATATTCACCAAGACACTTCCACACTGACATGAGCAATGTCATTTTCGAGTAATGTCTGGAATTAGTCCCTTGGGTCACCAATTCCCAGGCATTACCAGATGATAACTCTAAAACTGTGATTACTTAAATATTTTCAAATCCTGAAGTACTCTTATAAGGATACAATTTGCAGCCAGGGGAGCCTTTTTACAGTGTTGCTATCCATACAAATATCGTGTTTCAAGTCTCCATCAAATACCCCCTGGTAAAAGAGTTGATAACTGGAAAGGAAAAATTTCTTTAGGCTGAAGCATGTTTTATAAGATTTTAGTCAAATGTAGTTTCTCATTTACTTTATTTTAAAATAAAGCAGTTATATTTAAAATAAAGCAGATGAATTTGAATTTCTTATAAATGCCTTAGGATATTTTTGACCTTAAAAAAGAGAATAACACACCTTTTGACACTACACAAGTATCAAAATATGCATAAGGGAATTAGATATTCAAAACCTGCTAGCATTCAATTGTCCCCAGCTCTTCCATGACACTCCACTGTTGTTAATTCCACAGATTTTATAGATTCATGCTGAGTATTTTATTTGCAAATCACAAACTATTTTCACTCATCTTCCTATGTAACTCTTAACAATATCTAAATATTATCCTACTTACACTTGTCTGAAAATATTTAACACGATCTGTGAGATAACATACAACTGAAAATTCACAAGTATAAATTTATTGGTAACATTTTGCCTTAAACTTTTTCCATTAGTAATAGCATTTTCCAGCATTAATTCTACTGTTTTGCTGCATTTAACCGCTTAGATTATTTTTAGTAAGTAGTGTGACCATGTTTTAACCTATTAGAAGGAGAAAATATATTAGATGGAAGAATATCTACTTCTCTTCTATGTATAATTTATTAAGACCACATAAAAAATTCAAGTCAACTACATTTTAAGAGGATTTTGTCTTTCACATTAAACTTGATACTTATTCAGTAAATTTCTGGAAATCCGTATGGCTTTGGTGTTTTAGACTTTTATGTCTAGAGTAATGTATTACAGAATCATGGCCCAAATCAGAATGCTTCAAATAAACAGAAGAAAGAGAAATGTGTAAGAACAAAAAGAATCATGCATGAAGTAAGCTGCTTGAACTATTAATAGCATGAGTAGTGATATCAGAATATTTGATAGAGTACATAGGACACCTAAAATTCAAAATCTGAACATGAACAATATCCATAAACAAAATTTTAAGTCATTACAAACTCTTAAAATGCACTTTCATTAAGCAACAATAAGAAATATACAAGCCAGATTAAGTGGCACCACTGAAAAGAGGCATGTAAAATACTCCTAACTTCCTGCTAATAAAATTCTAACATAATGCCAACAGCTACATCAATAAACCAGCCGTGATATATTGAATAATATCTAGATAATAATGTGGAGCAGTCATTCATCACATCTGTAGGAATGACAGTGCTGATACATCTGAAAAGTTACGGTTTCAAGTGTTAATAACATTTATCTGAGAATTTATCAGAGCAATTCCAAATTTTTGTTGCAACACCTCATTTTACCAGAGCTGAAACATTCTGTTGAACATATATTTTTAAAAAATCATTTCACTAAGTGTTTTTTAGTGAGGTTTCTAATACTTACATTTTATTTTGTATGCACATTGGTTTGGCTTGGGGTTTTTTTTGTTTGGTTAGTTGGTTGGTTGGCTGTTTTTGGGGGGATTTCCTTTACAAGACCTGGGATGTCTTGGCATTTCTTTCAAACTCCAGAAAACAGCAGCAATATGGAAGTGTCATCTCCCAGAGAGGTCTGGTTCCCATTTCCAAATATCTATTTGAAGGGTGGACTTGAGAAGGCTTTCGCAAAAACCCTATCTGAATTTAAAAAAATCTAGATATCGCAAAATAATATTGTTTCTCTAAGTGGTAGCACAAATATCTTCAAGCTGAAAGGTCAAAGTTTTCTTGTCTTGATGACCACCTAAAGGGCAGTGTTCTACTCTACAACTTACAACTCCCTTCATCCCCTCCAGGGAGCTGAAGCCCTTTACACTTTTTTTTTTTTTTGATCCTGTCTTCTATGGTGGGTGTAAGAATAACATGCTCCACCTGTGCTTTGTATCATCTTTCTGCACCAGCCTCTATAACACAGTACAACATAAACAAACCATAAGCTGTGAGGAAGGATTTAGCTAAATGTCATTAAACTTAGAAGAAATTTCACAGTAACTCCCTCCTGATACGGGATGTCCTTGACTGTATTTATCTGTTCCGGAAATGAGCAGTAAAGAAAATAATTCATTAAAAAGTGATAAACTGCATTATCCTTCAGCAGTTGATAAATGCCATGACTCCCAGCTGATTGTAGCATATCTATAATGGAGTGTGGGGGTGTGGGCTGTGAATATCTTCGTTATTCATTCTGAGGTTTATAAAATGCCTACAGCCACAATAGTGAGGCTTTATACACAAAAATTAAAGGCATAAATTTCATACACGGCCCACAGTGGGATGTGCTACCTAAAATGACTGCTGCTGCAGCTAGAAATTCATTAACAATCCAAGCAGGGATGTAATGTAAGATGGAAAGGGACCAAATGACCGAAAAACAGAATCAAGTATCTAAATTTCATCTCAAAAGGATTATCCACGGTAGCATAGTTTTGATTCTCTACCAGGCTCATGAACTAGCTGAGCTGAAGTCCTGGTTTAGAATGACATAAATAGATTAGTATGACTAAATATTGCTCAAGGTTCTTTGCATGAGAGGTTTATACTAATCATACTCCACACTGATTAATTGCTGCATTGCTTGAAACACTATTTTATTTTCTTAAGTTTCTACCTTCAAAGAATAGACCAGACGCACACAGAGGTCTCAGGTACTGGTGAGTCAGGAAGGAAAATGGGACAGCCAGGAGTACAAAATGTTACAAGCAACAAGAACATCCATAAAAAGAGAACCTTGTAAAGTGTGTGGGAGAAGTGAGACAGGACACAACGAGTGACAAATAAAATGTAGAAGAGAGACAGATGGGATATGGGTACGATAAACACGCTGACTGCCGAGCAGCCAAACCTGGGAGATGCAGTGTCAAAAACAAATGTAATGGAAGAAGAAGATGGTCATGGAGAGACACTAAAATGAATCTATCAGACATCCCTTGGATATAATGAATGAAGTGGGGTAAGTAAATATCAAAAAGAGGAGTTTCCTCCTATCTTTGACAGTAAAGGAAGTATGACCTCTAGAAAATGTCAGAATGTAAAAGACCTAACATCCCATAGATGCCTCATAAACAATATTCAGAATATTTCATCTGTGTGGTTTTATTTGAAATTCTTATCCTGATATTTTGAGGACTCTGCACATAACTTCAGACAACTAATTACCTAATATGAGAAGCTGAACTTGCTTATGGGCAATGGACAGGTACAGAGATTCCAAAGAAATCTGGTAGAGTCTTAAAACAATTTAATCTTCTTTAGATAATACCTGAAAGTATTCATTCATTCATTCATTCATTCATTCATTCATACACATTATTTATTTAGGAGATTTACCTTACCAGAAGCCTTTATGAGATCCACCCAAAGCCTCTTGGATCCAAGCTAAGCTATATCGTCTCAATGCTAAAAAATAAAAGGGGACTAGAGTAAAAAACTTAGGCATGAGCTCTTGGCAAAAATTCATTCCTTAATAGGAGTAAAATGCCTGCTGTATTCCTACTTGTCTGTCATCTGAGTCAAAGTGAGCAACTGGCATTTCCCCTCCAAAATAGAAAGTAATTTAAAGCTAAAGAATTTGCATGTTTCTTTAAAGAAAATAAATTACTTAACAGCTAACCAAAATTAAATGTTACAAAATGCATTGTCTGTGAACTAAGGAATCAATCAAACCATATTCTCAACTGATTTGTGTCATACATTTTGTGTGACATCTATTCCTTATTGCAATACCACATACTATGTTAACACCCTTAGTTCATTACTTCCAGATGTTTCTCATGTCAACAGAAAATATCTTTATTTTTTTGTTTCCTGTGACTCTCAGAACTCTTTTCCATTTCCTCCCATGTGAACTACCTAAGTTTTGTCTTGTATCTGGACAAGAGGGAATATCCACTACAGCTAGTCAGGTGCTATGTGTATCCCAAATGATCAGCTAATGTATGCATGCTAACTGACAAGGGATTTGCTAAGTTATAATGGATAATGATTTAATTCACTCTGTCATTCCCAGAGGGAGGTACAATAAAAGAACATACCATTTTTTCAGGTATCTAACACAGGTTTTAGTGCCATGAAAAGACATCTAAATTTAGATATTTATATTTAGGTGTCTAAGGAAATATGCTTTCTCTCAGCTTCAATTTTATTCAATGGAGATCTTGTCTAACTAGTCAGCTGAGCCACAGGAATGGTCCAGCTGACAAATCTGAATCGGGGAACACCATTCCTCTCCCTGGACTTTGTTAAATGAAGTGCCTCAGATCATAATTTTGTTGTCAGGAGTCCACCACTATTTAAGAAGCACTTGGTCACCATGTGGGTTAGGCAAATTGGACACAGGACAATTCTTTAGTGGCAGGAGGAAACCAGGTTGGGTTTATATAAGTTTATACAAAAGGCACTGAACAGTACTGCAGGCAATTGAATTGAGACTAGGTCTCCACCAATTGTACCAGGATTTTAGACACCTACTCCGTAGCTACCAGCTATCCTAACACACTTATATAGTTAACCTCTAACTGAATGTCTCCTTTAGTGTCCTTGAAAATTTGCCAGGTTTGGCTGGATTGATGAAAGAGTCCCTGTAGAGAGTATCTGATGACATAAAACCAGTCTAAAGGTTTGGTTTCCGAGGTCTGAAAAACAATCTGCATAGAAAGCACTCAAAATAAAATGTCAGAATTCGAGTTGCCTTAATCTGTCTCCCTCATGTGAGTACATGATGGTATATTTTTTAATTACATAGTCACTTTTTTTTCCCAGAGGACCTCTACTTCATTCAGTGTGCAGATGAAACAGTACTCATTTAATGAGCAGCAGTTCAGTATTTTGTTTTCTCCTTTTTCTTCACTGTGCAGCTCTAGGCCTTATTTATTGCACACAATTAGAACACTGCTCAGAAGACAGAGTTATTAATTTTCTCATGGGGTTTTCTGTGTAACTCATCTGTATAATGCATTCATTTTCACAGCACCCTTTCAATACACTTCCTCTATTCACAGTTGAGATGCTATGCTTGGAGAGATTAAAGTCCACTGTATCTGTAGATATGAAGTGGCCAATTTAAGTCACTAGGCAAATTATTTTTTCAAGGACTGAACATTGCTTCAGATTTATAAGCTCTGTACACACCCTTGTTGGTATCATTCTTTCACAGAATGCTCATCATTCCTTCAAATCAGATGCTAGAAATTAGTTAAGTACTTGCAAATAAAATAAAATCAGTAAACAATCTTATAAAAAAATATTTGGCTTGTGTGCCTTGATTAGCATTAGAGACTTCTTGACAAATCTACCTCAATTTTCCATTGATCTTCACTGACCTGCTTATTCTCTGTCCCACTTTCCTCATGAAATTAATCTTAGTTTTAATTCCAACTTTCCATTCAAATTCAGTCTCTTAAAGGAAACACAGCACCAGAAGTCACTAAAGACTTCTCAAAGCCTTGGTAAAACTCAGTTTTATCTTCAATGCCTAGAAAAGGCTGTCTGTGGAGCAACTTGGACACAGGCAAATTCATAGATACAGGGTTTCTAGAGGTGTCTCTGGCATGCTGAAGGGGTGTGTGTGGGTGTTTGGGTATGTGGGTATAGATATGAAGTACCATTAGTTTTTCTCTTATCTTTAGCACTTCACCCCAGCTGGGTGCCATAGGAATTTGGCAAAGCAAAGATGATGACAATGACTGTTTGGCTGTCTCCAGCTGTCTAATTCCCTTAACAAATGTGTATTTTGTCTATGTAGATGGTCTTGAGTAGCCCAATCCAGTCTTTTGTTTCTTCATCTCTCTCACTTCTTTTTGTCTTTTTCACCCTCCTCACTTACAGAAGAATGGCTTTATTGCTGTCACCAAGGCAACCAAACACAAGACTGGACTGTTCAGCACAGTCTGCATCTATCATGTGCCTCCCATGACATTTCAACTGAGCGATATTTAAACGATGCTAAGAAATCAAGAACCATTTGGTGTCATTCCCATGAAGCTGGTGTAAGAGGATATTGATTTTGCAATTTAATACTGATAACCCTCAGTGCTTTCCATCCCTACCAGCCATGGATATCTGCCCTGCATCTCAAACAGCTGCCTCTTATTTTCTTCACAAAGAACTGCCTGTTTCCTTTGGCACCATCCTTTCTTCAGCTTTGGCAAGATCCATTAAATATGGAGCTTAATATTATGAACATCATATCAAATGGCAACTCACTTAGGCCTCTTCCAAAAAAACAGATATCCCCCCCCCAAAAAAATACAAATCCTGAGAGTCTTCTATAGAGTATCTCTAGGGATGCTTACAAATAGTGGAGCAAAAGCCAAATTTTCTTCAAGAAAAAGAAAAGAAAGTTCTCCATATAAAGAGATAATACTGACAGGATTTCAAATATAGCACCGTAACATAGCAATTTTTGCTGCAATATATAAAATATTGTAAATGCAGAATGGAAATGAGATTATATTAGAAGTGAGAGTGATTAACAGTTTCCATGACTCTATGCTAGCTAAAGCCTGGTAGATAAAGTCTCAGAAATAAAAACCCTCAAACTGAGAGTATGTTGAAAAGAAACTATAAGCAGCAGCTTCCCACAGTGAAATAAATATTGAATGCTGATTAATGAATATACTAAAAAAATAATGGGTAAAGGTAAAAGAACACATGAATTATATCAAAGATGATGAGAAACATTTCATTTAGTTGTTTAGAAGCTTATGCAATCAGTACAAAAAGGTTCCAGACTTAGAATTAAACAAAAGCTGTGGAAGAACAAATATCTATTGACACAGGAGTTACTGAGTTCATTTCATCCCGGTGGTGTTCATTTCATTCTGCTGGCCTTGATCTCTGTTAATACCTTGTGAGAACAGATTACTTGTTAGTTCTTGCTGGAAAATGAGAAAAGCCTGATTGAGGAAATAACTGAAAGATAATGTTTGTGATCTATAAAGAAAAAGGGAAGGGGGAGGAGAAGGGGAAGAGGAAGAGTGGAAAAAGGGGGATAAAGATAAAAAGGAGAAAAATAGGGGAAAAAAGGAAAAAGGGAGAAAAATAAAAATACTAAACAGGAAGTGAAGAAGAAAAGGAAAAAGAAAGGGAAAGAAGGAAAGAAAATTCAACAATCAAATTGTATTTTACAAAGAAAAACATTGTGACAACAAAAGCGACAAACAAAGTCCATTCCAGTAATCATTTAAATCAGCAGAGAAAATTCCATCGTTTATCACAGACTTTGAATCTTGATGAGGAGAGCAGCCAAAAGAGCTACAACACCCCAGAAATAAAGGTCCTGATGAAGGGAACTAAACGGCAACTGAATTAATTGGATTTTGTGGAATATGACTTCTAAAGCATTTCCCAGTTGGGTGTCCACCATTTATTTAAAGGATTGAGATTCCATAGTGAAATATTTGCAGTCAACGAATCAAATCCTCCGGGCCTTGTGACCAAACAATCTCCCAAATCTGAACCATCATAGGTCTGTTTTCTCACTCAGCTGTGCAAAGACTTCCAGTTCTGATTACACCAGCTCAGCCTTTTGTGGGATGCAGGGAATATTTTCTCATTGGTCTGCACCAACTTTTCAAAATGGCCAGCAGTCGATGAATTTCCCATTACAACTGAATAAAGGAAGTTTGAAACCTTCAACAAATTGCTTTATACAAGCTGAAAAATATTGACACTGAAACTGAATCGTTTGGCCAGCTACCAAACATCCTCACTGCTGATAACAGCAAAGACATGGTTATCTTCTCTATGCTTTATTTTGCCTGCACTTTTAAAGTATTTTGACCTTGATTGATCCTCCCCTGCTATTGAAAAAAAAGGTACTCCAGTTTGATCATTAATCTTGTAATACAAATTGTCGAGCAGCGCTGAAATTATTTGATAATTTGCATAATGTTTTTAGTGTGCTGGTGAAAGAAGGTAACTTAAGAGGGCATAACTGATAACACCACCACTCTGCCCAGCTGCCATAAAATGCATCAGCTTATGAAGCAAGTCAGGGCACAGTTGGCCCTTCTGCTTGTTAGGGAATACAATTATGGTGCCATTGATTTCACACATGGCAGCACAAAACTGTTAAGGAGAGGCAGATCAGTTGGGATAAATGGCAAGCTTGTCTACTGCTTGTACCTTTAAAGTTAGAAAGTGTCAAATATATAGTGGACAAAAAGACAAATCAAATAATTTTGTTTCACCATAAGTAATATGTTCTGCTGGAACCTGAGAGGAACCCAGAATGGTTGTAATAATGTACAGTAATAATAATAATAATAATAATAATAATAATAATACCTCATATGACTTCTGTTGTGCCTGAAGGTATTCAGCACCTCCAGGGTTCTCACACTCTTCAGTGTATTTAGACATATCATAATCTCATATATCTGGTTAAAATATTGGTCATTTATCACTAAACTTTGTGCCCTCTGGAGTTGGAAAACACTAATTAGCAAAGTATGACCTGACCCACAGCCTCAGCAACAAAGGTGAAGATGTCCTGAATTCTGGCATGGATTCTTGGTGTGGCCTTGGATGCTACATTTTTTTATGCCTCATGGTCACATTTTCATTATTTAAGGAAAATAGCATTTAATCAGCTATCTCTCCAGGGTATTTTAATGCTTAACCAATCAACTATGAACCACGATATTTTCCAGAGCTCTTGGAAATGTGCTCATTATCCTGCTGATGAAGAACCTCTGTTTTCATGATACTTTGAATCTTTAGCCTTTTCACAACCAATTTTAAGGGGAGAAAGACATGAAACTGTTGAAAATTCAGTCATCCCATCTGAGTGTACCTGATCCTGTCTTGAAGTTAAGTACTCAAGGGCCAGTTTAGCACTCGGATGAGAGACCGCTCAGGAATCCCACAGGCATGAATCAATGAGCCATGTTAAATTACAGAAACTGAATTAGTTCAAAGACTCTATTAAGTTTTGCCTTCATGACTGAGTATTTGAAAAACAGAAGGAAGAGGTTGGTTGGATAGCTAGCTATAATGTCTGCCTTTGAAAAACTGCTGATATTAAAATCCTTTTCTGCCCCATTCATTTTTCCTTTTCTATTCTTTCCTTTCCACCACTTATTAGCTGATTTTCTGGCCTGTGAGGACCTAGCTGTGCTCTGAGAAGGGGCAGGAGGGAATCAGCAGCAATTTCAGTTCCTTCTGCTCCTTCCACAGGTCAGGGAGGAGAGTAGAAAGGAGCTCCTACTGTCCTGCTCCTCAGTCCAGTGAAAAGTTCCCAAGCCTGTAATATTATCAAGCAAGCTGAAAATTTTAAAAAGTCAGGCAGGTTAGCATAAGGCGCCCCTGGGAACAAAAAGAAGATAAGTGGTGGCTTCCTGTCTACATTTTCTTGCTTCACAGCAGCTAACAATGTAAGCATTAGTTTTCTTTAGGGGCATTGCTTCAAATCTCACTTTAATATCAAGTTTAAATGTTCCAGCAAAATTTTTAGGCTTTCAACAGTTCCCTCTCATGATACCATATTACTGATGGATTTTGGCAGTGACAAATGACAAAGTATGCTTGTCTCTGAAGCCATTCTCATTTTTATTCTTTCCAGTTCCTTATCTGTCCCATTGGAATACAAATTTAAAATTAAAAGATAATATTTCTGAGAATAATATTTAAGTAACATAAACTGTGGCAGTGTTTTCATGACATTAAATTCAGTACAAAGTACTTTCTGATTCCTATGGATAGAAAGATATCTGGTTTAGACATAACTAAAAGTGGTTTTGATTAAAACCATTTGTTTCTCTGAAGAAAAAGAATTTTAAGAGAAAAAATTTTTACCTAGAAAATATGAAAATAGCTGATGAAGTTTTCATTAATTGTTTTTGCTTGGTTTAGTGTTCTGAAACAAATGTAAAAATTGCAGCATTTCAAATAAAAATGGAAAAAATGTAATAGTGATTTATTGAAACTCTTAAGCATGTTCAGGCAAACTCTTCAGTAGAACATAGGAACATTCTTAAAGTTTTGCTTGATTTGCAAAGTTGAGGCCACCTTTTGCTTTTGAAATACCCACACAAGAGGTAAAGTAGCAAGAAATAACTCCTTTTATAGGTTTGACATAGCAACAGGTATCAAAAGACTTTACTTCTTTCTTGTACATTTAATTTCATACAAAATACTTATGATATAATACTTGTGATATTTATACAGCAGAAATTGTACATTTCTTAATCTTTTTTCAAGAATAAAGCATTTTCTCATTTCCCTTCATTCAAATATTTTCTCAGATTCCTTTTCTGAGTAGCTTCTACCTGACTCACTGTTGTTGTTAAAAAACTCTTTTCAGGCTGTTCTATTTGGTCTTTCTGTAATGTTGATGTCCTGCTAATGCATGCACGGTGGCACCTATGCCTGTATCTGTGAACTGAAACCAGGGGTAAGCTGGATATGGGGCATGGCAAATTGCTTAGGAAAGATTAATCAAAATCCTGGTCAAACAAAGGAAAACTGAGTGGTGCTGTTGACACACCTGAAGGACAGGATGACACCCAGAGGTATCTGGAAAAGTTTTCAAGGAGTGGGCCAGTGGGAATATCACAAAGTTTAACAAGATGAAATGAAAGGTACTGCAGCTGGGTCAGGGCTACCCCTAGAGTCAGCACGGGCTGGGGGATGAACAGATTGAGACCATCCCTGCTGAGGAGTGGAGAAGAAAAAGGAAAAGTTTCAGGGTGACCTATCTGCAGCCTCCCAGTACTTGAAACATGGACACATGTTTCTTCCTACAAGAAACATGGATAGAGACTTTTTACAGGGGAATGTAGTGACAGGTCAAGGAGGGGTGTCTTTAAACTGAGAGAGAGTAGCTGTAAATTAGATATTAGGAAGAAATAATTTACCATGCAGGTGGTCAGGTGCTGGAACAGGTTGCCCAGAGAAGCTGTGCATGCCCCATCCCTGAGAGTGTTCAAGGCCAGGTCAGATGGGTCTCTGAGCAACATAGTTTAATAAAGGTGTCCTTGGCAAGGAGGTGAGAACTGATCTTTGAGGCCCCTTCCAACCCTAATGATTCTATGATTCTGTGATGATTCTGTGAAATGGTTTTTGAAGTGTGTGTGCAGTGATCAATAAAGAAACAAAAGAATGATGTTTCCAAGGATGAAACTCAAATAAAATATGAAAGTACATGATGAGCTTTGGACAGGACCTCATAGGCAAGGGCTGGGAGCTGCATAAGGAGTTTAAGATTAATACATATGCATGGTAAATTTTGTCTAAGGCGATGCATATTGGTACTGTAGAAGCCTTGAAAAAAAAATTAACAGAGCTCTAGGATCATAGTAGTTTCAGTAATTAAGAGAAGACTGTTGAGACAAAGGTCTTTGCTAGCAAAAGTGAAGAGATAGAAGAATAGTCCAAGGTCATTATATGAGAAAAAGTACACAGCATTGATTACCAACATTAGAGAACAAGGAATTAAAAAAAAAAAAAAAAAGGAGAAAAGTGGTGATATGGAGAAGAATTGAAAGAGCTGTGAAATACAAGTGTTCATGCAGGGAACTGGATGTGGACTAGGAGAGCCAGAAAGACATTACTTATGGTTGAATCTATGTGACTTTGTTAGGTATGAAACAGGGAGTTTTAATGAAATGCAGTGAAATATGGGAAAGGAGAAGGTATAATTACTAGCACTAGTTGCACTGTAACAAAAGACCTCAGACACCAGGGTGTCAAAGCTGAAGTGAAATACATTCTAGACTGGAAATCACTGTCAATGTGAGCAGACTCTGAAAAGGCTGAGGGGGAAGAAGACATTTAAGTTGGCTGAGGAACATTAATGGTGATTTTGTCAAGGACAGATCAGGGATGCAGCAGATATGTTAACAATAAGTGAGGAAAAGACAAAGAAAGAAACTGCTGAATATAGTGAGCTTGTATTCTCTAGGAAAGGTCATTTTAGACAGAAGTAATATATTTTTTTCTTTTTTAAAGGTGATATTCTAGATTCAAGAATACTCACATTTTCTTCGATAAGGGTAGTTTAAGTGAAAAAGGACCCTTTCAACAGGTACCTCCCTGTGTGAGAGAATAGAAGGTTTTTACATGTTTTATAAGTTCCATAGCAATCTGTTATTTTATTCTGAACAACAAAACACATATTGCCAAGACACCATCAAGAAAGAATGTTTGATTTACAATATTTCCAAAAGAAGGTAACTTAAGGGTCATGGAAATGCGTTGTGCAGAGGGATATGTAGAAGAAAAAGAAAACAAGACATCCTCCTATCAACAGTAAGCTATGTTAAACTGTGGAGAAGTATTCTAAAGGAAGTGCAGAAGCCCTGTCCCTCAAGGTTTTATAATCAGGTGGAATAAAACAGTAGAAAACTATATACAGTGTGATATAATCTTGCAGTGCTAGTAGGATAATCTAGTTTATCTCTTCCAGCTATAATTTTTATAATTCAAAATCCATGGTTTCTGTGTTTTGCTGCCTCAGCTCACTGTGGGTATACAGTGATTGTGGGTATGAAAGAGTGGTCAGCGCGAAAAGAGAAAAAGAGTTAATGAAAGCAAAAAAATAAAATAGTGCCTCCCACTAGAGAGGTAACTGGCAGAACTAACAAATATTTCAGCAAGTTTGATTTCCCATGAGACAACCTCTGATAGCTGGACCCAGGCAGCCAAACCTGAATGGAAGGCAATAATAATTAGATTCTGATGAGTGAAGAACCCACAGGAGGACCGACTTTGCAGGATTTAATGAAAGGAGAAGGAAATATCCAAATTTTCCAAATTATCTAGAAACTAATTTTATTATGGAGCAGTCTTTTAAGTGGTTAGATGTTTCTTGCTAACCTAAGGATGTGTTTTTATGTAAAGAAAGGCAGATGCAGAGAAAATGGCTTGCACCTTAACAAAAATTATCACAGCTGGGGATGTGACTATGAGTGCATTTCCAGTACAGTAAGATTCAGGGTGACCCACAGCTGTTATTCAAAGTCAGTATCAGACCATTTAATTTTCTGCTTCAGTTCCTTACCTCTTCCTCTCTCCAGCCTGAGTGTTATGACCATTCAGCATCTCCTCTTATGCTATTCTTCCTCCTCATTTGCTTTTGTTCTCAATGGTGTTTTAGGAGAATAAAGTCCCTCCATGCAATATCCATCTTCATGAAGTAATCTGAACTTAGAGCAAGTGCTAATAGCTCAATAAGCATTTTCTGACCTGTCTCCATGAACAACTTGAACCACAGATGTGAATGTATTCACTGCTTGAAGTCGCTGAACACTGAACAGGATTAATATTTTTACTGCCGGTGTGGTGTCTCTTTCTTTTGGAACTAAGTCACCAAATGAACATTTAGAGAAACACCCAACATACATTTCAAGGGAGGAAAAATATCAAGTTACTATTAAGCTATCTTCCAGAAATTTTTAATATATTTTTTTCTGGAAAAATGGTCATCCACTGGAATTAAATAGTTCACTTATTTATGAACACTTTTTTTTCATTCCACATAATTTCTTTACTTGCTTATTTGTATCACCAAGCTTTTATTTAACAATCAACAAAAAAAAAAAGTTTTACTTTATTCATACCTGCAAGCTACTCTCCTATTTTAGTTCCTGAGTGTCAGTTTGTCTCCAGGCCCTGCCTGTGCATCCACAGGTATGGGTGCCACAATAATCAGTAAGACACTGCTATGCTGCTGTACACATTACTGCTGCTGCTGGAAGCAACAGCCAGCTGATACTTCCATTGACCAGGAAGTGTGGTTTGTCCCTCTGGGAAGCAGAGATTAAAGATTTGAACAGAGAAAGTAATTTGTAATATTAAGAAGATTATGAAAATGCTACCGCAATATGCAGAATATATTTTCAATTAAATATTGCTTTCACCAGCTGAATATCCTTTAGTTTATCAAGTAAAGCTATTTGTGTAGTTTCTTAGTACAGTACTGCATGAGATCAGAGCCAGGAAGGTTGATAAATTAGTTGCATGCATAATAGTTGCGATAATAGATTTGCAATTCTGGAAAATAAGGCTTAATGTGGCATTTGTTTTTTGATGATAGAACACTTCTAATGTAACATAAAATATGTTTTGGAATGTGCCAACATACTGATTTCAAACAGTAAAACAAACTTTTATCTCAAGTTCACACAAACAGGTAGAATTATGTGTTGTAGCATCTGAGTCACAGTTACCTTATAACCTCCTGTACTGCTGACCATATTCCTGCCTGCTTATGCTCTTTCTTTCACAATGCCCATTTTCTGCTATTCAAGTACAGAGAATCCAGCCTCTTGACAGATGAACTAGCTACCAACTCCTAATGCTATATTCCCACTTTAGAGGGTATTAAATCAACTAGTACTTCCCACTATCGTTGAAAACTGAATTGGGCTGGTACCTTGTGTTTTTACGGGCTGGTTCTGAAATCTTTTTACAGATCCTCCAGAACAGTCCTTCTGCTGTGTTTCAAATCTAGTTTATCCTCCTTCCCTATATAAGCTTTGCTGCCCATTTTAGCCTCTGTATGATTTGATGCAGACTTCCAGCTCTTATTGTAACTCATACACTGTCAACCCTTGTGCTGATCGGTCCACAAAGAAGACAGGTGGCTTTGTTTCTTTATTTTGAAGTTGAACAGTATTCAAAAGCTTCTGTGATGTAGAGAATGGGCCATTAGGTCTTAAAAATCTGATTTCACTTGTGAATTATTTTATTTACACACAAATAGTGAGGTTACAAAATGTCAGACATCATTCACACCTGTAGAATAAAATACTTTTTATGGCCTTATACAACTACATACTAAAATCTGTATAATTTATGATGCATTTACAATGCTGTAAAGGCCATATTTGTTCTTCATATGTCATAATTTTCATTTCTTGGCTCCCAGGACTGTGAAGGGATTTATTGTGTCATCTCAAGTGCACTTTCCTAGGAAGAATGAGCAGTTTAAGGTACTAGATTTACCATTTACATCTGTCCTGTGTGGAGCTGCTATACAAACTGTAATATCACACTGGGATTGATAGGACACTACAACAAGCTGCTATTTCTATATGGTAAAAGCATCGTCACTGTCTTTATTATAAATTTGTCTTAAAAATATAAAACTTGATTTAGATCTTGGAGTGGCTAGGTGTATGGCAACAGAAACAAAGAAATGAAGCACAGGAAAGCTTCATTTAGAAAGATTAATTGAGCTCTTTTCCATGGTAAGAGAGAACATATTTTTAACCATATTGTCTTCATGTGGTTGGATGTTCAAGTTTTCTCATTGGGATATAAGAACTTTCTCCCATGCAATCTTTATACTCATATTGAATACCAGGTTTTAAATTGAAGACTCCTATTTCCAGGTTCTTAGGAAGATTACTGATAAAAAACCCAAGAACTTTGGAAATATCCCTCATCAGAATTAGATGTGTCATTGTACAAGCCCCTGAAGCAGGACATAAAGACTTGAAATAAGAAAACTCAAACTGTTTGAGAGTGCTAATATTTTTTTTTTCATATAATTTATAAGGCAAGATTGTATTCACACCATCACAATGTAGGCATTTCAAATTTAAGGATGGGATTCAGCTGCAAAAGGCTGATGATTAAATGTCCTAGATTATCCTAGAATATCTTCCCTGATCTCCAGTCATTTTCAGATATCCTAGGGCAGTTCTGGTGTCAGTACTTTTATATCTTCTGGCAGCTGAATACCACCTCTAAGTCTGTAGCCTAGGAAAGTCTTCTAGGTTCTCTCTATCACTTGCGATGAAAGAAAAAAAGTGTCCAAGGAGTTACTTACTTCAAGAAAATTTAAAGTTTATAACACTTACTGTCCTCTGAAGATATGTACCTGTTGATGTGTCAGAGGGAGTCTAAACAAGAAATTAAATTAGATATTAAACAAAAGGTAGCTAGGATAAGACTCAGTTTGAGACTATGACAGATGATATTTATTTCTTCATGACTATACACTAGAGAGAAAGACTCAGGAGTCCTTCTTATCTGCTAAGAGCACACTTTACAGCCATGTTACCTTCATAACTACACAGAGCCTACTGCCAGAATAAGACTCTAATTTTTCAGAGAGGAACCCTCCCAAAACAACTAAGAATAATTTGAAAGCTGAGCCTAATGTTCAGTCTTCCCCATGTACACACATGAATGAGTATATTATTCGCTCAAAAAGGTTTTACAGGTTTCCTCATAAATCTTATCAAATTCTAAGGGCATTTTTTCTCTGTGGTTTAGGTATTTCCTAAACAGTTATTTATACAATTATGATGTCACTTTGAACCTCTGCCAGTATCAGAATTATAACTACTTACAAGGCTTGGCTATATACAGTTTCTTTCAATCAGTGTAATATTTCAGTAGTCTTTATCTCAAATAGCTGCAATGTCAAAGCCAAAGAATATTAGGTGTGAGAGATTTGGGTCTTGAATATTTGGTCCCCATTTATAAGAGACAACTGGAAGGAAGGCACAAATCAAATGGCAGCGAACTTAACTCTTGACATCTCTGCAGAGTGTTGCATGACAAGACCAGAGCATTAAGACTTCTGGAATTTTCACTTTAATGATACATAAAATGTTTTGGGTTTGCCTCTACAAGGCAACTGGGAGAAGAGTTTACAGGTGGTGACGAGCTTATAAATTTATAATGTACTAGAAATATCGTAATTAATTCAATATTTTTTCCTAATTAAGTACTTTCTGAAGAAAGTGCTAAATTAAATGGGCCCCAAAAGTACAGTAGAATTAGCGAAAGTCATTTATACCAGTAAGGAGAAATATAAATCTTGTAAGAGTTTACAGATGTTTTTATTTAATATCTCTGATCCAAAAGACCTGACAAGATGAGGCCACCCCAGTGCTCTTCGATGGCAAAGCCCCTAGGGCTTCTACACTTTGCAACAAGTAGGAAATCCTTATTAATCCCTTTAGCATTTGTTGTAATGACATTAATCATGATGAACTGTTGTAGTATTAATTCAGATGTCATATATAATTCCACAAGAATCCCACTGAAATTTGAACAGAGAAAACCTCATCTAATTGGAGTAGGAAACATAAAATAACTCAGTGTTCCAGTTTTACTGAAAATAACTCATTTCTAAAGCCTAGCCAAGTTAAGTGAATCTCTTAGGACTTGGAATAGTATTGATTGTATTCAGCTTATTTGTGGAAATCACATTTATGTGGGCTATATTTTGCCTTCCAATTCAGCATCTGGCAACAGATTATGTGAAATAAAGTGTCTGAGTATTTAAACATTAGTTCAGACTTGTTATTTTTTTATACCAGATTTTATGTCATTATGCATTATTGTGTTTACTGCATGTGCAATTTGCCTACTGTGTACTCAAAAACAATTCCACAAACCTTGTTTACACTACTGAATGTCTGCATGGGGGTACTTCAACTCTGCTTTTGAGAACTCTGTCGAACCTTAAGGAAAGCTTCTATCTTATTTTGTGGATGGGGGGGGGGGGGGGGGGGGAATTGCAAAACATGGTCAAGAAACCTTTCCATGTATTATTTATACAGAAATATTATATGCATCTAGGGTACTCCAAGGAAAGAATTCAAAAGTTCAGTTTTGAAATATACGTGCTCACTTCAGCACACCTGCAAATAGTAAGATGTTCAGTCTATACCTTAATTGAGCTATCAGTGGTTAGAGGTGGGAGAAATAGGTAATCATCCCCTTGTTTCTGTTAAGTAACAAGATGACAGCTTTGCCAAGGAAAGAGAACCATGGCAACCAACCAAGAGTAATGAGTCTTGTTCCTGAGAACAGGATTTTTTCAGTGGGAAAGAAAAGAGAAGATTTGTTCTTACTTAACACTTAGGGCACAATATAGCTTTTATAGCTTGATCATGAACTGCTGGCCTCAAATCAAAATATTGTCATTTGCTTCAGTAGATGCAGATCAGATCACTAATTGGGTATAGAGATTGGAGTAGACAAGAATTCTTTCTTGTGAGAGAAAATTACTAAAATGCATTTGTTTTGTAACATAAGAGCATGTATTCTAATATTTGAAAATAGCACTTAAAGGGTTCTGGACATTTTAGTAGGACGTTTAAAGTAATAAATTTGCTTTTTATTCATATAACAAGAAAAGAATATTAAGCTAATGATTAGGTTCAGTGGGTTTTCCACTCTACTGTCAACTTTGCTTGTAATCTTGGGTGAACAATTTATGACTACATGCTTTGAGATATTTAATGCATTAGAGTGCAGAGCATTAGGGCTTATCACTGGGGACTTTATGTTGTAGACGAGAGGGTGCCCCACACATAACCACTGTAGACTAGCTCTTTGGAAACAAACTAAATGAGGTTGCAGAAACAAACAGGAAAATATTCATGAAAAAGAGAAAAGAATTATATGTAAGTAGGCATCTGATCATACTCAGGTTGTCTGGCAAGAAAGTAATCTCTGTACTTCAGTAAATTCAGATATGATCCTCATACTGGCATTAGGAGAATCAGTCTTGTATTCCTTTCTCTCAAAAAGAGGAAAGAGACTGTCTCATGAAAAAAAAAAAAAAGATGATTTGCTTAATCCATAGTATTTAATTTATCAGCCAGCACCCCAGGAAAGCCAAGACTCCTGTACCAAATCTGTCTGTGAATTTCCCATTAAGGAGACCCTTCCCTGAGCAGTCCTGCTGGATCGGTGGGTAGTTCAACTGACTTACTCAGGGAAACACACCAATAGCATAAGGGAGAACCCTCAGTGAGTCTTCCTCTTTATTTGAGCATGTTCCCTGCTGCCAGCAACTGCCAGTGCCCATGAAGGACAAACACTTACAGTTTATGGGATAACATCCTTTATTGGTATAAAATTGTGACAGGTTAAGGTTTGAGGATAATCAGTGATAGTATGGTTCTTACCCAGCAGGCATCCCTATGGGGGAGAAGACAGGTTTGGCCTGTCAGCAGATACATGCAGTTACTATGGAGCCTTCCCTAACTTCTCCCTCATTCTCAAATTATATTTATAGTATTTTTTTATGTTTAGGTGGAGCTTGAGTGACTCTACTCATACATACCTGTGTTACAGACTGGTGCAAAATTCTCTCACTTTGTTTTTAAAGATACACTCAAAAAACTATCAAGCACATGTCTGGAGAGGGGTACCTTGTAGTCGGGTAACTTGGGGATGGAGGTGTGGGTTAGCATGACAATTAGGCTGCAATGAACCAAGTTAATATGAGAGTAATTTCACCAGAGTTGTTGGCTCAGCAGCAGGATGAATTCCCCTCTATCCCCTGGCTGACAGGTGTTGTGCAGTTTCTCAGCTGCAAAGTACTGTGGAGTTCCCCTCCCTGCAAGGATTTCCACAGAGCCTGGCCATGGTGTCTCCACTCTGCTCCACCCTCCCTTCCATCCCCCTTAGCAGGTGCTGTGCCTGCAGACTGTGGGTGTGAGGAATCACCGTGGAATAGATTTCAAGGATGCCAACCACATTCCATCCAGTGAGTAGCAACTGTATTTTACCCTATAATTTCCATACCATTATAACCTCTGTTAGGATGTGAATAAAACTTCTGAGTTTCCTCTAATTTTATCCCAGCCATCTTTCCACATAGACATAGACCATAATAATCAGGGAACCCTTCTCACTTGAGACAAAATTAGAGCATTGATCTAAGGCATAGAGAGCTCATGCTTATATTTCTGCACTCCTTGCTTCAACACAAGACAAGACTGCCCTTCCTTGAGTGATCAGAGCCAGATTCCAATGTAGTGTACTGTCTTCTGCGAATTATTGCCAAGCTACCCAGCAAGAGCTATTCCATTTTGCACTCAAAATTAAATATTCTTTAAGTCGGTGGAAAAGATTGATTACAAAGGCCTCTCTTTATTATACCATGTAGGGTATGGGAAAATGAGTTATCCATCCGTGCCGCTTGGTTATTTATGCAACACATACAACTTCCTATAGAGGAAGATAGAAAGAACCACTCAAAAATATGCCATAATTACTGGGCAGGCCCAATGTTTGTGCTCTGTGAACCCTCTTTCTTCCTTTAAACCAAGCTCAGAAAATTAGTCTTGATCCTTAAAATCTTGCGAGCAGCTACTTCCTGCTTGGATGAACATGCAGGAATACATTTCAGTTGATGTGCTTCACACTTTCAGCTTATCTGAATTTGTTAATCTGAAGGTCCAGAAAAAGACCCATTTTTTAGACACTTTAGACTCCTTATCTCTGCATTATTAAAGGTGTATGACCAACACATTTCCTTGGTTTTATTTTTTACAGATTAAATATCTGTTGTGTCTGACTTCCAAGAACTTAATCTCATTCCTAAACACTTTGGTGATAGTTCTGTTTTTAAACAGAATAGCTATTAGCTATTAGTATAGCTTCCAGGATGACTGGAGAAATAAAAACACAACTCAAAAACAAGCAAAAAGAACCAAACAAGCAAACAAAGAAACAAAACAATCAAAAACTAAACAACAAAAAAAATGTACAGAAAATTCTTTTGAAAAAGTAGCCTTCCTTCCTTCCCAAGGGAAACTATTGTTAGGATGAAGAATGACAGAATCTTTCAGCCCAAAGAGATCCCCCATTTCTATAGCAGCAGATATGGCATGAAATCTTGGATGAAACCATCTTAAAATTGTATTATCTGTCCTACATCTAATATTAAGACTTCTCAGGTAAATTAGTGCATTTTAGAGCCTTAGAAAGAAAACAAGTGTAAGCATACAGGGGTTTCATACAGGCAGAAGGTAATTTTGTACTTCCTTCCAAAAAGGTACTCACATGGATATAAACTAGGTACCTAATGATAGAAAAGTGAAAAGCCTGCTGCAAGTGACTTAGTACCACTCAAAGATAGAGAACTCCCAGGATCTGAACATCCTGCTGAAATCTCCACTGTCCCCTCCACAAAATTTTCTTGTCCAGGCTTTGTCTCATGCCTTCATCTGTACCCCATCCTCTTCCCTTATGTAATTGTCACATTATATCTTTCTTTGCTCCAAGCTTCACGGTATGGCAAATTTCAGATAGAACACTTAATGTGACAGAATTTTATACAACTTAACATGTAACATCGACACTGCATCAAATCTCATGTATAAAATAAACACTTTCAAAGATTTCAATAGTTCAAGAAAAATTGCACAAAGGCCAGTAGGATTTCAGTCTTCTTCTCATTTATTAGGAAAGATTTTTCTGTCTGTTTTCCATGGTTGATCAGTCTGGTAGAGAGCTGCTGCGGAGTACTGGCAGGTCTAAATTTGGCCTACTAATGCCATTATCATCACTGATGTCTTCTGGTACTTCAGGTTGTCATGTAAACACTCACCCGAATTTTCAAGTGCCCACCACTCAGTATTTATGTCCTGATTTACAAAACTGTCAGTCTCCCGCTGTTCATTCCGTCTTCTCATCGTTAGTGGCAGCAGTAGCAGTACAGTATGAATCACTGCACAATCATTAGATGAAAAGCTCTTGGGAGCCTACTTCTCATTTGCACTAAGAGCCTTTACATTGCTGTGGAAATATGAGGGAGATTTAATGTGGGTGTAAATGACATTTTTACTTAACTGCAAAACTCTTTTTCATTATCACTGTCTTGGATAAATGAAAAATGTTTGTACATGTAGAATAAAACCTCTTTTTATTAGTGCACAGTGTCCTTTGTATAATTGCATTAGTCCTACTGAAAAACCTTTCTCAGTTCATTTCTTGTTCATGGGGAAAGCCTGTGATAATTGTGGATCACAGGCACTAAGATATCTTCAACAGAATTATTGAAGCAACAACATTACTCACAATGATTTCTTCTTCTTCCCTCTCTCATCATGGGAGCGTATTGAGTAGGAGTTATTTCCACTTAGTTCATACAACTGAAAATCCAGGTGACTGGCTTAGCCTTTTTTTCCTCACCAATCCACATAAAGGAGAGGGATAATTCCAAAAGGAGATTCATCGATTGTGTTAAGATAGTTGGGATAAATTGCTTCCTAGAAATTTCTAGCTTGGGCAACTAGATAAAGCTGCTGCTTACAATTAACAGCAGAGGTTATTGATTTGCAACTCACACAAGGTGGACAAAAGGTATATTTGGAGGCAGACAGTGACAACGTTCTTTTCTGTATTTTTACAGATTTAATGAACTAGCTTCAAGAAAAAACACACTACTTTTTTTTCCTTGAAAACTTAGAGAAATGCTGTTCTTTGCTTTACAAGAAAATTTAGACATTTTCCTATGCAGCCAAGTTTCTGTGTCAAAGTTATTGACAGTAAAGACAGGTACCTGTGAGTGAAATTAATTGTATCCTTTACCAAGAAAACTTCAGTTTAAACACTGTGAGACTGAAAGTTTACAAATCCTTTTATTAGAAGGAAAGAAATCACAATAAAAAAATTACCTTCTTCCTCATTCCATGAAATAGAAAAGGTGGAAAGATTAAAACTGACAAGTATAAAACCTTTAAATACCACAAAGAATTCTATCAGAGGATTTCCTTATATAGATTATAAATTGAGAGTAATAAATGGAAACTGAAGAACAACAGATCAGAAAAAAAAAATCACGCAGAAAATGTATGAAGGAAGATTGCTGCTGCAAACATACTGACTTGACTAAAGAAGCAAATTCCATTCTAAATCAGGAACAGTGATATGCTTGCATAATTTTGATATGCTACCTACTCAGACACCAGGCTGAGCATCTAAATGAAAATGAGTTTCTCAAAAAAGTTTGCTCTCTAGCAAACAAACTTAGGAATTTCATCACCTTCAATGAGTCTAGAACATTTTTGAAAATAATGTTGTTTTCAAGTTCATAAACTTTATAGAAGCCTTATAGATTCCTTTTCTGAATCTAAGCTCTCAGAAAATTATTTTCCACTCTGTTGGTTGCAAACAGTTCAACAGGCAAAAATAGAAAAAAATTATAGATACATCAAAAAGAACTTCTATAAAATGGCAGTAGCTCGTGACTGCTTTGCCCATGTTATTCATTACAAGTATGGCTACACGGAATTTTGTTATTTCATATTTAACAGTTTGACAAAAGCAATCATAGGAACTGAGAAACATAATGCATCAGAGCTGGAGATGCTATGAAGTTGGAATTTCCTATAATAAGAGTTTCTGAGATTCTACCAGAACTTGAGAAAGTCTGCCTTATAATCATTTCTATCATTTCCTGTAAAACAATATCTGAGCACATATTACATTTCTCACTGAGTCAGTAAACTGTTTGGCACTCTATTGACAGGCAATTGTCTAACTCAAGGCAGTTTCAAGCTAGTAGCTCATGTCCTACAGATGTCATTTTGCAGTCCTTCGTGCCTTAAGCCTGTCACTTTACTGATTTCATACTTTTAAAATAAAGCAATATTAAGAAACAGAATGAGCAATCAGTAACTAACACTTACATAATTTATGAGAGAGATAAACCAGCCCATTGCAATTTATTTGTATTCTCTGTTTGGAGCAGTAGATATATACCTTCTAACAGGGCAAATAGTTTTAAAAGCAGTTCTTTACACTGTCCTGTAAAAAATGCACCTGAAATAGAAGTGCTTAATAGTTTATGTTACAATTCACAAAGCAATTTATTTTGCATATGAAATGCTATGTGCAATCATTCAAAGGCTGTGCTTCTAGTTAATTCATTTTTTTGTCATGATCTTAGCAAAATCAGGTGAAGAGTAAAGGAAGGAGAAGGGTATACTCACATTGTTAATTTGAGACAATTAGAAGCATGGGAAATGATGAACCTGTATTCTGTAAACAGAGTCAGTGGGGAGTGATAGGAGGCCTGATGTTAGGCAGTGTTGGACAGTTAGGCTGCTCATGCTCTAGGCACTCTCAATGTCCTTTGCAATTCTGTAAGGAGCAGTTGTTTCCAAGTTGGTGAATTATTAAATGGAACAGCTTATTCATTATTATTACCTCGTATATACACTTTGGTGGGACATCAAGGCTATATTTCAACTCTAAAGTATTTCCACAGGAACTAGAAATAAAAGAGTAACTTAGTAATTTTCCTTAAGACTCTCTAGACCTTTTAGTACGAGATAGACAGCATATTGGCTGAGTGAATTTCAATTTGTATTCTCTGAGCACCCTGAGTGCTTGATTCACATTGTCATATAAAATGCCTAGCATTCTGAGAGAAATTTGATTTTTGGTTTGTTCCATTTTTTGGGGGGGTTTCCCACACAGTCAGCAACTGGGAAATTATCATCAGTCTTAAGATGAACTCTTAATGGTCGCTGGCTAAGAAAATAAAATTTATTTTGTGTGCTCTTTTTCATCCCTCTTTCTTTGTGGGGTGGGGGGAGGGGGAGGTGTTGAATCCTCCTACTTACAGCACCAGATGTGCATGCCATAATAGGGTAAGCAGATACTGTATAAATGGTTTTTACCCTCTGATTATTGGTTGCAGCATCATCTAGTGGGGAATGACTGCACGCTTTTCAGGAATGGTGTGGAGTGGAATGAGAGCTTTGAAAGCAAAATAAACACTTGAGGAAACAAGGGTATGTGGAAGAAAGATCCGGCTGCATAATGGACAGTGAAGAGGAAACTTGAATAAAAGGAATAATAAAAGACTGAGTGGAAATAAAGAAGAATCAAGCAAGAGAATTAAGAAAAACACTGATAAAAAAATTAACTATGGAAAAATCTCAGACGATAGTGAGATTTATTTCTTTCCACGTTTTCACTTCCAGATTCTTTTATTCCTGAATATCAAGAGACATAAAGTACCTGCTTACTAATAAATAACTAGGGTTCTCTGTTCATTGAAGATGAGCTAAAGTCAAGAAAGTGCATCCAAACAAAAGCCAGGATTAAAAAAATGTTCAGTGTAACTCATCTGACCTATCTGAAAAGATCAGTGTATTGGATACAGTCATTTCATAGCTCAATGCAATTTTCAAATTTGCTATAGGCTTTGAAAATCTCACAAAGCTTTCATTATACCTTTAAGTCCTGAAGTATTACAAAGAAAATAAACACTACTTCTGCCTTTATCAGCTATATTCTACCAAAATGATTCTTCTTTTGAAGTAGCTACTGTTTAGTCAGATCTATTTTTCAAAGAAAAGTTGAGATTTACAATGCTCCTCACAGACATCAGGTCCCTCTATAACTTTTTGAGAGTAACCTGTTCTGTTTACCAGTCATTGGCACTATGACTTAACAAATAAGGCGCTTCTGTCATGTTATTCTGTTTTTGAAAACACAGAGAATCATCTTAATTTTAAGTTCCTTACACCAGAACTTCAGCTGATAGAATTTAGATGGGGACTCCATTGAAGAGTCACTAATTTCTTCTACCTCGGGACCCCAAGCAGATGCCTTTTAGATGTTTCAATCCACTCAGTGGCATTATTTTAACAAAACCTGGGTTTTTATTTGTCTGTAAAGTCAAAAGTGGAGTGCATTACAAAAAATAATTTGGTTTAGGAGTTGATATAATAGTTTATATAAAAGTAATTTATAATAAACTACTATATCAAATTTATCTGTATTCAAATGTAAAGACATACTAGACAAGCACACAGACATATTCAAACACACACACACATATATAAAAATCATAAACATTTCCTCTTAAAATAACACATACATATACACACTACGATTTCATCTCTTTTGGATGAGTTATTGTTTAATAAGTTGATCTTTTCATAAAATTGCTCTTATTTCTGATTACAATGCTCGTTAAATGGCTTCTAGATGAGTGAAAGAGAGACATATGTCATAAAGGAAAGCTTGGGATTCATTTTTCTTGCTTGGATGTGGCTGCCAGGTTCAAACTAGGTGAAATGTGTTTTAAATAGTTTGCCTTAAGCACTAGCATATGAGCTGGCATGAAAGATTACCGTCCAAAAGGCAAATTCATTTATTACTAGCCCTGGTAGTATTTGTCACTTTATTCACTTGGGTAGCAAATATGTCACCCAGACTTTCATGGGGAATTAAACCATTGTGCAACCTGACAATAACAAGAATATTTTTAGCAACCATGACAAGTATCTGGTACTCGTGTGTCTACACATTCTTAGTCACAATTCCCTTAACAGGTATTTTGAAAATAATCCCTCTATCAGACCTTGCTGCTTGATGGACAAACAGTCCTAGACAGTGAGAGCTGCACACCTCTCTAATGTCCCTGTAATGCCACTATAGCATGACAGCAAATTGCTGCAACAAATTGTTATAACTTGCCATAAAGAAGAGCACTCTGAACTAATCTACTCATACAGTGAGAAACTGTAGTGCATTGTGCTGTGTGGTTCATTCTGTATCTAAAAGAAAATGTCGAAACTTCCTGGTCAAAAGTAATTGATGGAAGAGGATTTTCTGTCATCATGATGATGGAGGACCTACAGATTCAATAAATGCCTAAATTTTGGATTTAAGCAATACAAGAGAAGGGATAATCTGCAAGTGATATTGACTTCTGTATTTCTTTTTCCCAAAGGACTATTTTGAATTTCTCAGGGTCAGTAGTGTAAATAAACAAAATTTCAATTTTTATGAGTCAAAACACACACAGACACACAAAATAAAAAAAAAAAAAGAGTAAACTTCTAATATTTTAAAAACTGGACCAAGTAAAACCAGAAATATTAGGTTAAGAATGAAAACTCTTCCATGTAACAAAAATGCTTGAAAAATAATTTACACTTCACCATTTTTCAGATGCATCTTTCATAAAGAAAATTTCATCTTTATTGACCATTACCTTCAGGCAACATGAGGTGAATTTTTATCATTTGCTTATCTTATCCACCTGCCAGAGCATCCTCAAGTTTTGGCTGGGACTCTAGAGAGGTATACCCATACTACACCTTGTGATTTGGGATATATATGCCACAGAGAGGGTGTGTACAGCAGCTTTTGCCTATTCTTATTGCAATGTCACCTGACAAGTGCTGAACAGGCAGAACAGTCAAAAACACATCTTAGAATAGCTTTGCACATGTCCTAAACTGAGAGTAAAAAACAGGAGTTGAAGCTGCCTACAAATCAAGCATGTAGATCTTTAGGGAACTAAGGGTTTCAGGATACTCTTGGGATCTGAGAATCCCAATAAGTAATACATTAGAGAGCAGAGAAGCTTGAAAAAGTCTCAAGCAAATGCATACATATTAATGAAGACCCAAAATAGGAGACAGAAAGGCACATGCCAGTCATAGACTGCAGAGAGAGCTGCCAAAGGAAGGGGGCAAAGATCTTAGGAACCTCCCAGCAGGCACTTATTAAGTAAATACTTTGGTGTCCTCTAGGCAAAAAGAACTGAGCTAAAGTTAAAGGTCTCTAATTTTAGTGATATCCTAAGGCTAGAAATGTCAATGTCACCTAATGATCCAGAAATACTGACATGGATACGTGAGTGTTACCTTTCACAGAGGATCAGAGCAATTAGTACAGTGCCTACATCAAATTCAGAACACTGGAAAATCAAAGTTGCCTCTGGACTTCAGGCAATTTTAAAAGTGCATTGCAGATCTCTTCTCAGTAACCTTCAATCAGAAGGGTTAGTACACCCTTTGAGGTCGAAGACCCTGGGTGTCTATTGATGCACATATATCAGCAACCCTCACAAAGCTAAGCTTTTTTGGGAAGAAAATGCAGTATTTCTTTTCCCTTCTATCCACAAGTTCTGTAGCACTTCGAATAAACTGCTGAAATATGAAATACCACAACACTCATACAAGATAGAGATACACTATCTCTTGTCTGTCACTTCAGAATTTCTACTACAAGAGTGTGGGAAAAGCAGTCTGTAAGGGGATTGTTGACTATTTCCTCAAGCCAGCTGGCCTTGCTGAAGCAGTACAGAGTTCAGGGCAGACTAACATGTAATATTTAGCCCAGCTTTGCAGTAGGATTTTGCAGCCCACAGTAAATTCCAGGCTGTTGCCAACATACTGCTGCCAGTAAAATGAGAAAGTTACAGTAACATGATCTCTACCCACACCTTGATCTATGCTGCAGGTGCATCATGGGGTTCCTAGACTCAAATCCTGGTTTCAGAAATGTCAATAGGCTTTTTTACTTCACAGGTCAGTTTTGATGGCTTAAGATTTCACCATCAGAATCCAAATCCAAATAACTTCAAGGAGACTAAAGTTTCTACAGGAGGTTCTTAACTTTTGATGTGCATAAATTCATCTGCAGAACCTCAGCCAGCCACTTCAAACAATAAAGTGCGTCTAAGTGTGAAAAAGGAATTGTCTTCTTCCTATGCCTGTTTAACAGCCCTAGGGAAAAAGAAAGGAAAGAAAGAAAGAAAGAAAGGAAAGAAATAAAGAAATGAAAGGAAGAAAGAAAGGAAGAAAGGAAGAAGAAAGGAAGAAAGGAAGGAAGAAAGGAAGGAAGAAAGGAAGGAAGGAAGGAAGGAAGAAAGGAAGGAAGGAAGGAAGGAAGAAAGGAAGGAAGGAAGGAAGAAAGGAAGAAAGGAAGAAAGAAAGGAAGGAAGAAAGAAAGGAAGAAAGAAAAAGAAAGAAAGAAAGAAAGAAAGAAAGAAAGAAAGAAAGAAAGAAAGAAAGAAAGAAAGAAAGAAAAAGAAAAAAGAAAAGAAAAGAAAAGAAAAGAAAAGAAAAGAAAAGAAAAGAAAAGAAAAGAAAAGAAAAGAAAAGAAAAGAAAAGAAAAGAAAAGAAAAGAAAAGAAAAGAAAAGAAAAGAAAAGAAAAGAAAAGAGAAAAGAGAAAAGAAAAGAAAAGAAAAGAAAAGAAAAGAAAAGAAAAGAAAAGAAAAGAAAAGAAAAGAAAAGAAAAGAAAAGAAAAGAAAAGAAAAGAAAAGAAAAGAAAAGAAAAGAGAAAAGAAAAGAAAAGAGAAGAAAAGAAAAGAAAAGAAAAGAAAAGAAAAAAGAAAAGAAAAGAAAAGAAAAGAAAAGAAAAGAAAAGAAAAGAAAAGAAAAGAAAAGAAAAGAAAAGAAAAGAAAAGAAAAGAAAAGAAAAGAAAAGAAAAGAAAAGAAAAGAAAAGAAAAGAAAAGAAAAAAGAAAAGAAGAGAGCCCTACGGTTATCAGTTTAGGCTTTCAAAACCATTTAAATGGTCAAGTTGAGTGAAATTAATTCTGACAGGTACAGGTGCTTAAGGAGGATTTAAGGCATATATGTCTGCAACAAGTGGATTGCTCAAAACCAGTATCTCACATATCTCAGGCATGAGCATTTTTGGGACAAGAATGAGAGACACCTGAAGAAACAGCAATGTCTCATGGAAGTCTCTTCAGCCTACACTGATGAAAAAGTAAAAGGGTTGATCGTCCCATGTTACCTGGAAACTCCTCATTAACTCTGGCAAGCTTCACAAGTTGCACTGGCCAAGGCAATCATCTCCAGAAGTCAGCTTTTCAGTGCACAGAAATTTGTGAAGAAGAGGCACGTAGGCACTTGTCTCTTCCTGCATCTTATAGATCACAGTTTGAATGGGAACCTACAAATCAGCAAACTAAGTTTTTCAATTCATAAAGTTTCCTTTGCATATTCAGCTTTTGACACTTAAATAATTTTTGAACATGGTTACTAACTCATGAGTAACAGTGATCCTTTTGAAATCCAGATGTTTTTAAGAACTGTACTTAGAGTGGAAAGGAAGTACAGTAGACTAGATATGAGAGGCATTCAGTATCTTCTGTATTCATAAGTATTATTAGCTGTATAATATCCATAAAAACTGATGAGGCCTGTATACATGAGAAATACCTATGCTTGGAAGATGAAAGTGACATTTTCTAAACTAAACTACTGCAATAAATTAGTGTTCCCAGAATTTATAGAATTACTTCCAAATGGAGAATGGACATCTTCTATCAAGATATAGGCCTTCTTCAAGGAAACAGGAGGTATATGCACTGTGCTTGTGACTGCACTGTGGTAAGCAGGCATAATACCATCAGAAAATTAGATCTTGACATTCCCCTTCAAAACAGACCTGATTATTTTCTCTGATGGATTTGTAGCTAAGTGCCCAGTACACTGCTGAATTGTGCCCAGCCTGGGATTTCATTTTGAGTAGATTATGAATAACTGTTATTAAAGCCTCCTTGTCCTATAAAATATCCCACTTGGGGATTTTGAATGCTGGATTTTTTTTTTTTCAGGTTTGAAAAAACTGACAAAGTCTGCCCAGAAATCAAGCCATTTTTTAGAGTATGCCAGTGTTTCTGCCTTTTGCCTCACTTCCATTTGGGAGATGTCAGAGATCCCAATGTAAAGGTGTTTTTCTATCTGCAACTGCTCGTAAACTATAGGAACTGGCTTGATATAATTAGTTGTTAGTTCTGCTTTGTAGCTCCATAAATGTTAAAATTTGAATCTATTTTGCATTGAGAACACAGACAGTAAATTGACACAAAACACACAGATTTAAATGAATATTTTGCGATGCTTATTTGCCTTTTCAAGCTCTGAAGATACATTATCTTGTCGGAAAATATTAGAAGACTAACAGCACTGGACATAGCACAGGTCCTTTAGAAAGAAAACTATATAAGCAGCAATCACAAAATGGAATTAAAAAGCAAATAATTCATTTTAACAGATTAAGAGTATCTAGAATATTTCTTAGAAAACCCCACCAATTGCAGAGAAATATTTACACAAAACAACTTCTTCATTGAGTAATAAAGGACATCATTATCAGAAGATATTCTGCTAAAGTACTAAATAATATATGCATCATTTTTTGAAATTTGGATTCAATTACTGCATGGTGGTTTTTACACATTATTAAGGTATCCATTCAAATATCCACTGTTCCTCTGAATATGAAAAAATTGTGCATGGGTGTTGCTACTCTGAGAATCATGAGCACAAAGCAAAATATATATTCATGTTCAGGCCTACTTTTTGCTTTAGTAATGCTAGTTATTTTTATGTGGAACAAGTTTTCATTTCTAAAAATTGCACTTCAAGATATCACTTAATGAAAAGGGTTTAATATGGTAACTGGACAAAGTAATCTGCCCAGTAAAGAAGACATGGATATGACTAGCAAAAATTTTTATGACTTTATTTGAACATCCATGTTGTTTTCATAGAAGATCTGATATATTAACCCTAAAATTTAGTCCTGCTTTCACAATTTTGAATACCATGCCTATCTATCCAACTTCTAGGTCCTTTTGAAACTGCTAAAAAATGTTCCAGGTTATTCTTGCATTTTGAAAGGACCTCATTTTTGCTTTGTGATTTAGTAGGGAACAGAAATGTGGCAGAGTGGGAAAACATAAAAAACAAACAAAAAACAAAGAATGAAAAAACTTCCAATCTTCTAACACCATAATTTAGGGTTTCATTTAGAAGGTCTTGCCAAAGGACTGTGGCACCCTTTTCTACTATTACACAGGTGTAATACAAAAAATTAAGAACACTGTGTTCATGCAAAGACCAGAAAAAGCAATTGGAAAAGGGAACAGTAGGAAAATTGGAAAAGGCAGCAGCAGCAGCCAAATAAACCAGAAATGCCAGCCAAATGAGGTAGACTCATGTGCAATGGCTTCACTTTGCATGTTTTAAAAGAGAGTCTATATTTATTTTTCCTTAAGTGGTTCAGGAAAGGCAGCATACTTTTTTATTCTCTCACCCATCATCTCTTGAAATCAGGAATGGCCTAAAACACAGATTAAAATGCTTTCAGACCAAACCACCATTACAACTAGACATGTTTCACAACTCCTTAACTTCCTAGGACATTTCTGGAGTGATTTGGAACATCCTTTCAGGTATCAACCTCCTAAAAGTAATCCTTAGGGCTCAAAAGTGCCGCTAAGGACCAACACCAATGTGTTCAAGCAAGACTTTGGTGAAAAGAGTTTATTCAGAAAGCAAGAGAAAGCAGCAATTGAAATTAAATGTACCAACCAGACGGCAGACTGCCAAATGCTGGTGTGCAACTAAGTCTTCCCCTCCTTCCCAACTAAGGACAGAAAATGTAGTTAGGCAGGCCACTGTGATTTGTGGAAAAAGACACTAAAAAGTATTAATGTTCTATTTTTCCCATTGGCAATACATTTATCCCAAAGTAGGGTCAGGGGGCTAAAGTCCACCTCACAAATTAAAAGGAGGAAAGGGGTTGTTTTGCTGTAAGTTTGAACAGTTTAGCCTGACCCTAGGTGTGAGACAGAAGGCAATTTTCACCTCTTAAAGAAGGTCAATTGCATTTGCCAAAGCACAGAAGATCATGAATAGGACTTTAATTGTCATGCAGTATGACCTTCCCCCAGAACAAGAGAGAATCCTGCTGTTTGAGGATATCTGCAAAGACCAGAGACAAAAAAATGTCAGCTTTCAAGTGCATCTCTGGTTGAAAAAATAACATTTGCAATATTAATACTCTGCTAAATGATGTAGCATAGAATGCTTCTAGAAACTAGACTGAAAAACTCAGGCTTCTGCAGTTTAGGGACTGCAAAAATTCCTACCACATCTAGTAATCCAAACCAACAACTCAAAGGGTTTCTTTAGTTCTAGAGATTTATTTTTTTCTCATAATTCAGGTAGGAAAAAAGGGGAAATAAACTGAGTAAAAAACACCTAGAAGAAACATCTCTGACTGAAGAAACATAGGGCTGATGTATCAGGTTCATATTACCCTTCATAATGTAGGGAAGAGGAATTTGTCAAAAAGAAAAAGAGAAATTTGCACGGAAGCCTCTGAATAGTTCAGAAGCTCTAGCTGTTGTTAGCTGTGTACTGATCCCCAGTAGGGCTGTTGCAACTGACTCAAAGGAAAGGAGTTGATGGTTGGTGGACTGACTATTCCTTATCAAAGCTGAAAATATGGAAAGTGAGGAAATAACTTTAAGGCACTGTCTTTTTTTTCTTTCCTGTAAATATTGACATTTTCTAGATGAAGAATGGGCATTGAAGAGGGAAAATTGCACTGTATTTTAAACATCACATCTGAATTTCTTGCACTTAATTTTATCTATGTACTTCTACTTATTTATTTGAAACTCCACAACTAAGTGGAATATGTCCTTTTCCTGGAGAAAGACACTTAATAAATTAAAGAAAAAAATGATAAAACTTTCATTATTCTTCAATAAAACCAACTTGTTAGAGAAAGGCACGTATTCCCCACTGTACACATGGAAAGAAATAGCTGACTCAATCCATTGAGCTCGGTATCTCTTTAGTGTTATTTGTAGAACTAAATCCCCATTGGATATTGAATTCTTCAGTAAATGAGGCCACCAGTTTGGGATCAATCAGATGTAAAGTGAGCTTGGGTTACTACAGTTTTGTTTTTCCTGAAGTGTTAGAAACTGCTGGTTTGTGACATTAATCCAGTATCTATTCATCCCAGGTCCACAATCTAAAGTTTTGTTCAAGATGGGGATATACTCCAGCTGAGAAGCATCAAAGCTGTGACCTCAAAACTCTGACAGCCAAGAATCAATGGTAATTCTCAGGTCAATAGCTGGGATCTGAAGGCCA
The DNA here is from genome assembly GCF_963662255.1 of Cinclus cinclus. Lineage (NCBI taxonomy): Eukaryota > Metazoa > Chordata > Aves > Passeriformes > Cinclidae > Cinclus > Cinclus cinclus. The sequence goes on along the minus strand of NC_085048.1, from coordinate 36,837,731 downwards.
CCCAAGGACAGAGGCAACCAAGTCTCCAAGGCTGCAGAGCAGCACTGTGAAAAGGGACCTGGGGGGTCCTGGTCAATGGCAAGCTGAACATGAGCCAGCAGTGCCCTGGCAGCCAGGAGGGACAACCCTGCCCTGGGGACATCAGGCACAGCATCACCAGCCAGGCAAGGGAGGGGATTGTCCTGCTCTGCTCTGAGCTGGGGCAGCCTCACCTCCAGTGCTGGGGGCAGGTCTGGGTGACACAATGTAAGAAAGACATTAAACTATTAGAGAGTGTCCAAAGGAGAGCAACAAAGATGGGGAAGCTTTATGAGGAGAGGCTGAGGTCACTTAGTCTCACTCAGCCCAGAGAAGAGGAGACTGAGGAGAGATCTCATTGTGGTCTTTAATCCCCTCATGAGGAGAAGCAGAGGGTCAAGTACCAATGTCTTCAGTCTCGTGACCAGTGACAGGACTCGAGAAAAAAGCATGAAGTTGAGTCAGGGAGGTTTAGGTTGGATATTAGAAAAGGATTTTCACCCAGAGTGTGGTTGGGCATGGAACAGACTCCCCAAAGGAAGTGGTCACAGCACCAAACCTGACAGAGCAGAAGAACCATTTGGACAATTCTCTCAGAAACATGGTGTGACTCTTGCAACATCCTGCAGGTGAGCAGGAGTTGGACTTGATTATTCTGATGAGTCAACAGAATCATCAGAGTCATGAGTGCCTTCCAACTCAGCATATTCTATGATTTTAAGTCCTAACAAAAATTGAAACCATTTTGGTACGGGATATTGAAAAGGTTTAAGATATGAGGAAGCATACAAAGAGGTTAAAATAGAGAAGAAAAAAACAAAAAAAGCAAGCTCACCAGACCAAGTAGATACAGTGAAGTAAGTAAGTAAAAATGAGAAGAATAAAACCACTGATGACTGTGGGAAGCCTTCTGATGACACTGCTGACACTGAGTAGGAAGCAGTGAACAACAGGGTGGCGGGTGATAAAAGATGGGCAGAGAAAAGATGGGAGCACAAATGTAAGGTTTCCTGACCTAATGTTTGAGAAAAGTTTTAGACCTAGAAATGGAAAAAAAGCAGAAGCATTGCTCAAAAGCAGGGAGCATGAAATAAAAAATCTAACATAGGTACTCATAATTAATGAGCTGCTCTTGTCTGTTAGCATCATGAAAATGTGCTGTGGGGAAAAGTTTAGCAGAACCTGTTAACATTAAACTTTATCCATACAGCACAGTTATTTTTGCACAGACAGGCAGTTACACTTTGTTTTTCTTTCCTCCCCCCCACCATTTTTTTTTCTTTTCTGTTCTGCCTTCCAGCTGCATTTTTTCTCACAAACATCCCACAACCCATTTATGCGATGAGGCTTATGGATATGAGGGTTTGATGTTCACTCTATAAAAAAGCAAAGGAGTCAGAATTATCATATACAATTCAGGACAGCATCTTCAGCTTCAGCCTACTTATCTTGACTCTTGTCTTTCTGTTGCATCTCTGTCTCTTGCTTTGCATGTCATGCAGTCAGTTCTTTAAAACAAATATTTCACCTACAGAGGTAAAAGAGTGCAAAAATCCTATATGGAAAAAAGTGTATTAGCCCAAGAGCCATTATAGCCAAACAACTAACTCAGTGCAGCCAATAAGTGTCTTTCAACCTTTAGTTTTTAGTGCAAGACACTAACCAATGGCAGTCAAACCCTGCTGTGGAGGAAAGTAGACTGGTATAACTATGTCCTTGGACAGAGAGATATGAGGTCAACAGAGAACTTACAGATCTTAGCTGTCGACCCTTTACTGGGTCTGTCAGCCAATGAAAAGATTACTAAGGAAGAGCTTCACTCTTGCTGATTTAAGATTTTAGTCTTGTTCTAATGTAGTGGGTAATTACAACACTAGTAGTGTGCAGTGTATCTTTGTTAAGGAGACTTTCTCTGTGAGTCTGTGGCAGTTGAAGTTCACTTTTGTCCTTATTAAATTGTAATTTCCATTTCTTCAAGCTCACCCAAATCTACAGCTGAGCTGGCACATATGATTTGCATGTACAGATAACATTTCTGCACTTAATAAAAGGACCTGTAGGTCAGTTATAACATTTTAACATTAGTATAAAATACATGCTTGATACAAGTGATAACATATCATTGATACAAGTTTCAGAATGATGATTCATTTTTCAGGTTTTAATATGGTCTTCTTTTGCCTTCGGTCCCACAGCCTGAGAGATAGCCTGTAATACAGGAATGAACATTATGCAGCATGCAACACAGTTGTCATGATGCTTATGCAAATAATAATGGTATGAGGTCACAGAAAGAAGCATGGGGAGACAAGAAGAGATAAGAAAAAGACAAAGACTCCCTGTGTTTCCTTCTGTGCTCATCCCATATATTAGATTTTTTTGTTTTCTGCTTTTGAAATTTCTCTCAAGATTAATATATATTAGTGAACAAGAAAGCAATTATTAGTAATAAATATTAATAAACAATACTAGGATAGAGATTACCAAAAATAATTATATTCTAGTTCTCTGAGAAGCACCTGCAGAAATAGACCAAGTCCATCACTTGTTCCAATCTGGACAACTTGCCAGCCAAGGTATCTGCAAATAAAACTTATCTTTTTTAGTGCACCATAATGTTAGCACAGTCTTTCACTAGAGAGGCTGAAAAAATTAATCTATTTTTGATTTATTAAATTAAAGGCCATATTTAGTGTACTTCCTCTGGTGATGACCTCTGTCTAATATGTATACCTTGTTTTTATCATCTTCTATTGCTAGGATAAACACCAGCTTGTCCACTAAAACTCACCATGTAAACTCTCACTCTCTGTATATCTCAATTAATTTTGTTGCTGCTAAAATTTACTTTAATCTTTACTTTTCCATAGCCAACATTTCCTAATTTTTCTCCATATATCTTGGTGACACTTCCATGTTTTTTTCTTACTGGAAGCAAACAAAAATTCATTGATTTCTTGAGGAGAGGATAAAATAGGTTTTGCACATATTAGGCGCAAACACATACAACTCGTTTTATAATACTCATTATCTCTTTCAGACGGCAGAAGAAACACATGAGTTTATTATTTTTATTTCTGAGTATTTGGGAGGCACTCATGCACTACAGTGCAGAGATCTACTTAAGTACCTGGGCATAGAGATGATCCCGTCAGCCTCTCCAACAATTCAAGCCTCTCCCCTGGTGACAAATAACACCAGTTAAGAACAGTATGTAAAGCTGAGATTTATTCTTCCCTCTATGAACATGATTAAAGGAGAAGGGTATTTTTTTTTCTAAGACTATTAGTTGTATCCTTTTGCCTGCAAGTCACATCTCTGAAGCAATTACTTATTGACATATAAACCTAAATCCTAAGTACATCTTCCATTCATACCCTCTGTGACCCTCCAGCAGCCTGCAGACTGCTACTGTGTATTAAGAAACTCTGAGTCTGAACAGAGGAAATAAGTAAATTCTTCTCTCCTTTATCCACTGTACAATGATGTTTTCCCTCTGCTGAAAGGTCTCTGATATATCTCAAAGCTGCATGCCTCATTCATCTCAAAAGGATTCATTTTTCTTTAAGAAGGTTGATCAAATACCTAGGTCACTTTTTCTTAAGTTTTGCTTTTTGTAAGATATAATCCTTAAGTACAGATTTTTTTTTTCCTGGAAATGAAATTACCTAGGATCACAAAGTATATTAAAAGAAAGAAAGGCAAGAACCAAAAATGTTTCAAAGACATAATGTAGGATCCCATTTAAGTGAGAAAATACCCTGAAGGAACTATTGGTGTCCTCATGACTAGGTAAAATCTGAGGATATTTAAGAAAGAAGAAAAGCTCCAAAATACTGCAGAAAATACTCATATTCCTTACACCCTCTCTCGATCTTCTGTACAACAAACATTGAAAGTTTTGGACAGGATCCAAATGGTGGCATTCCAGAAGGAGATGGGACAGGAGCATTTCTACCAAAAAAATTGAATTACTGACTTAAAAAATTGCTAACTCTGGCATGAATGAAAAATAAATAAATAAATAAAAATAAAAAGGAGTGCTCCTAATAACGTTTTAGACAAAATATTCAGAAGAGCAGTGAATATGCACAACATTTTGGAGGAAATGGCTGAGCCAGCAAACACCAGCACATGCTGCTTCACAGTAAATGGCTTCCAGAGACTGCCGTGCTTTTTGCATTCATTCAGTGACAGATCAGTCTAGAGAATGGTAGCATCTGGATGAGGGCAGATGGCTAAACTGTCAAATAATGACATTTTACAAAATTCAGCAGTCTAAGCACAATATGGTTCCAATCCCAAAGGCAGACAGGTAAACAATGAACAATGGTGCAGAAGTTATAGCACTAGCACATAAGATTATTGATTATAATTATTCTAGGGGAAAGAATTCTTCTCAGAAGATTAGACTGACAGGAAGATTGAGAGTTCTCTCAGAAAGAATTAGGTGACATCTCCCTTGTTTTGTTCATCCATCTATTTTGCTACATTTTCACCTCAAATGAGCTTCTTGTGATGTGCTAAAATAACACAGACATTTCAGGGTAAAGGTATTCAAATCCAGCATTCTTCTGCAATTCATCTTTCATTGATAATTTTTTTATTTGGTTTCAGAAATTCACCCCTGTCAGAGATAGCCATTAAGAGAAACCTTCACCCTTACAGCCAGAATGCACTTGGATCCAAAAAATCTTCTCTTTATTGTTGAGAGAAGAAAAAACATTCACAAAAATACCAGAAAAATAGTATTTGGTCCTGTGGAGAGAAGCTGAAACATTTTTCTGCACAGTTTTTCCACTTTCTTTACATAGAAGCAAAATTTAAAGTTTTGAGTAGTCCCACCTACATCTGTGGAAAATCAAACTTCTGTAAAGAACAAGGAAAATAGAGCCCCTGCCTTTTTATCTTTCTTTCTTTCTTTTTTTTTTCTTTTTTGTGGTACCTGGCATGTGTTTTGGAAGTTAAGTCACAAAAAGGGCAAATTTAGAGATGATTCTTCCATTTTATGTTGGAATTTCTGTTCCTTTTAAGAGAATTCACAGCAAGGTACCATAGTAAGGAAAAGTTAACCATAACCTGCAGTTCATAGCATCATTCTTGAAGAGCAAATGAAGAATTTAACTGGATTTTTTACATCTGTCAACAAACACTGATACCATTAGCTATGCAGTTACATGAGTGACAGTGAAGCCTTACAGAAGAGGCTGAGGGGTTCTTCTTTCTCTGTGGTCCTTTCTCCTATGCTTAATGTGCACTTGTTCCCCAGCCCTTAATATACAGGGTTGTGTAGTTTTGGAGCTTGCCAGTCTGTCACCTGCCCTGTTAAACATATGGTTACCATGCTTATACAAGCCCTTCCCTTGAGAATGGGCAGAGACCTGTGAAGGGCAGATAGCAGGCAGACAGACCTATGAAAAGAGAGAGGACTGGAGGGGAGGGAAGAAAAGAGCTATTCTGCTGGAAATATTAATAATATTACAAATATAAAGTTTTCATCTGCTTTTCATTAAATTCTTCTACATAAATTTCTGTGCTTTACAGTGCTTGACAGATGTGATTAAATTACATTGATGGCGTGAATTAGCTGAAGTTCAGTCTAAATAAAACCAAAGTAATACTGATGGCAAGGGAAAGAATAAGGAGTAAAGGTATCTGCTTTTTAAAATTTTATCTTATTGCTGGTATGGCTCTTAATGTGCATTTCACACTATATTCACTTCTTTCTGAGTTCATACTTGGCAACAGTAACTCAGAAGCTATTACTATTCCTCTCAGATACTTCTTTTACCATTTTTATTGACACAGGGAAAATACTGAGGTTATCTTTAGGAAAGATCATTCTGCTTGGATATATCACAGTAATATCCATAGCTTTGCCATTTGCAAAACAGAATTACGTAACCTTGGTGTGTTTTGATCCCTGTAGCTGAATGATGTCAATGTCTATATCAATGCATATGCTATTAATTATGTAAAAGTTTAGAGACAGTGTGCTAGTTGTGAATTAAATGTCATTAAACAGAGAGGAATCTTTTTCCCTTTGTAGTTATGTGTTCAGTCTTGACACATGGACTACAACTGCCAACATTAGAGCAGCAGTGTTCTCAAGAAAACCGTATTTCTTAGGAATTTCATTTTCTCGGTAGAATTGTTCTTGTCCCAGTTGGGACCTGAAATTACACAATTTGTTTGATAGCATGGATAACCATAGGGCAGATGCTTAGGTGATGTAACTATATCTCATTGTATACAATGGAGCAAGCCCCAGATTGTCTGGGCATTTTGCACCAGGAAATCAGGTTTATTTTTCAGCTACACAAATTCAGATTTAGCTATCTATAAATGACAGATTTGAGTTATCTGTTTCTTCAAAATAGTTAGGGTAAAGTTCTATAGCATATATCCAGTATATACCCACATATTACTTCACTTGTGTTAAGGAGTTATTTGGTGAGCACAGTATTTATGGCATGGACTACATGCTTGTTTTAACTATGATAATAAGGGCAGCAGAATCTGCCTTATACAGTATCATGGATTTTGAGAAGAATAGTACTGGCTATTCATGGAAGAGCCATCAAATATGCTGTTAGCCATAGTGTGCTTGTTCTCATCAAGAATTTTAATATTGATTACAGAATCTTCTGTCTCCTGCTGTGAGCGCTAAAATTTCAAAGCCATCATCCCATGCCTAAATTCTGAAGTTACATCAATCATGCCTTATCTGGTCTGTGTATAAACAAACTCGTAAGGTAATGTTACAGCTTGTTTCATATTTTACTGTTTTCTTAGACTAAAATGTCTATATTTTGTTTCTTATTTCTAAACTAATTTACGACCTCTACTTAGGGAAGGTAAATAAGCAATTTCTTTCCTACAGACCAAAAGAAAATAACACTGACAAAGAAACCAAAGAGTGATTTAATGTATCCCCTTGTCAAAAAGAGTAAACTACAGCTGAAGTACTAAACACTACCATTTGTCTAAATTTTGCTAAAGCCTTGCATGACAGAAATTCCACAACCTGCTTTTATATGGTAATATATTTCTACAGTCAACTACCTTTCCTTCTTTTACCTGTTCTAAATGTCACTAGCTGCAATTTAAGCCTTCATGGACCTCTTACTTCAATTAGAAGTGGGATTCCACTATCTCTATAGAGAGACCTAAAACCAAACTTCAATGAATCAGTTTTAAAATCGCTTGCAGACTACAAAGAAATTGAAAATAAAGCATATGCATACACTGGATATAGGTCCTGCATTTCATTGTTTCACACAGCAAACCAGGGACAAACACCATGCCAGGCAATAGCAGAGTAACTTGTTCTATAAGTTACTTTTCCTTAAAATAGAAAGAGATTAAGCTGCTCATGTATAAATATTTAAGTAAATAAACTGTCATCAGCTAAGCAATCAAACTGTGAAAATGGGGAGGTGGGATGAATCCAAAACTACATAGCCATAAGATAATTCATATTCATAATCTAAAATTTTTCTTATTTAAAAGGATTAACATCCCAGGGAAAAAAATTAAGAGAACTATATGCTCGATAAGGATACCAGTCACAACAATTGGCTAATGGAAGCATGTATTTTGGGGAATTTCAATGAGGCAGCTAAGTTAGTTACACATGGTTCTGAATAATGATGCACCTATGTTTAGATATACCAAATTGCTAAAACCTTATGAGATCTAGTTTTCATCTACCAATCACACTACCCAAAGGAATCAAATCAAGTTGCAGTTGTAGCTTCAAATTTAAAAATTCTTCTATAAAAGGAGAACTTGCTGTTGTGCCACACTGTATTAGCTCTGTGTCTGAACTTATGGCTTCTCCTTTCAAGTGTATTAGATTGTGAGGGAGATCTGATATATTAAAATGTTACTATAAACCTGTTTAGACTTCCAAACTTCACCTGTGGTGTCTCGTTCAGAGCAAGTTTAATTGCACACATTTACTGTTATAAAAATCTAAGGACAAATAAAAGAAACAAGGATAGTTCATTGTAGAAATATATTACCTAAGGCAGTTTGTGAAATTTCTATCATGCAAGGCTTTAACAAAAGTTTAGACAAATGGTAGTATTTATTACTTCAGCTGTAGTTAAAGTCATCCCTTTTTGGCAAGGAGATGCATTGTGGTCTCGTACCTCGGGGCACAGGAGTGGATCACCTCCCATCTGGATGGGTCTTTTCCCACATTGTATGTCACTATGAGGTCAGCAGAGTACAGCTAAGTGAATTTTACTTGCCCCTAATCACTTAATGGACAGTTGCCAGAGGCATGAGGCTGGTTTGGAAGGAACAGTGGTCCACAAAATAGCTGTAATGAACGTATCAGGTGAAAAAGTCCATTAAAAATGTCAATTAAAGGAAGATTTTTTTATCACATGTGATAAAACAGGTAGAGCTTATGTTCATTATCAGAAAACCCTAACAGAAAATTGAATTCCTTCAATTAATTTAATGAGTAAGTAGTGCTAAACCTGGGTCAGAAATGAAATCTGAATTGCTGGAAGGGATACAAGTGGAAGTTACTGATTTAACCCAAACACTGGGCAGATCCTATATGATGATATAAATTTAGGACAATACTTCATTAATAAACATCAGTTACTCAAATTCAGTATAGATTTGTAAGAATGATAAAATCATTTATGCATTTTAGTAATATGTCTTGAGACAAGGTGAGTTTATCAAAAGAAATAAATATACGAAGAGGATTTAAAGGATTGTAAAAACGTTAAATACTTTGTGTGGGTGGGGACTGCTTAAAGCCACCTGGTTTGATGCTTAGAGTAATTGTATACTGCTTACAAGAAAAGAAGAATTTTTAAAAGAGGATAAAAATTGCTGACAAAAAAAATTAGATTAACAAAGAAGACAATAGAATTTAGAACACAACCTGTGGTAAAAAAAAATCTAAATAAGGAAAATAGAAAATAAAGGGAGCATAAGATTAAGAAAGTTAAATTTAAAACCATAACACAACAGTCAAGGCAAATTAAGAGGAAACTCCAGGCAGAGGCATAAAACTAATAATGAATAGTTTCCTTAAACATGTTTCAAACAGAAAGCTTGTCAGTAAGATGACAGATGCAGTCAAGGTGCAAAGAGTCCCCAAGAAAGACAAAGTTGTAGCAGAAATACTAAATAAATTCCTAGTACTTGTCTTCATATTGGAGGGGAATCTATATTTGGGGATACTATCTTGAGCTTAAATGTGAATAAGAGAAGTTTTAGAAGAAAGTAGTAAAATAAATAGTAACCAATTTCTGAGATCCAGCACTATGAAGCCAAGTTCTAAAAGAATACCATATTGGTCAATTATAAACTCTGCTTGCAACTGAAATTAAAATTCACTTGCTACCATAGGAATCAAAAATACCATAAGGATGAATGTGTGAGTCTTTATACCAGTCTGAATTCTTTAGTTAGCAAATTTGTTGAAATTAATATGAAGAATAAAATTAGTAGACATATGGATAAATGTGATATAACTGTGAACTGGGAGCACAGCTCCTGGAGCAGTAAGCCATGCTTCACAAATTATTAATCACATTAAAAAGGATTTCCCAATATTTTAGGACAGCATTGCCAGAGATCCAGCCCAAAGTCACATAACCCTGAGAAAATGGCTGAGTTCAGCAGTGGGAGCAGACTGAAAGTTGCCTTTCAGAGGCACAAATTAGCCCAAGTACAGAGCCATGCTGATGCATCCTATGAGTCTCATAATGGGGTGGGAAGCTATTCTGCAAACACTTGAGGTGCCCAGCATAGTCATTTATTGCCTGCTGTAAACATGGTGTCTGTGAAATCAGGACAGTGGTGAGTAAATACAGCAAAGCACTGAACACCTCTTGTTCCAGAATGTATGCACAGTCAAACTGGTGCCCATATTTAGAAGAACTAAGCTGTGCAAAGTCCATGAAAACCACACAGGCAATCTTAACCACTTGTCTCAATCCCAGTGGCAGGACATAGACCCTCAGAGGAACTTTTTAAGAGATCTTTGCATGAAATGTGCTGTCATTACAGACAAGTGAGTCATGGGTTACGTCCATCCTACCTGGCTGAGTTAATGTAAGAAATTCAGGAGGTCAGAAGATTATCATTCTAGGAAGCCTTTAGAATAACAGCAGAGAACAAGGGGGAGTCCAGTGGCTCAGCTGACTGTCAAATAATAAACCTGTTTGCTTTCCAACAGTCAAACTGATTTTCTACTTCTGTCATGAACAAAGGCAGTGCTACTCAGCAGGGTGTGCAAAGACCCACCACACAGCCCCAACACCTACCTGGACAGCTCTTTCATCAGATCTAGAGGATCTGGAGGAAGTTTCAGAAACTTGCTTTATCTGGTGTTTAAACAGCTCAGTTTAAAAGGAAACATACCTGCTCCCTCAGAAAAAAATTAACTAATAAGCAAAAAAAAAAAAAAAACACACACAAAAAATCCCCAGAGAATACCTACTTGGCTTCCATTTTGTTTGTTTGCTGTCTTCTGCAGTGTGTGGTAAACCTTTGTGCATTAAATTGACAAAGCAGAGAAAAATTGTGATGATACACCAGTGGTCAGCAAGCCGTCCCTTAAAGAAAAACACTGCTGATAAGATAAACAACTTGTGATGTACTTAATTACAATATTTCATACTCATTTAGCCATCTCCACATCACAGCACTAACAAAGTGGATTTCAAACAGGAAGAAAGACTCCTTTGCACAAGCCCAGAGGGCTAATTATAAAATAGCAACCTACTTTTTTTTTGCTAACATTTTTTTTTCCAGTAGAATTTATTGAGCTCATTACCAAGCTGCTTATGAAGTGATTTGAAATGAGGCAACATTAAAGCATTCTGAAAATCCCTTGTACTTAGTCATCTTGACACTTTGTTTGAACTTGAAGCATTAATATGAAATAACAGCAGCAGCCCCATATTCCTGATTCTATTGTTTGACAGTGCATTTAAAAGCTAAAAGATGATATGATCAAGGACTTTTAATCAGCACAGTAATTTGTAGGAGTGTCTCAAGTATTCATAACTTTGAAAAGACCAAAGGGACATGAATGTGAGAAACAAGACAGGTACAGTACATGCCAGACTAGAATAACACAGCAATGTGATACCAGGAGTAAAAGCACTGCTGGAACTGAAGGGGTTTTTATTGCTTTTTATAGGCAAGACTGAAAATTGAAAGATACACATCAAAGCCACTAAAGAATTCCACACATTGTACCTTATTAGCCTGATTTTACCTTCTGTAATCACATTATATAATATGCATCACGAGATTAACCTGCTTGGGGTCAGCAGAAGGGCCATCATAAATATATTTGAAGTGAAGCCTGTGAAGGTTTTCAAAGTGGCAAAAAAATTTACAGAGAGAAGTAGTAAAATCCATGGAAATCTATAGCATATTAAAGTGAAATCTGTGAATAGCTTTGCTTTTCATCATTCCCCCACACACACCCCCATGCAATAGAGTTTGAACTCATAATTAGAGCCAATGGAAATGCTTCTGTTGAAAGAAAGGGTTTAAGATCATCCTTTGCTCTAACTGCATTCTAATGTTCTGCCTACCTTTTTACAAAGCCTTTAAAGGAAAGTGGAAATAATTTGTAAGAAAAAAAAAGGGGCATGAATAGTACAAACAGTGAATGTTTTGCACTGTGGTTTCTCCCACAAAAGGGGAAGAATCCCCAAATGTGGTTTGCAACAAAGGAGGAGCAGATTCCAGACAGCAAGTGTGCAACAAGTGTGCAAGAAGCTCTCTCCTCCCTCCAGTATTTTTGGGTGTCAGAGAGAGAGTGATTCCAACCCTTCGTGGAGTGTGCTCTGAAATGAGAACAGGAGAAACAGCTTGGAACCTGCAATCCTCAGCAGCTCTCTTAGTGTACTCAATGCCTTCTTATGCACAGCCTTAAACTAATAAGGAAACAGCGAGATAGATGTGTTGGTCTGTAAGCTGGAAAGAGTTCATTAGCTAAGCAAGATCTAGCCAAGTCTTGATTTAGGAGACGACCCAAGCAATTCCCATGCAGTTTATAGAAATGGTGTAAGGGCCTTGTTTTTTAAATCAGCACAGTTCTGTTAGTAAAAAATGATGCCTGAGGGGGAAAAAAGCATAGTCCCTAAAAAGCCAGTATATTGAAAAAAAAAATAAAAAAATTAAAAAATAAAAGGGAAAAAAAGAGGGGAGGGAAGTAAAGTGGAAAGGAATAGGAAATAAATAAAAATGCAATGGCTGGCCGGCTGCAACATTTGCATGTCCCCACCTGTATAGCTGCTCTCTGGCTGGAGAATTCAGCACTTGATCTGGAAGGTGACTTGAAAAAGAGTTTCAGGAATAATGAGGTGATGCTTTTTCATCACAATTTCCAGTTTTGTATATGTTTTCACCAACTAGGATAGCAGCTTCCCCCTTCAGATTTCTTACAGTAAAGGCATGCTGTCATTTAGATCAATTTACAATGGCATTTGCTATCTTAATGAGAATTTCAATGTAACTGAAACATTGAAGGGAGGTCAGAGTATGGGTTACAATTTTGAAGTTGTCTCCTGCTTCCTTGAGAGAAGACATGAAAGATCTCTATGTTGTGTTAAAGAAACAAGCATATAAAATAAATAGAGGGAGCAGTGAATTTCAAGGAAATGTGCATTTTGCGTTGCACGTTAATTTTTTGTGAGAGCAGATAGAATAAAGGTCATAAACTGATACCTTTTCATTACTGTTCCTTTAACTTGCATCCATGTGGACTTCCATGTGAATGTAATTAAAAGCTGTGACCATGTTCAGTTCAGTAGCTGGAATGAGAACACTTTTGCCAGGTTATTTCTTCTGTTATAGAATGGTCGTATATTATCATAATACCATATAGAATGGTGGTATAATATCATAAGATCTACACTGTTGCAAATTATGCCCTTCTGTAGTAAGGAAAAACAAAGATAATCCTAAATATTTTGTTGTCAGTTCAGCTTTTTATGTTTTTCTAAACAGTATTTAAGGATATGGATTTTTATTTCATAATTCAGGAAAAAGCAACCTTACCTTTAAGCTCTACTGTATTCCTTTTGCTATCAAAGCAAATGCATTTTTGTTCAGTAATCAACATGACTCATTTTTATATGTGTTTTCTGCTTTTAAAGCAAAAAACGTAAACATGAATAAAATTACTTATTATACATCTACTTACTTCAAAGGGTAAAATAATGCCACAACTTCCACAACACAAAAAATATTTTTATCTTATGACATAGTTTTAATTGGCTATTTTCCTTTGTGAAATTTACTGTTGGTTTAAAATGTACTCCTTTGTGTGTTTCCCACACTTCCCCACTATATTTAGGACATATTTAGCTCTTTGATTTCATTTCTTAAGGGGAGAGCTAGAGTATTCTCATCACTCAGAGATCCCATGGAGGAACATGAATTAAATAAGAAGAGGTTATCTTCTAGACATGATGTGTTATGTCTCCTGATTTTAAGAGGGAAATTGCTGTTTCAATGCATTATCCACAGTTATCTACAACACTGATGTTGCTTAAAACCCTTTTCTTTTTTCCAAATGAGATGTTGCCCCAGTCTGACTCAGTGGGGTAATCCTTATGCTCCTTTTAATGCTTACTTGGTATAGCAAAAGCTTAAGTTTCTCATCGATCTGGTTACCAAGTTTAACTTGCTGAACTGCTTGAAAACATAATGCTGGAATTAATATATAAAGGTGAAGTGGCAGTGAGTTCCTTGTGTGTATAGCAAGAAAATTCTCTGGAGTACCAGCAGGAGCAGAGCTAGAGTCATCATGGAGCAGGTGTGATCCCACTCCAGTTTTCCCTTGACAGATATGTCAAGCAGGGGTAAAAGCACATCCTCAGCCGCTGCCAGTCAAAATAAGGAGTTGCCAGTGAGGAGCTGCACCTGAAAAGTTCATACTCTCCAAAAAAAATTTGGATGTTGTGGCAGTTGGAAAGATTGCAAGTGTGGCCAACAGGTGAGAGAGGAGGGGGGTCAAAATTTCACTATGGTTGAAGATGAAAGTATTATCCCGAATAGCTAATGTATGAGAATATATAATAACCTGTAGTATCTTTTCATTTTTCAGGTCAATGACACCTAGCAGCTTTTCCCCAGCCTCACGATCATCTGTTTTCACTTCTGACTTTTATGAACTATGGCTCAGACATTTTAATGAAATTTAGTCATGGCATTGCTCAGCCTTTGACAGCTGACTGACCGGGAGAGCCAAGACTCATTTTTTCAAGAGCATCATCTCAAGCTGAGGCCAACAGTAGAACTGGGTCTCCTGCCTCCTAAGTAAATGTTCCAGATGCAGAGATCCTGCATAAAAGCAGTCAACAGCACCACCAGCAGCCTGTGAAATTTGGGCAGAGGCGAATACTGTTAGTGGGCATTTAAAGGCTGGCAGAGGGCTTCAAACACAGCCCTAGAGGCAACCTTTCCTAAGGGACATAATCCAGAGATATGCACCCAAATGTTCTGCTAAACAGCCATATACCTCCATACACAGTAATAAGACTTCTGTCACTTAGTCTAGCTTGCAATTCAATTGTCACTGCCTACAGCTTTGCAAAGAAAGGACTAGATGGCACAGAGTTTGGCACAGAGTTTTTCCATAGCATCCTGTCTGTATCATATGCCCATCTTCAACATTCAGGGAAGTGCACGTTTTACAGTATCAGCCAAGATGCTTCGGAAAGTCCCTAGATGAATATCTCTCCCCAAATGCAATTTTAAACCTTAACCACCATTCATGTAGCAGTCTGAAACATCTAAGAGATTTACCTTACTCATTTTCTTTTAAGAATCTGGACCTTAGAAACCTTTTTTTTAAATTTAAAGGATTTTACCAACATAAAAGTACCAGCATGCAACACCATTGATGTGCTGACCAAATGCACATGAAAAGATGAACTTTTAACTGAAATAATTTAAACATTCATGAAAGGTAAAATACACTATACTGGCACAATAGCTTCTAATTTTTATTTGTTTTCTTTAAATTTTGAGTCTGTGTTGGCACTGTATCATCTTTCTTGTGTATCTTCAGCCATGCAGCAGCACATGTCTACATATTCTAGCATAAGATATTTACACTGGCAATACCGAGTTCTTGTCAAGAAGTCAACTAGGTGTTGCTACATCTACTGGAGAAACTTTTAAATACTCTTAACAATCTCAGCTTAAGCATCTGACCAGAACAGTGACCACAACCACAGCAAGTTGAGTGGCAGCCATTCCTGGAACCAGGATGCCAAGGTTAATTTAATTTCAGAACCAGCAGAGCTACATTGGAGAGTTTTGAAGGAGCAATGAAAGGCACCACAAGTGTGGTTCATTTAAAATCATCTGTTCTTCTTTCTAGTTAAACATTATATGAAAACTTTTTCAGCTCAGGAAAAAGGGCTCAAGAAAATAACTCTCCAGCTGGGTTTTGCTGATAACTAAAAGCACTAGGAAAAAGCTGTAACTGCGTTCTCCAGGAATTCCTGACTACTAGCCAAAGCAGCATTCTATATTATATGACTGTAACAAGACTCTTCTTAACAATATTGTAATTAATGCATGAAGACACTCTCATATATGTTTCATAGCTAACCTTGCTTAAAATGAATGTCTGTTTTGCAATTCATAGAGATACCTGATATGAATCTAGAGAAGTATATAATCTTCTGTTTAAGCCATCTAAAAGGCAACTGATGAAAACAAGTAAAATTATATTACATCTTCCTTAATCCCTCTTTATACAACAGATTTTAAAAATTAGAATGGGGCTAAAAGACTGAAGTTTTTGTCCAAGAGTTGTTCCACAAACTCCTGTACACAAATAACCTTTGAAAGCATGTTTGCACATGGGTTCAATTGTGTCATATAGATCAAGTTGACTGTGCTTTCAGACTATTGCCTACTGCTCCCTCCTTCCCCTAAGAGAAAACTTTGTGATATAAACTATTATTAAGAAAAGATGAACAGAATAGAATAGAATAGAATAGAATAGAATAGAATAGAATAGAATAGAATAGAATAGAATAGAATAGAATATTTCATTTGGAAGGGACCTTCAATGTTTATCTAGTTCAACTGTCATGCCAATTCTAGCCTGACAAAAATTTAAAGCAAGATATTAAAGACATTGTCCAAATGTCTCTTTCATGCTGAGAGCTTTGGGGTACTGACTACCTCTCTGAGAAGCCTGTTCCAGTAACTGTGTATCCTCTTGGTAAATAAATTATTTCTAATATCCAGTCCGACCTTCCCCAGCACAACTTTGGACCATTCCCATGCTTCCTATTGCTAAGTAGGGTGCCAGAAATAAGAGATCATCAACTCCCATTCTGTTTCTCCTCCTCAGGAAAGTGTAGGGAGAAATTATTATTCCCCTCAGACTCCTTCTCTCCAAACTAGACAAGCCCAAAGTCCTTAGCAACTCTTTATGGGACATTGCTTCCAGCCCTTGCACCACCTTTTTTGCCCTCCTCTGGACACATTCAAGGACCTTCACATCCTTTTTAGCTTGTGGGGCCCACAGCTGCACACAGGACTCAGGTGAGGCTGCACCAATGCTGAAAGCAGTGGATTCACCACCTCTTTTGACCAGCTGGTGTTGCTGTGTTTGATGCACTCCAGGAAGGGGATTGCCCTCTGGGCTGCCAGGGCTCCATGCTCACTCACACTGAGCCTGCTGTGAGCCAGCATCCCCAGATCCCCTTTCAGGGCTGCTCTCCAACCACTCTTCTAGTTGTACCCAGTATTATCCCATTCTAAGTGCAGAATCTAGCATTTGGAATCTAGTATCTAATGAGATGTTAGATTTCATCCCATTCACCAGAGTCCAGTGCTCCAATCTATCTAGATCCTTCTGCAAAAGCCTTTTGTCCCTCAGCACCTCCCAGTTTGTATCATCAGCAAACTTGCTAAAAACACATTGAACTCCTGCATCCAGATCATTGATAAGTACATTGAACAAAACTGGTCCTGGAATTGAACCCCAAGGAACAGCACTGGGGACTGTTGTGGGCAACCAAATCTAGCTCCACTTATCACAGTAAAAACCCCTATGAGCTCTGCCTTTTAGTCAATTCCACACTGTCAACCCACATCCACGACTGTGAGGAAATCCCTAGACTTCTTTGACGAAGTATTCATTAACAATCACTTGATTGGGTCTGATAGTTACCTTGATCTCGTGATTTTAAAAATCACATCCAAGTTGTCAAAAAACCCAAAATCATTCTAAATAATGAAGTCGGTTTTTCTTTCTGCTGTGTAATGGCTCATAACTTGTGCATTTTGTAATCAGTAATCATTTGTATAATGAGTACAACTCTGTTTGTAGGTCACATAACACCTGCTCATCTGAAGAAATATACCAGAGGACTGTGTCTTAACTGCCCAGAATTTCACTGATACTTTATAACTCAGCTACTATGCTTTTCTTGTATCTTTACGGACCAATTTTTATTTCAAAGCCATTTCTCCAACTGTTTAATTAGCAACCAGGTAGATTTAATTAATTAGCTAGTTAAGTGTGAACCATCAGGGGAAGCTGAAATGAAAAAAGGCTTGGCTGCTTCTCCCCTTTCAAAAGGACAAAACCTGCTTTGCAAAACAACTTTCACATATCTTTTTGCTTCCTATGGAAATGTCTGTGTACTGATGAAGTTAAGGATCTACAAACATTTCCATTATTAACTCATTTTTGAGCTCCTGTGCCTTCTAAGCACTGAAATAATCCACCTCAAGCTGAAACAGCCTACAAGGTCTCTGCTTAAAGGATTTTTTTCCTCAGAGAACAGAACAGTTGAAAAAAAATACTTCTGTAGGTATGGCAGGGTGGGTTTATCTTTTTATCTTACCATTCTATATAACTCAAAAACACACATATTGTTTTATTTTTTCAAAGATGACATTTTACCACACACTAACATGAAGTAAGTTATCATCTTGTGCTTAAAGTTAAAAAAAATAAAGAGTAAAGAAAATGCAGTGGCTGTGCAGCTGGTGACACTCCTAGAAATTCAATAATTCTTTGTGAGCAGTAACTGTTCCTTTGCAATTTTTATTGCACTGAAGAGCCTTAGGGATCCATGGGGCACACACTGCAGCAATGGGTTACACTAAGGCAGTTTTCCTGAGATAATATTTTTCGAGCACAAACCAAAACAAATGAATACTGTAGTCACACTGAACTGCTCATCACATAGTAGCTTCTACAACTGATGCTGGGTTGTTTTTGTTTTGTTTTGTTTTGTTTTGTTTTGTTTTGTTTTGTTTTGTTTTGTTTTTGAAAAATAGTAAACAAAACCAAATTTTTTTTTTGTGAGGAAGCACTTGGGTAATGAAAAAGTGAACCACGAAGTATAAGTAATTCTGCTTAAAACAGTCTGAACTTCTCTCCACCAATTTATGGTTCCAGTTCAGACACGCCTGGAATTGTAAGTATATTTGTTATTCTTTACAGCTATTCATTCTATAAATACTCTTTCATGTTCCAGTGATTTTTCTTCTGGCTCAACAAAATTTTGTTGCATTTCAGTCCTCTCCACTTTTTATTCTCTTCTGTATATTCATGACCTTCCTTACATCTGGTTAGTCCCATTTAATTCACCGAAAGAGTAAGAAAAGGTCACACAGTCATTTTAGGAGTTAGACTCCAAGTATGAATTTTCTGAAACATTTTGCTTTGTGTCAGTGACAAGTTTAATCTTTAAAAAAATGTGTGTATTTTTTCAGTTATCTCATGTAAAAATGTATCCTCTGCTTTATTGCCTCCTTTTCCCACAAAAGCAGACAGAAAGTTGGTTGATATCTCAGAAGGAGAAGAGGGAGCAGGGTGCATCAGCATATCCCAGGAAACAGTTTTTAATAGTATTTCTGTCTTACTATTGCCTTGAATGTGCTCCAGGGCAGATCATTTGCTCACTCAAAAGTTTGGGTTTTTCTCTGTAACAAAAGGACAATATTCTCATTCCTGATAAAGGACTTCTAGAGCTCCAGGGCAATATTTTGTGTTATTATCAAATGTTGCTCTTTCTACTCAACTGGGTATATATTTAAAGTGTTTTTGAAGCATTTGCACATGATAAGGAAATGTTAAGAATGTGAAACATTTGGCTGCAGATGTGCTACTTTATTGTTGCTTTTTCTGGATACGTTCCTGTTTCCTGTCCAGTGTTTCATACAGCGGGATGAAATGTAGCCTTACAAATGGTGTCATGGAAAGGAGGAATACAGCTCATACAATCATTCAGAGTTACTAGGTGTCACACAGTAAGAGAATTTCAGAATTCAGTGTTTGATCTCAGTAAGAATAATGTACATCCTTTCATTTCACCAGAGTCGCACCAGGATTACACTTAGCCTGCATGCATGGGGTTGCATACTTCCACCTTGCCCATATAAAATCCTGTGTTAGGATCAAGCACATTTGCAATTCTTCTGTAGAGGATTATAGAATCATAGAATCATTTAGGATGTAAAAGATTCTTAAGCTCATTGAGTACTTTTTGTCCACATCTAAACCATGTCTCTAAGTGATACATCTACATGTCTTTTGAATACCTGTGGATGGTTCCACCACTTCCCTGGACAGTCTGTTCGAATGCCTGACAGAACCTGATGAAGAAATTTTTCATTTCAGGTAGTTGTAGAGAGCAATAGGTCTCCTCTCAGCCTCCTTTACTCCAGACTAAGCAACACCAGCTCCTCATCAGACTTGTGCACCAGACCCTTCACCAGCTTCATTGTCTTTCTCTGGACATGCTCCAATGCCTCAAAGTCCTTGTTGTGGTGAGGGGTCCAAAACTGAACACAGGATTTGAGATGCAGGCTCACCAGTGCCAAGCACAGGGCAGTGATCACTTCCTTGGTCCTGCAGGCCACACTATTGCTGATACAATCCAGGATGTCCCTGAAGTCCCTGGTCACCTGGGCACACTCCTGGCTCATGTCCAGCTGGGTGTTGAACAGAACCTCCAGTCTTTACCCACCAGAGTTCTTTCCAGCCACTCTACCCCGTGCCTATAGTGCTGCATGGGGTTGCTGTGACCCAAGTGCAGGATCTAGCATTTTGCCTTGTTGAACCTCAAACAAATGGCCCCAGCCCATTGATCCAGCCTGCCCATCTCCCTCAGTAAAGCCTTCCTACCTCTGGCAGATCAACACTCCCACCCAACTTGGTGTCATATGCAAATTGACTGAGGTGACATTCAATCCCCTCATCCAGATCATTGATAAAGATGTTAAACAAGACTGACACCAATACTGAGACCTGCAGGACACCATTTGTTACCAGCTGCCAACTGAATTTACCTCCATTGACCACCACTCTCTGGGCCCAGCCATCCACACAGATTTTAACCAATGAACAGTACATCTACCCAAGCCATGAGCAGCCACTTTCTGCAGGAGAATGCTGTGGGAAATGGTGCCAAAGTCCTAGTAGACACCAGACACAGCCTTTTCTCATTCATGTATTGGGTCGAGATCAGGTTGGTTAAGCAGGACTAGCCTTTCCCAAACCCATGCTGGCTGATTCTAATCCCCTGGTTGTCCTGTAGATGCTGCACAGTGGTGCTCAGCATGATCTGCTCCATGGCCTCCCCCAGTACCAAGGGCAGGCTGACAGCCTGTAGTTCCCCAGATCTTTCTTCCAGCACTTCTTGTAGATGGATGTCTCACTTGCAAACCTCCAGCCCACTGGAACCTCATTGGTGAGACAAGACTTGTGGTAAATGATTGAAAGTGGCTTGGTGACCACCTCTGCCAACTC
Organism: Cinclus cinclus; assembly: GCF_963662255.1. Lineage (NCBI taxonomy): Eukaryota > Metazoa > Chordata > Aves > Passeriformes > Cinclidae > Cinclus > Cinclus cinclus. The sequence goes on along the minus strand of NC_085048.1, from coordinate 36,816,919 downwards.
TGTCATTACCCTTGAGTGGATGTAATCTCATCCCGTTAACCTGTGTGTGTCTGGGAGCAACAAGTCACCGGATCATTTCCACTGGGTTATGGGGGCTTCATTCTCCTCCCTGTCCCTGTCTGTCAGCTGAGGGGCTGTGTACTTAAAAAACAGCTGGTCTTACTATTAAAGACTGAGGCAGAGAAATACTGCAACGTTTTCCTCATCTTCTGTGACTATGATTCCCCCTGCATCCAATAAAGAGTGGAGATTCTCCTTTTATTCCTGATGTATTTCTATTGTCTCTTTGGACTTTAGTGCTTCTAATGTTGCCCTGTATAACCTCATGTTATACTGGTAGTCCTGCTGAGTTGCTGCCCTTCTTTCAAAGCCCATAAATTTATTTCCTTTATTTCCTGAGTTCCAGCCACAGCTCTCAGTTCAGCCAGTCTGGTCTTCTTCCACAACACCCTATCTTTCAGCCTGCTCCTACGCCTGTAAGATTTCTTTCTTGAAGAATGTCCAGCCTTCCTGGACTCCTCTTTGCACTTCAGTACAGCCTTGCAAGGGACTCTCCCAGTCAGTCTCCTAAACAGGCCAAAGCCTCCTCTCTGGAAGTCCAAGGTAACTGTTTTGCTACTACTCTTATAATTTTTTTTTTTTTTAAGTTTTGTGCCCAGGATGGCTTCCAAGCATCTCACCGTTCACCTGTACTTCTTTGTTAAAATCAATGGGTCCAGCAGGGTCACCTTCCCTAGCTGGGTCACTTACCATCTATGTTAGAAAGTTACACACATTCTAGGAATCTCCTAACCTGCTTCCTCTCTGCTGTGTTGTATTTCCATCTGTTAAGTTTCTCATGAGAACAAGGTTAGTAATTTTAAGACTTTTACCAGCTGCTTATAGAATATTTCATCTGCTTCTCCATCCTGGTTGGGTTGTCTATAACACTCCCACCATGACATCTTCCTTGCTGGCTTTTCCCCTGATTCTTACCCATACTCAGTGTTATTAACACCATAATTAAGCTCTAGGCAATCAAAACATTCCCTAACATACAGGGTTATTCCTCCTTTCCTAACCCTTCTGAAGAGTTCATAGCCAGCCATCCATTGGAGCATTCCAGTTGTGCAAGTCATCCCACCATGTTCCTGTGATGGCAGCTGTGTCATAATTCTGTTGTGGCACAGTGATTTCCTTTTTGTTGCCCATGCACTGGTGTAGATACACTTCAGCTGAATTATTGATAGCACTGCTTTTTTTGGGGAAGGAGCCCTAATTCCTGCATAACCATTCTCTCTACACTAACTAGCAAGTAGATTGCACCCCATCAGATAACTCTTGATCCATTTTTGCTGTAAATCAGAAACTTTTTCTATTATCTTTCAAGTGCATGTACTTAGTGTTACAATGCAAATCCAGAGTTTAGCTTTGTTCCCCACTCACCAGTTCATAGCCTGGATTGTTAAATGCATGTTTGGGTATTCTGTTATTAAAGCATAATTTCTATTCAGCCAATGCTATTTTTTCTCTTGAAAATGGACAGTTTTCCTATGGGATTTTTATACTACATATAGTAACTTTTAGCTGTCTTTAAGGGAGGAAAAATCTTGAAAGCTACTCCAACTATTTTTCTACACTAGTTCCTGAAGACATTTGGTTCAACCTCAACAAGTAGATTCTCCTGGCATTTGAGAACTGTGGGGTAAATGAGAAATTTACATATTAAAACTTCATAAATTCTGTCAAAACAATTCAGTATCAGTAAGTGCACAGACTCTGCCTGTTGGAAATACCTGCTGAAATTTTGCTTACTGCAAACCACTGTATTAAAGACAGCAATTTTCAAGGCCCTTAGCTTTTGTCCAAGGTAGAAAAAAAAATAGAGGATACAGCTCATTAGGGCCCTTTGCTCTCATGCTTTTTTTTTGCTTTGCTTTTTTTTTTTGTTTGTTTTGTTTTGTTTTGTTTTGCCTCACAAGAACATAATTTAAACCAAAATATTATCTCTTTTCCTTTATTCCCATTAAATGAAAAGCAGAGAAATTCACTTTCAGCTAAAATTGCATTTAATTCATAGTCCTGAGTCTAAAGCAACAGAGACAGGAAGGAAAAAGGTTCTCAAGTCTTCACACAAGGTGCCCTTGGGATGCCACCCAGACTACAGTTGTGTGATTTTACCCTTCCCACAAATGTGAGCCCTAGGGAAGCAAGAACTGAACTTTTGGTTCATTACAAAATAAATAAATACAGCCAGAAGCTTTGCCATTGGAAATGTAGAACTTATGCTGGATACAGAAAAAGAATGGAATTGGAAACTCATCACAGATAAGAAAGTAGAATATGGTAATTTCCATGTTTCGTCTCCTGAGAGCTTGTCAAAATAAATATATTCAGAGACCACATGCAGATGCTCTCATCATTTTAGGCATTGTGCACAACCATATGAGAAAGGGATTAGCACAACAGAAATAACAGGCCTTTTCTTTTCTCCTTCTTCCGAAGACATAGTGGAAGGAAGGAGAAGAATCTTCCTCCTAATTAGAAGGAAAACAAATGAAAAAAAAAATACTGTACTAGAAAAAAAAAGAAAGAACCAAAAACAGAAAGAACATTCAAACTTTTTACTAAACTTTTAAAAAGAAATCAAAATGAAAAGAATTGTAGTATATATTCTCAGAGATAAATCCAATTTTTCTTCATGCAAGGAAGAACAATTTTTTCCATGTCTATCAATGCTAAGATATCAGTTATATTTTCAAGGTATCATTTATTTTTCATTCTAAGATAAAGTACTTTCTTATTACTATATTTTACTGATGTTCACATGTTATTTTGTTGAAAGAGAATAACTTCTGAGGGTATGTAAGGTATCTCCCCGTTTTACAACCTTTAATAAACACAGTATCTGTGTTTCATGTATCTTGACACTATCAGCAGTACATATTGCTCTACTGTAACCAAATTTACTATTAAAAACATCATACTTCATACTTTTGAAGTAGTTACTTTTGCTTTTCGTTCCTTTGCTTATGAAAAAAATTTGTGAGAAATAGTAACAGGTCCAGCCAAATACTGATTCCTGACATTCATGGTGACTAAGCAGAGAACACCAGTGTCCTTTGCCCAGCAGTGAAAGGGTGGCAGCAGCTTCACCACTGAGTCTCTATTGCTGCACATCCAGAGCCATCCTGCCTTTCCTGCAATAGACCAATAAGAGTTCCCTGGGAACTACTGTCATTCCTGTTTGTGAACTGTGGTGGAGGTGGTGAATTCCTTGGTTTTCCAAATTGTGCAGCCTATATATATTGCTTTCACTGATGTGAGGTTTTGGTTAATGGCTCACAGAGTCAGAAAAAGGGACACCACCATAGGACTTTTGATATGAATTATTTTAAAGTAGCCTATAAGAGAGAATATTTGTATAAAGTTACATATGAGACTTTCCAAATCACACAGGTACCCCCATACCTCTTATCTATGTTCACAGAACCATGGAATGTTTTGATTTGGAAAGGATTCAAGAATCGTCATGTCCAGCTCTTAACTGAATGGCCCCTACAGGTATCAAACCCAAAACTGGTGTTATTAGAGCCATCCTCTGACCAACTGAGCTAAGGCAGCTCTTCCACAAACCTTTTAGAAGTTCGCACTCTTTTAAGAGTAGCAGAAGAAGCATTCCTTAACACCTTTGTAAATCCAGGCCCTAACTCACATCAAATTTTAATTAACTGCTGTGGGGTCCTCTCTTTCTAAGGACTTTTTTCATAACCATGCAATCTTTTCATAGCATCAGAGATGATCATAAAACAGGGTGCTGTTATTAGAGTATAAAACTTATTTTATAGCCTTAATTCATTAAGGCCTATTGAAATCAATAGAATACCTAAAATTCATGCTTCACCATTTATGGTAATTTTACTTATATTTAAGAGACAAATGCAACTGGATTTCTTGTATATCATAGGTCACTAAATTTAAACCAGATACCCTTGCTTTTGCCCTTAATGAGTCCTGCTTGACTGAAACACACTTTCTGGAAAGACATCCATCCTTGAGATGAGGCCACAGAGAACTTAGTATTTCATTCAACAGTATGTTGTGTTGCTCAATAGAAGTCTTATGAATATTCTTAGATTTTTTTTCTCTTCACATATTTGGCTTCAACCTTCATAAATTGACTGTGTCTTCTTCTATAATACACTCTTTTTGGTGTCAGGTTTTGGTCTCTTTGTTGTTTTGGTTTTTTTTCCAAATATTTCTAAGCTATCAATAAACACTGTAAGTTACCCCACAACCATCCATTTTATAAGTCAAACTGATTGAAGTCTTCAGGCAAACCTTGCAAACTTTGCAGTCTTCCTTGCAAACCACTTTTTTTGCTTCTTTCTCCTCTACACTCTTCAGTTTCCATCATCACCTTGAGGATCTGGAGACCAGAATACTGTGAAATACAGACATTAATCCATACATCCAATTGTTTTAATTCTACTTAGTGCTTGACCTGTTTTCACATGCAGAATCTCCTAAGGCCTTTTTTTTCTCATAATATTTAACTCTCCCCAAAATTTTTCAACAATCGCTTTCTCAAATTGAATGCTCGCATCCATATCCACTACTTCAGTCTGGTTTGAACCAACACCATTTCAGCATGATCTGTGTTCATGAGTTTTGTATTCAAAAAGTACTTGTGAACATCTTGACTGACGTGATTTCTTATTTGTCAGGGTCTCCCCTTTGATCAGCTCCTGCGTGGTACAACAGTCTCCTTAACAACAGTGGTTTCAGAGATGTTGTCACTTAATGCAAAATGAAAGTGGAATACTTCCAAATATCCTTGGACATATATTAATGATGCTTGGTTTATTATTAGTGTAGACTCCAGTGGGAGAAGCAGGATCAGTGCATAAACCCTAGTCTATTAATAAAATGGACCAAAAGGGGGTAATGTCTCTTCAGTGATGTGGCTCTAAGCTTCCCAGGGTCCTGGATCCCATGGAAACTCAGAGCTAAAAATAAATATATGTAATGGGGTAGGAAATGGTCCTGGACTCTAATTAGTGGTTTTAATAAGCTTGTACTCAAATTTTGAATTCAAATTTTGAAGTATGAGAAGTTGTCCATTTCTCAAGGAAACCTGAACAAACTTGGAACAAGCTGGCTTTCTTTGCTACAAGGAAAACATTCATGGGCCCAGCCCTAAATAGACATCTCAAAGGAGTTACTTAAAGCCATCAGCCTGTCTGGGTTTTCAGGATTGAAAGCTGGGGCTGCCTGTGCTCAGAAGCAGGCCAGCCACATGTAGATACATACTCTTAAGAGAAACTCCTGTTGAAATTGTAGCTGAATAGCTATCTCCCAAAAGAGGACCAAGGAAGCAAATTTACACAGACAGTGGAGCTGGTTTAAGGGCCATCCAAATAACTCACAGTAAAGTTCTAACACAAAGCTGGTGGTAGAAGTGTCTGGGGACCCCCTTCATACTCATGGGATTGAGTTCATAAGGCATCTCTCACCAGTAACAAAAGAGAGATATATTTAATACGTGGGGTAGAGGAGAGAAAAACATCCTGAAAATCCCCTGTCATTTACCTTTTACAAGTACAGAAGTCCAGAGGCTAAAACTCAGAAGAACTAAACCAGAATTGAAACATTTTATAGAAATAGTCTGACTTGATGCACCCTTCATAAAATGGGACAACACCACCATGAAACACTGGCTGTTTTCCCACCTGCTCCCTCTGCCAGTGTTTTTCCAGGTTCCATGGTCAGTGTGCCATGGAAACCCCTGACCCCTGGCCAAAATGCTCTCTCACAAGGTTACCTACTAGCTCTAAGTGCATTCATCTTATGCTTTGATCAGACCTTTGTAGATCAATAGAACTAAGCTTTTCTTCACTGGAAGATATGTTTGCCTTTATCTATGGCTGAATGTTTTTTTGAGTATTTCTAGGCTTATTTAGCTCTTCATCTGAAAACTAAGTACCCTATCAAAAAGAAGATAAACATTTGAAAGAAAACTGTACTTTCATCACAGATTTTCTTCTATAAGCTTCAAATTTAGTAAGAGACTTGTGGCACCATAACTGCATGCAAACAAGGAAAAAGTTTTGACCTCTGTCCTTTCTCATAACTATATTAACAGACAACAAGTTTTTACTTTTTTTTTCCCATGAGGAAGATTTCCTTCCCTTTGAAGATATTCCATCGAGATTAAATTTTCTTACACCAATATACTTTCACATAAATGTACTTCATTTTGTTTTCATGTCAATCTAAAGGGAGTAAGAATGGAAAACTCCAAAGCTGATTTTAATAAATTAATAATAATGATGCTATTCTGTTTAAGCTTGTGCTACTTGATATAGAATAACCTCAAGCAACGAGTCTTCAATGAAATCCTTCAAAAAGGCACATGCATTTGAATTTAAGAATGAGAAACTTTATATTTACTACACCATGGCAGATGAAAGAGATGCTATCTGTAACATGAAAGCTTTAAAAACATTAGGTCTAAGGTAAACAAAGAGAAGTACAAGCAAGTGTTCAGCAACTACACTGGAATTTGCAGTGAGACGTCAGTAGTCAAAAGAACGTCCGTTCAGGCTGGCTGAGGACTGTGACACCGTGACACCTTCCATCTGCCTTTAAAAATGGTTTTAGCCCTGAGATCCCAGGCTTCCTGTTCTGGTGAATTTTTCTTATGTGAAACCTGAGGGCAGAGACTTCTCTTTTTTTTTTTCAAGTCAGAAAATCAGGAAAGAATGCACTTTATGAATCAAATTCCCTTTTCATCATCTGCTTCTGTGTAGAAAATTTAACATGGTAACATGAGTGAAAAACAGAGCTTGTAGGACCTGAGGGTTGGCAAAATGATGAATAAGGAAGAAACTTCCTTGTCCTTAAAAATGATAAAGGACATCTCAAAATACATGATGCCTGGGTAGCATTACCTAAGATTCAAAGGAAACCTGTCTATAAAGGCAAAATTACACCAAAATGACATGATGGTCAGGATCTAACCCAAATCTTGGCCACAGTTTCTAGCATGCCTGAGGCTGGATTAAAACGTCCATTTCTCTTGTACTCCTTCAAACCAATCTTTTCTTAAAACAGATAATTTCAGAATTCTTAGAAGGTGACATATATGTGTTTGCTTGACTCAATTAGAATATCTCCATGTTGAATTTAGAATTCAGAAAGACCACTGGTATTTTTTACCCCTTTGACCTCTGTGGCAAGGATAATTTTTTTATTGTGCTGTATGGGTGCTCTCTGCAGTAAGTGACGTTGTTTCAGCCTTAATAGGCCATTGGATTGGAGACCATTTTCCACACCTGCAAGGAAAAAAGCTAAAATTAAACCTCACAAGGGCAATACACTTAGTGGAGGGGAAGTTTTTTACTGCTCAACAGTGACACCTCTTGATATTCAGCAGAATATTACTGGTAACCTTCAAAGATAATTTAATGCAGTTTGCAGGACAGAGTACTGCAGGCAGTGCAGTTTCTCCCAGAGGAAAGGTTTTGCTTTCTTGGTTTATTCAGGAAAAAGCAGCTCAGCATACAGTCTATTGTTCCAATATGAGAGGCTCAGGAAATGAAAAAATTTATAGGGGACCAGCTCAGAACAGTGAATCTGTATCCCTAGAAAATGCCTTCGTCATGAAATTACAAAGTTTTAAAAATGCGACGAAAGGAAAAATACTTTTTTCCTTTTGAGAAAAAGGTATTTTAAGATATTTTATCAGCTTTGAGCTTTTCTTCTGAAATGTTAATATTTTTAATATGTTTGTTGATATCAATATTTACCCAGGAAAATTTTTATTCATTCAAACTCTATGTTGGAATTTTTTTTTTGTTATCAAACTTTTCATATGCATAGCTTCTACAAAGACCTATACCCAAGGAATAGCAAGGAATCTGGCCACCTGCCTGTTCAGTTAAATTGAATTTGTAATAGCAACAATTGAATGTATTAACTCTTTAAAGTACTACTATAATGCAATTGAAAATTTAGATTCAAAAAAGCCAATGAAATGAACAATAGAACTAAAAATAAACCAAGTCTAACAAATATCCTTCCAGCCGGATATGGAATATGGCCTACCTTTGTGGTAGCTGCTTTAGCTGGCTCTGAGACTGTATTTGGGATCTAGCCATGAAAAGTTTAAATAATCATTCTTTTTAGGCCAAATGCTGAGCATTAGAACAAGAAATTTTGGCTCACATTTATCTCTATAACAGATGTAGATTGGCCAGCTGAAATTTGTTCATGCATTTTACGAGACAGTGCACCCTTTTGCCAATTCAACAGAAGCATTTGTGAGAAATCCAAACACATCCATTTCTGTTGGAGCTCTAGCTTTATTCTGCTCATGGTACAAGTTCATTAGTGAAATAGCTGTAGATCAGCTGAAAATAGCTTGGCATTTAGGTATCCTCCACTGGCACCAATTAGCATTATGGAATAACAAGATCTATGAAGAAAATCTCTGGGGACTATAGCATAGATAGTAAATATGTGAACAAAGAGTTAATTCCTAGCTGATAAATTCTCAAGACACTGAAATGACTTAATTGTGAAAGGGTTTAATAATCTAGTGCCAATAATAGACAGATTGTAAATTGGAAGGTTTATTTCAAAACCAGCAAAAACTGCACAGAGAGAGGGTAACAGTAAAAGTGCTAACCTAGAAGGAAGAAAATTTGAAAGCTGTAGGGAAGATTTAGGAGCAGCAATGGTTTTAAGGGCACACTCTTTATGTCTGTCTTTATTTTTTAAGTGGAGCTTTAAACCATGCCTACTAGTAAAATGGTGATACTTCATCATTTGTAAGAAATCATCTACTTCATTGTTTGTAAGGAATCAGCTGTTACTTTTGTCTAGTAGTAGAGTAGTACTTGGTGCTAAAAATCTGGGATGCATGCTATGCCTGCATACCATAACAAAACCCCGCTGTCCAAGCTTTGCAGTATGTCTTAGAAGTAAACAAATGTGAAAAAGCACATCAGATATGGAGAAAATAAAACCCCAGAGGTGAGACACATAACTGAAAATGCTCCTTATTTCTGGGCAGTGAAACTTGCCATTTTAATGATGACAGGGTTGTCTGCTGAAATATTTTGGGAAAAACTATTTGAAAAATCTTTTGGCCTCAGCCTCTAGATATATACACATGGAGACATTGAAATAGAGCAAGGAATATTTTAACGCTGATTTTTGGAATCACATGATAGCACCCTAGCTATTTTTAGTCTTAAGGAATTAGGAGAATAGAAGTATTTAATTCTGTGAATTGTGTTCTTTATCTGGAAGTGGATATATTCCATTTCTCTGCAACCGAGATGGGAACACCTTCATATAACAAACCCTGTAAATGGGAAAAGACCCATAGACTGGATTTTTTTTTGTTGTTTTTTTGGGGAAGAGACTCTTCTTTCTGCTCAGTCAATATTGCTAGATTTAATTGTTGAGCAGATTTCATCTTATGAACACACACATATACATGAAAATTTGCATCCACGCAGGAGAAACACATACACAAAGGAGAGAATAATGAATTGTCCCATCAAATATAACACTTGGAATCAAACTGACACAAAACAGGGACTAAATAATCCAATACCAGTGGAAAGTCAAGGCAGCTAAAAGCCAAGAATGCACCTTCAGAAAGAAGTGTTTTCTTTCCTCTGGCATCTGTTGACCTATACATCTAATAACATCATATTATTCTTATTCCTTTTAGATTATTCAGAAAATCTCAAAATCTTGGCTATGAGACTATTTGCCAACAATCTATTAGTGTAAACATAGGGTTATACCAGCCTAGTTTTCTAATGGGTTTTATTTTCCCTAACTTCAGACAGCTAAACAAAAATTAAACACCTAGTCTAAGCTAGCCATCTGGGCTACAGTTACACCCAAAAGAGGGATAGACAGTCAGGCAGAGAGAAGGGCACCTCCAATGTATTTGCCTGGCACCCTTTTTGCTACAAGCCCCTGGATAAGACAGCTCTGGATAGCTCTGCCATCTCCCTCTTTCAGCCATCATTGAAGTGTAAATAACTGAACTATATCTCCCTTTTTTTTTAAGTGAGTCCAGCTACATTAGATAAATTTCCAACCTATGAGTTACATCTCCCTCATTACCTTTTGGCAGCTTTGTTCTTTGCTAAAAGCACAAATATATCATTATTTAAATAGCATAAATGGAAGAGTCAAATAAGGACTTTACCCAGCTACTATATCTCTCACTTGCTCCTTCTAAACAAAATATGTGAGAGGCAGGGAAGATAAAATGAAGCATGCAGTTTCCTGTTTTGTTGGTTTCTACTACTTCAGATTTACTATGAGAATTGTGCCACTCCTTCTCCCTTCAAAACAAATAACATGTTTTTAAATAAAGTGCAGTAAAGTCAATCCCTCATTTGGAAATCTGAAAAATGCAGTTTTGTCCTAGATATGTATAATTATCAAAAGCACTGTCTGAAAAAAAATAAAGAAATTCACCTTTTTCTTTATTTTAGAGAGACCTTGGAAGTTATATAAGAACAAGTGACCTGTTTCTGATGAACAAGATATAATATAATAATATTAATACATTTTCTTGAAATCTTTAAAGTTTTATAAATTGCCCATGGAGGTTTGTGAACCAAGGTCGCTCTATGTCTTTTCATTCTTTTAATTATCTAGTTCCAGCCTGATACACTAGCCTTGCTAATTGGACACAGAGAAATCCCTTATCAGTGAAGTTAGAAAAGGACCTATGAAGAAAGTGTGGGAGACTGCTGTAAATCAAAGAAGAGGAACGGAACAGAAGGAAAGCCAATCAACTGTACCCCTCCGAGCTGTGAGTTTATGGGAAAAGCTCAGCCTTGCTGGATGGAGGAATAAGTGGCCAGCAGGTAGTTACACGTCATTGACCTCTCCCTGATAGATAATGTTGTGAGAGGTGCCAAATGCAGATTCACACCTGCCCTTAATTTCTTGGAGAAGGAAAGTTTTCAAGCAGTAGCTTGTGCTTTGAGGTGTGTAGGTACTACATCCAATGTTATTCATTTCCATTCCCGTATCCTCAAGAAGTTAATCCATACTTTCTCAAAGCCCAGTGAGGGAATTAATTGTCCTGTCTGGTTCTTACCATTTTCATGCACATTTGATAGGTGTGATGCACACCAGAAAGTCTGTAGCTCTTTCAATCTCTACTTGGTGGAATAACAAATATGCATATTTGTATTATCCTTGACTTTCTCATCCTTTTCCTTTCCCATCATTTCACATTCTTCAAAGTTTTTAGTGATTTTTCTTCTCTAAACTGTGGCTTGTTGTTTGAACCACAGTTCCCTTCCATCTCAGATCTTCCATTTTGATTTTGGATGGTCACTTTAAGCAATTCACTTTCACCTCTTCTTCTTCATTTTTCAGTATGAAACCTGTTTGTTAATCACCTCTTCCATTTCCGCTGTATCTTAATGAGCCTCTGCAGTGTATATGCCAGTATCTAAGACTTGTTCTTCTGCCTCTGTATTTTCTCCCCTGTGCTCAAATGTCAGCTGTCCATAGAGATATCCAAAGCTATATGTGATTTTTGCAAGCTGTATTTAGTCCACTGTCATAAGCTGTTTTCACCTAAAAAACCTATATATGGACAGCACCCTAATATATATTTTTTTAACAAAGAAGGAGGGTATACACAGTCTGTTTCAGAGATACTGAACTCTATTCATCAGAAAATACTACCAAAGCAAGGAAATCCCATTAGAACATCATGCAGAGTTCAAAATAATCAGTCAGTCTTCCAGAGAAAACACAGGAGTACCGTAGGAGAAGAGACAAGAGACATTATCTTGTCAATAAGAAGAATATAATTACTGTTTCATATGTAGGAAATTTAAATAGTTCTGTTTGGTTTTGAGACAGGAAACTGAGATTCTCAACATCTTAACTGCTAAAATTTTCCATGGCATTTCTGTGACATACAAAAGGCATAACGCTACCTTGGCATGTTCGCAAAGTGCTGATCAAAGCTCAGAGTGTGGGTCAAACTGCATTCACCTGCAGCTGCTTTAACACGTTTGTTTAGCTAACTTTCTTCTGTATTATACTATTGTGTGACTTCATAATGCACTCAGGAGTTTGCATCCAATGAACCCCTAGCTTCTCTCACATCCAATGTTTTGAAGAAAAAAAGCCTGAAGTTCTGCACACTTGGAACTATGAGGAAGATCACACATATATTGTCCATTTTGGAACATAGCTTACCTTAGTTGTTTAAATGCTACTGTCTGTAAAAGTATGAAAAAGTTATCATTATTGCTGACTGCAAGATCTTCTTGTCCAGGAACATCCCTTCATGTAAAATCTTTTTCATGATAGTAATATATATTTGAAAAATATCAGGTGGCAAAAAGAAACAAGTTCCACACTGGATACTGGCACCCAAATGTCTCTACCCTTTGAACACAGTGTTGAGTCTAGCCAGCAAGCACTGTACACACAAATAAAGGAACAAATCCAGCATTAGAGATCACATCCAACAGGCAGGTTTTTGTGCAGCCATTTGTTTTGTAGAGTAAGAGGGTGGTTTTGTACAAAAGCTCTGTGTAACTGGCCTGTGTGTTAGAGAACAGCCCCAGCACATTTAACATCATCTTATGGTAATCCTAATAACATCTGAAAAGAGCAGAGCTGAATCTATCCACTTTATTCAGAATTTGGTGCATTTCTACACTTTAAAAATTTAAAATCCTGCCACCCCATAAATTCAATTTTACCCTAACTAAATTAGAGAAACATGCAAAAACATGAGACTAATGCAGCATTATGAGAGACAAACAGAAAGCTTTTTACCCTTTTTTTTCCTAGAAGCATAGTGCTATTTCACTTCTTTTCAGTCTTAGATGCTTTCTTTTAAGAAGGAAGATAATAAATCAAATACTTTCCAGAAGGTTACTCTTCCTTATGTATTTCATTCACACTGCTTCGCAGACTTCCCAATATCTCGTATTTTGTTCTGTTTTCCTTCAGCACAGAGGTAACAAACATTAGAGAGAATATTTTAAGGTGTTCAACTCCAGGACAAAACAATCATAGCAAACCACATTTTAGAGAAAGCATTATCATGTCTCTCTCTTACCTCTTGTCTCCATTAAAAGGGGCCTCTCAATGAATTGGAAATTCCTTCTAGCAGCGATCCATCCCTTAACAATAAAAGTGATATTTTGCCCATGCAGTTTATGCTGACTACATGCATAAACATTGAAGCTATGAATAGAGTTGCTTATGTTGCTGGTTTTGTGAGTATAAAAATGTCACGAAACATCATATCCCTTAACTGGTATAGCCATAATTACAAAAATGCTAACATAGGCGTGGGTTTTGTTTCCACCCTAGTGATAAAAAAATGGCACCTGATTTAAACTGCCGACAGAGTCCTGAGAGATTTGAAAGTTGCAACAGGTCCGTGGCAAATAGGTATCACGAGAAAGATTAATGTCATTAAATGCAGATGTTTAGAGTGGTGCATCATGCATGTCTCAGTCAGTGCAAACTCTTTTTATCATGTAAAGAGCACATTTACACTTGTTCAGGTTTGTGTTGTCACTAGTTTAGACTAGGAATAGTCTTATACATAAGGCTAATAAAGGCTTTCTCTTTTAGACTGGTAAAAATTACAGGTAGACATCTAATATGGACTAGATGCAGAGAATAGACTCAAATTAGTAATCTACGGTGTATGTGCCTGAAGGTAAGAGAATGGACTCCGGCCCTGTGTGGCTTAAATGTCTATAAATTTTTATTCCATAGAAAATGAGGTATTTTGGCAGATATTCTAGCAGTTACATAGGTAATTTACATTACTTTCCCCATTTTCTTTCCACCACCTTCAAGAGAAACTTTTAAAAGCTGAAATTTAAAATTTACTGCCTCATCCATCCTCTATTAATTCAGTTTTGGCTATTGTCAAAGATTTGGTGAAACCATAGTAGTGAAAGGAAAAACCAGCAAACACACAGACAAAATTTGAGGTGGTTGTTAAACTACGTTTGATGGAAAGTAGCAATGAGATCAAAAAGATCATTCTCATCAAAATAAAAGTGTGATGTGGTTGTTTATCTGATGCTTTCATTTCTCTTTCTTTAAGGAGTAATGTTTAGATGCCCTTTGATCTCCTTAACACTGTTTGGCCTAAATTCAGAACATCAAAAACTATTTCTTTTATGGTATTTCAGTGCTTCTAATCCCTGCAAAGAGTGAGAAAATACTTGGCAGGTTTATTTTTGGTTTTGGGCAAAGGTTGAGAGCTCTCTTAAAAACAGAAATTTAGCCTCAATGGCTGAACAGTGACAATATCTTTCCGGCTGAGCCTTTCAGTTCCCAAGAGGAGATAATATCTCCCCTCTATTACAGTAGCCAAGAAGAATGAACAGAGGTTCCAGTAATAAATATGGACAGGGAGACGTCTGATTTCTTTTCTGCCTCAGAACCTATCAAGAAAATTTAATCAGGCTTTTCTTTTCCAGTCAATCCTCAGATTATTTTAATACTTTCACATTCAGTATTGAAATTCTGTCATCCTCGTCAGTGTTTTTCCTGATGGCTGCATGCAGTTATTGCTAAACAATTTGTTAAAGTGTTATATTTTTAGAGAGGTCTTTTCGCTTACCATCTAATGGTAATACCATTTTGCAGGGGTCACAATGAAAGAACATATCCATGATGAGAAAAAAACCAAGCAAATGGTAAGACATGAGCATGTTCTTATCTCATTCCCTTTGCCTCCCTATCCTCTTCTAAGCAGAGAAAAAATAACTCATACCAACCAAATTTTTACCGTATACCTAGCCTGGTGTTTTCTTCCCTACACTAAATTATGTAGTGCTTCTGCAGAAAGTGTGTACAAGAGCTGAATGTAAATCAGAAAAGATGAAATTGTGGAACTAAAAGGCAGTCACTTCTCTCTAAAACCACATTGCTATATGGCAGGCTAGTCCACTCACCTTATAAGATCACGGGATTGCTGTAGTACCTCAGGTATCTGTGCATAACAACACTGAATTTAAAATGCATACTGTCCTTCATATGAAATAATTGACACATACCTGAGTGAATGGGAAGGGAAAAGGGGGGGACTTTACTGCTAGAGAGATAAAGGTATCTTCTACATTAAAATAAATATAATAAAATTCAACTCTTAGGTTTTCTGTGCAGCTCAAACACAGAGCCATATAACAATCTGTATGATCTGCTCCAATCTGGAAGGGGGCTGAAGAGAGAAACTACCTTTATTTCTGAATTGGAACATAAATAGCAACAAAAGAGGAATATACTACATAAAATGTTGACATCCTTCACTTGTCATTCACTCTAGCATATAGCTTCCATCTCATGAATTTCTTTCATTGCTCCCTTTTTTATCATGTGCTTGTTAAAAACAAAACAAAAATCATTTGTTGAACTAATTGCCAGGTTTTAAATACAGCAATAGCTTTTACTGCCAATCTTTACTATCACTTTGATGGTGCACAATACTTGCTTTACAGTATTTTACACAAAATAGAACAAAGTACAAAGGAAGACAGAAGATCCTTTTGGCTACTCTGTGCCACTCATCATGACAACATTAGAGCTATTTTGAAAGTTATGTCAGAATAGCAAGTACATGTGTAATTTGCATCTTAAACAATGCTTTCATGACCTTTTGAATCTATAAGTACTTATGGACCCTTGAAGGAACATTGTTTAAATTAAACTGTGTTTAGCTGACTCATATTTTCACACTGCACATTCACTAGAATGAGGTTCCCACTGGGACATGGGCAGAGGAGAGTGTAACAAAAGTGTAAAGCACAGTCTCGGCTAATGATTTTAAAGTTGTTTTACACACCTGGTAAGAAAAATCTAGCACAAACTCACACATGTACCACAGAAATTACTACTGCGTCAATCACTGGTCTTTCAAAAAATTCATGAGTATTAATGATTTCACTGTTTTTACTAGATGGCTGTTGTAAGAAAAGGACTCAGTCTCCTTTCTCACATTACTTATAAACAAAAACCGTTTCCTCCAGTTCATGGGAGAGTTGTAAAATGGAGTGAGCCCCTTGCACTGACTTTTGGTGAAAAGCAACCTCTTCTGCTTGTTCTTTTTCTTTTTGCAAGCACGTGGAACTGTCTTTTCAACTCTCCTAAGAGACCTGAGATTTGTAAGAGCAAATTACAGTCAAGCATTCTCAATGCATGTTTTGTAACTTTAGAAGACCAAAGAGGTCTCTGTCATCCCAGTGGTCTGGGCATGTCCTGTAAGGTAGAAGGAAATGGCTCTGGTGAAGGAAGGAAAATTTGTCAATACTGTGCACTGACAATGAACAGCTCTTGAAGGGTCATTTGAAGCTACAGTTTTCTTTAGGAGCTAAAGCATCACATTCCCACGTGCAAACCCAGACACATTCCAGTGGGTTTGGAATGTCTGTTCATATTTACAGCTA
Organism: Cinclus cinclus; assembly: GCF_963662255.1. NCBI lineage: Eukaryota > Metazoa > Chordata > Aves > Passeriformes > Cinclidae > Cinclus > Cinclus cinclus. The sequence goes on along the minus strand of NC_085048.1, from coordinate 36,800,450 downwards.
TCACATTTAGCATCTAAGTTAAGAAGGCCAAGTCTGGGTTTATCCTTCTAACGTCAGTATGTAACTTGATGTCTGAATTGGAAGGCTATTATCATCACTGAAATTTAAAGAAAAGGCAGCCATCTCCAAGTCCCACCTACTTAGAGTGTTTCTCACCCTCTTTTTGTATTTACAATTTTTTTGAAGTTTTGTGTCCATCATAAGAATGGGCTATGTTGCTAAAATTAACAGAATTGCAGAGATTTCATCGAGTAAAAGAATAGCTGGATAGTGAAAAATGAAAAATTTTAATTCATGTGTTTTGAACACATGACATTGTTTATGAAACTGTCAGTGGATGGGAACAAATGTTCTCAAGGTTTTATTTTGTTGCAGAAAAGCAATTGTTCTCCTAGTCACGCTCCCTCCAGGGATGTGCATGTATGAGACTGATCCACTGATTTCTTATACAACACAGCAGGACCAGTGATCCATATAACCAATTATTTCTGTACCTTTACTGACATGGTGAATCATGTAAGTTTTTTCTTCAGATGATAATTTCATTGCTCTTTTAGTCTGTGCATTTATTTCTTTATTGTTTCCCTTAGCTGAACCTTTTGTGGCATGAATTCATTAATGTTAGGTAATGAGGTGGAGATTCAGGCTTATAAAGAGGAATTAACACAGCCTAAATTGCAACTATATTATAGTACCACCATCTGTTTTGCTCTTACAGAAAATTTACACATTCCCATTTCAATTAAGTGTGATAGTCAAAATAATTGTAAAATCATTCTCTCTCAGACATTACAATAAATAAAGATAACTTTACATCTCAGGGACTTAATAACACAGTGTAAAAACATGTAGTTCTATTCAAGTTTTATAACCTTATCTTTATCACCATTTTTGATAAATATCACAATATAAATAAAACAAATGGAACAGTTTCATTTTGTCAGCTAGGATTAAGGTAATATATTTAAGACATAAATGGCCCACATAGTGTTGATTTAAGCAGGACTGAAACCTTTTATCTTTTTTCACTTGTCAGAGTCTTCAAGGTACTGAAAATATTTTAGTCAAGCTTAGACTAAAAACTCAAAACTTCATCTATGTTTAGGAGTCAAAACTGAGGTTTAGGGCCCAAGAAGGTTTTTTCTTTCGGGTACTTCAAAATTATTCCATTTGATTTTCATTGGTTATGTTTGCTCCAATTTGTTCCTATTTTGAATGGCATAAAAATTGAGATGCTAGACTCCTTGTAAAACTTCTGAAAGGAAATGTGATTTCATGATATTTTAAATGCTTTTCTGTTTATGCACTATTTCAATTTGACAGTTGGTTTGGTTTGTGGGTTTGTTTGTTTGTTTGTTTGTTTGTTTTCCAAAAAAAGAATCTCCTTTAAAATAAACCTCAAAAACCAGTTTACTAACAAGCCTAACTTGAGGCTCAGAACTGCATTAGCCATACTTGATGGATAGCTGTTTATTTTCTACCTTAACTTTACAAATAAAAACAGTAAACTTCCACTGCTTCCAGATTCACTTTTTAATATGCTGCATTTTGTGTTTCTTCCTTGCAATTCTTAGCAGCCTTTCCAAACTCTTTGCTTATTTGGTTTTACAGTTTTCCTAGGCACAGCTTGCTCACCTGGTCAAAAGTGTGTTTCCAGCATGCCTGCTTATTTCTGCAGCCACTGAATTAGGCCCATATATTATCTGTGTATTTCTTCTTTTGCCAGCAATTATAGAAGATTTATAGGGCTGATTTAAAAGATGTAAACCTCTCCATTATGGCAATCTATTCCCATACCATACAGTCCTTTTGTTATAGTGGAGATGCAAAGGAAGAAAATATCAATAACTTAAAACTAAAATTGTTTAGTTTAATCTTTCAGACTGCATTTTTTAACATCATGTACTTTGGAGTCTACAAAAAAAAATATAATAAACACCACTCAGGTCTTGGTATTTTAATCAGAATATAACTAGCATTAAAGGGATCAATATTTTACTTATGCTTCTATGATCATGTTCAAGTGCCCTAATGCAGCTGCTGAAATATCAGCAAAACAAATGGAATCTTTATCAATCATGCCCCAAAACATGAGTGGCATCTGTGAGGACTTAGAGAAGCACAATTAACTGTCTCAAACAATGTCAGAGAAGGAAGATCCCACAAAGTAAGCCACCACAACAGGAACTTGAGATGAGCACAGATGGCAAACACTACCAGACCTAAATGGAGGTGAAGGTTTGGAAGCAGCACACTGGACAAAATTCCGCTGTGTAGACTGTGGTCAAAGTGCTGCAGACAACAGCAACAAGATGCCAGGCCTGGCGAGGCAGATCTGGGCAAGCTATCTGGACAAAAACTCCCACCATGGCAAACTGTGAGAAAGGGAACAGTCAGTTGCACACACGTCATCTCAAGTTGTGGGAACAGCATATGGACCTTGTGGATGCACAGTACTTGGATTCAATAAAAGTGGGACCTCAAGAACACTCATGGGAACCCACCACAAACAGACCAAAGTGAAGGATCAGCAGAGCACCACAGGAATCCACATGGTGACATCTTTGTTTAATCTCTCTCTCTCTTCCATCCTATTTATATCTCTCTACCTCACATTTACTGTTAAAGAAAATTTGTACAATTGACTTTGGCTTCATTTGCAACTTTATTTGGGCAGAGGAATTTCTTAATAATCAGATCCTAACAGCATCCATGAGGCACTGTCCCTGGGGATTATTTTTTCCCTTGCCTCAGATACATCAGGACATTACTTATTCACATTGGCAGACAATTCTAAGAATTTTAACTGAAAAATCTAAACACCTGGTAACTGTGGATGGTCTTGAAAATCTGCATCAGCTACATTTTGGAGATCTGAACAAAAAATAAAACTTCATTCTACCTCAAACTAAAATAACTTCAAATCTCAGTCATTTTTAGCTATCAGAAAAGCTTTTATTAATTATAATGAGTTTCAGATAAAAAATTTAAGAGTTTCAGAAGATACATTTGTTGAGTTAGGTGAGTGGTACACAGCAAGATTCGCTCAAGAGTATTTCCTACACTTGCTCCAGACTATTTTTCAACAGCACTTCCTACCCTTGGGATGGCTAATAATCCACACACCATCCTTACCTTTCCAGATTATTGTGCATTCCATCATGAAATATAGAAACAGTAATTTATCAATAAGACCAGCAATGATAAACACTGACTACAAATTTGCTGATTCATGCACTCTCTTGCAGGTTACCCCTCTAGAACTAATTGGAATATTCTGTTTCTATTTATCTCATGCAACAAGTCTGTGTCTTTAGAAGATTTGGACTCAAAATTCAGGATCTATGGAACAAAAGACCCAAATTTCCCTTTCTTCAATACACTGTTTGTAAGTAAAGTAATGAACAAAGAGCTATTAGTCTTACTTTGAAGTCTTTACGTCAGGTTCTAGAAAGAAACCGGACAGTTTTCCAAAATAATTTTTTACAGTCAGCACACTGAATGTCTATCAGTAACAAAACAGGGAAAACAAACTCAGCTGAATTAAAACTGGTCCAGAAAAAAGGGGAGCAAATATAACAGTGGCAATTAAGAAAAAAAATCTGTGGATATTGGTCACATTATTCTACTGCTAAAAAGTGCTAATCAGACACAATGAATTAGCTCAGTTAAAACAAACAAAACCAAAAACAATAACAAAAAAAAGCACAAAAAATCCCACTGAAAGTAAATGTTATAAGCTATGTGCTCTTGGACTGCTGGAAGAGTAGTAGATAAGAGGAGTAAACATATACTAGAGCTATATACATTGCCACATCAGCAGTTTTACAAATTAAGTCATTGCTGGAGACTGCACAAGAGAGAGGAATGGCAGGTAATAATAGTTTTACGAAGAGATTGGGGAAAACTGACTTACCTGGGATTAATGAAAGCTTCCAGAGGCACAAGGAAAGTATGGAGGTGTCTTGTGAAATGACTTTACCCTGGAGTCCTCGAGGAGCTTTTTTGAGGGCAATCCACTTCTGAAATATATACCTTTTGGTAAATCACACTTCGACTAGATGAAGTTTCTCAAGACTTGTCCTCCTGAAGAGAGAAGTTACAGGATTCACATCATAAATGGAAAATCTCACAGAATTTATACAAGTCCCGAATTTTCCTTTTTATAAAGGAACTGCTGTCACATGCAATCACACACAAATTAAGGCTAGCAGATGAAAAAACTAAGGAATTCAAATGCAGAATCTGGTTTTCAGCAGAACAGCTTCTATTCTTTCTGAAAACAGGCGGAATTTTAGCTTATTTTACTAAAAGCAACTCAGATATGCACTAAAAATCTCTATACATTTGCACACACTCTATTTTTTGCCATCTCTGTAACCAAGAGAGGAAAATATGCTGACAGTAACCACTGCTTTCCTTTTGCCTGTCAGCTGTGTTTTTCTATCTCGTAAAAGGCAAGGAATTATGTACACAGGGATCATGGTCTGATGCCTCAGGGCTGACCTGGCCAAAGAGGATCCCTGCCTCTGGAGGTGCATAGATTCAGGTAGCTAACAGGATATTTCAGTCTGGTTTTGTGACTGAGTTCATGCTAGACACAGCTCCTATCTGTGTGCAAATGCTCCCCATTCCTCATGAAATAATCGACGAACATTCACTGAACTTCTGTGGAAGGAAGAAAATCCCACACCACAACCACTACTCATAAAAGGACTGGGAGAATTTGTCCTGCTGATGTTTGGAAACTTTGTCATTCTCACCTGGTTTCCTTTGCTTCTTAGTGGTTGGTTTTAATTTAATTTATTGTACATAAATTAGTTCATAGGTTACATTTTATTTTCTGATCCTCTCCAATCTTTTTTAAAGGATGTGGGAGATGGAGGGGGAGTATTAATACATTTAATTAATACATGTGTTATGCACAGAAAAGTTATGAAATATCAAAAGCAGTCACCATTTTGGGTTTTGGGTTTATTCATTTGATATAATCAGTAAAATTCTTGCTTGTTTCAGTGAGTATGGGGCAATGCCAAGTAATTTTAAAAGTCCTGTTTCCCCATTTTAAAATGTGCTAAAATTTAAAATTATATTGCAAACATGATCAACTTTGCATTTCACAGAGAGATGCTAGTTTTTATCACCTCCTTATATATTACATGGAAGCATTTTTTTTAAAATCATAGCACTTCCTCTGCAAGAAATCTATATTAGCAGAGAGAGACACTTTTCTTATTTATTACTATAAATTGTAAAAGGTTTAATTCAAACACTTGTTGGAAGTGTTACTTGTAACAGCGTTGTCTTAACCATCTGTGGTTTTCTGTGACATTGCAAACACAGTATCCCAGAACTGTGCAATAGAGAAGTAGTCTTATTACCCATGGCTATTTATTTCTTCTGTGTCATTTCTGTTATTGTGGAAATTCAAACAGGAAATTAATATCATATGATCCTTAAATAACATGAACTAGAAAAATGTACAGTTATAAAATATGATCCAACCTTCTTTTACCTGAAGTATTCTTTTCTGATGCTTTTTTTTTAATCAGCCATCTCTAACTAAAAAAATAAAACTGTAGAAAAGAGGGTGATATTTTTGTCTGAATCCAAAGTTTTCATAACTTCATGTTAAGTCTAATCTTACTTAAGAGCTTTGTTGATGGCCATTAGGATGGCAGCAACTGAATTCTGTTAATATAAGGGCTGGAAAATATCAAAAAAGACACAATATCCACATTTTTTGAGGCCCATTTCCAAGAAAAATAAAATGTACGGCAATTAAAAAAAAAAGGTAAAAGGACTGAGCTATACTTAGCAGAAAAAAATAATATTTGCTAATGTGTCCTAGAACAGATATTCATGTTCCACAGAAGTGGAAAGTGAAACAGTCAGAGAATAAATTCTTACTTGGTGAGTCCTCAAATGGGGGCAAAGAGAGGGCCAAACTACCTGTATATCATACAGTCCATCCTTTGTTATATGTAAAAGGGACATATACTGGAGCTATAAATTTTTTTTATAGTGCCTAAACCAATAACGTTAGTGGCATTAAGTCTTGAAAATATCAGGTTCTTGTGCGTGCAATATTTTGTTACAGGGAATAGAAAACGATCTCTTGTGGTCTTATTTTAATATATTTGTGTCCAAGGGCAAAAGGAAGACTTGCTATTAAGAACATAACTGTCAAAATCACCCCAGAATGTTCCAAGGTATATCCCCTTTCTCTTGAAGTCAGTTTCTAGCACACAGTTACAACACATTTCTTTAAAACAGGGTATCTGTGGCTTTGCCACAGATAAAGGCAAAAATAAATTTCAACCCAGGTATTCCTGCCTCATCCTGTGTGATCAAGCTAAATTGCAATCATGAATCAAGCACTGAACTTACAACAGGTAAGGCTGATTCCTTACCTGAATACCTGTGTGCGATTCCCATCTTCATCATCTTTCACAAAGCAGCAGCCTCTACCCTTCCACATCCACAAGCAGAAGCAAGTGCTTACACATCTGCATTCTTTCCAGAAATCTTTCTCACCAGCCTTTCATTGTGAACCTTATAGCAGGGACTACACGTTGGCTAAAACTATGGCAGCTCAGAAAGGATGAGGAAAAAGAAGGTGCCTACATGCCATGCCATGGACATACAAGAGTGTGTGTCAAAATTTAAGTCTGCATTTTGGGCCACAGCTAAGGAGAAAAAAACCCTGTTAGATACTGGGGAAGCAGAAAAGGATCCAAAGAAGCAGAATGTTAAGGCTCATTTGCATCATCAGCATCAAATGAAGGACAGGAAAAGGGATAGGGTCTTTCATTCCAGCTCTCAGACTTTCAGGAATAAATTTTTTTTGAGCATCAGATTCTGATGCCATACTCTTAAGAGCTGTATATATTTAAGCAACTGTTTAATCATAAGTACTGAAAATCATTATTATTTTATAGGTAAATTTAATTTTTTTTAAAAACTTTATGGTAGTTTTGCCTGTCCTTCCAAATTTTATATATTTTCTGGGCAGAGTTGATTGAAAAAAGGAAACACTGGTCTTGGATATTTTTGCAAAGAAATTTCCTTCATATGTTTCTGGTAGAAAATTAGTGGACTTAATTTATTACCGCAGCTCGAATGTATACTTGCTTGTAGAATTGACTACTCAGTGCAGTGTGTAACTTGGCCGTGAGCACCTTTATGTCATTCTGATGATTTTAGCCACTCTGCAATACTTGGTAAGTAACACAAATAAAAAGAAATAAAGGATTTCACACATAGCAAAATGTATTCTCATACTCAGACCAAGAGACCAAGAACAGGTGAGGGAGTCTGGGCTGCATTCCTGCAGCACTAGAACAGCTTCTTTGTATTCTTTTGGTTATATACATTACAGAACTTTCACAATTCGATACATGCCATGTAGCCTTTCTAAACTGATACTGAAGAACCAAAGGGAAAGAAATTACCTAATACTGAGATGTGAGTAATTTGTTAAATTTACTTCTGCTAGCACGATAAACTAACCAATTAAAAATAATGCTTTTGCCTCCAAAGGAATTTTGTAGCAAAGCAGTAGAGAATAGCATGGAGTAATATATATTGAATTCCAAATCAAAATTGTAGCAGCAAGTATACATTAGAGATGGTGAAAAATTCAAGTCCCCTAATTTTTTACCAGAAGCACCCAAAGGAAATTTCTTTGCAAAAAATATCAAAAAACGGTGTGTCCTTTCTTCAATCAACTCTGACAAAAAGTGTACAAAGATTGTCAGGACATGAAAAACTACTATACATTTGTTTTGTTTTGTTTTGTTTTAATTGAAATTCATCTATAAAATAGTCATGCTTTTCAGCACTTGCTTTTCAGCAGCCTCCCAACACCAGTTGTATTAATCTTAGTGGAATGAATAACTTATAGACAGAAAAGGGTTTGTGTTGTCTTTTCATGGTATTAAGCAGTTAGAGAAGGCTGGCTATTTCTAGTACAGAGAGAATTAGAAGTGCAGTGTTTAGTGGACCACAGACAAGTGGCCCACTAAATTGTCCCAAACATCCATAGATAAATCTTTCCTGCTTTATACCTCCTTCTGCCACATGTTCCTGCCACTGTGCCTGCTCTGGCTCTCACTTAGCTACCTCATGGGCACTAAATCCATGAAAGTATACCTGCCAAGACTGCAGAATGGGTTTTTTTCAAGTAAATGAAGGCCTCAACACAATGTAAATGTTTCCAAAATAAAAGGAGCTGTACCATCACAAGATGTTTCAATTGTCCTTTTCAAAGACTTTATTAAAGAAAAGTGTGGAAAATATAAATTCTGATGTTTCTTTCTATACAGGTACATTAGAAATGAACAAGAAAACCTTCAGAAGGGGTTGATTGTCACTGCAAGTACACTTACTGCAGCACAAACCTGGATAAGTTAGTGAGAGCAATACATTTCTCTGATCTTGATAAACTGATAACAGGGGACATCTGAGCTCTCATGTTTCAGGGGATGCTCAGTCCCTAATTGAATTACTGTCATTTTTGACAAAGCAGCCAGGGCCCTGCAAGTTTGACTTCATGCGACAGCTCAAGCACATATTCTTAACAAAGGATAGGCATGTGTTTCATATAGAAACGCACACACATACAGATACAGAGATACAGAGAGTCTTAAAAACACACAAAATGGTGCGAATTAATTACTGTGCAATTCCAAGTTTAAAAGCAGTTGCTTAATACAGTCCAATAGATACAAATCATGGCACAGCCCTAGAGGTTAAACCATGCATGTGTGACCATACAGTAATTTTAGGTGTGAATCACAGCCAAAATGTTCAGGTTCAGAATATTTAGAGTTTTTGAAAAGTAAATAAAGCAGCTCAGGTTGTCCCCAAGAAGCATGTGAAACACAAACGTCCTTAGTGGACAACACTGTCACAATTCAGGTATCCCAATATTGTCATCAAGCAAGGAAATCTTCATATGGAGAAAGGTAGAAAAGTAATAAACTTGGACAGACAAAGCAACAAAGTGTTCAGAAACATTCAGAGCTAGGGAGTTGGATAAAAATGTAATTGATGCCATAACCATTTATATGCACATTGGCAAATATTAGTTTTATTTACCAGTATTTAAGTAATACTTTACAAATACCAGTTTTCACTGCTGTGTTTTATATATCACTGAAAACTGCTAATGCTCATGCATAATAAACTGTTATCTGTTGAAAAATGTTAAAAATATACTTCTTTCTGTATATGTGCTCTTCAAGCTAATTTTGTCTTCTAGCAAAAGTATCTCAAATCAGCAAGAGTAAGCATTCAAGATAAGAGTTTACTTTATGGATCTTCTTTTCTTAGCAGTGCAGCAGATGAAGTAACAAGGAATCTGCCCAGCAGGTGAATTTCTATTAAAGGCTTTCTCTTTCTTGGCAGTGGCTCACAGCATTGACATTCTTTCACAAAACACTTTGTATCGAGGAATCAGCATTTTTTTAGTGACAAGTCCTTTGATAAAATTCCCGACGTGGTCTAAGTACAATGCCTAAACAACAGCGATGCAGTTAGGATAGTTTAAAAGGTGTGCCAGAATGTAAGTTTATTGCCATCTGTAAAAAAAGCTGCAGCACACAAAAAGGATGGTGGCTCACTGGAGAAAACAAGAGGTTACTGTCTTTGCAGCCTCACGATTTTGTCCTCCGCCTCAACCTCTCACGAGGCAGAATGTTTCCTGCACATTCCAGAATCACTCTTCTGAAATGGGAGCCTCGTGCTTTCTGAGCTGAACAGCTTCAGCCCTGGCTGACACCAGGGACTGCTTTTAGCCTGCCATGAGTCAGCACACTATCAGACCTGCCCTGTTAAAGCACAATCACATCCCACCACGGTTTCGCACCAGTAGACACATCCAATACGCTCATCTGAAGAATACATTTGTTTCACATCTGCCCCAACCTGCTCTTATATTCCTCACTGCTTAGCAAATAAAGCAACACAAAGTACACACCAGGCTGATGCTTAGCATATTACCTCTGTGGTGAAAAGGCTTCACAGACTGTCAAATAAATTCTTCTTAGGACACCATCCTAAATTTCCATTAAGCTATAGGAAATAAAATATTTTATAATATATTTCCAAACACATTGTCATTTGTCCTCTGAGTGCCCCAGGAATGTTTGTAAGCTGCTATGTGGGCTGGATAGTAAAGCCGTTCTGGTTAAAAGGTCAGTTTAAGGGTTTAGGGCAATAATGGCCCAGTTTATAGAAGTGAGGAAGCAGAGGCCATAGAAAGGCAAGGACTGAAAATGAAGCATAATAAAAAGTACAATTTCACTCTCTTGTTCTACAGGAACGAACATCATCCACTCCTACTTTCTCCTGCTGCCTAGAAGGCCCTTGTTACAGCTGCAGTTTATAAGGTCAATCACTTGAAAGTAGAAAATTTTCCTTTCTAAGGGCAAGTATGCAAACTACTCAAGTAAGTTTGGACAATTGACCTGAATACTTCAGGAAAATTTAAAAAAATTAAAAAGTGTAGGAAAGAGAAGATCTTCAATTCATAAAGGGAAGATGGATTTTTTTATTAAGTGAGTAACAGAAGTCTGAGACTTTCTCTTCCAGCTCTGTCACAGGCCCTTTTGTGACCCTGACCTGTGGTCTGAATGCATTTCTCTTGAAGTCAACACGAGTTTTATGACTGTCTCTACAAGAATCAGCATGATTTAAGAAATTTCAGCAACACTTGTTGACCTCATATCCATCATGGAACAGCACGATGCAGACGCACACCACTGAAACTGTGCTCATGGCATTCAGCTGGTGCAGCTTGGCCCCTTCACATGCAGAGATCCCAGCTGGGGATGAAAATAGCGTTACCCAGCGCCATGCTGTGCCCATGCTAGTAATCTCTCCCTCTCAGCCTATCTACACGAGAGATATCTTGACATTATAACAAAGAGACTAAATGAAAGACAGACACTTGACAACTGGATCTGGCAGCTAGCCATTCCACAGGAGTCAGTGCAATAAGCAGCAGTGCAAACTCACGCATAATCTAAATTATCATTGCAGATGTTTATCTCATTTTTCTTTCCTTCTGTAAGAATTGCCCTTTGTTACTATGAGTGTGGGAACACCAAAATCACCAATATTTTACCTAACCCACTGAATTTAGATTAATACACAATTGATGTTAGAGCTGAACAGAGCTGAAGAGCTTTCCGACCACATCACTGCCTGATTTAGTTTTATTTTAGAAGGGATACCTTCCAAATAAAATAAAATTTAAAAAAATAGTCTAAGTTGGAGGAAAGAATTTTTAATTTAGTTCTAGTACAGCCTAGAACAGAGGTTTGAACCTGGTCTCCATCATTTTCACCACTGTCCAATCTGCCAGCCTGCAACATCCTCCTGCTGAGGCCCCAGCGCCGGACGCTGTCCGCCTTCTCCTTCCCCTCCATCCTGCCCCACACTGGCTTCATCTACCACAGCAACAGCATTCAGTTCCTGCACACTGGAGGCCAGCGTGGACAGGTCCCATGAGAGCCAGCATGGGAAGGTGGGATATGAGCTGAAGGAGGAGATTGAGCACAAGTTCAACAAGTGGCAGGAGCCCTGTCCTGGTCAAGCAGGTGAAGGCACTGCCAGCGCCACTGGATGGGCAGAGGGAGAAGAGGGGGGGCTGGCGGTACCAGAAGATGAAGGAACGCTTTGGGGCTGATGGAGATCCACAAACAGGCCAACAGGACGAGCACTGGGGAGATCGAGGAGGACGCCTACCATGAGGACCTTTGGTTCAGCCTGGGACACCTGGGCAAGGCCGGCACTGGCTGCATGTGCCAGACTCAGGCTAGTGAAGCACCAAGGCCCAGACCAGCAAAACCCTGCAGAGGACCCTGCAGAAGCAGAGTGTCATCTACAAGGGCAAATCCATAATTCAGGAGCACAGCTCAGACACAGCCTTCATCCACCTGCAGGGGCTCAAGATTGTGAACCCACAGGCAGCCCAAGAAGTGGCTCAGGTCAACCAGGCATTTTTCTCCAGCATGGCCAAGTTCCTCAAGGTCAAGGGGGACAAGTGTGAGGTCCCCATATGCTCCGAGCCCCCTTGAACCCCCAAGTCCCACCCCATGTCACCCTCCCCCCTACCTTTTCCCTCAGAATTTGGGTTTTGGGGGAGTTTTGGGCGTGGTCCACGAGACCAAGGAGGATAAAAACAGGGTCCCCATCCCCTGACCCCACCAGGACCCCCAAATCCCACCCTGAAACCCCCTAATCCCCAGGGATTTCCTCCCAGTATTTCCTTCCAGATCTTTTTCATAAATATTGGAATTTGTGTTTGAAGCATCTTGGGCAAGTTTCTGGGGAATTGAGGGAGGGTAGGGGGGGGGGGGGGGGGGTCCTGGAGGGATTTTGGATGGTCCTGGATGGATTTTGGTGGGTCCTAGTTAGATTTTGGAAGTCCTGGGGGAAAAAAAAAGAAATCAATAGGCATCAAAATTACCCTTGAATTTGCAGAAAATTTGTGCCAGAAGACCTATCATGCAGCACAGGGACCTTTGGCTTCAAGTAAGGTGTCCAGAAAATATGAAAAATATATTGCCCAATGCATCAAATGCAGCTGAATATTCATTAGACAGTACCAGTGGATATTTGTCTACTTAATTTATTATGCTCAAATGACACTCCTGCCTTCAACAGGAGTTTACACTCCAGCATTTGCACAATTGTATGATAATAAAGACCTGGGTCATGAAAGCTTTACTGGAAACTAAAAAACACTGAATAAAAACATATCATGTTTATGAATGTTTTCCAGGGTTTCATACTTTCTCCTGCTCCAGCAATAATGCTATTTTCTGTTTTGCAGGCCAAATGCTAAGAAGCCTTTTCCCCAGCTTGTTTTTAATAATACTTTTTATATGAGAGTCGAGTTCATGACCCTCTTGGCCGGTAGGAAGGGACTGCCTTGTGAGCAGTCCTTCACAGCCCGCTCTGCCGGAGTGAAGTGTGTGTGAGGGCGCTCCGCTCCCCTCCTGCCGGGGGACCACAGTAGGGACAAGGACTGGGACCCGGTCATCTCTCCATGTTCCTCCTGCTCTTTTCCTTTCCTCTCAAGGGGGCCTGAGACACTGTCTTCTCACACTTTGGCTGGGAGGCAGGGAGGAAAGGGTAGGGCTTCAGCAGCAGATGAAGACACAGGGGATTAAAACTTGGGAAGTGCTGGTTCCAAGGACTCTCTGACTAATGGGGCTGCCTGGCCCTTTCATGGGAAGACAAAATGTCCCATTAGACCAAGGCTGTGACACTGACAGCAGAAGGCTTCTCCTTGCCTACACCCTCATGGTGAAAACCCTCCCCTTCATCCCCTCTGAAAACCTGCTCGCGGCAACCATAGGCACAGTGGCACTTGAATCCTGTGAATTACTGAGTTGCTCTCCAGGAAAGAATGCCCTTGATGACTGACACAAAATATGACAAGAAATGGCTTTTCAGAGTTAGGAATTCTTCCCGACCTCCCCCACGCAGCAGCAAGTGCCACAGACGGGGAGCCATTTGTAGCTGTCACGCTGTGTCCTGCCATTATTGCAACATTAAACTTGAATTGTGGAGCTGCAAAAAGGTGGTGGGTTTTTGAAAGTATGAAGATAATCTTACACTGCATACATTTACACGCTTCCCAAGACTCCGGGTAAACACTGAAATGTAACTTGTTTGTGAGTTTCACAGCTACGGTCCTGAATTCCTTTGTGCCAAATAGCAAAGCCACTAGGAAATGTTTTCTGATAAATTTTCAAAAGCTTTCTAAAAAACACAGCACTTCCTAATTGTAGAGGTTATATCTACAATATATCTACAGCAAGAGTCTCTGCAAAATGAGGACTTAAAATATAGCCCTTCAAAAAGCCTAATAGAAAAAACAAACAGAAAAAAATTATTTTTATGTCCCAGGAAAAATGGCTTTTAAAGAGGATTTTGTTGGTTTGGTTGGGTTGGGTTTTTTCCCCCTACTTTTTGCATTATTTTGTTAAGAAATCTGGAAATAATATTTTCAATGAAAAATAATTTTAATTTATGGATTTCATACTGTGATTTGGGCTGTCTTGTATTTCATGAACACATTTTGCTTTCATCAGATACAGACATTTGTCATTACAGAACATTTGCCATTTAATAAAAAAAATAATTTCAAGGAAAAAAATGGTTCTGACTATTTCATAGCTTAAATTCCCCTCTGGAATTTTGACTGCCATTTGAAAAGAGTTACTGTACTTCTACTTATTTACAGCCACAGAATTTCTAATAAGAAATACTTTCTAAGAATTCAGTAAAAAGACATTCTTCAGGTAAAAAATCTACCACAATTTACATTAAAGTATTATAGCCTGACTTTACAATTTATCTATCAGATTTTTTCAAGAGAAGCTTACAGCTAAATAATCTATGCTTCAGAGAATAGAAGTCATCTGGCTAGGCAATGGACTAGTTATAGCAGATAATTGATCTGGCTAAGAAATGGATTATAGATAATGATATTCACAATACTCAAAAATATAACACTGATATTTTGATGACAGGTAGTTAACACCCATATCAAAGCTAATCAAATTCATTTTTACAAATTAATTATCTGAAAATTTTAGCAATAAATTATCTGTAGATATGCTGTGATATTTTCATAGTGTTTAATGACTACATTTTAGCCAGGGGTTTATTCACAAACTGGTGAGCAAGAACTCAATATTTATGACTGCCCTGTGAATTACACAGGACAAATTCTGTTCTGGAACTGGGATACCAGCACTCTGTAAAAAAAAAAAAAAAAGAATCCCATTTTCCTACTGTGATATGAGTTGCAAAATCTCAAATTATGTTCAGTGATCATTAGAGCACCAAAATAGAAAAGGCTTTAAAAAGATTATCCAGAGAGGACACCTTTGTACAAATATTTCTGTACCAAGTTACTTAGTTTTCCTAATACTCCTGTTTTCATATATGCTCATAAACAAAATCTCACACCCCAAAGTTGTGCAGGCACACAAATAAGATGTGGTAGGGCAATAAGCTTTTAATAATAAGTCAATAAGTCAATTACAGAAGGAAGAGGGAGTGAGGAGAAAGGTGTGTATTATATACATACACAAAGAAAAACAACAACAACAACAACAAAAAACTGCAAAACAACTTCAAGATGACTTTCATACTCTCTGGAAAGAAAATTCTCTCTCCAGACTGAAAGTTCAACATTTTGAAGTTCCAAGGTGGTGGAAACTTAGGCCTGCTGGGAAATTCCTGGCACAATCTTCTCATGGCAGGGAATTGTTTTTCTGACAAGAAGTGAGAAGTGATGGAAGATGTTCTTAGGCTATGAATTAGTTTTGGTTTCCTCACTACTATCAGACACTGAAATTAAAATAAAGTGCTCCCAAGGTCTAAGAAAAGGAAGAGGCAAAGGTTTTCTGCAATAAAACTAGATATAGGAGTTACATTTTTGTTTAACTCTTGTTTATCATATGCTTTCATATACCTAAACTAGCATCCACTTGTGAAAACCCATGGAATCATAGAATCATTAAGGCTAGGAAAGATCTTTAGAGTCATTCAGTCGACCATTCACCTGTTACTGTCAAGTCCTCCTCTAAGCAACGTGTCTAAGCGCCACCATAGTCCTAACCTGGAAAAAACCCCACTCTAAACAGTTAAAGAAAACCACTATTCTAAGTCTCAAGGTCTTTGCAGAAGTTGCAGATCCATTTCAAAACTCCTTGTCTCCAAACCCTCTCATCCAAACTATTCCAACTTTATCTGAAGCTATGTGAAAAGACAGGAAGGCATTAACTAGGATTCCGGCAATATACAGATGACTCCAAGGAATATCTCCTTTAAATCAGTAACTAACATGATCTCCCAGCACTCATGACTGCACAAAGCCAGCAGGTCTTTGGACCATGGAGAAGACAGAAGACAGTGGAAGTCCACAAGGACTTTCCTTCCTTTATGACTCTAGGATCACTGAATCATCCTAAGGTAATGGAAAATCTCAGGCTGGAAGGGATTGCAGGGGATCTCTAACCCAGATCAAAGCTGGATCACTGATCTCGACAGACCATAAACCAGCTCACAGCAGGGACTATTTTGAGACTCTTACGTACCATTGTCCCTAAGAAATTGCCTGGTAGATTGTACACCATCCTGTCAGACTCTGACCCTATCAGTGGTGAGCCACGACTTTGTGAACACCTGAACAGGTCAGATATATCTGAGGACTTTAGTGAGTGCCAAAAGCAATACTCTACTTCCTTCAAAACTCCCCACCCTGAAATCTCTTTGTTTAAGGCAGAAGACAGACACTAGCTACCCAAGAACCTTCCTTCTTCTCCATACCTAGGGTTTTTTATAAAGGCAGTTTTTTACTGCAGTGCTGAGACTATAAATGAAGGGATGTAGCACAGTTAGGTGCCAGTTCTGCACCTTGATTAGAAGAATTATTGTCTTCTGAGACAAAACCAAGGCACTACCGCTCACGGAATTCTTTATGCAAGTAATCATATCCAGCCATGCATACTCAAGCAAAACATAGGACAAAGAAAGCGAAAGCTAAATGAAACCACAAAACTGTACAGTGATCATCCTGTGTCACTTGCTGACAGAAGAATATATAAGAAACTGGAAAATGTCATTAATTCAGCTTGCAATACTGAAGATGAATTCATACAAACTAAGAACATGGGAACATGCATAACAGCACACCATCATTTTTACATTTTATTTGAAGAACAAAATCGTACCTGACAATTTACACTTGGCCTGTTGTCACTCTTTTCCTGCAGCCTCAATGTCTTCTTTTCAACAAAAAATTGTATTTATCTTTCTCCCTTTGAAATCCTGTCACTGCTTTAAAACTGAGAACTACTGGAAAATATCAGCATGCTCACTTAGAAAAGGCTAATGGTGTTCCATCTCAGGTGAGATGGCAAATAAGGCATTCGTGGATTTCAAACAACATAAGCAATTATGCTTTTGTTTTCTAGATAAGTTTTCTAGCTAAATTTCTGCTGCTTGTAAGAAATTGGTACTTTTCTCTAGTGAACCAAACATTGTCTGGCTGTCTCTGACATTTTTATCCTTTTTGGAGAGACATTCCCGCCTGATAAAAACTTCACATAAAATTGAAGGGGGAGTTTATAGACAGCATCTGCGATATGTAAGCCCCAAAAATACAGCATGGGAATAGGGAGCAGGAAGACAGAAGCACAAGGATAAAAGGGGTGAGGCTTTTTTCTGTTTACTGTAAATGTATAACAACTCTTTCAGGGCACTCCAACAACTGACAGAGGACCCCATAGACCTTATCTACAAAGGTTCTCTGTCTTACATTTCTTATATATGGGGTAAATGATCTGTCAGGTTATGCACACTCTCAGATTCTAGACAGAGTTGATTAGGGTCACATAAGGGAAAAACAACACTAAGTTGCAGCTCTAGCTTATGATTTAGGACAAGGAGAATGATTTTCTTTTTCCATGGCAAACTTGACTGTACGATCTTCAGTAAGTTGTCTCACCTTCCTGTGCTTCCATTTCTCATCTGTAAAGTCAGGACAATAGCATTTTCCAGGTATACTGTGAGGAAAAAATACATTAAAGACTGGGAGATTGCCCCGGTAGTACAGTGGTTGGAACATAAAGGAGCCAAAATAGAGTTTTGCTATTGAAGGTTGTCATTAAAATACTGAGTAGTGCTCCTTATTAGAGCTGGCTGGAACACTTCCCATCAAATACATGCCGATTTCATCATTCAGCTTTCATCAGAGCCGAAAGCTTTTTTAAAAATCTCAGTTTTGACAATGTTTTTGAAGGAAAGGTTTCTTTAATGCAGGCTGGACACCTCAGTTATTTCCAGAGACAGGGGTCATGCTTTTCAAAGCATCTAAGAGGTTTATCTTTGACCCTATGAAGAAGAAAAGGTTGAAACCTAAAAGACTACTATGCTACACAATCACCATTGTCCAGCCGGTCCTGCCACTCCTGACTCAGAACACAATAGGGAGAAGAACTCCTGTGCAAAGCAAAGCAAGTGCCTCTTCCAAAAAGGCCATGAAAATGAAACTGTTGGGCAGGGTTTTCAGCAACTGCCAGCTAATCCATTCAGAGTCAGCCAAAGTGCTTGGTCTGACCTACCAACTTTGGCATAAGCATGAACTGCAGCCTGATTATTCAAACCATGATCATTTAAAGCTGCATTTGCAGGCCCATGCAGTTGCCTTCCGTCTACATTTTTCTATTTTTTTTCCCCAATCCCACATCAAGGATATACAATTCCACTTATACAACATTGGAGTAGTTTGATCCAGGGGAAGTTCTGCAACTTTTTTTTCAGTTCCTGTATGTACACTTTGAAGAATTATCCCTTATGTCCAGCAGCCCAACACTTCAAGCAATACCATTGCCTCTGCAAATTTTTCCATTTTGTTTTTTTTACCTTAAGGAACTAGTACTAATATATTGTAACCTTACTTAAAGCACATCTATACTGGTACCAGCTGCATCAGGGAGCCTATAGATGAATGCGATGGTTTCATTGTCTAGCTTAATGTGCAGCAGGCATTACTGCAGAATTTTTTTAAAAAAAATTAAAAATAAATTTTAAAAATTCCACAGAAAAATTTCATGACCTTCCTACCTCCTACAAATGCCTTCAGGTTTCTGTCTAGCTGTCTCCTGCGTGGATTGAGGCAGGCGAAAACCCCTCCGTGCAGGAGCGGGGGAAGGAGCGCAAATGCGGGACCGAAGGGTTCAGGCTCCACCTAGCGGGAACAACCTCCCGTCCCTTGGAAAAAACTTCATCTGGGTGGGCAGACTGTGCTCCCGCACATGGCTGAGGGCTGGCAATCACCCCCAGAAAGAGCAGCTGGACGGGCTTGTTTAGAAGCTGTGTTCCTCCCGGGCAGACCCGATGGCGCCGCTCCCTGCACTCAGCATCCCGGTGATGCTCAGAATCCCGTGCTTTTCCTGCATCCCAGCTGATGAGCCAGTCCCTCACCATAATGGGCCAGTGGGCTGGAGGTGAAGGGGACGATTTGATCCAAACAGTTTACTGGGATCTGCACATTCCCCTAAGCACCAAAAATTACTCTCTACTTCCAAAGCACTTCAGGGCAGAATGATGCATCATAAGCAAATGTGGACTTGCCCTCCAGTGTTTAATCTCTGTCTCCTTTCTCCCTGGGACACCAACTCAAAGAAAATGACCCTCAAAGGGTATGATTTTCTGCTTCACACAAAGCTTGTTATCCTGGGGCTGCTTTTTCTGTTTCCTCTCTTCTATTCTCTTTCTCCCCTCCCCTCTCCAGAACACAAAAGATCATACATCTCATCAGGATCTGTCTTCACAGGAGATTCATTTTTTCCTTCTTTTGACAACTTTCTTTTCATAAGGAGAAAAAGTATATTTCTTTTTTTTTTCAATATAATTGTATTCTTCTTTGAGTACTTTGATACAGCAACGACTGTCATGAAGTAGATATGCTGCTTGCTGTTTTATGAAAAAGACATTTAATCTGAAGTACTAATCATTTAGTCTCATGACTTTTCCCATCTGTTACAAGCTTCTTATTTTTGGTGGGAGGGGGTTAATTCTGGACATTTATTTTGTGGGCAAAGTTTCAGATTAATTATCTCCAGTGGAAAAAAATCTGTGCCTAGCATGTTAAAAATAGCCCTTCCTGAATTCATTTTTCTTTTTAAGGAATTTTAAAGTCCTTCGTTTTCGCCTCTATAGAAAGTAATTTTTTTGTAATTATGATCTAAGGATAGAAGAGAGCCAAAGACTCAGGGAGATCTAACATCTTTTATTAGACTAAAATGGATAGAAAGAAGAGACAAGGCTTCATACGTATGCACTTAACACCTGAAGGGTGCTCTGGAGACACAAGAGCAAGTCTTTTTTGCAGTGAAAATAATATGGATATTCTTTAACTCCCATTGTATTTCTTTAAACAACTGACAGCATTGCAAGGAGTGCAGTCACAGATTTTGCGTCTTTCCAGCTAACAGTAAAACAGGAATAAGAAATCAAAATCTGAACGCTGCAGATCTGTTTTCCACAGACTGTTAAGTCAGACTCCATTTTAAAAATTCAAGTTATGCAGTGAATTTTTTTAAAAAAAGCAGGTTACATACCCACATCCTGACAAAATTAAAGATCATGTCTGACATTGCAGAGATCTAACAGTTCAGCTGGGTGTGTCGATAGCTTTTCTGCTATCTCCCTGCATTGGTAACATCACTTATCTGTGCAAGAGTGCTTGGGCCCCACTCTGGCTCTCTTGCAATCAGAAATCATACCCTCAGCTTTCGGCTGAAAAAAGGTTTATGCACAAATCCAGCAAAGGGGATCTAAAAAGGCAGGCAGCTCTAGGAGATGTTTGAGCTTGGATACAAGGCTGAGCTAGAGATGCTAGGACACAAACAGCTTTTTGCCTGCATGGACCCAGCACAGGAGAGATGCACTGACCCTGCAGAAGAGGGACACAGGACCAGGCAACCCAAATGCTGGCATGCAGGCATGTATGAACCATCAGCAATGACCTCTATGCTACTAACAGTCTCACAAAGCACTCCAAGAGGTTTGTTATTTTCTCTCCTTGTCTTTGCAAGATTTGAGTTATGCTTTCTGTGTTGTTTTGTTAGTGGCATTCAGTTATGTTCATATTACTTACTGTGTTTGCTGCTGCTTGGCTACTTGCATGCTATGCCTGGTTTCACTAAGTAATGGGGAGCTTCTTGCTTCTGTGAAACCTGCTGCCTTAACTAGCCTGTCTTTCATCTCCTCCATGCTTAAAAAAAGCTTGAGCTGCTGTCTAAGTATTTTGAGACCTTTAAGGTTTCATTCTCTCTCTACTCTGCTATTGTATCTCATCACATTTATCTCCTGCCAAAGAGGAGCAGGATCAGGGCCCACTGTCAGCGAGAAGTAAATAAAATTTCCAATGTAAGTTGCACCTCTGCAGGGTAAGGGGACTAGAAATATGAATTTTGCATGGGAATGAAAACAAGCAGTACAAGGTAGAATTTTACCCATCAGATGAAAGCTTTGCCCAGTAAGCTGGTAGGTCTTCTGAGGGAAAACTCACAAGATTTCTTGTCCAGGAATCAGAAAACCAATCTTTCCTTCCATGCTAGTTCACAGAATTTGAAGAAAGCAGCAAGAAAGAGAAGCCACCCACAAGAGATGGGATTCCTCTGTCCTGAAGGCAGATAATGAGTTTGTTTCATAGGTTCATCACAAGCTGTCTGTGTCACTCCTTCCTTCTCAGGGCAATGACTCCTCTCATTCTTCCCCTTCTTCAATGTGGGCACCCTCCCACAGGAGGCAGTCCTCCATAAACTTGACCACCATGAATCTTTCCCAAGGGCTGCAGTCCTTCACAAACTGCTCCACTGCCAGTCCCTCCCATGGGTGCAGTCCTTCAGGAACAGGCTGTTCCAGTGTGGGTGCTCTGTGGGGTCACAAGTCCTGCCAGCAATCCTGCTCCAGTGTGGACTTCTCCTTCCAATGGGTCGTAGATTCTGCCAGAATTCAGGACAGGCTTCCCACAGGGTCACAGCCCCCTTTGGCCATCCATGTATTTCAGTGTGGAATTCTCAGTCTGGTTGATATCTGCCCCACTGTGGATCTCCATGGTCTTCATCAGGGGCTGCAGTGGAATCTCAGCTCTGGCATGTGGAACACTTCCTCCTCCTCCTCCTTCTTCACCAACCGTGATGTCTGCAGACCTGTTTCTCACACTGTTCTCATTTCTCTCTCATGTTAGAGGTTGTTGTGCAGGTTTTCTGTCCTCCCCCATTCTTAACTCTGTTATTCCAGAGACACTACTACCATCACTGATCAACTTGGCCCTGGCCAGCAGTGGGTTCATCTTGGAGCCAGCTGGCACTGGCTCCACTGGACACAGAGGGATCTCCTGGCAGTTTCTCACAGAAGCTACCCCTGTACCCCTCCCCACTACCAAAACCTTGCCAAGTGAACACAAGACAAGTAAATATAGTAATATTCTTTTTCAGGTATTGTATTTGTTTATGTTTTGAAAATATTGCAGAGTTTCTGTGCTAGTTTTACTTTTTTTAAAAGGCCATTTCTCATTAAAAGAATAGGTGGAAAAAAATGTCATCAGCTATTTCAAATACATAAAGTTCCACACCTGTATAAATGTCTGGAAGACCTAAGGAACAGCCTGTGGGTGGTTTTGTTCTGTGTGTTCGTTTGAATCTCCTAATAAAATAAATTTTCAACAAATATAAAGGTAGATGCAGAACATTATTACTGAACCTGTGCATACAGATGTTACAGCTGAGGTATATTAAATAAGCTTCACCACCTGATGAATGGCTTGTGCATGTACAGGCAGGAACCAGGTGAGTCAATGAAAAACTGCTATAATTAGGTGACCTTTTTCATGGTGCATGAAATATTGAAATTTTGTTTGAATAGGCGAAGTTAAAAAAGGTATTTCTGTCAACTCCTAAAATAGACATTCTCTTGATATATGGCACTCAATATTGAAGGAAGCAAAGCTATTTCACAAAGACATAGTTCATCAAATGTTGTCAGTGGGTACTTCTGATTTTTAAGGCCATTGCCACTTACATAAATAATTCTGATTTTTTTTTAACTAGTTCTTTATAAATCAGTGAGAACCTTAAACTATTGGGATGGTTTTTGCCTATTTTTATCCAATTATCAGTGGTCTTTATATAGATAAAAACCCAAGTCAGTAGCATGTGGGAAGTGAAAGAGGACTGAGCTCACCCAGGCTCCCCACATCCAGTCCCCCAAGCCTTCCTTCCTCCATCTCCTCACACTGACCCTGCTTCTGTTTTTATGGTGTCCCACACAAATTACCTGAAGACTTATTCCAAAGGCACCAATCTTTTAAATGGTATTGGCTCATGAACTGTCCATGTGAAAATACTGGTGGTTCCCCCTGGGTTTCCAGTATCACAGGCTGCAGGTTCTTCTACAAAACATTCTGCAGCAGAATAGAAATTTCCATTACATCATGCATGGAACGACTTTAATATTGATCTAACGTTTTATATGAGGAAATAGTGTAATGCTGCCTTATAAAAATGACTTTCAAATGCTAAATGTCAGCATTTTTAAGAAACGTGAGAACAGCTGTACCTGGTCAGAGCCAAGGTCAGTCTAATTTAGCATTCTGTCTTCAAGAGTACCCAATTCCCTAAGTGTTTTGTAAGAAACATAAGAGGAGAGCAAGCATAGTGAGATGCTCACCTAGGTTACTCTCCCAGCCTCCAGTAATCTGCAACTCAGGAGCTTTTGGCATCAGGCTTAATGAAAAATACCAGGAAAGCAATAACATGTCAAAGTAAAGCATGCACAAACCTATTGCTTTATATATTCTCATATATAAATTGAAAACACACATAAGGCTCTCAATCTGATCCTAAGATCCTTTAATCAGAAATTTCTTTCAAACTTTTTTGTTAGTCTTACTAACAGATCAACTTCTTGCTAGCCAGCCCAAAGACACCCCTCTTCATCTCCTCATCACCAATAAAATTAAACATTGAGTGGCCCAGAAGAAGTGGTTAAACAGCAAGGAGAAACAACATAAAATAAAGCTTTGCTGGTAATATTCTGGGAACTTAGACTCAAAGCACCTGTGTGTCAGAAGGGGCCAGTGCATCCATTAGATGTTGTGCCAAAATTGTTAAAAATTACTGCTCAAGGTTAGGCATCTAGAGCTAGGTGCATAAAAGAATTGGTGCACTATAATATCCATTGGTACTTTGCCATCAGAAGTCTCAGCCATAAGGCTGGGTAATTCTATACAATTCCTGGCATGGGAGACAACCATCCAGGAATCAGATATATAGGAAAAATAAGAAATTGAAACCTTTATGCTTCAAACTGTCGTCCTTAAAAACCCTTACCCAGCTGCAACCTAAATCTGGATATACCTAGAATCTATTCCTAACTTTATTTTTTACCTTAATGTACTTCAGGCCCCTGGAGTGGCTCTGGATTTGTGTATTGCCAAGTATGCCTGGTTTTGATACTTGTGTTGTCTGGGGATTTGTGACACCTGGAGACTTAAGCATCTATAAAATGAAGAAAAAAGGCACCCTCCTGTGAGAGCTCTTATAAACACTGAGTTTGTATGTGGTCTCACAACACCTCTGGACATTGTAGCTTCTTATAGATCAGGCTGCAAAAGGAAAATACTCATCTGGACAGGACCTCTGATCCAGCCACTGCCCTGAACTTGTTTCTTAGGGGACTGTATCTGCAGGCAAAAGCCTTTTTCTAAAAATATTGGAAATGCTTCTGTCAGAATGCAGCTGTGCCTCTTTCCTTGGGCCTGTGCTCCATGGACCCTTTCTCAGAAGCAGGCACTAAAGTATTTTATTCAAGTGAATTGAACCTTGCAGTCAATCAGAGACAGTAATTTCTTTTCACCCAAAAGCCTGGCAGGATGCTCTTGAGGAGAGGTGACACATTTCAGTTCTTTGTCCCTTCTCACACTGAACAGATTTGTTCTGTATGACAGTAATTCCAATTTGTTATGTATAACTTTCCCACTGCAGTGACCCAGGTACCAGGCAAAAAGATATTTTGGAAAATATTACCCTGCTTTGAAGTGTTAAACTTTGTATAAAGTGCTTCAATGGCTACTGAAGCCCAGTTTGTTACCAACTCTGACATTAGTTATTTCATGATTTCAAGGATGTCCTTTGGTAACAGTGGCAGTCTGTGTAGCCCAAAGTCTGTTCACAACCATTTACAGGTAAAGAAGATGGTCGTCCCTGTGTGTGTCTTTTCCATTCACTTCATATATTTTTGCTCCTTTGAGTAGCTCTGAAATAGAAGAAGTACACTGGGAAAAGTGTGATTGAGGTTTGCCTCAGTGTTTGGATTGTTTCTTCCATTCTGTAAACATGGCTTCAAAACAGAAAACATTTCCACTACAAGATTTGCATGAAACAATATCAACAGCAGCAAGAAAAGATAAAGCTTGAGTACAAGCCTAGCTTATTCTTTTACTAATCTGTTTCTTGATACAAGTAAATCCCTGAAAGGGATCTTTTCTTTTTCTGTTCCATGGCTTATGATTTATGAAAGATTGAGAAATGCATCTTCTTTTAGGGTTGCAAGATCTTTTGGAATCCTTAGTTAGGTATTGCTGTGATACCATGATATATTATTAATATGCCACAGTCCAGGGAGAAGTATATGAACATTTTTTAATGTAAAAGATGCAACTGGAGGAAAATTAGACAAGCTTGAACTGAGATGGCAGTCTTAGTATTAAGTACTATTATAAAATAAACACTATTTCCATATAAATATAAACAAAAGTACTAACTGTATTGTCATGAAGCAAAAGTATTTATTGCTAGCAGCAAAAATAGAAATAGCTATTGAGGTTGCAAAATAATTACACTTGAAAACACATTTTCCCCAAAGAGGGAATTTTACAAATGTTAACCCCAAAGCCAAACTATGTTTGCATTATTATTCTAATGTGCCTTTCTGTTCTGTTTTGTCTCTTTCTTTTTCTTTTACTTTTTTTTTAAATAATTCCTTACCTGATCACTCTGCTTCCCATTTGTGCTTTGTCATCACAGCCTTTTGTTATGCCTCCATTATGCCTTGTAATAGTGCCTCGTCTCCTTGCAATTCCTTTGGTTTTGCCTTTTTGTTCTTCCATGATATCCCTTTCAGACATGGAAGATTTGGCTCTTCAGTTTCTCCTCAAACACTGAAGGAAACGTAAAAACACTATCTCTAAACTATCACTCATATCACAATGCCATGTCATAGAAAGCTGGGGTGATTCGGAGGTGAAGACATTTAAAGATATCCTTTTGATCTTCTGATTCAGGCATGACCAAAGAGTGGGACAGAAACTCTCCTGTCCCCCACCTCCCCAACTCCCCACTGGAATGATTTCTCTCTCATTTCATTTATGGACTGTTCAGACATTCCAGAACAGATTTTCAGTGTCTAATTTTCAAGTCCCTGCTTCCTTGAATAGCAGGCAGGCTGTTACTTAGGGAATTCATTGGGAAAGTAGAGGAGTTGGACAGGACAACCTTTAAAGGCCTCCTCCAAACCAAACGATTTAATGGTTCTGTGATTCTAAATGAGGCACTTTCAGCAAGAGTCAACTAGCCTATGTACTGGTTGAGCTCCATGTGCCATAGTATTCATGGCCAGCAGAATGCCACAATTTTAAATTAACACTTAATATTTGCCACATTTAGATATTTAGATCCAGACTGCAGCAAGGAACCTTTTTCCCATCGAGCATTTAGCACTTAGTTGACTGTGGTATTCAGCCTATATTTTATCATACCATTAAGCATCACATGCCTAAGGGTATATCTTTATATTATTGTTATATTTCTTTCAAGGTATTAGTTTTTAAATACAGCTTGAAGTGGTGATACCAGTACTGGCACTGACTTCCCTAAAAGGTGTCACAGACAGTCTGGCAATTTTCAGGTCAACCACAGAGGCAACACATGCCATTAAGAATCCTAGGTTTTCATGAAAAGATGCAGCAAAGAGCCTCCTCCGACTTCTATAATACATCCAAAGTCTTTTATATGTCTGTCTTTTTGCTTAGAGCACTTACATGGAAGACATAGATTCTAGATCAATTGTTTCTTTCACTTAAATTAATCTCTTCCTAACTTAAGAATTCTTAAACTGATGTTGTTTTTCTCTGTTAATAATTAAGGGGGAAATAGTGTAGTTACTTGGACATGAGACCTGGTATTAACTAGTCATATTTGTTATGAAAATACAGGGAACAGATTTACCACATTAGACAAGAGATTTACACAAATGTGGAGTTGATATTCATGAAGTAAATTGCAGATCCATGTGATAAATTACATTTATCATGCACCTTTGACTGACTCACCTGTGCTCTGCCTACTAATCTATCTCTGCCAAGATTCATTCCAGCACTCTTAACCTCTGAGCAGTTTTCAAGTGTCTGCTATTTTTTAATATTCTGTCACAAAAAAATGGTTCTTTGTTCACCAAAAATGCACAAATTCCTCTCAAATCACACTGTGTTAAGGAGGAAGATGGGCAATACCCAGTTCTGAACCAAAGAGAGATTTGATGTTCTCCTTATTCTCAAGAATGCAGAAGAAGCATGTTCCTTTCAAGAGAAAATAACTGGTAAAAGCTCTTTCCATCTGAACTGGCAAATGTTTCTAGCTTAAATATGCTGGTGTATACTAGACCTCAGGAGTGGAACACAGTGATTTATAGACAAGTTGCTTAAGATCATTTAGAGGCTCACAACTGTATCAGTAATCGTTCTGAGGCCTATGTAGTTGCCTCATAATAGCAAGTTAATTTAGCTTTAATATAGAAGGAAGTGCAATAACAGTATCAATTAAAAAAATCATAAAAACCTTCTGAAATATTTCTGAAATAATTTTTATGTTATACTGTTAACATAACTGCATGTGTGTTATAAAGTTTTTATTGGCACTCATTTGGGATGATCTCTGTGATAAACTCTGGGATAAACCACAACTCGTACATACTCTACCTATGCCTAGACCCTCACCACTTGGCTAAAAATAACTTGATTTTATTTAGAGAATGGGGATCTACAAACACTTTCATCTGCTAAGAATCTATCTCCAAAATACTTAAACATCTTCACTTTTTTTACATTACTTTTCTTTCTTTTGCTTTATCTTCTAAAAATATTTAAATGTGTATACGATTGAGAAAGAGATAAATTGGGACACATATTAATGAAAATATTTAGAATTTGTACTCTCCAAGTGCACAATTCCAAAAGGGAGTTGGAAGAATGTAGTTCCAACTCGTTTTGTTCTTATATGTTTTAGCAAAATCACAGTCTACAGAATTTGCATTATTTATTAAATTAATTTGAAGATGAATCTTGAATTTCACAGTCATTTACAGTTGCACACACATTTGCTGGTTTATTCACAGACATGGAGAGACACACGCACTTCTTCGCAACACCCAAATACAAGCATCCAGTGTAGGAAATTTTAAACTTAATGACTTAACTTTGGCCCTGTTACAACCAGCTATACACAGAGTTTTCCAGTTGGGAAAATTTCAATTAAAAGTCACTGACACTTGAGCTGCCTGTATTATAGCACATATTTTTTTGAGAGCAAAATTACCTAGTACTGTAGATTAAGGTTCAAATTGCAATGAAAAATAATTAATCTTAAATTAATCACAAATCAAATTAAAATTATCCAATGTACAGTTTTTGCAAGAGTAATTATGTGAAAAAAAATTTCCCAAGAAATATTTTGCTTCACAGAATGCTCAGTTCACAAAGAGTGTTTTAGATATTTGTGTTGGCTGGTTAAGTGTATCAAGTAATACTATGCTGCTTTTGGACTGCACGATTTTTATTTTTTTTTTTTTTAGTTAATTAGCAGACTACATAAAGGAACTCAAAAATGCAGAATCCAGAAAAAAAACAACACCAGCTTCAAAAAGATATTTGATTATTAGACAGTAAATTTGCTTATCTGGAGTTTTCCACACTAGTCCTTCTCATTTGATGAATATTTGCAGAAAGCAAACTCAGCCATTATATCAACATGGTTGAAGTAAATTTATTTTTAAATCTGAATGAAGATATGCAATATTTGCGGAGAACTAAAAGAAATAGAACCCTATGAACACATCCTAAATACTATGCAAAGATTTGAATTCTGTTGCTGAGACACATTATCAAAGGTTGTGCTATCAAGCAAGACACAAAACACAGCTGTATGATCATCTCTTATCTAGAAATTCAGAACAGAGTTGGAAATTATAAATTTTGAAGTGATTCCCACACAAGCATACCCATGTTTTGGGGAATATTTGAGTGTTGTCAAATACAATGCTGAAGCAAAATTCTTTTTCTGCATTTTCTTCTACAGTTATAACATTTTCCTTTTTCTAATAAAATTCATGTTGAAAAACACATAAAATGGTCTTCTGTGTATACTTCTAAAGATGGATATGCTATGTAGTTATACACAGGCAGAAGATGTTTTTCTTCAAAGCTTTCTCAGTTAACAAGTATTCTGTCCCATACATATACTGCACACATATAAACCAATACACTTGTGCCCTAAGGAAACAGAAAAACATTAATTTATTTTCCTTTAAAGGAACTTCCAATTTTGGAATCTTTTTTAATAGGCTATTCTAGTATTTCCTTTTGAAATTAAGAAAACAAGAAAATATTGTGGAAAGCAATAATCATTGTTTTAACAACTTTTTAAGGCTCAACTTGTGCATAACAATTGAGAACAAAGGGGAAAACCGTTAGCCTCTCTTAAATATTATCTGAATACATGGTTATCATTCTCTTTAATTGTGGACCATCAGATTCTCCCACATATGTTGGAGGCACCATCAAAATGCATCTTGATAAAATTCTCAAGATCAGAGTGGAAGGAACCACATCCTTCAGGGTGGGGTTTTTTGTTGTTTTTGTTTGTTTTTGTTTTTGTTTGGTTTTGGGGGGTTTTTTGTTTTGCTTTTTTCTTGTTTTTGGTTTTGGCTTTGTTTGGGTTTGTTGGTTTTTTTGGGGTTTTTTTTGGTCAGGAAAGACATAAATATGCTGGGATTCTTTCCTAAGCAAGGTACTTTTGGCCTTTGTGAGTGGCAGAGCTTTGAGCAGGGAAACTGCTAGATTGTTCTTTAACTGAAGCAAAGATTCAATTTATCTGTTTTATTATTGCCAAGAGAGAAACCTAAGTACATCAGCTTTCATATTTTATAGGAAATGAAAAAGTATAGCACTGGGTTGCTTTTTTTTTTCCTGGTCTGGGGTCAACCACAAACAGCTTTTGGGTCAATCTCTGTGCATTGCACTCTCTGTGCACCCAGAGTTTTCCCTCCATCTGTGTAAGGCTGCCTGTGGTAGTATTTTGCACTGCCTTCTTAAAGGTTGATGAGGTGATGTATCACGCTGGCAGGCTTTTGTAGTGCTGGATAACCACAGACATAAGACAGGCAAAAAATCCCAGTCCCAACTGGCATGTGCAGTGTTAACACCAGGAGTAATTTGTTTCCAGCATTTTTTGCATTGATAAGAGTCAAGAGAGAAAAAGAGGTATGTTTAGTTGAGTGGAAGATAACAAACATGCGGTGCCACATTCCCTCTGTGTGCTCTTTGTTATCAGCAGGACTAGCGGCATTATGTACTGTACAATGAAAGATAACCATAGAGTGAGAGATAGCTGGCTTTGTAGCTCTATTGATTAAACAGGACAGCAGGCTAATCAGAAAAAAATGTTGCAGGGATGGGAGTCGAGCCACTTGGAAAGTGTGAAAGATGATGGCTACACTTGAGATGCTAATTTTTTAATAAGATTGTACTGCAGAAAACTGTTTCCTAGATTATTTGTTTTTATTTATTAAAAAATCCAAACCTATGCACAGAGAGGTATCACTCCATTGCCAATTTGCAAAGATAATAACAGTACATGTATCTGAGACAGCCACAAGACAGTACAGATTTGAAACTTTCCTAAATAAAGTTCACTGGTCTAGACTTTTGCTATATACCAGGATTTCCATGGGGATAACCTGACAAACAACTACTGACAAAAAGCTACTAGTGTACCAACTACCTAAAGACATAAGGGAAGGTTTTACATATTTTAAGAATGTTTTAGCTTAAAGAATTCAGAAACTAGTCATGTCAAAAATGCAACAACAACAAAAAAAAAGACAAAAAAGCAAACCCCCCTCCAAAACAAAAGGAAAAAAATGCACAACCGAAAAAAAACCCACTAAAAAACTAAAAGCCACAACCTTAAGACTTTATTAAGGCCTTTGTGATTATTTTGTAACTTTTTATTTGTTTATTGCTTTACTCAGCTCTAGGCATTTAGACTAATATTTTTCACAGCATATATCTGTGTCAAGATGAATTTGCTTGTAGGTAACACATGTGCATAATTTTTCTTGCAAGCTCTTGCTCACCCTGGGTCTAAGAAGGGACAGATCCAGACTGGAATACAATGGATGTGCTGGTTTTATGGCCACAGAAATTCAGGCCAGCTCTGCAGGAGAAACCTAGAATTATGAGGATTCAGAGGTAATGTAAAGTCATTATTTTCCCTCTTGACTTTTGGCTTTGAGGTTTGTGCTGTGTCTCCTAGAGGCACAATATAGAGTCTCACCTGACGTGCTCTGCACTGGAGTGCAGGATTCCATTGGAAAAGCCACTTGCCGTGCTACTAATATCTCTGCTCCAATTGTATCAGATTCCTCATGTTCCTTTGGGGCTTCATTCACGATCCCCTCTGGTGGGGTGTAATCTACTGCATCTCTGATCCATCTCTCCCTGTTAGGAGCTTCCTGTGCTACCTGCTGTCTTGCAACATCACAATTTACTACTGACAATGTCTCCACCAGTAGCTGAATATGATGACTCAGTGTAGCAATGTTGGCTGTTTCTTGCCAATATATGTTGCCAAAGATACATAGGCACTTCTTCCAGAATTTGTATTTGCCCCAGAAACATGGGGAGGGGGAAAGTCTCAGGAGGCACAGCACACGCATTTCTGCATTGGTGAATGTGTCAGTCCCATCTCTCCGGGACGACATATTTCAGATGCATATTGGAAATAAAATGCATTGCTCTAAGCTTTTTTTATCCTTTCCCATGCAGAATGATGCCATTTAGAAGCAACTGATAGAGCAATTTATACTACACCTTTGACAAATTGGATTTAATAAACAGTAACAGCTTAGTACAGTTTTAACAAATCTGCTCATTTCTCCATGAGTTCACTCCTCCACTCCTGCCTTTGCCAGGCTCCTGGAGCCTACAGCAGCCCCTTGGCAATATTCAGCATTTAGACTGCGAATTGTCCTTTGTCTTTTAGGAACAAAAATACTCCCAGGCAGATTCTGGGTTTACCCTGAACTGGGACGTGAGTCATGATAAAGTAAAGGTCACATCGATGATTTGCAGCTTGATCCTGCAACCACGTAAGTCAATGCCTAACCCTTGGTCCTTTAGGAGAAGGAAGGATTGAGCCCACAGCTTTGTTATGCTATGCAGTGAAGGTATAGTGCTGCGTGCCTTTTCTGTTTCTTCACAAAGAAGCAACCTCAAGATCTTTTTCCAAAATTCTTCTGATTTGGTAGGGCAAGTAATATGAAGAAGTTTTTATCTGAGGCTTGGATCTTTCAGTAAATTGTTTTATTGGAGATCAGTTTGACTTTAGAGATCAGTTTGATTGTCATGCATTTTAAATTGAAAGTATCAGAACCTGCTTTTTTCTCCAATTATCTCCTCCTGTTTATTCAATATTTAATTAATGTATTAGCCACTTTATCTGCTTTTTCATAACTCACTGATTCAAAAATATTTTTTTTTATCAAAGAAGTCAATTATACAGGTGGATTCATTAAGATACTAGCAACACCTGCATGCAAATTATTTGGTGTTTGAGTAGATTTTGTTCAATGATGAAGGGCAACCCCATGACACAATCACAGTATGCCTTAGTCCCACTAACCAGTCAGTGCCCACTGAACCTGCTCCCCATGAACATGGGGGGTGTGGTGAAAGAGTCTTCATTTGTAATATGAACTCAAAGCTGCTAGTCATTCTAGTCTGAGTACACACAACAAGAAACATCTTTACTCAAGAGCCAGAGGTTTACTTTACCATGTGCCTGCCTATGCATTGCTTCTCTCGCTACGCATAACAGCAGTATCTCAGAGATTTTTACAGACTGCATTATGCAGTGTTTTTGCCAGTTGACCAATAATACTACCCCACTTTTTGCTAGGTACATGTGTGTTCATAACTACTTGAATCCCTCCCAGAGCATAAGATTAATAAAAATAACGTTATAAAAATGTCTTCTGTGCAGTTAATTTCAAATTGTTCCCTTTTCACCCCTATTATAATATCCTGAAGATTTTCCTTCAGGCATGGGCATTTTTACTCATGGATATACATTATTCTGCACCTATCATTGAGCCCCAAGGTCCCACTGTCAGCCAGAAAGCAAGTGACCAACCTGAAATCAATTGGTTCATACCCAAATTTAATTAAACTTCTCTCCTAAACTCTAGAGAAAACTGATTTCCCTCATTATTGCTTATGTGGATAATATGTAAAATTAATTCTCCTTCACTAAGTTATCACTGCATTGAGCAGACAACACAGATATAATGTTATTAAAAGTAATGAAATAGGTTCATCAGCAGTTAACGTTAATGTTTTGTGTCATTGCAATCTCATGTGCAGTTTAGGACAGAATTATTCAGCTTTGCAGCTGCAAGATGCAGAAGGTCAGCTGCTCAAGGATTTGCAAAGGTTTTGTCATAAGGCATTATTTACACAGAGTTTTCTGTAAACAGAAAAAGGAAGCAAAAATGGATTCCTCTTCCTCTCTGGGAGGTGACAGGAAGATCCCTGCAGTAGCACTGTAGGTCAGGAACACTGTCCTGGTGTTGCCTTTGCTAGTAACGAGCCACAGGTTTTCACAGAGCTTTCAAGGTCTCAAGGTTTGTCAGGATTCATTTGTCTGAATCTTTCTTTAACTGTCATCAACTGTGTTTTAAGAAAGCATGTGTTAGCCATAAGAGTTTTGCGTCTTATGACCCGTGCTAACAAGTACTATTGAGTATTGTGCTGTGGTGAATTAGGTATTTATTACTCTAATATAGCAATGTACTGAAGAGAAGAAACCTGGTGCAACAGCAGGTGTCTTAAGAAGTGGAGACACAAGACGTGATATAGAGGAGCAGGCAGGGGATGGTAAGAGATGAGAAACTGGTCAACACTGGAGACCCTAAGAGAGTATATAGCTCACCATGACACTGTTAAAGAAATGCAGATATGGAGTTGGACAACATGAAGTTTAGGTATATCAAAGACTGAGAATTTAACATCCATAGAATGGATCATGAATGTAGACACAATGCCCAGATGCAGACCAAGAAAAAGCAAGGTACAACAGCATGCTGAAAACTTATAAAATGGCCTCTAGTTAATCCAAAATAAATAAAGGTGAGAGGAAGGAGAAGCTGTTGATATCAGTACCATGGTCATCCCAGAGCAGAGTTCAAGAAGTTAGTGGCTTTTACTCTGATACACACACCTCGGCTGTTGTCACAGGCCAAGGACTGCCTGAAAGCATGTGGAAAAATATCTGGACTGTATCTGAATAGATCTTACTCATTAGACGATTTTGATAGGCAACGTAAAAAAAGGATCACAGGTGATAATCAAAGCTGAACTGTTAAATCTACATTATTTAACATGTTTAGGAGAGAGGCTAGAAAGTTGTAGTCACCAAGGTAATGACAACTAATTTAGTCTTAAACAGAGAGAAAGTCAAAAGCATTTGGCCTGCAGCTACATGATCAACAAAACTATTCACAGCTTCTGCTGACCACATACTCTAGAGGACAATAAATATTTGAGACGTGGCATAGAGGGAACATATCCTCAAATGCCTAGTGCTGTGCAGGAATCTGAGCCCAAGTTAGCACTATTAATTGTGGGAGTCATGCCACCTGTAAAGGCTTGGACACAGTCACCAGCTGTAGTAAGTGTCCAGCATCCTCAAGTCCGTGGCGCAGGCTGAGACTGGACCAAAGCAGTGGTGCTTTTGTTGGTGTGAATGTGACTGCAGTGTGTGTGCAATAAAAATAGCAATCTTGGTAAAATAGAAGTCTTGGAATAGAAACCACTAGCCACATGCTATGCCCATGCCACTCAGTAGATAAATTTTACATTTCTTGTCAATGAGTGGTATGGTTGAAGCTTTGAGGTTGCTAAGGACACTTCCCACGATCATTCACAAAGCCCCTTCACAGCAGGTGACTCCAGTGACCCAAAGGGTCCCTGCTTGGCTCCCCACACACCCCACTGACACACAGCCAGACCAAGTTTCCTTGCCAGTTCAACCCCAGAACAGTATTTTAAAGAAAGTTACAGTTCTTATTGGATGTCAGAAATATTTTGTAATCTCACAGAATGGTGGGGTTTTTTTCTGATGTCAGTAATATGAGAGTCCTTTTACCTATTTACACAGTGATGTGATCAGCTGGTTAACTGTGCCAATGCTCTCAGGCGTCTACTCCATATAAATGGCAGATAAATAAATTTATCTGTAAAGATCCTTGCAAAGTAACAGCAAGAGAGCTCAACAATCAAACTTAAGTGCTGAGATCAGCACATAAATTCATACTCAGTTTCTCAGACTTCTTATTTCGATATTTTAACCTGAAGAGTTAAAGGTGATTATAACAGTCTAGACAACGCTGGGAGATGGACATCTGTTTTGATCACCTTGATAAAAAGGAAAAGAAAGGCTTAATCTGCTGATCATCTGGAAACACAAGAATTAATTTCTCACAGGTATGGGAGATACCTTTTGGATATCTTTGGATATATTTTGGGATTGTGAGAGCTGGAAGATACTCTTCCATTCCTTGGTCTGCAGACCTTGGACAATTCAGAACAGATGTTACCAATCACAACAAAGCCAATCCAAAACAGGTTTTCTTCTCCTGTGAAAAGGATATCTGCTCTTTTCCTTTCTGTATTGCTTTACTTGTATTGTAAGCTTTTATGGAGGTACTCCTATCATTTCTGCTTTGGGTGCCTAACTTAGGTTAATAGAAAAGAGTAAATGCTTCCACAGTATAATCCATAGCATAAGTCATAGCATTTAAAATATCATGGTTTTTCCTGGTGATTTGCAAAGCTATATCCCAGTTCTGAGATGTAAAATTGTTCTCTGTATATCAGAAACAGGCTGCAAGTATGTTTTTTAGCTCTGGAATGGGAAGCATGGCTGCTACCTATTACTTCTTAAATTACTGAAATGCGAAAATTAAGGTGAATGCTAAATTCATGTCAAGGTAAATATGTTCAGAACTGGACAGACAGAATTAGTTGAACACGTGAAAGTTAATCATGGCCAAACTCCAGGAGGTATTTATGTACTACCTGCCTGACTTTTCCCTGCACTTTCAATTAAATTTTACCTTTATTTCCTCCTCCTAAAACACTACTGTGAAATATTGCTGCCACAGAAGTTACTATTCTTTCAAGGGAAATTGTATTTCAGCAGCAAGCCAAGCAATCTTTGTAGGGTTTCTGAGAAGTTATTAGTATCCTTCTGGATATTTCTATGAAAATGCAAAGTATAACAGTATGCAATGCTATCACTCTGCTATTCATGAAAAGGAAAAAGAAAGTAGATCAGTATGTGAAGAACACAGAACACTGGGAATGTTCCCAAATGCAGCCTCTGCTTAATCCATGTGAGGCCATATTTAGCATCCCAACAGAGGTGCTCCTTTTTGTATATAAGGATGCCAGACAGCATCAGCAAGAGGTGGAAGGCACCAAAACTTCGATTTCGATTTTTGTATCAAGTGGAAATACAAATAGTTTTCCCAATAATCTTACTGACTCTCAGGTGTTAGAAGTGTTCTAGGGAAAAACTGTGTTCATCAGTATGGACATCTCTTCTTAAGATATCTGTAGGCACTACATACATTCATGTACCATAATGTATATAAGGTTTCTGATGGATTCTTGGGTTTGTTAGCTTTGATTTTTTTTTTAAATTTTTAAGCTGGCTATAATGGTAATAATGACCTCAGTGCTTGGTATTTCCTGGGGACTAATTACCAGCTGGGATTAATGATCTGAAATGTAGCTGCAGGCCATCAACTCATCCCAGACAGCCATTAATCCTATGGAACTGCTAGTGCCTCTACTGTTATTGCTTAATTTAGTCTCCCTAATTTCAGCATAGCTTTAAAAACCCTGCTGCAGCCTCCAAGCAGCTCTGTATTTTATTAGCTCTGCATTTCTACTGCTGAGCACAGGTTGTTTTCCTAGCTGCTGATCAACTCTTAACTCTGAATAGACTTTATTAAAACTTGGTTATCAAGCTGCTGAGCATCTCCAGACATCTAAATATTTTATGCCTGTTTGCTTTGAGTGGCCCTGAGCAATTAATACATTGTTTCATTAGGAGGGTTTTTTACTAACCACTAAGTGACACTAAACACCTAATATATTTCACAAGAAGTTTGTATTCCAGCCATTGAGCAGCTTTAAACACTAAATTGGCGTCATACATTTAAAAAAGAAATCACTCAGTGTTATACATTTCTCACAAGTAATTTCCTGTCTCTACCCTTCTAAACATTATTCTTTTATTTTATGGGGTTTTTCTTCAGCTGATACATTCCCATTTAGCTTGCCGGACCTCCAGTACTGTTCAT
Source organism: Cinclus cinclus (assembly GCF_963662255.1). NCBI lineage: Eukaryota > Metazoa > Chordata > Aves > Passeriformes > Cinclidae > Cinclus > Cinclus cinclus. The sequence continues at coordinate 36,763,145 of NC_085048.1, read as the reverse complement.
TGAAAAGCTTGGAGCGTCACTGGAATTGGCTTTGCTTAATTTCCATCATCTAATACAAAGAAAAGATGACCCACCGGAGGCAACACAGACCTTAGTTTCCTTTCAGCAACAAATTAAGGGATTAGAAAATATTTGTGTTGTTCTTACCAAGGCAATAATTCAGACTTTAGACTTAAAAACAACCTGTGGTGTATCCCTGCATATACAACCACCAGCAGCCTGACAGTCCAAATGACATTGATTCAGTAGGTGCTCTTAACCATCGTCACAGGTCTCCAGCCCATTGCTGTCAACACCAAGATTGGCCAATATCTGCTCAGGCATTTCAGCACACAGACCTCCACACCGCTGTATTGAGTTTGTGTGTCAAGGCTTTGGTAGCAGGGGGGCTGCAGGGGTGGTTTCTGTGGGAAGCTGCCAGAAGAGCATTCTCCATGTTCAACAGAGTCAAAGCCAGGCCGCTCCAAGACAGATGTGCCACTGGTCACAGCTGGACCAATCGGCATGGTGGTAGTGCCTCTGGGATAATAGATTTAAGAAGGGGGGGAAATGATTGCACAGGAGCAAGTTGCAGCCAGAGAAGAGAGTGATAAAATGAGAAAGGAACAACTCTGCATACATCAAGGTCAGTGCAGAAGGAGTGGGAGGAGGTGTTCAGGTACTGGAGCTGACATTTCCCTGCAGCCCCTGGTGCAGACCACAGTGAAGCAGCTGTGCCCCTGCAGCCAACACAGATCCACAGTGAAGCAGATTTCCACCTGCAGCCCTCAGAGGACCCCACACCAGGGCAGGTGGATGGTGAAAGGAGGCCGTGACCCCATGGGAAGCCTGTGATGGATTAGGCTCTTTCCAGGACATGCAGACACTTGGGAAGAGGAGCCCACACTCGAGCAGGTTTGCTGGCAGAACTTGTGACTTTGCAGGGGTTCTGTGCTGGAGCAGCCTGCTCCTGCAGGACTGCAACCTGTGGGAAAGACTCACGTTGGAGAAGTTGGTGAAGGACTGTCCTGTGGGAGGGATCCCACACTGGAGCAGCCTGAGGAGACCTCCCCTTGAGGCAGAGGGAGTGGCAGAGCAAGGTGTGATGAACTGACTGCAGCTCTCATTCCTCATCTCCCCATTCTGCTGGCAGGGAAGAGGCACAGCAATCAGGAGGGAAGCTGAGCCTGGGAAAAGGGAGGTGTAGGGGGAAAGTGCTTGTAAGATTTGATTTTATTCCACATTGCCCTACTCTGATTTGATTGGTAGTAAATTAAATTCATTTTCCCCAAGTCACGTTTGTATTACCCATGACAGTAAATGCTGAGTGATGTCTCTCTGTACTTGTCTTGACCCATGAGCCTTTCATTGTATTTTCTCTGTCATGTCCAGCTGAGGAGGAGTGATAGAGCAGTATTCTTGGACATGTTTTCAGAAAAAATTACAAAGGAAAATACAAAATATTGTCAAGGGGCAGATAAAAATTAAAAAAGAAAAAAAAGAGATTTCTATCTTTCTAAAATAATCTACAAATGTGTCTTAAGACAATATAGGCATGAATTCAGAAGATTGGAATATTGATGTAACCAAACAAACACCTCTTTTGTAATTACTATTGCACAGGTAATGTTTTTATGTTTTTAGAGCTCAGCCTGATTGCACACACCATCTGTCTTCTAATATAACACAGAAATATTTTTTTTAATCATATCAGTTGGATTAACTGAATTCAAAATATAGGTTATATCATTACCTTAGAAATTACCCAATTTAATGGACATTGTACAGAATCATATCCAGTACAAATTTAGAGATATTTTACCAGGATGCACCAGGAGTGTTTTGTTTTGTTTTGTCTAAGTCTCCTCAGGTGCTCCTGGTATTCAGCAGTTCTGTGTTAGTTCTGCAGCAAGAATGGCAAGGTAATTCTTGCATTCAAATGGTATAGTGCAATATACTTCAAAACTTTGTAATAATATCTTGTCTTATAATATTTGGATTTCTAGTTATGCACCATCTTCAACTGCAATATCTGCGTGTGTGCTGATACAACAGGGCATGAGTTAAGGAATGAGCTAGTATGGGAGAAATGAGTGAAGATTATGGCATATGAGTGGAGATTATTACTTGGACAACTCCAGTGCTTTCAGTCCTGTGCATAAAAAAATATTACTTTGGGTGGTCTGGTTTGGCATACTTGTAACTCAGACTGACATATGTGTGGTGCTGAGTTTGTGCATCTCTGTGTGCAGGACTGCATACAAGAACACACTCGAATTTTACTTTTGAGCATCCAATCACTATTTGTTTCCTGAAGTCCTGTCAAAATTACCTGGTTCCCAGGAATCAGCTCTGGGACTATAGATTGTTACATCTGGACCGAATCCATTTTGGGCTATTCCTCATGGGAGGCTTGTGTTTGATGGGTTTTTTTACCTTCCAGGCACTGAAAACCCATAGATTTCAAAGCTGAATCACAATTTTTCTTTGGCATGCATATTTTATTTTGCATACACATATGGTTCTCATGCAGTTAATATTTTAAGTTTAGAAGGCCTAAAATAAACACAACAAAAATCAAAATCCAAGTTAAGACCTTTAAAAATAAAGGGTATAATGGAAATATAAACTGACCCTCAATTCTGTAAATACAGAAGCATAACTGTGTTGACTTTGGGTTAGGTTCAGCTCAGAGAGGATGAATGCAATATTTATTTCAGCATGAACTGCAAGCTTTGGAGTTACTGCAAGTTATAAGTGAAGTCAGTCCTATGATGATCAAAATCATAATTGAAGAATATATTGTCATGAGAGCAATACATTATTCATGTTGTATTAAAGAGGGAAATACATTATTCTTGTATTGAAAAAGAGGTCTGCCTCTTTTCTCTTACTGTGATTAATGCTCCAAATTTTTATGTATTTAACTCTTCCAGTGTTATAATTCTTGGACCTTTATAAGAAAGACATGTCTGCTACAAAAGAATAAAATGGAAAAAAAAAACCATACAATTTTACTTTCAAGAAGAGAGTTGTACTTTGCAAGTTAGTTTTTCAGCAGTATCTGATCAAATATGTTTTACTAATACAGTCTTAAGTGTTGGGTTTTAGTGGAGGTTTCTATACATAGTCCTGAAGTAGGTCAAAAGTTCCTTTGGATGTATGTGTCCTAACTAACTATTGACAAAAATTTGCACTGTGATGCAGTTTCTGGGGAAAGCCATGCATTTCACAAGTTCCTTGTCTGAGATGGTGTTATATGAACTTAAAACTACAACAGTTGCACTGACAAAACATAAAAATAGGAGAGATTTTCCTGTCTTTGCTGGTAATTAAATTTCATAGGACTGCACCGGTAAAAAAGAACATATTCCTCATTTGGCACAACCCAGCAAATCAAAGGAAAACTTCTCATCAGAATCACTTGTTTTAAAAGCAGTCATTTCTGCACAGGCTAAAAACCATTCTCCATCAGTACACTGGCACATCTCTGTGTGATGTAATTTTTAATATTTATTATTTAATGAAGACTAGTTCTTTCAGAAAGCTCATATTTAAGTTCTACTTTTGATCCAGTTGGTAACTACAACAAAGGTTTCCTCACTGATTTTCAACAAGTTGCCATACTGCAAACATTTTTGTTGTTTCTAATTGACATGGCCTTAAAGGATATGAAATAGACAGTTTGTGAATATCTCCTGAAGTTAAAGTAGAGATTAAAAACAACCTTTTCTTTCCCTATGATATTGTTCCTTCTACAAAGAGGTGTTTAACAGACAAGATCTCAGTCTTTTCACTTTCTCCATTCATCAGTATATTTCTCAAAGCTTTTGTCAGTCTTGCTCTTTTACTTTTTTTTCCCATTATACAGTTCTCATTTACTTTAGCTCTTTTCTCTTGTTATCTTAAAGTTTTTCCATCTAAAAAATCAAATTACACAGCATCTGCTTCTTAAGAATTTCTAAGATAACAGTGGTCTCAGTCAGCCATTCATTTCTTAAAATCCTACATTAACCTTTTGCAAATATGTTTCCTCTGAAAGATATCTTCCTGTTGGGCTTTGCACAGGCTGCTCTTTGTTCAAATTGGACACATGTAAGTCTTGTCTTAGGTCACAAATGGGAATTGAATCAGTAGTGTCTTCACTTTTTCCCAATGCTGAATGTAACAGCATTACTCCACCGTTTATTATTACTACTGACATATCTGTTAGAAATATCCCAGAGTAGAAGACAGTTGGGAAGAAAACAACCTTGAAATCAGAAGCAGCACAAGCCCATGTAGAAGACACAAGTGGTGTCTTGTTTCACGGGGTAGTGGCAGCACTTGGTTTTGGCATGAATCTGCATAAAATCTTAGAATTACACCTCTTAAAGGACGTGTTTGATGACTTTGTAACACCTCTCTGCAAGACACATCCCAGGGTACTGAAGGCACTCTTAAGATGCTTTGGTACTCCCTGTGCTCTCGTTAAGCTCATTTTTAACTAGGGGTGATATGTCTGTTTTCATGCCCTCTGTTTCACAGTTGTTTCAATACCCAGGTACAACCAATCATTTTCACTCCTTCAGTGGTTCAAGAAAGGCTTGAGAAACACTTGGATGAAAATTCAGATTTGTTCATGCAAAATGTTTCCAAGGAAACCATAACTCCTTTGCACCTCCTTCTCTGGAAAGTTGTTTATTCTGTTAGAATACCAATGTGGCAAGTAGTGACCAGTGTGTAACCTAAAATGCCCAGTCTCGTCAAGGAGAGTGTTACAGGGGAGAATGTGTACTTTGGAAATGAAAGTAATAACAAGGTAAAACATGATGAGTTAGAGTGTGGCTTTGAAAACTGCTAAAGCACCATTATTAGTTTCTGAGCCCAGGAAATTCTGATAAATGTGCAAGCAATCAAGAGTACAACCTGATAAACCCCTAGGTGTTCGCAACTTGCTGTTTGTAATTTGACAATCATTGTCTAAAATCCACTCTGCCATGGTAAAAATTACTGATCCAAATTCAGAAGTGAAGAAAGCCACCAATTTTTCCCCCTTTGTGGAAGCAGTGCATGAGCACTGTGCTCCTTTTAATTCACTGAAACTAAGGTCATCAATTCATGAGCTAAATAGAAAGGCCGTCTGATGGTTTAACTTGAGCTTGACCACCAGACCACTTAAACTAGGTGTCTTAAATTGGGGATCACACATAGGTTACACTTCTCCTACCATTCCCAAGGTTTTCAACCATGTTGCAAGCTGAATTTGTTTCACTTGTAATAAACAGTTCCCCTCTCATTTTTATTACATAATTTTAAATCCACTGTTTAAATGTCAGAGTACTGTGTCACTAACTGTCATAAAATTCTTTTAAATTGAAGAAAAATTCTTTTTCCTTGTTGAAATGTTCACATAATAAAAATTATCAAGATTAGAATGCATGGATTTTTTCCCAGAAATGTCTTACATTTTAATAAATACTCTGCAGGTTCCCCACAACTTGTTCCTCTTTTTCACACCTCCATTTAACAAGTCTTCTTTGTGGGGATTTAGAAGCATCCGTTATAGCACACTCCATAAAACTTTCCATGAGAATCAAATGCTAGAAAAGGAATTTGGAGAAAGCATCAGGAATATGGCACATAGAGGACTAGAATTTTTACGCCTGTTCTTTAAAACACTTTTTCTAATTTAAGACCAGCTTATTTTTATGGGCTTGTCTAGCTGGCAATTAGCCAGCATTCAGTCCATGGAAAACTTTCTTTTTGAAGACAGTAAAGGAGTGATCAGTGAGAGCAGCAGTGAGATTAACTCAGCTGGTTAGAGCATGGTGCTAATAACCCCAGGTTTGGGGTTTGATCTCCACGTGGTCCATTCACTTCAGAGTTGGATTCAATGATCCTTGTGGGTCCCTTCCAGTTCAGAATATTCTGTGATTCCTCTCTGATTTATTTCATCCTTCCCCCTACTGAAGTAACTGCCCTTCTATAGCTCCCTCTTCCTAGCTCATGACAGAGACTGTGCAGAGGGCACCACCTCTAACCAAGACCCCAAATTTCTGCCCTCAGCTCCTTTACACCAGATTTAGCAGAATTAGACAAATATAGCAGTTTTAGAAAACAACTTTCATTTGAGATAGGGGCTTTTAGTAGGACATCTGGTTTGACTTGGAACAACAGTTCAGCCAAAAAACAGTTAAAGCTCTTGTGATATAATTAAACACATCTGTGAAATGTATTGAGTAATATGAAAGGTTCAGTAATATTGGGCTAGGAGGACTCTCAGGAAATGAGGCAGCTAGCCAAGACAGTCTTGAAGTCTGGAGAAGAAAAATCTATATGTACAGAATGCAGATTTCTTATATATACTTTAATTGAATCACAGAAGTGAATGTATGTGCCAAACAAAATTAAAGCAGATCCTTTGAAGGGTCAGTGTAAAGATGCACAAACAATAGCTGTCAGGAAAAAAAAAGATGCAGAAATTGAATTTTAAAAGTATGGAGACCAAGAAATTTTATAAGAAAATATTGTGTTCTTCTGGTAAGCAAGCTTCAGCATGAGAAATTTTATGAGATCCTTTGCAATATTATTAAGTGGCAGTCAATATTAAAGTACCTTACCTTTCCTGTAATTATTTTAAGATTTCTTGTCCTAGGTAATCAATCCATCGAGGTTCTGCTACAAAGTCAGATTGTCAAAAACAGAGGTGCCAAAATTCTGTTACAAAAGGGTACTAAGGTAGGTACTAAGAGGGTACTAAGGAAGATATCTAAGGAAGGTACTAAGGAAGATATCAGAGTTCATTTACAGAAATTATTACTCTTAAAACTGAAAAATTAAATTTCAGATACTGAGGATGGAAATAATTAAAGGAAAATATCCTATGAAGAAGTACTGGAAAGGTTATGGCCTTTACATCATCACAAACATGTTCTGGCACAAATCCTTTCAACATATATGTTTAATGTGTAACAGTGAGAGAGCAGCTGAACAAGATGAAACAAACTAGAATGAGCAAATGTGGAAAGGGCTTCTATCACTGAAATTCTTTTATATTAAGAATGTTAAAGATCCTTCAACGCAGTTTTGTGGAGAACATGAACAATCCTTTCTGTCTCTCTGTAGCAAATGGAAACTTAATTTCTTTCTGTAGCATTTAGGTTTATGTAACTAATTCAGTCGATGTGACTGAATCGCACTTTGTACTGTATTTTATCATTATGTTTTACCAATACCTCTCTAATAGAATCCCATGAACATTTTGTTTGTTGGATTGATTTGTTTTAAATAGCAGGATCCTAGATTAAGCACATCTGCATGTTGAAAGAATGATTCAAAACAGAGTATCTAGGAAAGTCTGCAAAGTCACAGTTGTGGGGTGATAACTAGATTATATTTGTAACTTTTATTTGGTCTCTTATTGGACTCACATTTGTCTCTCATTACACCCTTTCTCATGAGAATTCAGCCATCACAGTTTGATTTGTTCTCTATTTGTGCAAAAGAAGTAAAAGTATGGCTGGGAATGATGCTGCAGCAGCACTGACTAGGATCTCTAAATGCTTTAATGTGATGCCCAGAAGAACTTGCTTCTGGGAACATCAGGCAGAGAAATTAAAAACATGAGTGATTAAAGCACATTTCCTCTTTGGAAAGTTGTTGTATAAACATGGAAGTGCTTTAGCCAACAGATGTGTAAACTTTGTGCCTTTTGAGCCATTATATTTGCTTATCTAAAGAACATGATTTATTATATTTTATTCCCATGAACAAAGCAATCTGGGATGCACATACATAGTTAGAAATAAGTTAATCCTGACTTGCATATGATTAAAATAATTTTAAACTGAGGGACAACTCTGAAATGTTCAGTTCATAAGCATACTACATCCTAAGTATGTATGCAGTCCCAGTGAAACAATTGTGTAGGTATACATTAAGCAGTGACTAGGGAAACATTCAAATATCATAAAAGAGGTTACTGGTCTCTGTTGAAGTAGATAAAGTAATAGCTTTGGAATTCAGAACAGTTAAAACAGCAGCCTAACATGAGAAACACTCATACTGCAATTTGAAAAGAGACAACAAAATAAACTGAATAAATCGGAAGAGAAAGAAATAGGAAGACAATAGGTATAAAAATTTGCAATGCCATCTTTTAGACTGTAAACACACTTGTAGGTGACCAAATTTCCAACAAGATCATTTTTCTGTTCACTAACAGAACAACCTGTTTGACCTTCTCACTATTACATGTGTTGATGGACTGACTATTTTACATCCTCCTCACAAAATACCAAAACTAGAAATGGAGGAGATTGAAAACAGCTAACACACCAAATTGAAAATGTTGACTAGGTGAAAGTCACAGACTTTGCTGGAATCCTTTCTGGAATATATGCAGAGGCAGAGCAGTCCATGTTTCACTTCTGTGCTAATCATTGTAAAAATTCTGTGAAATGTCATCTACGAACACATTCCCACAGGAAAATCATTCTGTGAAAAAAGAAGATAAAAATACAATCCATACTTACAGAATTTACAGTACACTTAAAAATTTACTAATTCTTTAGTCTATCTATACACAAAATGACAGGAATGGGCTATTAAAACCAAAGCAGATTGAAATTGATAATTTTTCTGTGCACTTTCCAAAGAACTGTCAAAGCCTTTGGACAGAAGTCTCTTCTTATTGGGAATACTGAACCCTTGGCTACTCATCCTAATTAAAATATAATTAGGTAAGTGTAATTAGGTAATAATATCACTAAAAACACTTAGCCTGTTTTCCACAATTGAAGCTGCAGTTGAGCTCACTATGGCATAAAATTCTGAACTCAGATCTCCTGACGCTAATTGCATCTTCACCCCAATTTAATCTGACATGTAGGCAGAAGCCTAGGGCTTCAGGGAATATTTATGGTATGAAATATGAAAGAGATCTGGGAAGAACATCCATGACCTGTGTGGTAGATGTGCAACATAGTCAGTGTAAATACTGGCTGCTACAACGGGTATATACTTCATACTTCAGAAAAATATTAGGTAATTTCAAGGAAAGATTAAATAACCCATTTAGTCCTTGAGGCTTCCTCAAGGACTAAATTTTAGCCATCTGAGAGACAGATAAGTCTTTTAAAGTAGTTTTTTTCACTGCCTCTGTAGTCAACAAAAAGAGGTAGGAGATCAAACAATCATTCATCTCACACAAGTAAGTTTAAAACGAATGGAAGGAACTGCTTTCTTCCTCAACCTGGACTACCAAGAAGAGCTGGCAAAAAGTAATTTTGACTAGATGCTGAGCTTCTAAGACCAGTAAAATGACATGGAACCTGCCACTGCTGCAGAAAATGTCTCCAGCTACCAACTCACCATCAGCTTTTCATGTCTAAGGCAGTAAACACAAAACACTGGACAGCCTAAATCAAGCATCATGTGGCATCTGTCACCTCATCAGAGTTTCAGGTTCACTGAAGAAGCCCTCAGAAGTCCATTCCACAGTGGATAGTGGAACAACTCCACCTTTCCCAGGCCAGTCACATTACTGTCTTATCTTAGTTGCAGTCTGATATACCTGGAGCAAACCTCAGGGCTAAAGGAACACATATGTGTGTGTGCATGCACACACAAACAACGTCACTGTGTACAAACATCTGCAGTAAAAATGCCCAAGCCCTCAGGTCATGCCAAGTAGGAAGCTCTAGTTAACACTGGCACCACCCACAAACTGCTGCAGACAGAAGAAGCTGCCATCAAGCTCCATGGCAAAAAATTCCTTCAGGACAACCTGCTAGCTATAGTGTTTTCTTAGTCTGTACGACTATGAATGTTGTGCATGCCTAGAGAAAAGCACCTTAGTGATAAACAGCCACTCCAGTTTAATATATGCAAAACTAGGGTGCTGGTGCCATTCAGACAGGCTACAAAGAGCTGCTTGGACAAATGAACTCATCTCCCAGCCAGAATAAAAGCAGCTTCTTTTATATTATGTCATTCAGCTTCTGTGAAGTCTTCAGAGCCTGCTGAATTTATTGGTGGTTGCCAGTTATTAATGTGTGGTTGGCCGCGCAGGATCATGGTTTCCTTTTCCTGACTGCAAATGCTTTTTCTACCCCTTTATCATCTCACACACTCCAGCCTGCTTCTGTGGACCATTCCAAGGTTTGGAGCTTATTGCCAACTTTTAAAAGGGATAAGCCCTCACCTACCACAATTATATCATGATCTGCAATGATAAATGGACTCCTAAAGGAAAATGCATGTTGAAAAATTAAAAAAAAATAAAAAACAAACATAAAAGGACCACCCCAACAGAATATAAGAATAAAATAATCGTGTTTATCTGAGTAAAAACACCCTGTTCAAGATATTGTAAAAGTTAAGTCAGTTACATAGTGAGATATTAGAGGAGAGCAGAAAAATGAAAAAAAGGTTTTGTTTGTGATTCTGCCTTCATATGAATAATGCTCAAAAGTCAAGAAGCAGAACTGGAAATGGTTGGGTACCAAGAAAAATAGCTTTGTACTTTTTGCCTTCTCCAGGATGTCAAACAATATATTCACCTTAGCTGGCCTTAGTTTTTATCATTCCTTGTAAATGAAATCATACACAAAAATATATTGATGGCAAAAATGCTGCTCACTAATTAAATTTAAAAATCATTATAAATACTTGACATTAAAAGATTTAAATTCATTTTTTGAATCCTAATGAGTACCTTTTTTAATTTAGTATGGTGTGTATTTCTCTTGAGGATCTACTGAAGATAGAGAGCATTAAAAAAATAATTGGCTTTAAACCCTGGTAGATTAATGTTTTGTCATGATTTACACTGTCTGTTTTGTATTCAGCTCTAAAATTGTTTTCCCCTCTCTGAATCATGTATTGATAATTCAAATGTAAGGTTCTAATTGTTATAATAATGAGAGCTATATAAGTTAATCACCACATTAATGTCTTTTTTTTTTTAATAATCACTTTACCACATGCCTGAACAATCTTTTGGTTAAAATTACAACATTACAACATTTTCAAGAGAAACAATATCCTAAAGCATATCCTGAAAGAACAGACAGTCATATTCTTCTGTGACCAATGGAAAAGTGGATAAAAATTATGAAACTCTATTACACTTTGTAGTATATTATTTTAATATTTTGTCTGAACATAAAATATTTATTTTTTTAAATATCTCAGAAAATCAGCACTGACCAGATTTTACATCTTGCTATGCATTTATCTTTCATTTAAGTAAGAAATAAATCATAAAAAATTACACAAAACATTTTACTAGGAAAAGAAAAAAAAAAAAACCCAGTCAATTTTCCATCAGTCATACCTAAGAGCCTCTTAGGTCTTCCTCTTTGAAGAAATACATTAAAGGGGGTTAGAGGTTTTGCAAATAAATTGGTTGGCAAGCAATATCAATGGTGCCCTGGATTGACCTCATCTATAATTGTTTGCATATCATTGCAGTAAAAGCGACAACGTGTTTAATCTCTGTGTGTTTATTTTGATCTATATATGGACCTTAAAGGTCAATGTGATTTACTCACATTTACTGTTGGTTATTAAAAATGCTGAATAAAGTGATGGAAAGGTGTTAGAAGGCATTTGCAATTAGGAAAGAAAATGACAGTCTGCATGGAACTGCTTACTCACAGTTTTATCACAAGGTGTTTGGGGTTTTTCTACTCTATTTTCACAAAGCTTTATAAATCCCAGTTTGACAGAAATACATCATGCATTTTTTGCCTTCAGTAAATGGTTAACAATTATTATAACTATTATAAAATTATGGGAATGGAGAACACAAGGAATATAATATTTTGCACTGTCTTGATTTTGGGTTTGGTTTGGGTTATTTTTTCCCTGGGAAGTTAAATTACATTGTTAAAACTACTGGATTCTTACCAAAACTAAGGAGGAGTATCAGAGTACTCCCTAAACATCAACTCACCGAAGTAAAAAAGTTTCTTATTCACTTCAAGAGATTTTGGTTTTCTCTGTACACTGAAAGAGATTTCCAAGTCACAAAACCTAACATTCAATCAGAGAGAAATTGCTCAGCTTTCAAATTTAAAGTGGATTCTACTTTACTATTCTGTCTTACTCAGTATTTTACTCCATGAGGAATTTCTAAGTGAAATGAAAATAAGAGAAGAAATGAACGGTAGACTAACGAAGTCAAAACAAAAAACATGAAGAAAAAAATAATATGAAGACAGAAAAAAAAGAAAAACAGAAAAAAAATAAAGCAACAAATGAAAGTAGGAGGAAGACATAAAATCTTAAATTCAATAACCCATTAGCAAGTCTGTAACCTTAAACACATGAATAGAGGAGAAGAAATCAAAGTTCCATCCAAACCTTTGAACTCACTATACCCCAAATGGAGCATCTTGCTGAACCAGTTCCTCTGAGAGCAACAGATGATGGGGAGGACTGATCTGAGAAAATATTTTTCCCAGTCTCAAGCTTTGACCAAATCTGATTGCAACACCACAACTGGAGATAGTTTTTTTTTAAATTAAGAACTTGCAGCTTTTCAAAATAGATTAATGCCTGATTATGGCTAAGCAGTGTTTAGGGAACATGGTCAACATTTCTTGTCCTAAATCCAGAAGTTTCTCAAGAGCAGTGGCAATAGTAATTATTTTTAGAGATTGAACTGGATCATTCATGTAAGTAATAGATAAGTAGTCACAAATTTTCAACTGAATTGTGACAGAACTGAGAACTCTATGAAAACATAATTTTTACTGAGCTTTTTTTCTGCTACAGCTACCTAAACAAGGTCTTTAACTGGGGACTTTGCGATTCAGCATCAAAACCAGCTGATTTACTGAACCCAGTCAGAATGGTTCCTGGCAGAAAAATTAAAATATATACTTATAATTTATATTTATAAATTATGTTTATACCTGAAAGGGCATAAAATTCCTGCTTTGCAGCTGCTCCACAAGCATATTTTTGCATGCAGGATCTCAGGATCATATCCTACAGCACTGACAGAAAGACCCGGAGCAATGCCATCATCCTAAGGCTTACATTTTATTTACAGCTGAGGATAGTCAGATTAGGAGTTTTTCTCTATAATTTCCTGGCTAATCTCCTACATACAAAATCTCTGGTAAGCTCCTAAGAAAGTTCCTGCTGTGTACCTCCTCATTAGAGCCCCAGGATACCAAAACATTCAAGTTCAGCTTTAAACAATACCAAGAGGTCTAAAACATATGCTGAGGTGCTCTGCAGAATCAGGACTTGGAGCTGGAGCTTTTCATGGAGTCAAGAGATTTCCTGCCCTCAATCCTTGTTTTCGAATGCCCAGTACTGCAAATCATCTTAGCTGATTTCACCACCCAGCCAAGTGGTAATTTTGCTGTTTGTTACTTTAAAGTGGGAGATTGTCTAGCAAGCATACTCAATCATCTCTCTTGATACATCTCCTATTTCACTAAATACCGTGAGCTACAGAGCAGTCACTCTGAGAAGTTGTATCTCCCCAGGGTGCAACAGAATTGTAAAATGCCAGTTGCCATTTATTATTTGTTCCTCTAAGGGACAAGCCCCTTTTGGCCACTAGTAAAGGTTTGGAAATTCCTTGATTCGCTGCAGCCCATTTAAACCATGTACCCAGGCCAGAGTTACTACAGCCCTCCTAGCTAGAAAACAAGCCTCACAGGGAGCCAGGTGAAAAATTCCTTGCTACCATCACTATAAGCAATTCCTGCCTTTCATCATCCTTTCCCCAGGGGGAAAAGCAGCCCGGACAATCTGATGGATGTTTAGGTTACCACAGGCCTGATGCCCAGGAGCACGCACAAGAGTTCTTTGCTGCAGTCATAGACCTGGAGCAGAGAGCAGATGAGGAATGGAGCAAAAGCAGTGCCCTTTACACGTCACATTTCTGTACTCTCATGCTTCTTTCAGGCTCTGTTATCAAATGCACTTATACACCTGCAAGTGGATTTTTAGATAGAACTAGGATAACCACTGATTTATCTATGAGCCTGTTGAAGAGATTTGATAACTCTCAGGACAATAACATACCTGAGAGCAATTATTCATGAAAATGCATATTTAGTTTTGACTAAAAAATGTGATTGTCACATCCGATTTACTTCCTTACTCACCAAGTCAAGGAAATAAATGGACCCAATTAATAATATGAAACTGCAAACTCTACCAAATAACTTTCAACCAATTAATATTCATCTTTTTACTTCATGCACTTTCTAGCAGTTTGAACCCAAACTTTTCTTAGAAAACAAAAATATTTGAAAGCAGGCAATTATCTTTTAGCAAGACATTCCTTATCCTACAAAGACACACTTGATATGGTTTTAAAAATAGTCCACATTAATTTTAAGATAAATATTTCATCCAAATTATGTTCTTCTAGCAAAGCTTAATTTGATTATTTATATGTGTCTGGGTAACTAAGTGCTTTCTTTGCTTTCAGAGTTATCCCATTTTGAAATATTAGGTGTATAATTGCTAAGTGTACTTTTCTATTTACAGAAAAATGCCACTAAATTTCTCCCGTCCATCTCTAAAGTTTTGGCAAGAGTTGATACAACTGTGGTATCAGGTGATTAATGGAATGCAAGTAAATGAGTAATTAATCAAACCACATAAGAAAGAATAAAAAATTATGCAGAAATTACAAGAATCATTTAAACTCCTTGTGCTTTGGCACCAATGAAAACAGACCAGGGAAAAAGGTTAAAAAGTTCATGAATGTGCTCCAATTAATCTGTATGCACACTGCAATGCTCTTTAGTTTGGTTCATTTAAATCTGAAATTCCCTTCCCTGTTGATGTCAGCTAGTTAGCCAAGATGGTGCATTACTGTTATGATCACTGCAGTGCATATAATTTAGATTTATCTCTTTAGGGACTCAGCTCCTCCCCCTGCTAGCTAATATGCTCACCATGTTTAATGATGCAAAAAATTTCCCTGAGTACAGGTTATTTATCTTTATCAGAGGCTGCTTTTGGCTGGCTGTCAGTTATCAGCCAGAATATTTGTTCCTAAATGGTTTGTACTCATCCATATTCCAGGGCAATTCTGAGGCCCATATTATCACTGATGTTTGCAATAAAAGTGTTTCAGTGCTTCAGATACACCTTAGTAATACTGATTTATGAGTCTGGACTGGCTGTATTTCTGATGCGGTGATATGAACCCTGAAATATGTGCAACTGTCATGGAAGTGAAATATCTATCAAAAATCTCGGAAACAAAACCCACTTGTAGGGGTCTTGAAGAAACATGAGGAATGAAGATATTTCTTTGATGAAGATATTTCTTTGAATACATTTTGAGGCGGATGAGTCAGAGGTGTGGTTTTTTAAACTGAAGATCTGTAGAAAAAAAAAAGAAAATTAAGAACAAATCAGTGAAAAGAAGACAGATGAAAGTGTGAGGTAAAGGACCAGTGAGAACGAGACAAGTCTGGACAGAGAGGTAGAGAGAATAAAAGGAAAGAAACAAGAAAATAAATAAATTTGACTGTACCAGAGGAGTGAACACTTTGAACCTATAAGACTGAAAATGATAGCTGGAAAAGCAGGAAATTTAAGTTTTTCACTTGAAAGCACTTGCCTGTACAGCAACATGAACTAGCATCCATTTTAAAAGCAAGACACAGATATCCCGAGTGAAGAAAGGGTTCAAAATCCTGAATGTAGATCTGCAGCACAGACATGAGCATTATGCTACAGTTCAAGGATGAGACCAGTGAATCTGGCAAGTAAGAAAGAATAAAGACATGAAGTAAGTAAATTTCAATTTTTTTATAGTTTTGACTAGGATGACAAAAAGGGCAGCAACTGCTGTCAGATTTGATGTATGCAGTATAATAGGCTGGATTTTGTTTTCATGGCATGCAAACATCTGTGGCACAGAGATTCCCAAGCTCTCAGCAACCAAGCCTGTTGCAAAACTAGAAGCAAGAAAGCCAGACGTGCTATCCTGCTGTCCCCAGGGTGGCATGCTGAGATAACACAGCTTCACTGCTTCCCAGACCTGAGCTCATGCCTGAGCTATGCTGGAGAGCCACACCAGCTTGCTCAGTGTAAGTTCAGGTGTCTCCAACAAGAGACATACTTCAAAGAGTAAGAAAAGTTAATTCCCCAGTTTAGATTCCCTCACCAGTGTCTATTAAGATACAATAACATCCAGCACCATTATTCTCTTCTTCCTATCTGTGCACCCACTTGGTAAGGTAGAGTAATAGAATCATAAAATCATAGAATGGTTTGGATTGGAAGAGATGTTAAAGATCACCTAGTTCAATTCCCCTTCCTGAGGCAGGAACACGTTCCACACAGACCAGATTCTTCAAAGCCAGTCTCACCACCAGAGAAGATGCCATCTGTAATTCAAACAAAATTTGGTGTTAAAACTGCCACATAAAAGGTTGCCTTTGACTCAGGAATGTGTATAAATGCTGACTGAATAATTTTTGTTCCGAAGCATTTGTCTAGCAGACAGGTGCTCCCTAGGGCCAGCGCATGCCTACTACATCATGGACACAAAGGATTTTGTAACCACCCACTGCAGTCATTATCCTTTGCCTAGGCTTACACACATGATGGCCATTCTTCCAGCTGCAGTTCTGCCAGCAAAGAAAGCTGGCATTCAGGAGCTCATGGAATACAATCAGAATTCATGGCCAAGTCAGGTCTGCGGGTTGAGTTGCTCACCTGCTCGTCTCTCTTCCCCCTTGTGCTTCACATTTCTCTGTGGGCCAGGTCTACGTGAGGGTAAGGATCTGTGATCAAAAATATCTCCTCTGCCATCCTGAACTAGAGGGTGCCTGCTTATCGAGGAGGCTGTTAACAATAATCCATTTTTCCTTAATATACCACAGAGCCAAACAGGAACACCAGAAATAGAGTGAGTAGCAGGAGAGGTTCAACAGAAGAATAAACCCCTTTATTGGCTTCTGAGAAGATAAAATGCCTAGCCAATCTGAATACATCAGATCTGGATACATTTCCTGAATCCTTATGGTGAAAATGAGAATGTACCTTGGATACATATAAAAACATTGCAATGGACTTTCTTGGTTTTAAACTGTTTGCAACACTGAAGCTGTTACAGGTTCAAATTATTTATGACGTTTTTAATATAGAAGAAAAAAATATCATAACACTGTGTAAAATATGATTAATTTCCTTCAAAAGATTCTTAAGTATTTTCAGTTTACATCAAATACAAATGTTAATATCTCAACCAGAAAAAAGAGGGTGTAGAATGGAAATACAGCACACATATTTGGAATCCACTTTTGTTGCTCTAAGATGATATATTTGTTTGATTTCTACCATGACATGCTCTTCCTGCTCTGAAGTTTTCCAGAAGTCTGGATTAATGACAAAATGATCTCCAATATAAACTTCTACAATGATAATAACATGTGGTGGCATAGACAGAATACTACTACAGTACCACTGAGAGCCTCTGACAGCATGACATAAATGTGCAGCACTCAAAAAAGAACTTAATTTGTATTTTATTTCCAGTATTACTGAGGTAAATATTCAGGGCTTAACTAACTGACCATTTAATGCTAATAGGATGATACTTAATATTCACGTGCGACAATAAGTATTTGAAATACTCACTCTGTGGTGTTAGATAAATTCCCTATTAGACCCTTCCTTGATAATGTGCATATTGTTTCTAAAGGCAATTTCTGAATTATTTAGAAAAGACACGTTTTTCTACTGAGACATAAAATGAACTGCAGATTTTCTTCAAGTTCTTATTACCACTAGGTCTAGACCAAATTATGGCCAAATTATGGTGAAAACCCTTGAATAAAGTAATTTCACAAGAAGCTGTTAACCTGTTAAAGCACCAAGAAATACAGATCAAACTGAAATTAGTTTTAGTTGTATGCTTCTTGATTCAACTATTTAGATAATGTACTTTCATTTAGATCAGCAGCTAAACGTGTGAAGGATAATAGCCTTTCTTGTGCAGGTATAATGAGACATCAGAGCAGTGGTACAGAATAGCAGCAAAGAAGAAGGGGAAAAAAAGAGTTCTGATGCCTGAAGTTTTCTTGTGACAGACCCCTTTTTGAAAGAAGATGACTATGGAAGCAACAGGTGTTTATGTCAGACACTTTCATACAGCTGGAAAACATGAATCTGTCACCTGATGAAAACTGATTATTGGGCCATCAAGCTCAGAAGTGAAAATTCTATGCTATTGATGGAAAAAATGCACAACATAAAGAGAGAAAGATATTTATGCATGTGTCATCTCTTTTCTTAAGCAAAAACAAGCAATTTGTCAAGTTCAAATTTCTTCCCTCCTCCATCTTATCATACATAAAATCAGATCAAAAATGTTAAAGGATGGATGAGACAATGTAAGCATACTCTTCACTCTAAACTTCCTCTATCTTTAATATGTCTTCAAGAAAATCCAGTTCAAGCGGGCAATTTATTTTCCAGTGGTAAAATATCTCCTTTAAGTACATTAATGTATATGACAATAGTGATAATCTGATTTTCTTTGAGTATTTACATTGCATCTTAACCACCCATTCTTTTACTTCCCTAACTCACTTTGTTTTTATATCAGTTGACCTCAATACACTGTAGAAACACTTCTAGCTTCCTCAATTTTTATATTTTGCATCAAAATTTGCATGCATGTCATATACTACTCCAAAAATATTATTGATCTGGACCCTGGAACAAAGAAAAAGTCCTGGGAAATTTAATGTGAAACTTTAGCCTGTACTGAAAATAAATACTCCATACAGAAGGATTTTGATGAATGGAAGTCCTTAACCTGGGATGATATTATCAACTCTATTACTATGTGAGCTAGCAAAAATGCAGCATTTCTATTTTTCAAGATCTATCACTATTTCAAAAATTTTCTCCACTAAAACTTAAATTAATATTTCTATTTTTAGAATAAAATACCAGGTGGAGTGCATCCATTCAGTTGCCTTCAATGGATTTATTGTTTTGTTTGGTTGCTCATTTTTTCATCCTGTACCAATGGTGAGTCATTATATGCCATTCAAGGCAGGGCACAATGTGGTGCACCATTTGTTAACTGTGCACCCCTCCTGGTTTGCTAGGTTACATGAGATATGTGTGCAAATTTAGCATACCACGAGGGGGCCAACATGTGAATTATGCACATAGATATTGTTCTTTTCGTAAACAGAAAGAAAAGCTATGATATACAATCTGTTTAACTTAATTTATATGTTTACCTACTTAGCAATGCCATAGATCAAACCCTAGGATTGCCTGTTTCTTTCCACTTACCAGCATGAGCAGTTTTGCACTACTCTTGGTTTCGTATCATAGGAACCTTCAAATAATTTGTATCTTGGATTTATTTTTCATTCTGCATATGAAACATCATTACAAGAACAGCAGCTAAACAGATACTTCAGGCAGCATGTTTTTTAACTGAGTTATTTATTTTCTGTTTCCAATTGATATTTCCATAAAAAAAGTTTAGTGTGCAGCACTTTGTGCAAAAAGAGTTCAACTGGCTTCTGTATACTAACTAAAGGTCTGCCTATTTCAGTAGCCCAGGAAAATTGTTCCTGGGATATTTTGACCACTGGTATTTTTTCTTATTGTTGCTGTTGCCATTATTATTACAGGAAGTTAAGGTGAGACCTGGACCCTGCTTGGACTCAGCACTGCAGAATAAAGGACAGACCAAAAGATAGGGCTGCTAACACTGCTGAATAGAGCAGAAAGGAATCCCAAATTTTTCAGTCTCTAAGACAGAAGGTACATCTTTCTCTCTTGCATAAAGGATTTGAATTAACTTTTACCTACTATATTTCATATGTGCTTTAGCCATTGGGGAGGGCTTTTATTCTTTTTCTTTCAAAGTAGGCATGATCAGAAAAGATAAAAGGGAAGACAGCAAATCTCTCTAGGGAATTAGAAGGATGTATTGCAAGCTACTATTAACACTACACACTTTCTTTTAGGAAGAAAACATTGAGGGAAAAAAGCTTTTGGGGATTTTTTTGCAAAATGCTCTTAGAAGCTATGAGAGATACAAAATATCATAACAATGTGTTAGAGTCAACAATAGGGTACAGGAGATTGTCTTGATAGCTTACATAAAATTGAAAGCTCATGCTCTTAGATATAGAAAACAGATGAAAGAATTAATTCTTTCATGTAGTGATAAATAGAAATACAAGTTAGCCTACCTGGCTGGCATTCCAAAGCTGGGAATAGGAAATAGAGGAGATTCACTTACTATAGCTGATATTCTGAAACCACCAGCAGGCTGTCTATGTATGTATGTATGTATGTATGTATCTATCTATCTATCTATCTATCTATCTATCTACCTATCTATCTACCTATCTATCCATAAAGATGAATTGCAGGATATATAATGTGAAAAATGGAGCAGATTAAAGTGTTTTTTTTTCTTTTGTTTTGCCTTGACTGTTAGCAGTAATGTAATATACATAAATTTTCAGAACTTCTGTATACAAATTTATACTAAACATTAACTGTATCATGGGTAGAAGTGTGCTTTTTAATAAAGAGTCCAGGAGAATAGTGTACTTTTTGCTAGGATTTCTTGTGTGGATTTTTGTATTTCTATTGTCCACTGCACTTTCCATCCGCCTTACTTCATTGGTTTGATTATTTCACAGGAGGTTTTTTGTGAGTTTCTTGTTGCTTTTTATCCACTCTCACAAAATATTGATTATTCTTAGTTTCCATTGACTTGAGGAACATCAACAAATACCCTGTCTTACAGGGGAGTTTAGTTTCTCTGGTGTCTTCTGTTTTGAAAAAATACTATTATTTCAATGCTTTGTGGGATCAGAGATCAAAGCCCAAAGTGTCTTAGATTCCACACACAAGGACACATCCATGCAGAAGTGGGATTCACCCTATGGAAAATCTCTGTAATTTTTTTTTTTTAATCCTGAAACAGAAGCATAAAAACTTAATCACCCTCCAAAGATATGCTAGAAGGCAATGAATGGTCTAATGAAGCTTCAATTTATATCAAAACCAGTGTCTGATAAATGTGAACTTTAAACTCCCATGAGACACTATTGCAGCTCAGCTAGGTAGAGGTTGTTGTTGCCAACCAAAAAAACCAAGGACTTTTAATTTATTTTTGTTTTGAGGAGGATTACAATGCACCAAGTCATTAAACATATTTTTCTATTAACTTTTTAAACATAAATTTATATTTTCAAATGGCATTGGTATTTTAAGGATCAAGTATTTAGGAATGCATCCACAAAAGTTATCATTTGTACCAGGTAGAGGATACAATAATAAGAAAGGAAGAATAAAAGCACACAAAGGAGTCACTTCAGAGTTTTTCAATATAAAGCATGATTCTATTCAAATTCTGTTGAGGTAACTGAGAATCTTTCCCAAACATTCAGAGTTCACATTGGTTCACACTATATTGATGCTCACTGTATCATAGTATTCTCTTTTGTTTCCTATTCATTTAGAAGATTTTTTATTACATTAATCTTTCACATACTGGAGATTTTGAGGTCTTCTCTAACTCTAAAATGTGACTTGAAGTATGAGACTGGAGAGCAATAAAGTAAAGAAGAAGTACTTTTTTCTGGATGTAAGCAGGAATTTAAGTTCTGCTGGAGTTTTCATCAAGCATAACACCAATCCTGCTAAGTCTCACACTATTAGAATGCTTCTACATATACATAAATAACTGTTGTGCTAAGAAATGCAAGTGTCAGAGATTTATTCATGTTTTGTATCTCCAAAGTAATGTAGACTACACAAACACTTAGTGAATTATGGGTCTTCTCTATATACAAAATAGAAATCTGCCACCAGAGAAGAGCACCAATGACTGATTCCAGGTAAGAGTTTCTCTAAAATAAAATGAGACATATTTGGTACAAATCACTCTGCTTTCCCCTTGTGCTTCTCTTTGTAGCCAAAATACAAAACCATTTGAAGAGAAAAAGGTTTCTAAATGGCAGCAAAATTAACTCATTTCCTGTTTTGACCATACGAGAACTCCAGGGAGGGAAGGGATCTGGGGTGCCAGCAGCAGAATTCCCTATCATCTGAGCATTGTTCGGGACCCTGCTGTGGAAACTTAGGGCTGCTACTACTTTCTGAAAGGCACAGAGATGACTCTACTATCCCAGATCTCCAAGCTTGTTTCTCTTCCTTCCTTTCCCACACTGGGAAAAAAAGTTTCTCCAACAATGTCTCATCTACTGTCTTTTAGAAACAATATTTGGATTTTATTTGCACCCCTGTGAAGCTTTGAAGAAACTCTGCTGAAGCATATGGGTTGATCTTGCCTCTTTATCTGTGAGCATTAACTATTGCCTGGAAATATCCCTCCAGAAGCCTTGTTAAATATCTGGCTCCAGGGATGTCACGGCACTCCAAGGTTCCCAGTCACAAAACTTTGTTTGAAGCATGTGTAAGACATTTAAGGTTCTTCATTACTAAATTTGACCCTCCTAATCCACCACATTTTATTCTGATCAGTCGAGTGTTTGGAACAACAGGAGGTAGCACATTTTTATTTTAACCTTACGTGTCTTTTTCTTAGACCACAGGAAGTTGATGATAACTGTAATTTGAAGCTTACTCCTACTTAGCCAGAACTCCCAAAGAAGTCAGTTGGAAATTTAGGCTGTTGAAGAAGAAAGGAGGGAAATATGTTCGGAAGGAAATATATATGTAATGTGTGTAATTGGGACCTACTTTCTGAAGTCATGCTCCCTTGTGCCTATTATTTTCACATAAGGGTGTCTTACTAAGTGGCACTGTAACTTACTTTGGTGCTCCTTTCAGTAGAATTTAAAAGCATTTATCATGCTAAAATTCTTAGAGCAGCACACTCTGTTTGGTATCATTAAATCTCATTAGCAATCAACATTTAAAAAACATTTTCTCAGGGTTTTTCCTTAATACCCATACATATAGCTTTCCCATAATTAAGCAGGTCTATTAGTTTCACATCGTGGGTGGGATGGAATTTTAAATAACATCCATTTCTTTCAGAAATAAATGCAAGTCTGAAATGAAAAAGTCCTCGGTTAGCTGGCTGCTGCTATAAGGGTGAGGAAAACGATGGGATGACAATAATGCAAAATTTACTGTGTTGTATTGCTGAGAAGAGCGTGGAAGGTTTTCAATCAACACAAGCCTCAGCAAAGAATGATCACTTCTGTGACTGGCTGTG
Organism: Cinclus cinclus; assembly: GCF_963662255.1. Classification (NCBI taxonomy): domain Eukaryota; kingdom Metazoa; phylum Chordata; class Aves; order Passeriformes; family Cinclidae; genus Cinclus; species Cinclus cinclus. Next base: position 36,739,951 of record NC_085048.1, on the reverse strand, counting down.
AAATCCAATCTCTGATGAACACAGATCTAACCTTTCAAGGAGGTTTTGCAGAAGGTTAATTTCACTCAAACATTGAACTCAAATCTGGATGCAACCTGCTAAAACTGGAGCATGAAGATGCTTAAAATGTTTGGGAAAGCAAAGCTGTGCCCAGGGAGAGGGAGAGTTAGAGGCCAAGTGTTTTTTTCACCCCTGTTGCTGTGACTTCTCAGTGCACAGGATGTTCAGCACCAAGGGAATCATTAAGGTTTTAGATTTAAAAACACATATATGTTAACATACTTGGGTTAGTGGAGGTGGGCAGAGTTGTGGTTTCCAATTTTTTTCCATTTGTTTGAGAAATTAGTAGCACAGATCAGCCCTGTATGAGGATCTGTTCTGTTTACTTACAAAGAGGGAACAGGAGGCCAAGTCTAACTCAATAAAACAATTAACAACAGGCATTTTCCTTCTTCAAGAATTCCCAAGTGTACAAGTCCAACAGACTTTGTACCCAGGAAGTCCTGCTCTTGCTCTAAATCACATTTCAACTCTTTCTGTAAGTTTTCAGCACACAGAGAACACATCTTGAAACCAATAACCAGCCCCACCTTGTGTAACTGGGGAAATCCACCAGCTGACAGATCAGTGTCTGGACTCCTTAGACACAATAGACACAAAGTAGTAAATATAGCAACAACCAAACTCATAATGCTTATATAAAAGAGTACTTATATGATTATTTAACAGTACAATGAAACTTGAGGGACTACTTATGCTAGAAATCTTTGTACACAAGAAAAGTAAAATATAGATGCATACTTGAGCTTAGAGCAGAAAATGCTCAAATTCTGCAAGTCATTTAAGCTCTTTGATAAGTACACTGTGATTTACACCAGATTTGAACTTTATTCACCACTAGGGAACATGTTGCAGAGAAAGAGGGAGGTTTTACCCTTGTGTATACTACAAAGAAAGATGGAGGATTTACCCTTCTGTCACTCTCCTTTTGACAAGCCTTCTTATCTGGCATCAACATCAGAGCTGCATTCATCATTGTCTCTGTGCTGAGCTGTGTAAGGGGAACATCTGATTGCAAATCAGTCAAAGTGCTTGCTTTCCTTCTATAGTGCAAAAGCAATAAATGTAGTTTCCAGAACTACACAAATGAAGTGTGCCTGGATGGAAGGAGCTTGGAGATCTGATAATGGCACCAGAAAATAAAAATAATCCTTCATGTTCAGTCTAAACTATTAGTTGCTTTGTAAATTAGAATTGTAATATTTGCTTTTTTGCTTAACAGGTCCTAGTTTCCAGTCAGCACCTGCCATTGGCTCTTTGGACCACAACAATATCTCCATAATTTTAAAATGTTGTCATTAGCCAGTCAGCTTCTGTTTCTTTCCTGAACATCATTGTTTCTCCCTGCTATTTTCTCTGCCTCACTGGCAATTTGGACCTTGGGACTACTGCAATTCTCCCCATAGATATCTAGCTGCAGGAGAAGTATACATACATCTGTGTTGTAGGGAGAAGAGGAACATCTGGTGGGAGCTTCAGACTGACCAAGTGTCTTCCAAAATGGATAATGTAAGACTTTCCTCAGATGAAATCAGTGATGCCTCTTCTGTTGGCCTTCCTCACATTGTGGAAAGCTCTGGTCTCTCTCCAGGCAGCAGACCAAATCTGTAACAAAGGGCGCCAGATGGGAGGCAGGAATTTCCATTTCTAGCCAGCCTACTGTGAGAATCCTGCCTTTCTTCTTCTGAAAAGTCTTGTCATCTCTCAAAATGCAGCTGGAATTTCTCACATCAAACACAAGCCTGGACTGCTGATAGGTGAAAAACTGCAAAGCAGTGGGATGATTCTGTGTACAGTGAGTGTCCCACACACTCACTGTGCCAGCTACCCTTCTGCCCAGCACTAACCCCAGGTCTGATAAGATGTGGAAAGAAGTGGTGTGTGTTATCAGTCAATCAGTCAACCTGCATCAGGCTCAGCATGCGTTAAAGAAAGGGCTGTGATGGGAACTCTGACAACTTTAATCAATCTACTGCTTCTCCAGACTTGTTCTTACACATGCCTGCAGCCCTCCTGCTTCCTCTGTGGCTGTGCCAAGCCTCAGATTTCACAGCGCCAGTCTGTAAAGACCATGCTGTTCATCATCCATCATGAACTCATGAGTAGGGTGTCCTAACTTCTTTACTGTACAGCTTTGAAATGGATCCTGTAGCGAATAATGACTCTCCATCTATTTCTGATCTGATCTAAAACACATTTCCTTCTTTGCTGTGCATCTACTTTCCATCCCTGCTTTCCATCTTATTTTTAAACTTTACCATGGAGCTCCATATGGTGTATTAGATTAAAGCTATTGCACAAAGAAGGCAATTCATTTTGTTGTACTGTTCCCCGTTCCACCACTTCGAACTGCTATGAGAAAAGGAGACGTTATTGTAGAGAAGGAAAAACAAGGCAAAATCTTCTGCTAATCATAACTCACATTCTCAGCAAATCTGGAGGCAAGGAAGTCATAGTCAATAGCCATATTGGCTAAAAATTTTTTGTAGGACAGAAATTCCCTAAACAGAGTTAGGCTGTTTATAGCAGACAAAATTAAAGCCTACTATAACGTACCTTAATTCAGTTCAGAGGAACTTGGGCCAACATTCTCTAACTTCAAAGATATTTCTACAAGGATGAGCAACAACTTGGTGACATTTATAATGGAACTCCATAGAATGAGAACAAAGACTGAGCTTCCCAAATGTGTATCACAGAAGCAATTGTATCACCAGCAATATGGATAGGAGGAATAAGCTTATACAATTAAATAAATATGAAATCTTTCAATTAAAGTTAAAGTCTTAGAAGTGCGATTTCATGAACAGTTGGCAAGAGCTGCTGTATTTTTAAGATAATAACAATCAATTCTTCCTGTACAATAAAAATAGTTATAAGAGAAAAATCACTCAAAACTGAAATGTAAGAGGACAGAAGGTCATAAATTGCAATAGAAACCCCTAGGGAATCTGAAAATGTATAGGGGTTGGGGGTTTTAAAAATTGTCTAGCTATTGAAGAAAAATATTGTATTAACAAATGGACAAATGAGACTAGAGCTATCCCTCAGAGTCGCTTCATCAACCACAATCATATGAAGAATCCAATGTACCTTTTTGAAAAGTAGTTGAAATACTGAATCTGCTAAAGCAGAGAACAAGCCTTTGTTAGCTACTTTTGAAGGTCATCAGTAGCTTTTAGTGTATAGGACGTTTTTACAACAATTAGATCAAAACTCAGATTGAAAATGTTGGTGGATTTCATAAGTTAGAATGACATCAATAGTTGACTCCTAGAGGGCACTGCCTGGGAACTAGGGTTTTATTCTAAAAAAATCTCGCTTCCACTTGGAGCACCACTGGAAACGCACATTAATTTTAAGTGATAACAAATGATTGTTTGTTCATTTTAAATTTAAAGGACGTTTGAAGAAAGACAGCTTCATTTTAGTCACCTTGGGTGTTGAAAACCTGAAAACCCCTGTTGCTTGTGCAACTCCTGAGCAGTCATGTGGATCCTAATAATCAAAACAGATGCACATACAATGTCTTTGGTATGAGTGTCCTTATACCATCTGTTAGGCTAGGTTTGCACACTAAGATATAAACCCAACACTAAGAGGTCGTAACTTCAAAACTGTGGTGAACCTCACCAAGCAGGCCTTCAAATCCATGCTAGCATGTCCTATCTGTGAAAAAGAACTCATTTCATAGTGCTCACAAGCTCCATTAAATGGCATGGCAAATATAAATGCTGGGGATATCAAAAATCTCAGCTCCTTTAAACCACAGCAGCATGCACAAAGTAAAATGTAAAGATTTGAGGAACAAGAAAAATTCAGTTTGCCCAACAGGCTTGCCACATTTTATTCCTCTTAATATCATGTGAGCAGGAAGGAAAGTAATTATTATTTTTCTACATGACACTAATTCCTTTCGCAATTGACAGGCTGAACAAAGGCTGCACATGTTTCATTTGGCCAAAAGTCTAGTTTCTGTTTGAAAGCATAATGGATGATTCATTACTTCAAAAAACAACCCTGCAAGAAAACAAAGACTAATGTCATGCTGGTGAGGTGCTAAAACAAGTAGTGTTTCATGCACAAACGGTACCTGAAATATTGTCTTCTGTTGCATTAGCAGGATATATATTTTTACCAAGATTTTTAAAAGGATGCCAATTTCCTCTATTTTCTTGTGATTTAAAAATGAAAATATTCATGTCACCACAATTTAATTCCTGGAGTCCCCTCCCACAACGTGTTTCTGTTAGCCCCTGGCACCTGTACTGGAGTGTATAATATAGACATTACATGTAAACATGCCAAGGTAGTGGAAAGAACTGAAGGTCCTGTTAAAACCAGTATGAACTCATGTTCCAAAGGCAGTGCAGCAGTATCATTTCTGGCAATAAGAGTGGCTCTGTAAAGTTACAAAAGGACCTCCCTCCTGAGGGAAGAAACTCTCCTCACCCATTTCTGCAGACATGGATTACCATGCACTCATGAAAGTTTTGTCCTTCAAGATGAGCCTTTAGTTAGAGGATGAATCAAAGAGTTGAAAATTAAAACACATGGTGCAGAGAGTGGGCAACATGTTGAGCAGGTTGCTCACAGCCAATGGACTAATTTCATTCAGAGTCATGTAGACCAATAAAAAAAAAAATCAAGTGTAAAAATTATAAATATTGGAAATTGAGAGTGCCACTGCAGAAAACTGAAAATGGCATCATTCACCCCATGGGTCTGCAAGGTTCTTCCCCATTTCCTCACTGTGCCTCTGTAACAGTTAAATCTGCAAAGTTGTCATCATATTACAACAAAATATATACTTGGGGAATTCAATGACAGAAGATTCAAGTTATTAAAAGCTGTGATTATAAAAAACAAACATGCATGGAGAGAGCATATATGTATATATATATAGCATATGGGGAGGAGTAAAAAACTTACAGGGTGAAATTAATTAATTGGTTCTTTAAGGGATTAAAGATGCAAAGTATTGGGTAAGATTGAGAAAACAAATGTATACAAGAGGCTTCCAAATAGGGTGACAATAAGACTTATTCAGCTTCAAAGCAGTTCTCAAATGAAGAGATAAAAGGTCCATTGCATCCAGCGTTCAACCATCATGCAAGAAAAGCACTAGCAAATACATATAGGAGGATTAATTTTCCTTGATAAAGAAAAGGGTGTGGTCTCCTCACTGCAGTGTTAGGGAGGATCCCCTATGTTCATTATATTTCTAGTTTTAAAAACTGAGATATTCCATTTTATAATCATGAAGTTCAGCACCGTTAACCTTGGTGAAAAATGGTTTTATTGCAGACACCTAGCATAACTTTTATTATTAAGTGCTGTATTTTCTTCCAAAGGAGTAACACATCCAGTAATACTACATATATTATCACACACCGTAACACAGAGTAGAGAAAAATTATTTTCTGGGATGCTTTGGTCTTTTCTTATTAATATGATATTGGAGATAATGTGTATAAAGGTTTCTCTGCTTCCTGTTATATGTCACTAACACTGAAAATAAATTGATTGAGCATATTTTAGCAAATCCCCATATGTTTCTTAGGCAAATTTCCTGAGCTCCTTTTTATATCATTGTTTATAATAAAGGCAGTTAATCTGTTATTATTTTTGCCCTTAGTAACCAAAATCTGTTTCTGTCTGAGGATCTATCCAACAGTCAATTTCTTTGGGTCATATTACCTTTTACCTGATGAATGCAATTACTCATGGTGATAAGTAACACAGGCTACACTCTAATTTTAAGGCATGCTCCTTCACTGACATAAGGACCCTAAGTACTTAAGGTTCCAGTCTTCATTCTACCTGACAGCTTGCTTTCAATTTTACTCTGCCTACAGCACATTGCAATTTTTCCAGAAACAAAGGAATTCTTAGTAAGCAACAGTAAAGCTAACCCCAGCATTTCCTGACTTAATTACTCAGAAATTACCATTCTTCATTACCATTTTTTAGTTTTGGAATTTTCACTAAATACTATTTAGAGATTTTCAAAATCATAAATATGTCTTTTCTTGGTCAAAATGTCTTTTAGGAGATAACAGAATTAACAGACAATTATGTTTCCAAATGAGAAGCAGCACACAAAAGCTATTGAACTGAGCTAAATGAAACATTTTGACAGACCCAATCTGATATTCCTCCCCACTGGATTTTCATTTCACTTTTGCAAAATATCAGTTTTTCAGTTCCAAATGAGACAGTGCCAATATTAAAAATCTTTCTAGTCCTTCTCTAACTCAAGCTGTCAAGCTGATATTTTAAATAGATCAGTAGGTCTCCAGTCTCTCAGAATTTATTTCAAGAGTATTTTCCCAAATGTTTTTTTTTTAAAAACTGTCAAGCCTTTGGCATTGACAAGTTGAAAACTGTTCATGAACTTGGTATGTTATGCACATCTCCTGGAGTATGAAAAGTCCAGAAGCAGTGTGACCACAGTAGCACAGTGTCACATCTGAGGAGAGAATCTTCTCTGCTGGGTTTATTAGTTGAAGAAGTTCCATAATCATATGCACCCTGACTCTGATTTCAGAGAAAATATGGCCAGAGACAATGAGAGTTTGCCCTCCTATCTTCCTCCTACACTGTGTCTACCCTTTGGCTGCAATGTACGTGGCTTTAATTGAACTACTCACATCTTCCTTCCATTGTCTTTCACAAACCTGCTCTATCAAACATCTCACCTCGACCATGGCTCTGAAAAAGTCCATTCCCCTAGTAAAGCTATTCAGTATCTATCCCCTTGTGCTAAAAGCTGGGGCTTTCTGAGCTTACAACAGCCCTCCTTTTCTTGAGGAATTGAATAGCAAGACAAAATTGCAATATCACGATGGGCAAATCTCAATCTGTTTTAATAGCGGCTTCCTGCTCATGGTTTTCCCATAAAATATAGATTCACTCTGATTCCTATCCAGGATATTTTAAAACACTGGAAATAAAGTCTATAGAGAATCCCTTTGCTTTTCTCCTTATGCCCAAAAATGGACACTTGTGGTTCCAACTCATCAGGTCACACTTTGTCTGTTACCTAAGAAGGCTTTCAAATAACCCTGGCTTAGGTTGAAGCTTCTTTTGAAGGAAAAACAGTGGGCTGCTTTATTTTTTAAGTGTTCTAATTCTACCATTCACAGTGTAAAGAGTGGCTGTAGGTAAAGCAAAACTTTCTTCTCCCCCTTACCTCTGCCAATCTGCTACTATTTCCCTTTTGAATGCCTTTAGCTTGAGCTATGGAGACTTCAGAGACTTCAAAGGCAGCTGATACTGCTGCTGGGGCTGACACTGAAAACGCTGGATTCAGCAGAGAATGCAAATGTTATGGATCACAGAAGATTTCAGCAGAGAATGCAAATGTTATGGATCACAGAAGATCTTCATTTGTTTCCAAAGAATGGTGTCTTTTATTCATTTCAAATTAATTAAAAGGAATACCCAAAACAAGCAAACCAACAAAAACAGAAAAGGAGAAAACCACAGACAGACAAAAGAATTAGTGTGCAGCAAACAGGTTGAATTTTCTGCTGTATTCAGCACACACTAAGGAGACAGAATATTAGTTATGCCTCTCCCTAAGGTTTCCTCAAGCTGAGAAGTCAGAGCATAATCAGTCAGCAATTATTTCTTAGATGCCTCTGCCCATGTGCATCATATTCAAGCTGGGTCCTAAACCTTGGCCCTGTTGCTGCCAGCTGTAGCCCAAGGGCAGAGAAGCCTATAGTGTCCCAGAAGGCACAAGAGGGTCATGATGCTGGAGGAAACCGAGGCAAAGACATCACAGGCACAGGGATCTCTGCTGTGCCACTGGCAGGGGGCTATGGGGAGGTGAGGTGACCTGCTGAGAATGAAGGCATAGTCAAGCTCGTGGGTTAACTAGGGAAAGAACCCATTTTATTTCAGTTCTGGACTCATTAAAGACCCTGGGAGAAAATCCCATTAAATAAGTTAGGCAGCTCTTTGCTTCTCATGTGCCAGCTGAACTGTCCCTTTCTAACTGTTTTCTTGCCTTCTGTAATGATCCCTGCATCAAGTTTTCTGCTGTGTGATTTAACATCTGCTGCAGAGGTCAGAAACTTGGTTAACATAACATGCAATTTCTACTGTTCATTAGGATTCGCTGGTGGAATTATCAAAATAATTCTAAAATGCTAATGTTTTATTTATGGAAAAATACATACACCTGAGAGTCTAGCAGAACTTCCTGAAAAATTCATGAGGTTTGGATACCATGTGAATTTTATTTCAGGGGTTATGTTTTAAAATGCAGCATCATAGCTTTTTAACTAGTGCATGTTAGCTGTAATATGCAGGCAATGTAATTAATGAAAGGGGCTCCACATCTTTTATTACAGAGGATTCTGGGGTTTCAGTTTTGGGATTAAACAGTTTTAAAAACTACCTTGAAAGGGTTTGAGTAAGAGCCCTTCAAAATGAAAAATTATTGTCTTAGCTGGTTTTGGATGAACTGCTCTGGTAAAAAGAGTGTTGTTTAATTTTCATTTTGAATTAAAGACCTGGAAAGCTGAGTAATACACAGGCTAATTCTGATCTGAGTTGTGCTTCTGCTCATCTGAGTGCCATAAAAATGTATTAAAAGAGGAACTATTTTGTCCACTGTGCTGTACTTCAACATTTAATTCTGAGTAGGCTATAAAATCACTTCCAAGACAATGAAATTACAAAATAATTTTAATTTGATTTTCAATCCCTTATCATCACAAATTACTAAGAGAAGATGGTCAGAAGATGACTAGTGATAATGCCACTCTCCCTCATCTGATGTCCAGGGCTTTTTGACTGAAATACCTGCAAAAGACTTCTGTAGGTAATTTAAATAAGGCATAGTGCCGAAGACCCTGAAATATGCAGCTGGGTTTATGCATTATAAAAACACTGCTGCCAGAGAGGATTTTGAGTGGAATAGGCAAAATAATAATAATAATAATAATAATAATAATAATAATAATAATAATAATAATAATAAATATCATAATAGTAAGGGTTAAAGGTAAAAAGACAGAATCATATACTCTGACTCTCAGATGAATAAAGATTAACTATGCTTTGGTGCTATTTCAAAGAAAAGACAAAAATAACAGCTTTTCCTTGCAAATTGTAAAATATTCAAGGGTGAGCTCTTTTATTTTTCTTTTTTTCCTTCTGGGGCAAAGTCCACAGTTGTTGTTCAAGCCAAATTTTCGCTAGAACCAACAGAGGTTTTCAGACTTACTTTCTTTTTCAGAGTTAGGCAGAGGCAGAAACAGAAGTCTTACAGAGCTGACGCAAAAGTTACTGGCCTTTTACAAAGCAGACCTTAACATAATTCTTCCATGAAGACAAGGTGCATGGCTGGATGTACAAATCATGTTAAGCTTCTACACATTTAAAATGCTGGTGTGAGCTAAAGTTAAAGACTAAGACATCTGTAAAGCCCCAGTAAATGATGGGAATCTCCTCAAAGATCAAGGAATGAAATTTCCAGCAAATCATGTCTCCAAGGACAGATTTCTATAGGAGAAACAGTGACCCTAGGTACCTAAAATGTGTTCAAGTAGCAATGTCTAGACACACACACACGCACAAAAAATTCAAAAAATTCCCTGGACAATTGTCTAAGCAGTTTCCCACAAGCAATTCAGCACACTCGGTTAGATTGAGCACATCTTGCTTAAGCTCAAGTTCAGTGCGAAGCACAGCAGAGCAGCTCAGGGAATTATCAGGGAATTATCAGGGAAAGGCCTTCAATTCTCTCATGCAAGCAGGAGATAGCAGTGTTCCACACCCTCGGGAATGCAGGCTCTTTCACTTGCAGGAATGGGCAGGGTATGATTGGTGGGAGCAAAGACAAGCACTCTGCCTCCTCCAACAGCCCTCCCTCCTGGCCAAGCACTGTCTGAACTTCTGCAAAGACCACTGCCTCTGCATGACCACCACAGTGACCTGTGACCTTCATCTTCTATGAGTGACTGGATCATACCCAGATAAATCAGCCTATTTATGCATTACAGTTCTCCCATAATACAACAACAAAACTGTGGGATTCTTAAGTTTTGGTCCCACTTCCAGTTTCAGTTAGTGCTATTTATCCAATGACCTGTAAGAATAAAACGTTTAAGGACAGTGGCAACAGAGGAAAAGAGAAACAAAACAACATGCTCAAGTCTGTAGAACTGGACACAGTCCAAGCTTGCAGCTGAACTTTCCCACAACCCTGGTCAATGAATGCTTTAGGTTCTGCCTCCTTTAAAAAATAGAGAAACTAAACCAGATAAGGGAGACAAGGGAAAATATAATGGAAATGTGTCTTGGTTGTTTGTTTCTGAAATAAAGCTCTACTACTCAGTTTTGCAGTGATTTATATCTGCTTTGATGATGCCTACTCCAAGCTCTCATACCTGTTCCCAAATAACTTGTTGTCCTAGTTTAGGGCAAATTTGGGTGGAAACCTCTGAATGGGGTCCCTCTAGGAAACAGATTCAAGCAGTCCCTCCCCAAGCTGATAAATGTCACAGCCCAGGTCAGGCCTGGTGGAACAGAGGTGTGAGCTCCTGGTGCTCCTCTGGGTTTTCAGTCCAGAGCAGATTTGAACAATTCCAAGAAAAAGGGGGGAAAAAAACACAGTCCAAGGAACTTCTTTGCCTCACCTAGCCAGAAAAACCAACCAAAAGCAAAGGAGGGCTCTCTCCTGCTGTCCACTGCAGACAACACAGTCTGTGTGAAGGATACAGTGGAGTAAGTGCAGTCTCTGGTAACAAATTCTGCACTTCTTCTCTCCCCCTTCACTCCTGGAACCAGTCCTAAAGCTGCAGAACTCAGTACTCAACACCAACAGAACAGAGGATGGGGGATAGAAGCATCATAAAGTCACCCCAAGACAGCTGTGAAGATAAGCCAGGAGTGCTTTTCCAGCTGGGGATATGAATCATATTTAATTTCTTGTAATACTTCTGCAGTCTGTGTTTAACAGGTTTCTGTCCTTATTTTATTTATTTTAGTACAACTTTTTAGGCTAACACAGATAAATTTATAAGTCACATATATTTATGCCCCTAAAACAGCTCTGTTGTGATGTGTGTGATGGATACTGGAAAGAGAAGTGATTCCAGAAGCTGTTCAGGCGTCTGTGTATCCGTGCCAAATTCCACATTATATTTATCTCTCAGCTATCTCCCAAACACAGGCTCAGTTCATACTAAACATGCTTTGTGTTTCCACAATATTTTCTTGTAACTACATCCATAAAATACAAATTGCAAATTACCTTTACCTTCTGTCACCTCTCTTTACCAGCTCTTTTCCATTTCCTTTCTTTCTTTGCTTTTATACATCCTAATGTTGCCACACTGTATAAAAGTTAAACTGAAGAAGAAACTTCAGGTGTAACTGCCTTTTCCCTTCATGTTTAAGATGTCACTGATTAAATTGCTTGCCAAGTGATCCCATTATGTCTAATGGGAGAGAATTCCATTATTGGTTGCAGAAAGCAACAGCAAGGTGAATAAGAAGTGGAAGTGTTTTGACAAAAAAATGGACCAATGATGAACAAAATATTTTAACATCTACAACTAACTTCCACAGTATGACACTTCCAATTCCATTCAAAACTAAGGCCATTAACAATATCATTGATTCTGTTTTAAAGATACAAACCCCTGTGTCATTTTCTTACCCCAAAGAAACCACATCCTTCAGAGAGATTCACAAGTTTATTTGGTTTCTTTTCAAAGCAAGCAAACTTCCCAAGGTTCTTTAAGCTATTTTCACAGGTTCCCCTAGTAAGATCTTCTCTGGGAGATCTAAAACTGTTGAATAAAAATGATGTTCACCACTAACTTGCATTAGTCCAGAAAAAATCAAGGACTAGGTAACTTTTTAAGATATTAGGCATGGAAGGGTGTGATGTTTTAAGAGAAATGTATTTGAAGGGTGCACATAAGGAATTGGCTGGATGATCATAGCCAGAGAGTCTATGTCCATGTAGCATCCAGTGATGGCTGGTGTTGGCCAGGTCCCTGTCTCAGGACTGGTGTTCTTCAATATTTTTATCAAAGACAGTATAGACAATGAGACCAACAGCACCCTCAGCAAGTTAGCAGATGACACAAAGGAAGATGACACATGGAAGGGATGCTGCCCAAGGGGACCTGTACAAAGGTGAGAAGAAACAGGTCCAAGTGCACAGCGCTGCAGTGGATCAGGACAATTGCAGATATGAGCACAGGCTGGGAGAAGAACTCACAGTGAGCAGCCCTGCAGAGAAAGGCTTGGGAGTTCTCGTGGACGAGCCAACAACCCTGTCCTGGGTTGTACCACAACAAATGTAGCCAGCAGGTTGAGAGAGGTGATTCTGCCCCTCTCCTTTGTTCTTGTGAGACTCCACCTGTAGTGTTGCAACCAGCTCTGGCATCCCAATGTAGGAAGATCATGGACTTGTTGCAGTGAGTCCAGAGAAGGGCCATAAAGTTGACCAGCAGGCTGAAGTACCTCTCCCATGAAAAAAGGCTGACAGTAGGAAAAAAGGCTGACAGTAGGGATTTTCAGCTTGGAGAAGAGAAAACCCATGGGAGATCTTTCAGCACCTTCCAGTACCTAAAGAGGGCTTTTAGAAAAGAAGGGGAGCAACTTTTTACATGAGGAGATAGTGACAGAATAAGGGAGAATGGTTTTGAACTAAAAGAGGAGATTCAGATTAGATGCCAAGAAATACCTTACTCAGAGGGTGATGAGACTCTGGAACAGGTTTCCCAGTGAAGTTGTGATGCCTCATCCCTGGGACAGTTCAAGGTCATTTTGGATGCCTCCCTGAGCAATTTGACCTGCGGAAAATATCCCTGCCTGTGGCATAGAGGTTGGAATTAGATGAACTTTAAAATAGCTTTCAACTCAAGCCATAGAATGATTCTATGATTAAACAAATATCCTTTTGGTATTGATTTTTTAGTGATGTCAAGCAATGGTACAGACTTATGTCAAAAGTTTTCATCCTCGCATCAGTTCCAGTGTAAATGAACATCTGGCCTGGCTATCAAAGACACGGGAGATCAATGGGAAACAAACACATAACCAATAGGTCAGGTAGTTGGAAGTAAGAAAACCAACCAACCAAATAACCAAACAAAACCCCCCAAACTAGGTGGAATCTAGGTATTAGAAATAGGATTTCAGGAGTCCTATCTATAATACATACAGGGTTGGCACTGAGTTAACAAACCTGTATTTGGATGGGACCTTAATGACCCACTGCTTGAGCAATATTTTAAAGACATTTAATATGAATGTTTTTGTAATTTTTTTCTTGTTTTTATAGGGAGCAAAGAGTTGACATTTCCCCAGTTATGTATATGTGAATCATCACTCCCTGAAAAATGTTCTGTTTCCATTTTAGATCTAAAATTTTATATTTTCTGAGGTCTCAGGTAGTTGTTAGGAGCAGTTAATACTAAGTTCATATTTTTACATTCAATAAAAGAATTTTAACATAAGTTTTAAGTTGGAAAGCCACCAGAAAGCCAAAAGATTATTATGTTTTACTTTCAGCAGGACATCACCACAGAAACCTCTCAGAAATTTCTGTTTGAACTGTGGTATATGTTTCAGAGGGACACTCAGTCCTAAAATAAAGGGTCCACATGGTGGAGAATCAATCACATTCCTAGGTAAGTTATGTCTATGTTTAACTACCATCAGTGTTAAAAATCAGTTCCGTGCTTCAAATCTAAATTTGTCTTGCCTCAGCTTCCAACTGCTGAATCTCATTATGTTTTTTTACTGATAGATTAAAGAACTGTATATGAGAAATCTGTTCCTTAGGTAGGTACTCACAGACCAAGATCAAACCATCCCTTAGCCTTCTTTTCAGCAAAGTAAGTAGATGAATCTTCTGAAATTTCTCAGCATGAAATATGTTTTCCAAACCCAAAATCTTTCATTGAACTGCTTTTAATGCTTCTCACTACTCATAACACTTTTAAACTGCAGCAGTGGAGAGCTCTCCTGTGTAAAATTATCAGTTGTGCTGATTATAACTATTTTAAAAGTAATTATTATTAGGGCCTTTATGACCTTTTATGTGTTTATTTTGTTTAGAGACATCTGAAATTCAACAGAACCAGACAGTAAGTTGTAATATTGTTAGATGCTATTTGAAGCTAACCACAGAATATTAATCTCAGCAAGAGGCCAGTTGTTTTATGTTATTTCTATATTTCCTGGTGGATAGATAAGCAAATATGTTTGGGATGCAAATGTATCTAGAGGAGGTGGATAACTGTGCTGCTAGATATTATTTTTGATGCTGAACTTCTGACAATCCACATTTAGGCACAGACAAGAGAACATGTAAGAGAAGCTGGAGTAAGACATCACCCATTTTGCATATAAAATCCAAGGGCTAGCTGCTCGAACTGCATGTAAAGAAAAAATAGCACTTATGTTTGATCCATGCAGCCCTCTCCTCTCATTTTTGCTCCTCCTGCTGAGGAAGGTGTCAGCTGCTCCACTGAGACAGGAGTTTTTGCCCCCTCTCTTCACCCATGTAGTATTTTACTCGTAGCTCTTCATTTTAATTAGGTTATCTTACCTTCTTACAGTTTTGCCTACATGTCTGGGAAGCTTTGAATCAGAGCTAATAAAATGAAATAAAATTTCTGGCAAAGATTATAAGCATCTTTACTTTCGTGTACATTTTTTACTTTGTAAAAATAGTTTGAAAAGAAAAATAGAAAAATTTCTCTGTTTTGAAATTAAAATAAGACAGGTTGTGGCATATTTTTTCTTTGTCTCCTTTATCTGTTCTGACAGAAACTGTGTTCTCTACTTACAGTGACAAAATGAAAATATAGGTCATACTAAGTAGGTCCTTATCTAAATGGAAAGGACAATATCTCTGTGATACAAAAAAGACAAAAACACTTTTGGCAAAAATAGTAACACCTCCCCAAGCAAAAATGCTTTTGTTGAGATGTCAAGACTGCACACAGCTTAACTAGTGCTGGGGTATTGATCTTCCCAAATGTCTGCAGCCTTGCCAGCTATTCCTATCACTGCAAAACTTGGCTTTACCCTCTTGAATTCACTCCTTTCCACCTTTATTTACACTTGTCAGTGAGGGAAACAGTAGCAGACAGAAGGAACTTATTTGTGTCATCTATATCAGAGTTGAGCTCAGGCTCATTTGTATTCTCAGGTACTTAATGGGCATTTGAACTTTATGTGTCATGGTTCTCTCAGTGAGAGTCCTGTGGTGATACCCTCGGTTCAGTTCTCTCTGTTCTTCTGTTTCTTTGTGAATGAATCTGGAACAGCATCAAAACATCAATTGCTGGAGCCAGGAAATGTTTTTCACTTCTGTCTGTGAACACAGCAACAAATACACATTGATATAATCAGGATTTTTAGAGACCCAAACCCAGTTTCATGACTCCAGATCAGTGCATTAATTTCAGAAAGGCTAGAGAACACCTTAAAGGGAAAACAAATGGAAGATACTAAGTGCTAAATGTTCAGCACAGTACATGGTAATTAACTTAGCCATGCAGTTCCCATTACTGTTAATAGGAATCAGATGGCTAGATCCCTGAGCTAAAAATGAAGTTTAAATTGATATCTGCATGTGTGCCAAGCACAAAGAATCAAGGTAGCAGAAAATCTTGGTGAGGAAGATACAAACACTGAAGGCATTGAAGGAATCTAGAAAGGTTACAGAAGGACTTATGAAACTGGGGCAAAATTGTACTATGTGATCATTTACTGGAAGTAGTTTTCTTACAAAGTGGTAAGGTTTTAGAGAACAAAGTGTGCACTAGCTGAGAACAGAGGTCTTCAAAAGCAGGGGAACAGCTGTGCTTATGCAGAAGACATGAGGAGAATGGGGGCAGGCTGTAACAGGACCACATAGGAGTACACAGCCTTGACCTGCTGCCTAAGAAACTCCACAAAGACACTTAGTGGTGGAACAGAAAACAGCATGGCTGTAGCTGCTGAATTTATAACTCGTTCACAGGCCTGGCTTACTGGCCTAAATTTCTTTGGAAGACAGGGGTAATGCAAGATCTACTTACTCCCTGTAGAAGCACATGGCAAATATATACTGCAGCATATACATTTCTCATTGAAATTTCAGAATATAGATGGGACATTCAAAGCAAAGACCTGAAATCAACTGCATTTTTTAATTCAAACCAATATTTAGTTAGACATATTCCTTATACATAATTATAAAAATGAAAATGATAAAGAGACAGATATGGTTTTTTTCCATTGGAGATCAGCTTTGCTGAAACAAGGGATATCGAATCTACAGTCTGCAGTTATAAGCTGTAGTTGATAATTTGTTATGTACAATTGTTACTAAAACTATATTGTATTAATTTTCACATGATAATTAAGCCCAAATTATGTATTTACATTACTATATGGCATCAAATAATGAAACCAGGCTCAGGGTCTAAAGAATAAGGACTATTCAGTTGCCATGACAAAGTAAGAAATTCGTGCCCAAGTCTGGACATTTATTGACTCAGATACACAAAGAGAAAAGAATCAAAACAAAATAAAGAGACTTCTGAAACTAAAATAGAGTTTCTACATGAAGGAAAAAAAAATAATCAAACTGTATCAAAATGCTCTTTTCAGAGACAGGATTTTGGATACACTCTCTGATTCTGTCTAGTAATCTTTCTTCATCAGGATGAAAGAGTTTGTTCTGTTGTTCAGGTATGAGCTGTGAATGGTAGTTTCTTTTCCTGTCTTTGAAAAGACAGGCAGACATGGTTACAAAAGGGAAAAAAGATACACAAAGGTGAAGGAAATACAACTTTTATTGATGTTCTCAGGCTTCATGGCAGCTGTCAAGTTACAAACAGACCATTCTGGGCTGCCAAAGACAGCTGGAATGCTCTCACCATGAACTTTATCTTGCTGTTATCATTTGAGTAGGCTGATCAGGGTACTTTCCCAGCCAGACTCCCCCAGGCCACTTTTTCTGGCCTTTGGGGTGCCATGAAAGTGTAGAAGGGTTATTGTCACACTTACAGGCATTTCAGCAATAGCATGGAGCAAATCCTCTTCCGATGCTGTGGCATATTCAGCACCTGCTCTATACTTCCTCTGGAATCAACCCTGTGTGCATGGGCTCAGCCACAGCTCCAGTGACGAGGCCAAGCCTTTCATGAACATGGGTGTTGCTTTTATACCAGTAAATTAAACAGGTTACTGACAAATGGCAAGCTATGGTGCAAGTACATATTCCTTTCCCACCCCCCCCACCAAAGTGGGCACCTCTGTACTGCTGTTTAGGGACAATCCCAGGCCTGTGTCATCCCTTCAGCTATATCCAGATACTGCTAGTGAGAGCACTAGCTGACCCTGGCCAGAGAGAGTTCTGCCACACCACTGCTGCTGATGTGCCACCTGGCCTGGTTTGGCTTACTAGAACAGGAAAAAACAAAGAGACCAGTTGAGGAATCTGATCTAGAGAGTTACAGGTTGGATGCCACATGATGGCTGCACACCAGAGGCTGTAAGGCAGCCACTCCTCAGGACCTTGCTGTAAGCCCTTGAGTTCCTTTGGTCACCACTGCCAGAGTAATTGAACAAAGAATGATTTTGTTACATCTCTGAATTCAGCATGGTACTAAGCCTGGCTGCATAGTGAAGCAGTACCTCTGAAGACAGATATCCAAATATCAAGATCTATAAAGGACTTCAGTGTGGTGGATCTGAGCCATGCTTTTTGGTGAAGGTGCTTGGCCTGTTCCTTCCAAGACATCAGGATTGTGCTCCCCAGGAGCACAAACTCAGCATTAAATTTGAATACTCCTTTATTTAGCCTTTTTTCTGGCTTCAGTAACCCTACATTAATTTCACCCCTGTGAAAGACCAGGACACTCTTAGGAGTGCAGGATCTGCAAATGTCAGCCTTGCTAGGCAGGTGCTGTGTAGAAAGTGCACAGCTCTTTCTCTGTCTGGGTCTCTGAAGAGAGGAAAGAACTAGTGAACCACCACAAAGGGATGAGTTAGTACCACAAAGTAGAAGGATGCTTTTGTGTTGCATAAGTGCTGAATTCTGGCTTATGGATAAATTTATGAGAAAAGTGGGATTTAAGATACCATTGTCCTTTCTGAACATTCACTTCTGACTAGCTTTGTCTTCCTTCCAGTCACTGTGTTGTCCTCTTTCTCCATTCATTGCATAGCGCCATGGGTGTTGGGCTCTCTGTACTGCACCCATAAAACTGCAAGACTTGCTAACCCTGCAAGGCCCTTTCTTCTTTGTGCATTTGGGTCTGACTGTCCTTGCTTCCAGTTACCTCTCAACTGAGCAGCAAAAGCCATTTAACAGACCAGTGAGCTTGGTCCTTTCAAGTCAGTCGGAAATGAGTTGCCCTCAGAAACCATTCTTCCCTTTTGTCCTCCCATCAGGATTTTGCAGTATCCTTTTTCAGTCCTAACTGTGGCTATTTAGAACTTGAGTCTTTTGTACTGATATGTCACTGCCACAGAAGTGGGCAGATTTGATTATCTTTCTGATCCTTGTGAGTAATCTCATTTCAAACTTTGACCTCCCACAGGCACCTGCTCCTTTTGACATCAAAGCCAGCTCTTTATCACTGTAGTAGCTTAGCCTTATGGCAAAATTATCGATTGCAGATGACTTATATGCTTTCCCTGCTGTGCTTTATCAAAAGCTGATCCACTCTTTTGTTGCTTCTTTTAAAAATTAGGTTGAATTTGTTACTGTCTCAAGCAGCTGGCTCTATGCTGGTTTATAACTCCTCAGGAACTGTCTCCATCTCTCTTCTTTTTGCATGTCCTGCTTCCCTTCCTTACACTCTGCACCACTAGAATGTGACACATTGCCCAGGATCCCCTTTTTTCATCCAAACTTTGTGTAGGGTGCAATTTCTGCCAACCATAAGTCTGTCTGTACTCAGCAGACCTGCCCTCTGGAAAACAGTCCTCCTGTGGGAGAACAGGCAAGGCCTCCCTCTAAACCTGGACAAGCCACTGGCTTTACTTCCTTTCTCATTCTCTTTCTCATTTCTTTTGGATGCACCACAGAGAAGAATGAATCACATCACCTTGTATGAGCTGTCACTTGTGACACAGACATCCATTGCTGTATCACAGTGACTAGTGTGATTATGTTTGTATTGCCATATACACAAATGTCTCCTAGAAGGCTCACCAATATCTTTAATTATAATTTATCACAATTGACAGGTTCCCATTTTTTTAGACAATAGGTCTAATTCATCGGGCTGTGATCAGTTCCCATTCCTAATAGAATTTTCTTATATTTTGGCCACAATCCAATAATTCTTTTCTGGGGCTAATGATGCGTTGAATGAATGTATCTGTTTACTAATGCCAACCTCTTCTATCAAATGAAATTAATTTTGCTACCTTCATGCACTCAACAATTTTCTTAGACTTTTCCTAAAAGGGTAATGACAAGTTTGATACTGTAAGCCAAAAATTAAATAACTACCTTATGTTCTAGCTTCAAGATCTTATTTTAAGTAGTCTGTTCTTCTAGTTTTAAGAAATTGCTCCTGACAGCCTTTCCCCTTCAGTGCTTTATTCCATTCAATTTCACTTATAACATTCTGCCTGCTTCCAAAGTAAGGGAGTAAGTGACCGTTGAACATAGACTCTTCAAATCAAGATTGAGCTGCAGAGCAAAACACAGAGAAAAGGAGCCTGGCAACATTTTCTTCCCCTATATATAAAAGGGCTCAACATGGTGCTTCCCCAGGATTAACTCAAGCCCACATCTCAATTAGAAATTTTCTCCAGTTGTAGGATTGGCATGGTTTTATAGGGATGGCTGATGACATTGCACAGGATGAAATGTGAGCTAAGGGAACATGAAGCTTCAGTGTGTACATCTGGCAAATCAGAACTCCATGGGAAGAACTGCCTGCCCAGCAAGTGTCACCTGCTGAGAGTGGTACTGCAAACCATGGCCCCAGACTCCCCTAAGTCTGGCTATGACTGCTTAATTTAGTGCCTTCATTATCATCTGCTTTTATTGTCAGAATGTGGAGTTATAACTGTAACTGCTTTGACATTTTTTCTTCTTGTTGTTGCAAAAATATTGATGATACGATGTTGTAACAATTGAGAATGCTGAAGTTTAAGGATTAGAGAAGAATAGAATGTAGTTGAACAATAGCTTCCAAAGGGTTTTTTTTTTTAATAAGCCATGATTCTTATGCTCAAATGCATATAAACAAAGGAAAATAGCACTCTAACAATAAATGGAAAAATTCTTACCATGTCAAATCCCATAAAATACATGTATAGATGTCTGCATAAAACTATGACTTACCTCATTATTTGAAGAAAAGGGACACATGTTCAATGACTTTTTAGCTAAGAGTGATATATATGAGAAATTAAGATACAAAAAAGATTAATATTTACCTGTATTTATTTATAGAAATAAAAATAAAAGTATAAACACACATATATGCACATTGCTGTGAATCTTTCCTCACTGCTCTTAATGTGCTACTTGTCTTCACTGAACAAAAGTTTTGTCAGAATAGAGACATTATCTACACACAAATACTGCACTCTGAACAGCGTGTCCACTATTTGGTCTCTGATACATGACAAATGTAACAAACGGGACACCATTGATAGGAAATACTGCTTCCAAAACCTGGAAAATTAAAAAAAATTCCAGTTTCAAGGTGGATATTGAGAACAGATTTTGAATCTATCTTACACATTAAATTATTTGTAACATTATTCCAAACTTGCTTTGTTTTTTTTTCAAATTCTGCAATTTTTTTTCTCAGGTTGTAAATTATTACTAGTATAAAAAAGCCAGGCAGAAGACACAACCAGCCCACTAGGACCAGCTTTTGAGTATTATACTATAATCATGTTCTGATATTTAATACGACACACATAATTTGAGACCATTACAATTCTGGGTCAAATCCAAAACTATTTATAAGAGGTAAAAGTTAGGCTCTTTATACATAATTGCACCCTTAGGAATAAAGCAAAGCATAATAAGGTGATAAGGTGTAAATCAGACTGAAATATATGTTCACCTTTCGGGTTCTTTGCAGCTTCAAAGCAAAGCCCATTGAAAATAAAGGAAATTTTACTGAATATGTTGACATTTGGATTCAAAATGATCATAAAATATTTTCTACATTATTTGAATGGAATCAATTGCATCTAGGGGGGGAAAAAAGGATCCTAATTTTTTTTTAAATTATCCTACCCCATGCACACAGCAAATCTGACAAAATGACGGGGTGGCAGATTTTTTCTCTTCCTCCTGGCAAGAAGTTAAGTATGACAGTCATTAAAGACTTCAATCAGGCACTTGATGAATTTGAGGGCAGACACATCCATTTGTATGTTTTCTATTTCCCTTTGGATGTTTTTCCTCTGGCCAAATATACTGAAAATTATCATCTCACACTTCACTTTCCTTCGTGACATAAAAATCCAGACATAATCTGACAAAGTCCAAAAATCCTAACTTTGGTGGTATCTATTAAGAGGTCCCTTAAAAACACTCTGAGCAATTAGCATGCATCAGTAGCAATCACCACCAGCCCTGCTGCTCCCACTGGTGTGGACATGGAGAGATGATGCCATCACAGCCAGAAAAGTGGCCTGATCAATCCATGCTGATCATGACAGAACACCCATGGTCACACACCCATACTTTGCTGATGGTCATGCTGGCTCCCAAAACTCAGAAGACGCCGGCAATTTTGGCTGAAATCTTCATATTTCTAGCAACTTTTAAAGCTCTCCATAAAGTGCTCATATACCTTATCCAGAACTGTTATTTGGAGATGGAAAAATTGAAGTCTCCTGCCTGCAGAACCTTCCAGATTCACAAATGACCTCAAAGTGATTGGCTGCCAAGGGCAGATGGCTGAGCAGAGGGTAGCCTCTACAAAAGATGTGCTCTCATAGTACCCACATGAGGCAGATCCAGGTGTTTTCTGGAGGCCCAAAGGGTTGGCAGAGAGGTGCCCTGTGATGGCTCATTCCCACCACTACAGCCACCATCTCATGGTCAGGGAACTGCTGAGTACTGTGTGGTGGGACTGGAAGAGAAACAGTTGGTAAGAAAAAAGGTTCTTGTGTCTGAGTGCAAAACATGGTAGGAGCCAAGAGCTGGGTAATATCTACAGACAACACTCTCAAGATAAAGTAGCTCTCAGTTCCCAGTCTTGCAAAGTGCCATTTGACATCTGCTTTCAGCAAGGCTTTGGTCCCTCAGCATGAGATAGCTGATCCCTGCCTTTGGGCATTTCTTCATGGTGCAGTGGATCACAGTGCATGCTGCTGAGGCACTGATGTTGAGAGTGCTCAGAAAGCTAAAAAAGCAGGACAGTCCAGGTCACAGAGTTATCAGAGATTTGGCTGACCTATGCCTCTGACCCTGTACCTCTGCTCTGTGCTGTGTGATTAACACTAATTCCACTGAATAAATGTAACTGTGTCCTACACAGTTTGTAAACACAGTTGGAAAAAAAAATGTGATATAACACATTTTCATATTTTATGTAGTTCCAGTCAGATAGCAACAAATTGCCATTATTCTTCTAATTGGGGAAAAGAGATTTCAATATAGTGTTACAGAAGAATGAGAGCATCTGAGTAAAGGGCATATCACATGTTATCTATGTTTGTTATGGGTATATATATATATATCTACAAAATCTAATTGTCATGAGAGTTGGGTGGAAGACTTCCAACCTATTCCTTCTGCCTTTATTTTCCTCATGAGAGAATGTCCCCTTTTGGAGATGGAATAATGATTATCCTTAAGAAATGCACTCTTTTTTGAACATAAGTTAAAAAAAAACTGTGGTTTAAACTTCCTCAGAGTCCTTAAAACCAAAAACTGATTAATTCTGGCATTTTCATCATCTTTGAAAACTCTAATGAATGCTTGAATAAAATAAAAGTCTTATATTAACATTTATTTTATCTAAGTGCCTTAGGAGTGGAAATTAGTGACTTCCATTTTATCACTCAACCTTTTCCTAAATTCAATTCACATGTTTGTCAGCAGCACTGAACCTCCTTGTATAGGCATGAGATGCTGGCTTTTTACAAAATTATTCTGTGATAAATCAGAATTGCCAAGGATTTTTTTAATGTTAAATGAATGATGACCCTTCCTCTCCTTGCACTGAAAACACATTGTTGTGCCAACCTAGCCATTTTATCTGAAGGGCTGTACAGCCCTCTGGGATGCAACTCTTCCCACAGGTACTTTCCTCCCTTTTTTTCCAAGATATGTCATCACAGAGGACTCCTCTTCTGTGGAACTTGCACTGCTACTAGAGAGTGACCCAGAAGACTTGCTTGAAAAGCCTGATTTAAATTTATTCTTTTATAATACCAGATATACTCTGACAATTATTATTTTATTTATTAAAGAGTGAATGTGTGTGTACACGTATATGTATATTTCTTTAGTGTTTGTGTGTTTACTGTGCAAGAAATCAAGTGAAGCTAATCTAGTTCACTAGATCCTGTGCCTGGTTCTCAGGCTGAACTCTGCAAATGAAGCCAAATCATGGACACCAAATGCCCACTAAGTTGACTGAGAAGGATTTTAGAGTGCTTTTTAGGGGAGTTATCAGCTTGCCTGCCTTATTTGGCCTCCTTAGCAGTCCATAATACAATATTGTGCCTTTGATGGGAGTCTTCAGTCTTCATTTTATTGGCAGAAATAAAACTCCCTAATTCTCCAGTGATTACAGGATCACAAGAATCCCAGATTCTCTATTCCCTCTACTTTCACTAAATCTTTTATAAAAAAAATTTATTTTTAAAGAGCAATCAGCAAACAGACCAGGTAATTCTTTTAAATATTGGCTGTAAAAGGACACATGGATTCTTACAACATACACATACAGGCATGTCTGCTGCAGAATTCCAAATCTGTGGCACATTTTTTTCCAATTTTACCACTTTATTCTTAGTCTGCAGGGACTAGGAGAAGAATTGAATAGAAAAATTAGTCTGGTATATGTGGCAATCTGCATCTAAATTCCTATAATAAAATCTGAGTTTTTAAGAAATAGGCTATTAAGTTTCATCTTCCAGCAATATTTTTGCTCATTATTTATTATTATAGACTGAATTTCCTTAAGGAGCCTAAAAGATTTTGCTGTCAAAATGTCAATTAAATTAAGAAAAATGTTTGCACTTAATGCTAATGATTTCTCTTAAAAATTTTGTTCTTCATACATAATAAATAAGACACTATTAACCATTGCTGCCTAACATCATTATTTGATTTCCCAGAGGAGCATGATGATAGAACTGGCTCTCATCTTAGGGTGACTTTCAAAAGAGGAGACAAGGTTAGAGACCTTACCTGAGTGTGTGACTTTAGACGCTTAAGAGGCAAGGTAGATAAAAGTTTGTTAAATGAAAAATGGATGGCCTTTTTCCTCACAGACTGGAATGTATTCCCCTTGATGAGAAAGGAAATTGTGATGGGAATCTGGGACATCCTGAAATCTTAATGTAGGAATAGGGCTGCTGAGTAGCAACTCAT
The DNA here is from genome assembly GCF_963662255.1 of Cinclus cinclus. Classification (NCBI taxonomy): domain Eukaryota; kingdom Metazoa; phylum Chordata; class Aves; order Passeriformes; family Cinclidae; genus Cinclus; species Cinclus cinclus. The sequence goes on along the minus strand of NC_085048.1, from coordinate 36,715,317 downwards.
AGCAAGCCCGAGTCGAGCAGCAGCTCACTACTTATTAAAGCATTAGTAGAGTATTGAATTCTAGCAGCAGAAATTACTCATTTTTTGGACATAACTTATTTCTTTTCAGGCAGCCACTGACCCTGAAACTCCAAATGTAGGAATTTTGGATTTGTTCACTGAGTGGAGCAGCACTGAAGTCTTCTATTTCCTCAAATAGTGTATTTGGGTTCAGTGATTTCAGTTCTGTGTTTCTTTTCTTATTTGCTTTGATTTGCTTCCAAGTGTGATTCTCTTTGGGGTCCCTTGGCTCCAGTCAGTTGAACAAACTGTAGCCCTGGCCTCTCACTGCAAACTAGGTACAGAAAAAGTGTCACTTCCCAAAGGCACCGTACTGACAGATACCACATTTACCTCTTCCAGAATCAAACTATGAAAGATAAAATTAAGATTCAATTTGCATTTCTAAAAATTATTTCTCAAAGAGCAGTATAGTTTTGGATTCAGAGATTTGGGGTTGGTTTTTTGTTTTTTTTTTTTTTTTTTTTTTTTTCCCCTTTCTGCTATGCACTGGTTCAGCTATCTGGAAATGGAAATAGAAAACTAGGGAGTGCTTCTGCTTTTTTCCTTTTTTTTTTTTTTTGTAGATTCTGCTGTGCTGGCAGTATTTTCTCACCTTATCAAGTAATCTATTCTTACAGGTATGCAGACTTTCATAAATTTTCTCCACATAGAGTGAAAGGGTTCATTAGTTAACTGAGCCCTGCCTCTTAGTTTGAGGAAACAAAAATAATAAAAAATACTTCAAATAAGCAAGCACTTTTGGACAAGAAACAGGTGAAAAGTAAACATTGAAGTATTTCAGAATAATTCAAAAAATAAAAGCAATATAAACCAAGGTGTTTTCTGATTTAACTTAGAAAATAAAATTTGGAAATCTGTTGAGCAAATAAATGAAAAATAGAATCCTGCATCTGTAGTCTATCCATCTGTTGCCCTATCTCCAGCTGCAGCCACCTCTGATGTTTCTGAATTACACAGAAAAAAAATATAAAGGCAAGCAAAGACATGAGTCCTGAGAATACATCTCCCCAGTGCATAAAGGAAATCTTTTCTCTTCACAGATCCCCTGAAGTCTTGATAAATTTTGGTTGCAGTGGTTGTCTTAACGCAGAGTTCCAGGTGTTATGGGCACTCTTGGGGTTGTGCATAATTTATTATCCTTTCCCTGATCCACAGAAAGAGGACATGAATAAAGGATTCTTACATTCATAATCATTAAGATCAGAAAGTACCAAAACAACAATTCCACCTAAGTACCTGGACCTACTGGATACAGAATTTGGCCCAGAGGTAGATTAAATTATATCTCATAGAAGGATTTAATTATGTATATCTTTAAAGATCTAAATCTATGTTGAGTTGTCCCTGTCCTGTCCCCCCTCCAGCCCTTTTAGGAGACTGTTACTTAGTTTAATTATCCTCTCTTCTAGAAAACTATGACTAACTTCAAGGCCTAATTTGTCTAAGTCTTTGCAATAGATCTTGTCAGGTCTTTGTCAACAAGCTCAGGAACACCCTGCTATTGGATCTATTTCCCATGTGTAAGCACCTAGGCATGATCAATCCACCTCTCTGTCTCCTCTCAGATAAGCTGAAGAGATTGAACTCTTTAAGCCTCACATAGTACAATTTGTTTTCCAGCTGCTGGATCAAACCTCCCAAACCTTTCATCTCTGGTACTATTATTAGGCTGCACCACTACCTTGGAATGTGCAAGAGCTCTTCAAAGGATTTTAGGCTGACCATCTGATATTCTCACTGAAGCACTGTCTGAGGAGATTTTGATATTTCTTCTGATTCATATCTACACTTTAAGAAGCTGCCGGCTGTGGCTGGTTTAGGGCTCAGTGATGGCTTTGCCACAAGCAAGCAGGAGAGCAGCTCACTGCTACGGAAGGCAGATGTGCCTCCGGGTTTCTCTCTGCTACGCAGAACACATTCCTGGCACCACTTCTTTACTCCCTCTGTCCTAGAAAACACAGCTGTGGAGAGATGAGTATAAGGAACAGCAAAGCTCTGCTTACACCTAATAAAATCCATTGTACAAATGAAGAAGGGAATGCAGCAGCCCCCAAGAAACGTCTCTCCTCTACAGGTTACAAGCTTAAAAAAAAAAAGTAAAAAGTAAAAAAAGTAAAAGTACTACAGGGGACAAGAACATAAATGCAGAAATGTGCATACGCACATCGTTTGACATTGCAAATACAAACAAGTGTAATCTAGATGAACTTTCATACTAAACGAGGGTCTAAATGCATTTTCAGTGACATTCAAATCATTCCTTTCTGGAGGGTGTGCCCCAGAGTCCACAAATATGGAATGTCATTCCTTGTTTTTCCACTGATTTATGTGAGCTCTAATAAGTTCCTTATTCTAAGAGAGTTTAAACTTCTAAAGATATAATTAAATTCACTACTTACTTTGTGCTATCCTCTGACACCATTTCTGAATGAGATGGGGTGCTTTTTAAACTCATTTTACAGGACGTTCTAGTGAACTCTAAGACAACTTACAAGTAATTAATGCTATAATTTAGGAAATAGTTGACCATATACCCCCCCAACGTTTTATACACTTTTCAAAGGACAGGTAGGCTTGAGTCAGAATAGATGTGATTGAGAGAAATTAAATGCCTTATGTGAAAGTTCCTGTACATTTCTATGTTTGCCACTTAATAAAATTAAAACTATAAAAAGAATTAATATAGACTAAAAATAAAATATTGGGTCTTATCTCTGATTTTCTCACATCCTCATTGTAGATTTCAAACACTGACAAATGGATCAGGGTTTCTGAAATAAGGGCTGTGATTACAGATATTTCATGCAAGGAAACAAAATATAACATCTTTACACAGACCAGGCCCCCTGTTTGACAAGATTTTAATATACTTCTCACATGCACACACTCAGAGTAGCAGCTCAGTGCCATGTTTATTTCCTCACCTCACAGATGCAGTATGTTATTTTACCTTTCACATGATGCAGTTAATCCCAAGAGAGATTTAGACCTCTTTTGCCTGGGCCCCATGTTCATTTATCAGCATCTGACTTCATTGTTTTCTAAAGTCACCCCTGAGAAGGTAGTCTGAATATCAATTTGTAATAAACAGCAAGACTTTGTTGCTGTCAAGGTGTCACCGTGCAAAATAATTTGTGTTTTTTCCAAGCACCTCTGAAGCTTAAGTAACCTACCCAACAGTCCTCAGCCACAAGGAAAGAACCATGTGTCACCATCTGTGCTTCCTGTGTTTGATATCTCTTCCCACAGCTCTCTCAGTGCAATCCTTCGAGGTGCTTATTCCACTTTCTGAAGCACACTGCTGAATCTGCAGTATCCATACAGTATAATCAGGAGGTGAAAACTCAGTATTGGTAAAGTAAATGCTTTTTCTGAACAAACTTATGTTGCTGACACCATGCCTATTTTGGCGTAAAGGAATACGTAAAGAGAAAAGGAAAACAGTTGTCCCTTTTTGTTTAGCAGGATCTCATAATTTGCAAAGTTCTGTCCATTGCTGTCTCATGAGTAGAGGCCCCCAGGTCTGAGGAGCATGAGATGGGACTGGAGCAGTGCAGGGTAGGGCTGAGGGTTTGTCCCAGGACTAGGTGCAAGACGATCACATGCCCCCAAAACAAGCCAAGAACCAAATTTAAAAGGATAGCAATGCAGAGGGTCATGCAGTATTTGGCCAAGAGCCTTCTTGGGCTCTTGTCACTGGCCATGGGTTGGAGGAATACTTGTGCAGCTTCCAGAAAACAGCTGGAGATCTGACCTCCTACTCTCCTTTTAATGAAAAAAGGCAAATTTAATTCCAAAATCACAGACGATCTCTGCAAGCTCTAGTGTAGGAATTCTGAGTCATCAGCTTCCAAAGTGTTCCACATACAGCTCTACCTAGTGCTTCAAATGCTTTATCTTGACTCGTGCTCCATCAATTCCTAATACTATAAATGCAACAAAATAAACCCTTGATATGTTTGGTGTCTATAAAGATTGCAGTTACCTGTCAAATATAATAACAAAGTTAGCTTATTACAGCAGCAGCAACAGCCGCATAACAATTTGCATTCTAGATCCATGGCCTCATTTCTTATAACCTTCAGGTGTTCAAAAGAGGTGCCTCATACTGAGCTATTAATTCTTTATTTAGGCACCTTGACTTTAAATGTACTGAATACCTCTTGGCTCTGATGAATGTCAAATAACATTCAAATTTAGAAGACTGCATAAATTCTTTTTTTCTTTTTTTTTTCAGGTCTCTGGGTCTGTCCTTGAAGGAAAGGCAACTTTTTACATATGTTTGTGTATATGTCTGCATTGTGCTCAATAAGAACACTAAAAATTTTACCCTTACAATAATATCAATGATAACAACATTAGAAGCAGCCAGGGGTGTGGTGTTTCCAAAGAAAAACAAACAGAAAAACAAACAAACTAGAAGGAAAATGGCCCAACAAGTTATTGAAATGTTACCAGCGTTTAGGTTTCACAAGAAATACACATTTCCTATTAAAAGAAAGCCAGGTTTATTAATAGTTGATTTGCAATACAAACATGCAGAAAGCAGGGTGTGCATTTATGTACTTTATCTTTTACATTCCAAGATTTGTCAATCACGTTAATGTTTACATGCTTGACAGTTACTTTGCACTTAATGTTTTCAGACTCAGACTTAAAAATGAAGACCACAATTTTTCTGTTTGCATAATGCTTTTATTCCTTTGCTTCACACAAGAAACAGTCTTCTCAATAAATTACAGAGTACTGATGTCATGGCTTTACAACAATCATTGAAGCAGTAAGGTTGCACTTTCAGGTGTCTGATGCAGAGAGGAATTCATCATGTGGATGATTAGTATCTGAACATAAGGATGTGGACAAGAATTTGTAACCATTTGGGAACTAATGAAACTCTTATGCAGTTAGTAGGGAGAAATTCTCAAGGGCTGCAGCACAGGGAAGGAAAATAAATTGCCTGAAGTCACCCAGAGGGCTGTTACTAGGATCAACAGATGAAAATGAAAAGTTGAGTAGGCAACTGAGACAAGTTTGAAGAAAATGTTGGGGTTCTCTGGTTTTTTTTGTGTGTTTTTTTTAATTGAAAATATCTTTTGTCATCTTGTCTGAATCCTGACAAGTAAGCGAATTAAGGTATTCAGGCTAATGGAAGAAAGAAAGAGTATTGAAGGAGGATGAGAGAAAGGGAGTGTAAGAAAATATCATGTATCTGAGAGGGATCTGAGAGGGACTGAGGTGATGATCAGGTAGGTGTTTTCAGCAGTGCAGAGTGCAGTGTGGTCCAGATGGAAGACTACTGAAGGCCTTTGTCTTGCTCAGCTCTGAGCCTTGGTGGTTTTTTTTTTTTTTTTTGGTTTTTTGTTTGGTTTTTTTTGTGTTTGTTTGTTTGTTTGTTTGGTTGGTTGGTTGGTTGGTTTGGTTTGGTTTGTTTTCAGAAAACATTCAGGTATTGCTAATATTTCTTTCATTCTGGAGGTCAATTTTTCCCTACTCCTTAAACCTGCTCTAAAATAAATACCTCCTAAAACATAGACTCAGTTTCATTTGAGGTGCTGCCGGTTCAAAAGTAGAGGTCTTTTGCAAGTTAGGAGTTAAATCCAAATGTTCAATTAATATAAGGCTCAAATTCTGATTAAGTGACCTGCAATTCACCCCTCTGCCCTCATATTCATTTTCTAAGGATAATTATTAAATAAACATCCCATCTCAACTGATTATCTTTTGACCCAAATATGATGTAGGGCTTTGGTAACTTTATACTTGAACTCAAAAAGAAAACAAAATAAAGAACAGTGATTTTAATAACATATATTATACCAGCAACTTTCCATAGAATTAAAAATTGTAATTTTTGGAAAAGGGTTAGCTTGAAATGTATTGTTTAAGCAAAAAGAAGGCTTCTGTCTTACAGAAATAGTACTCTAGGAACAGAGTAGAACTCTACTGTATTTAAGTATATGGCCAAGTCCCAGACATTTAGGATTAGCTTAAAGTACTCCAGCAAGTTCAAAAACTTTCATATAGTATCAAGACCCACTCAGATTATCATTGATAAATTTGATACAATAAAAAGAAGAAACCAAAAGGACATTGTTCAGATTGGGAACTCATTTCTTGCATCTTGTACTCTTTTTTTTTTTTTTTTATCAAAAAGAAATGCCAAAGGCTTTGTGAAAAAGAGAAAATGTGCAATTTCTTTCACAATCATATACATATACTTTATTTTCTTGTTGTTGACAGAATCCTTTATTATGCCCTTAAAGGATCATTTTATGTTTATTTGTAGTGTCTATACAGATTTGGAGACTTGTTTATGAATTGTCAGATAGTGATGTCTTTTTAAAATAAAAGTTTATTATACTTTGATTGATTTCCCTGGTATTCATTTTGTGTGTCTGTGTTATAGAAACTCATTTTTGTTCTAAAACCCAAATTACTCTAACTAACGTATCAGAGGAGCACCGTAACTGTTAGCAAGTGACAATGCAAAATGTTTCACAGCTTTATTTGTCAATGAAGATGCCATGGAAAAATCATTGAAGGCTAGTTTGCCAGGATCCTTATTTATTAATTCATAGAGGTTTGCAAGAATAAGTCATGAGTGTGAAGCAGCAAAAATGTGAGAGAGAGCTCAACCACCAGATCACCTTACCACAAATTAATAAATTGCTGTACATCTTCTGAACAGTGGATGGGTATGTTGAATACATCCAATAATCAAGCATTTACTAGCAACAAATAAATATCTTTAAAATGTTAACTTACCTTAGCACACAGTAAAAGACACTTTCACTATAAACCAAATATATTCACATTTACCATAAGATAAAGGCATATGTAAATACAGTTCCTGTGTCTCTGCTGATGTTTGCTAACTTGCTAAACACCAGTAATTTGAGCATAGTTCAGAAATACATGCAAGAATGACATTTTTGGACTTCCTCCCTTTCAAACCCTCTATATTATTTGCCATCATTTGCAATTGTTCTGGATAACATTAAAATTGCATGTTTTTCATCACTTGGTAAGTCAGTTTTTTTCTCCCAACTGAGTCCCTTCTTTAACTCAAGTAATATTCTTTAAAAATGTCAATTTATTGGGGCAGAACAGGGTGAAGTTAAAGGTTTCAATTAAACCAGAGGTGTGTGCTATTCCCTCAGTGCTGGTGCTGCTTGTCATATTGCCTATGGGGATGCTAGATTAAACAAACACACTGAACATACTCCGTAGAGGCTTCTGGGGGGAATCATCAAACCAGTGTTCTCTTGCCTTGTATTACTTCACCTACTCTCTGAGCAATGCATCACATCTCAATAGATACTACAACCACTGATTATCTCACAGCTAGACATTCATGCTCACTGAAGGATATAACTGAGCTGGCAGACTTCATCTTGAAGAGAAAGAAATTGGCAACTTGTTCAGCAACCTTTGGTGAATGGTGGTGAGGCAGCGTGACTTCAGCTGTTGAAAGGACAAAGCTGCCAGGCCCTGCTAGCAAGAGATAGGAATTAAGCCATGAAACTAATGAACAGCAGAGGAGCTGGAAAGCAAGGTTACCCTGTCCTTCTCCTGTTGAGATCGTCCTGGATTTTAATTCTCTGTCCTGCCTCCTGTGCGGTCAGTAGCAGCCATTACACATGGTTAAAACTGATTTCTCTACAGATGTGCTGTCCTGAGAAAAGACACAGTGAGCCACCCTGCTGCCTTCCAGTACTCAATATCAGAAATGCCCTGAGCAATCTAGATTTGCAATCAGCTCTTTTTTTGGGCAGGACTCAGGCCATGTCATGTCCAGATGACCCTTCCAACATAAACTAGTCCACCAATCTGGGAATCTGTTCCAGTCATCCCCCTCTAGATTTTGGCACCAAGAAATGGAAATGGTGCTGTGTTGACCTGTGCTGGTCATATTACCATAAAAGTACTCCAGCATCAGGAGCGTGGGTTGAAAACTGGGACTCCTTTTGATTAGAGCTGACATGGGTCTGGTCTCCCTTAGAGGGAAGAAATCACAAAAAATGTTCCTGTTAGCAGTGAGATTCCCATGCTACAGAAAACACATCAGATCAGACAGTTCACTGCTTTCACGTAGCTTTGTTACTTTTTCCTTTAAAGGCTCTTGCTTCTGTTGCTATTACACCTCATTCCCCCTTCATAAGGGAGGTAATACTCAATTCTACAGCATTGCTGTAGGTAGTGCATGCCCATGTTATCATGTGCAGGCACTCCTCTGCTTTCTGGGGCTTCCCAGGCATTCCAGAGCCCTTTTTGTAATCCACTAGCCAGCATTTGATACAGAATCTGGAAATTATTTTGCTGCCAAATGTGTACAAGGGAGGTGGGAGACAATCTGTCAGCTGCTGCTAGAGTAAACACAAAGAACCATTCTCTCGTCTAGTAAAACAATAAGATTAGTCCTTTTATCATTAATTTTTTTTCTCTCCTTCACTGCTTTGTAAACACTGCTTGTATGACTTTGCCTCTTATCGTCTGCAAACTGAATCTGCTTTTGTTGAAGCAGTGTCAATCACAAGGGTTTTCCTGCTCATATACTTAGCGATATGACTGATTGAAAAAGAAGACAGGCTTTCATTTGGGTCTGCAATATGTGACATAGTCACTGTTGGAAATATAAGGAGGGGAAAGAAAACAAAGGGAACAATTTGGTAAAATATAACCCAAAGTTCACTTGCTCTGTCAACAAGACTAAGATCAAACTGAAGGAGGTCAAAGCTGTTAACATTTAGACTACAGGGTATATGAGAAGTTAGTGTCTCATTAGATATTGGCTTTCTAATTGGAGAGAAGCTTGTTTCTAACTCTTTATGTAAACACCAGCATTAGCAAAAGCTTGGGTGGTCTCAGCATTGTAACCCAGTAGACATATTTAATCTACATCTGCTTGAAAAAAAATGTCCTCGATGACCAAGCTTGCATTTAAATGATAAATATGCCTCTTGATTCTTTTCTGCACACTGTGACAGCATTTGCAAAGGGAAAACTTCACAGTGATACTCTGGGGTTGCTTTAAATTTGTTTTCCCAAATGCCAAATTCTCCTTCACACCATACACTTAGTTACAATCTTATTTATGTTCAGCTCTTTGGACCAAGCAAGAAGATTCCTGTAGCCACCAGAAAGGAGCACAGACATGACTTGATTGGTAATTAATTCCCATAACAAGAGTGACTCTTACACAAGATAGATTATTATGGATTATGTTTTGCATTTTCAAATCACATTATTCTCTGATTTTATGGTGCTCTCTTATCTCTTCTTCTCCTAAATCCAATGGCAAGTGAAACAAGGAAAAGTAAATTAGATATCAGCCAGCAGGGTTGGCCATGGGAAGGTGATTTGTCTAAATGTTTAGTTGCACTGACCCAAACAATAGCTCAATGACTGTGTTTTAGCAGGTTTCAAGTAGATGTGGTGGGGTGGGCTGACCTTGGTTTGATGTCAGGTGCCCACCAAGCCACTCTATCATTCCCCTGTCAGCAGGATGGGGGAGAAGAAAATAAGATAAAAAATAACCTCATGGATCAAGGTAAAGGCAGTTTAATAAAGCAAATGCTATGCATGGAAGCAAAGTAAAACAAAATATTTATTTTCTATTTCCCATGAACAGGCAATGACCAGACATCTCCTGCGAGTAGGACTTCAGAATGCATAGTGTTTGCTTCAGAAGACAAGTCTAATAACAAATGTTCCCTCTCCTCCTTTCTCATAGCTTTTATTGCTAAGCAGGCATCCTATGGTATGATATATCTCTCTGGTCAGTTTGGCTCATCAGTCCTGGCTGTTTCCCTTCCTAAAATTTTTCCCATCCCCAACCTACTGGTCAGGGAAGAATGTTCACAGAATCACAGAATTACGGAACCATGGAATCACTGGGTTGGAAGAGACCTTTACGATCATCGAGTCCATCCCATGCCCTAACACCTCAACTAAACCATGGCACTGAGCGCCACATCCAGTCTTTATTTAACACATCCAGGGATGGTGACTCCACCACCTCCCCGGGTGGGTGATTCCAGTATTTTATCACCATTACCGTAACAAACCTTTTCCTAAAAAATGCTGGATAGACTTGGTGCTGTCTGTTGGATACACTTGATGTTGCGTGAGCACTGCTGAGCTGTAGCCAAAACACTGGTGTCTATTCTCTGTGAGAGCTGTTATTGGGGAAATTAACTCCATCTCACCCAGACCCAGTGCACCTGATAATCTCCCACCACATTAACATATTCTCTGAGGATTGACATGTTTTGGTTTTGTATGTGAACAGCATAACCAGCAATCTCATAGAGGGGGATCGATGAGTGCAGCAAGAGTGAGCTTGTGGCCTCCTCTTCATATGTTCTGTTATCACTCCCAGTGTGATTTGCCAGAGCTTCATATCTATAAATCCTGCTTGCTACAGGGGGATAGGCAAACATTCACAGGAAAAGGATCATGCAATGTTTGAACTGGAAATAATCCTTAGAAATCTGATTTGGCTACTCTGCTAAAGTTTGAGCCATAGTTTTTTTTCCCCCCACCAAAGCGTGGAAGCTGGAAAGGGCTGTGTTCAGTGACCTCTCCCAGAGAAACACTGTTACCATGTATCTTCACTGGCCAGCCTCTGTCATACACTTAGTGTGATTTCTTGCATCACCAGAGGAAGCCCTACATCTAAAACTGCAGTTTAATCATCATCATTTTGCAGTGAATAAATACAGTTCCTTGGTCAGGCAGCTATAGCCCAGGGCTTCCTAGAAACCTCTTTGAGCATAGAGGGCAGCCCCTCAGAGTGACACAATTAATAGTGCTATCACTTTTTCTCTCAAAGCCTCTTGAAGTCCTCTGATATGAGGAAGGCAGCGTGTATGAAATTCTCACCCTCCCTTTGGAGCACAGCCTCACTGAGTACAGTGAGGGTCATCAAAGCTTTTCCAGCCCAATTGCCTATAAATTACACATGGCTGACACCTGACCCTCTTCGTTTTATCTTTTCACCTACCACTGGTCCATCACTCCATGCCTACTGACACAACAATATTGCCACCACGAAAATCATTTCTGGTCTGCCCAGTTCTCATTTGGCCAGATGCTTGTGAAAGCAGGAGAGTGTCACATTACTATCTCATTAGTTAATCCATCTGGCAATGCTAAGCACACTAGTCTTCTAATGGAAGAGATGGTACAAAACATTTTCAGGGAGAAAAGTTTTCTTCAAAGAGATTAAAAGAAGCATATTATTTTGGAAGGAGCTGAGCAGTTTATATTCAGCTTTTTGAAAGAAATAAAAATAAAATGTAGCAAAGACTGACATGTATTCGTGAAACGTTTGGCACTAGAGAGCCTATATTTTTCATCAAAAAGTAATTTCACAAATCTCAATTCTCCAAGAGATTTATTTGTCTGAGCATTTAGAGGCCACAGAAAAATATCTTTTTATTGTTATTAATTATAGTGACAGTCCTGAAGGAAAAAGGTCATTTTATGAAATGCAGAGGGTTTGAAGATAAATACATTTTTGAATGTAAATCAACTAATTCTGTTGAACATTGATCTAATTTGATAAAATCATAACTGCACAAAAAATATAATAGGGTTTCAAATTTTAAAATATACAAGTGTATTCTAAGTGTTTAACATAAACAAGCCAATGATGAACAGAATCACAAGTGAGGTAGCTTAAAAGTGCTCTAAAAAAGCCCTAGCAGGAAACAAATACAAAAAAAACACACTCCAGGTCATCTTGCCTATCTCAGGGCACAAAGCTGGCTGCTTCTTCTAACTTTGCCTCTTAACAGTAACAATACAGCATCAGATCCTAGAACCACCAAAATTAGCAGTGTCTCCCACTCAAGAACCAGTTTCCTGGTTTCAAGGGTACATGTGATACTGAAGCCTGACTTTCTGATCCACCTTACCATCTAGTAATCTATTCATGAGAGCAACAAGAAAGCACAAAATGATGACAGGCACTATGCCCTTTTTAAAATATCAGCTGGGGTGAAGCTGTTAAACACATTCTGCTTGTCCATTCCTTTTCCTTGGGAAGGATTCTTTGGGGAGGTATCTCTCTCCTTCTAAATTCCATTTACTCATGAAAATAGGGCAGAAGAAATATGATTAAACTAGGAAATAGGCTCAAAGACATAAGTGATTCTTAGTCTGTACACTGGTGTGTTACAAAAGAGATACAAAAAGGCACGGGGTTTTTTGTGTGTGTTATTAATGCCTTCTGAAAGTAATTATCAGAAGAGGAAAACCGTCTCCTAACTAAGTATCCATAAAAGAAGAAGAAAAACAAACCATGCAGTGTCAGCAATTCAATATGAATAGCATGGTTTCGAGCTCTCATGCCACCAAATTAATATATCCTTGGAATAAGCCATAAATTATAAGTTCCTTAAAAAGTGCTGCATCTAACACTTTTGGAATGCTGTATCACATTATTTTATCCTTATAGATGAAAATAAAATATCATAGAAGTAGACTTAAGGAATCAGCAGTAGTTTAGATAAAAATGATCATGATTTGCTTCTGTTTATTATATATAATCTGAATTAAGTCCAGACCAGTAGTATGTATATTTGATGGATTACAAGAGCCAATTTTGCAAAGCTGAAAACAATTATGAGCTAAATCATTTGGGAGAAAGAAATTAGACAGGAAATGTGGATAATAACTGGAAAGTGTTTAAAAGCATTTTACCAGAGGTTTAAAAAAAAAAAAAGAAAGCTGGACTAAATATTGACTTGCATAAAAGTGAAGCAGCTATGTAAATCAAAAGAATTATGCCCAAAAAAAGCATTTATTAGAATGCGAATTAGACAGAAGATAAGAACTACAGAAAGATGGAAGGAAGAAGTAAGGTTTTTCATTAGATTAAAGTATAACAAGAAAGATTTGTTGTCTTGACTACACACAACTGTAGCCATCTTAATAATATATGCAAAAAATTGGTATATTCTGTAAATAAATCTGATCTCTCTTTGAAGAAAAGAACAGACAAAATCGGTTCTGCCATAAGAGGACAATGTAATGCTGTTCATTCCAGTAAATCAGGAGAATGTTGAACAGCAATTTAAATCAGCAGACCTGCATGATTTACAACCAAGAGATTTAAAAAGGCTGGCTGAAGAAAATTCAAAACCATGGATATTGTTTTTTGCTAAGTCTGAGAACACTGGAGATGTTCCAAGAAGGAAAAAAAAAAAAAAGAAAAAGAAAGAAAAGAAAAAAATAAAAAAGCACCAAAATCTCACCCTTTTTTTAAAGTTATATGTATAACCCAGGTGATTGAAGCCCTTTCAGCCTGAGCTGAAAGGATAAAATAATGTAAAAGCTAATAGAGGGCTAGAGGTGTGTATGCAATTAACCCTAAGCAAAATGGTTTAGCAGAAACAAGAAGTTCTGGTAAGCTTTCTTGAAAAACACAGCATATTTACTGGCCCCAGGAAGCAATAAAAAGGCAAATGTTGCCAGGCATGTAAAAGACAAGGTGGGCCAGCAAACCAAAGTCCTTCGAAGTCTGCAAAGAACCTGTGAACGAAAGTAACAAACAGCACTGGCATCAGAAAAGCCAGTGTCTGTCAGAGCCCATACGGATATGAATAACCTTCCACATAGAATAAAGCACCTTTGAAAAGTGGATCCTTCATCTTTTGTAGCCACACTTTTTAAGCCCCCCAAAGTTGGCAGTTATTGCAAACCTGTCTCCTAACTTCAAATGTCCTCTTTTCCAAACCAATATTCAAGCAAGGCTTTTCTGGCCCAGAAGCAGGGTAGAAAATCTTCCATGAATCTGGTACTGTTGACTGAGAGTCATTCAGCACAAAGATCTTTTCTGAATTAATGTAATTCTGAAATGCTGAACTAGCTCCTAACCAGGTAACTTAGTAAATAATTGGTACAACTTGCTAACTGGTTAGGGTTAACTGTGTATAACATCTCCATTGATTTATGACTGTCAGGTTCACAGGTTACTTAGATTGTTCAGTTTAGCACTTTTCCCCAGCTTTCAATTGAACATTTTGAACCAGGTGTTCAATGGATTGATCGATATGAAGTACAATAGGTCTCTGCACCAGTCCATAAACAAAGCTGATTTTTATAGCCTTGGTGTGATTTAAACCTTTAACACTTTAAACCATTCTGCAGCACTCTTGCCATGTAAGCATATGCTTCTCCTCACTTTCCTTAATTGACATCACATTGTGACTTAGCAACACGCAGGGCAATGAAAGCTGCTGTGTGCCTGGAGGGCCTGATCCTGCAAATGTGTGTGCCTGACACTGCATGCAGGGAAGTTACTCCTTTGATCCCAGCGAGGCTATTCACATATATAACCCTGTTATGGTGAATTAGTTGTAAGGCAAGGACTGACATTTGAGTATTGAGCCTTGTGGTTAGGGAGAACTTTCCTAGCAATCAGAGGCCATGGGGAAAGGCAAATCTCATCTGCTCAATGTGACTTACACAACTTGCATGATTTCTTCCAATGTCAGGTTCCCTCCTCCCCATAAAACCAGACTCATATGTTCACCTTTGCAGCCTGCCCCCCACCTTGTGACTGCACGTGTCACATGCAGTTGTGTAGGGGCTCATGTTCACCTGCCAGCTGAATCTGATGCCTGGTTCAGGGAGGAAAAGGCAAAACACCAGGAGAGGAGTGAAAAGCAGTCACAACCCTCAAGTGTCCTCAGCCTGTAGACCCCTTGCTGGATGACAAACTCTGAGTCTGCACCATAACATTTGAGTGGATGCACCAGACAGGTCATACCCCACTGCATGGTTTGGCCTAGGGTTCACTCCTAAAGTTAGCAAAAACTAGGATTTCAAAGGTTTGGAGAATGAAGACATTGAATCAGGTTTTGGGAAGGACCTCTCTCTCTCACTGCTGCTTGGCATGCAGATGGCAGAGCAAGGAAGGCCCTTCAGTTCTGAAGCCAGGGTTACTCTCGTGAAGGAGCTGAAAAGGAAAGGGGTGCTCCCACTTTCCTTCCTCAGCACATGTCACTGACCTGCTGTTCACACATACACACCCAGTACATTTTTCCTGAGTAAGTGCTGCTTGTTTGGCTGACCTTCGCCGGAGATTTCTCTACTAAAGAGAGAGTCTGTCTGAGTAAATATCCCTCAGGCATGTGGAAAACGGGTAGGGATAACAGATGAAGTCAACACATGGAAGAATTTACTGTCTTACCCGGAGGTAAGAATCAAATCCTCCATAAGCACTTAAACAACTACAAATGTTTTCAACTCAGCGTTGGTATAAAACAATAATGAAAATAACCAGTCCGCTTTCCTTTTAAAAAGTGGGAAGAGAAGGGAAGTGGAGGGAAGGGATAGGGGGAAGAGGAACCGGGGTGGTGGGGGGGTAGGAGAAAGGGAAGAGGAAAAAAAAGGATAGCTCTCTGTGCTATCACCACAATCCAGCTTTCAGCTCATGCTAAAAGGCACAGAAAATGTGAAACGATTGCAAACGTCTTAAAGAGCAAGTAAAATGACTACCACAGACTGGGATCTTTTAATATCTGTTGAGCTGAGTGCCACAGACTACACATATTTTTGCATTTATCGCAGCTTTAAATAGTATACATAAATGCATGTCATTGAGCAGTGACAGGAGAATCAGGCAAGTACTTGTACTTTAAAAATATCTTCCTTCTGTGTTGCTATTTCACCTTGAAAAAGTGCCATATTCAGCACCCCAGACCCTGGACCCTGAGCACCTTCCTTTGACATCGGTCCCTGCGGATCAGCCTCTGAGCCTGGCAGAAGTGTTTGAGAAGAGGTCAAGTTTGGCCTCAGAGGGGGTATTTTGAATCAGCTTTCTTATGTTCTTGCTCCATCAAAACCTGTGAAAAGGAAATGAATCAGGTTTGGATTTCTGCAAGAACCTGGGGATTATGCAAACTATTTCCTGATACATTATAAGGACAAATGCTTATTTTCATAAATAATGTATTTATCTGAAACTGTAGCCAAATAAAAGACTCCCATTCCTTAGCAGTTAGATACAGAAACTGCTATAATTTAACAAACTGCAAATGAAAAAGTAACTTATTTTAAGAAGCTACTCTCATAAAATAGATCTTGTTAAGAAGAAATTGCTGTAAAATAGAAACACACTAAGGGCAGAATTGTGTATGACTGGAATGAGATTTTACCTTAAATGTTATTCAGTAAATGAAAAGAATCATTAAATATATTACAAGCTATTACTAGAAAAATCTATCCAAGTATTTTTTATTGCCATCTACTTTTACAAACTCATTGAAAATTTTGAGGGAAAGAGGCCAGAAAATCAAGAAACAGCTAGTTTCATAAGGAATGAACATATTTTTGCTGATGACTTCAAGGCCAGTACAGCTGCCACCAATGACCTTGGTGAGGTCATTTTGTTGTTGCCCCTCAGGCACTGTAGAACCAGACAGCCGAGTCACACTGAATCTTTGTGACAGTGATGTTCACTTTATCAGAAAGGAGAGAGAGTCTGATGATGGTTTAGCCATTTTATCGTAGCCAGTGTCCCAATTTAACTTGTTTGGAGCCAGTGAGGATGCTCCTTCCAGAGCTACATTTGCAGCTGTGCAGTGTTTGTACAGTGTTCAGCACAATGGGCTGCTCTTCAACTCTTGGAGAACAAAGACACTACAGCTCTGCTACTTATTATGACGAGCATGGATATGTTGGTTTTCACTCAAGGAAAGGCTGTCATTTAAAGTAACAGATGGGAAAAAAAGACAGAAAAATTTAATGGAATCATAAAATATAGAATATGATGAGTTGGAAGGAACATACAAAGATAATTAAAGTCCAACTGGCTCTGCACAAGACACCTCAAGAATCACATTATGTGCCTCAGGGCATTGTTTAAATGCTTCTTGAGCTCTGTCAGGCTTGGTGCTGTGACCACTTCCCTAGGGACCCTGTTCCAGCACCAAACCACTCTCTGGGTGAAGAACCATCCACTAATATCCAGCCTAAACCTCCTTGACACAACTTCAGGCCATTCCCTCGGGTCCTGTTCCTGGTCACCAGAGGGGACATCAGTGCCTGCCCCTCTGCTTCCCCCTTCTCCCCCCCTCCTTCCCCTCCTTCCCCTACAGGAAGCTGTAACTGCAGTGATGTCTCCACCTTCTCCACTGTGAATATACCTCTTACAGAAAATTGTCCAGACATATATCTGTTAAACAGCTTGCAAATAAAGGTAGTGTATAATTAGAGTCACTGGTATTTTGGTTATTTTTAGGCACAGGATTTACCCGAAAATAGCCATACATATGTTGCATTGCTCAGAATACCACGGTGCTTTAATTTTAAAATAACTTTTAAAATAAAAATTGCTGTAATAAAATATAAGAAGTATTTTTTTTCCTGGTGTACAGACAGTTGCACATGAAAATTATTTATAACCAATTTACACCATTTGACAATCAAATCAATCCAATTCTTGATCATAATTAGAATAATTATATTTACTAATTTAAAAATTCACAAATTAGGCCCTCTGAAATGTTTTGTGCAAAACAACTTCAGACCCTCAATTTCTAAAGGTGGTTTATGAAGTTCATGAAGTTCATTTTTGATTGTTCAGCCATATCCCTAAAAGAACCCCAAACAATCAAACAAATGTTAGCCTGACCTGCACCCAGACAACAATTGTGAAGTTCTGCAAAAATGTTCTTTTTGAAACTCTTTATTATTAGGGCACCTCTGATAAAAAAATCTGCCCTGCAATATCTCAGACCTATAATTATCTGTTATAAATTTCCCCTTTCTCAATTGGAATGAAAGATGCAGAACTGCACTTCAAGGAACTGAATTCCATAGCCAGGTAGCTTAATTTGCCAATCCATTTCATCCATAAAACCTAGTCTACACACATGGATTACATTATAGGGAACTCAAAGGTGAGTGAAAAAGAGCAGCTGAGTGAATAAAGAACAGAGGATGCAGCCATATCCTGAAAAGCTTTTTCTGAACAAGTTCCAAAATCTTAAAATTAAACCACCACTGTACCAAATGGTCTCAGTCAGATACAAAATGACCCATATTCAACCATAAGCAAGGGCAGACCTTTTGAAACTGAGTGTTAGATAAAGGTCTCATCTCCAGAAAAAAAAAAAAACAGTGACTTGTGAAACAAAATGAAAGATTAGCATTTAGATAGAGACAAAACAGCCTGAGATGAAAACCTGTCATAAGTTCATGGCAGCTTCAGAGAGAAAACATACAAACAGATGAAGAGCCTATTTTAATTACTCACCAGAAAGCTGAAATAACAGAGTAACTCAGTTTATAATGGCATTTTCTGCAAAAAAAAAATAAAAAATATTTCCAATTCAAAGAACAGCTGAACAAAAAATTGTAAGACAACCTCAGTTAAAAAATCACAGTTACTACTTTATAAACAGCATTTAAATGGTGTATTCCTAGGAAGACTGCATCTGCCAGTAAACTGTTCCAGGTCATCTGTATAGCACTGGTCAATCATAAGAGCCACAAACTTGCTGAAGGTCAGCCTTTTATTAAGAGAAGGACTTTTTGAGAACTGTAGAGCAAATTAATTGATTTGGTTTCAGGTAAGACTATCTCAACCCTTGTTTCTCACATTGCCTCCTGCAATGGAAATGTTACCTTGTCATGTATACAGTGCAGAGAGCTTCAGGATGGTAATGAATATAAAGCAAACATTTCTCTTAGTGGCCAGTTTTCTAAATGTGGGCTGGCAATCATATGCACGTGCACTAATCAAGCTTCCCTCTTTCCACAGGAGGCTGCTCAAAGAGATATATGGGAGTAGGATTTTTGCTATGTTGCTCAGGGAATAAGGAACAGATGGAGAAAATTTAATTCCCAGGGCCTACGGCTGCTAGGGAATTCCCTCATGCCACTTAAGTCTTTGAAGTAAAAAGAAAGAAAGTTTCTCAAACCACGAAAAGAAAATTTTACTCCCCACTAACTTGTCTATTTATTTTTAAAAACTCTTTCAGCAGAGAAAATATTTCTTTGCAGCAGATATAACAGCTGCCCCAGATCCATGCAGCAATCCCATGGTGCACACTGTGGTTGTCCTGCCAATTTCCTTTTTAACTAAACCACAAAATTATGGGATGCCAACCACAAGAGAGCATATTATTCTGATGTTCAGCACTTACGTGTGGAGAATATTAACTGACCCCCTCTATTGATTAATAGCACCTTTTAATGCAATTAGGGAAAGGGTTAGGTTATAGTTTCCTATAGAGTGGGACAGGAAAGTGGCACAAAGGGCTTTTAAATCACTCAGCTCACAGGGGCTTCAGCAACCATGCAAATATACCAATGTGGACAAAATATAAGTTAATTGTGTTGTTAGTCACATGAACAGAAACACATAGACAAATGTTACTTTGAAGAAAACAAACTAATTTTAATCATGATAAATACAATTATTACTGATGAGAGTTGGCTGCTGTACGGAAGCATCTCAGGGTGCCCAGTCAGAATTCAGGAATGCCAACAGGATCTGGCTACGTAGCACAGGTGTCACCATCGCAAAGGTTTCAGATAAGTGTGGCTGTCCCCAGGTGATGGGGTGATGTCTAGGGACATGGCAGACCACTCTGAGGAGCCTCTAATGTTGCCAGGAGAGGACTGAAGACAAGTCAATAGGAACCAAAATCTTCTTGTCCTTTTTCAAAGCCATGGGGTCTGGTTCCCTTCTCTCCTCCGGCCTCCAATTTCTAGTTAATGTCTAAGAGAACAAATTAAGATAATATTTAAACTGTGATTTAGCACATGGCAGAAGAAAAAGTGACCAAAGTAGTGCTGGGGATCTTTTGGCTAACAGAACAGTTAGCTGCTCTTTTGTTGACTCAGCTTAAAAGAGTAAAAAATGTTTGTATTTATTTCAAGAAAACATCAAAGGAGCATTCTTCCAATCCTGACTATAGCCTCTAGGTATTTGCAGCGATTGCTGCACCAGCAGCTCTTTTTTGATCTGGGAGAGCCAATAGCCATAAACTTACTCCTTGGAATAGGAGTCTAGCTTCTTTGGTCTTTCCTCTTCCACCTCATCCTGTCAGAGAGT
Organism: Cinclus cinclus; assembly: GCF_963662255.1. Classification (NCBI taxonomy): domain Eukaryota; kingdom Metazoa; phylum Chordata; class Aves; order Passeriformes; family Cinclidae; genus Cinclus; species Cinclus cinclus. The sequence goes on along the minus strand of NC_085048.1, from coordinate 36,695,177 downwards.
GGAAAGCAGCTGTGTCTCTGAAATTAAAGTCCTTACAATAACTCATTTATTTGCAGGTTTCAGGTCCCAGTGTGAAGCTGGAAGGGGGTGAAGGGGAATTTAACTGTGTTATAAATATCCCTGCCAGAGGAGGAGTGTGGAAAATTATACAGCATTAAGATATAATCTCTCCTCTATCTCTTGACCACCATCTTCTCACTTCACCTGCTCCAGTCCCTCATAAAGTGGCCAGCCCATCTGAAGGAGGGTGTTTTCAGGCCGCATCAATCCAAGGATGTAATTTGGAGTTTCAATCCCTTTCTGGGAAGCTACCTTCAGTGAATTTGCAGCAAAACTTCACCTGCACATGGCCTCCTCACTAAAGTTCTGCGTTCAGTGGCTTAAACTGTTGGTTTCCACCAAAACTAGTGCAAACCCCACGTTGTGGCACAGTATCCTCCAGCAGCAGGTGGGGAGAGTGCTGACATACATCCTGTGAGGTCCTGTACGCTCTCGCTTCACCCACCCTTGTGTCCTAAACCCACAGAGGGACAGCCAAACGCCTGGCACTGAGGGCATGCAGCCTCATCCCACCCCGCACAGAGCAGCAAAGGTCAGGGACAAGGAGATGATCCTCTTGGGGAGAATCTAGGCAAACATTTCATGCAAGGAAGCATGTAGCATTTAACCTTCCAGCTGTCTCTACACAGAGATAATATTCATAAAATTGTCCCTTCTCTGGAAGAGCCTAGAACAGGCACCCCCAGGCTAAAGGAATGAGGGACTGTGGCCCCGAGAGTGGTGGTGAGAGGTGAAAGTTGCTTGGTTCCTTCTCTTACATGCTACCCCAATGCACAGAAAAATTAACTTGCACGTGAAAAGGCACATGAAAAAGGAGAAGTGCAAATTACCCTTTCATTTCACAAACAAGAAAGGAGAGGCAAGACAAACTATGCTGCTCTCAGGTGCAATTCCTTTCACATATACTTCCTGGGGCAATGCAGTTATGTGCCTACCTAAGAGCTCAGTCTAGTTCCAGGTAAGCAGTCATTACTTTTCTTGGAAATTCTCCAGCAGTAAGACACAAAAAGTGGATAAATTTAAACAGTCCTTAGTGTTGAAATATATATATATATATAGAGAGAGAGATGTATAGATAATGCACATATAAATACAGATACAGGGGTACACATACACATAGATCTTAATAAAAATAGATAGATCCGGTACTACTTTCTGTAGGGTTGGAATGGAAAGAAACAAAAGGAGGGGGACATGTGAATTTCATATGCTTAGGCAAAATTGCCATGAATAAATGTTAATGCATAGGGATGAACTTTTATTTTTACTTTATACATATTAATAGGTTTCCTCTCTGTGAAAGAGTGACATCAGACATTGATAAATTTGACAGAAGTGAAAGGAAAAAATGGTTGCACTATTAGGAACATTCCTGAGGTGTTGTTGAACGGTGTCTTTGATACATCAGCCTTCAGTCTCTGAGCACATTCGTATTAACTTGTGTGTACATCCAGAATTCAAATGAGCTGCTCCTTTAGATGCTGACTTTTAGCAGCAGTCCCACCAGACAGGCTGGAATCAAACCTACAGTTTCAGAATGTGGTACAGTATAATTTTCTCAGTACAGTTTGTGCCTGCTGACTCTCTCAGAAGATTAGAGAAAGAGGAAGCATACAGCAGGTCATTAAAGATCCACACAAGGCTGAAGAGTGAAAAAAAAAAAACAAAACTTCAATGAACACACTGCTCCAAGTACACTCTCCTATGCCAAGAGATCCATGCAAGGCTGTGTTTATAATATTGCTGAAAACAGAGATGACAAATTCCTTGGAATGTATTCACTTAAAGGCAAGTGAGGGCTAACCACTGATATCTGAATGCCTCAAAAAATCTGAACACTGGTGCATTGCCCAATATGGATGCTCTTTATAACCCTTCAAGAAATCTCTGAGAAAACAGCTACACACCTGCAAGATCTGTATTTCTCTGGAAATATACCAGTACAGTAAATGTCTGAGAATCTTACAATAAAGCCAGCATACACAGGTGCATCACATGGCTTAGAATTCACAGTGAGCCTAGGAATAAATAAAAAGCTGAAGCCATGCATCTTTTTCTCATTAGTCCATTGCTTTTAAAAACTAGACATCAGGAGGCTGGAATTTTAAGATGTAAGTTAAAACTACTGATACACATTTCTGAGCAGCTTCAAATCAAAGGGAAAAAATTAAAAAAAAAAAGAAAGGGAAACATTAGGGAAGAGGAAAAGAAGGCAGCCATGTGAATTAGATTATATACATTAGTCTACTAGAAAATTTTGTTCGAAATCTGGTTTTATAAAGATTTTGGTATTCAGTGAAATTTCTGCTATAATGTCTGCTTCCAAAAGACAACAGGAAAAGCAAAATTCTTTCTTTTCAAAGTAAAGTATTGAATGACCATTTCCCCCTCCTTTGCCTCACTAGCATGCAAGTACTCCCTTTGGAGACAGATACAGAAATAAGAAATAAATATTAACCTTTCTGTTCATCACATAAGAAAGCACAATAGGGTTTTTATCCATTTTTTATCTGGTTTCATACAGAAGTTAAAAATATTGGGTTTTTTCTCTTTTAAAAATATCAAAGTCTCCTTTTGGTAAGAAAACATAGAACATCATCTTTTTTTTTACTTTTTTTTTTCAGATGTCAAGCATAAAACTGCTGTCAAATTAATTAGCATGTATTGCCAAGATTATGAGTAACAAACTAGTAACAAACATTATCTCTTCTATGCAAAAAAAAGCACTCATTTGAATCTATTCGAGACAAACAGTTTTTATCAGACCTACTGTATACTGGAGTCTCTCAATGCCTAGTATCACAGCATGCCCAGTAGTTAAAGATAATTGAAGTAATAATACACCTGTTAACTGTGGAGATATTGTGCCTAGCATCAGACTGCCTAGAATTACTAACACAAACTGGCTGAAGGGCTGAGGATGCAGTTTGCATGTTCCTGCTGGATGAGAGAAGCCTTGCCCCCTCATCCTGTTGTGAGTGAAATAAGGCAAGAGTCCTTCTTTCTCAGAGCAGAGCCCACAGACTAACAGACCAACCATCTTATTGATCATTTTCTTCTTCATAATCAGGTGGACCTATTTCCCTCTTTTCCACCTGCCAGAAACAAGTGGCTTTTTACTAATGTCTCTCTTAAAAGTACTTCAACTGCTTACTTGTCCTCTGAATTGATGCTAAGTGTTTAACACAACTTTTGCTTTCTCTTAAAGAAGCCAAATATCTGCAAGCCTGTTTAAGATGGAACCTGAGTTTTCCCTCGCCCCATGTTTCAGCATCATCGACATCAGCGTTTTAAGCATCATTGTCTGAAGAGCAGATTGCTTCTGCATGACAGAAGTGCTCAAATACTGAGCTGCTATTCAGAAAAAATTGAATCAAAAACCACAGATAAGCAGAAAGACTTTATTTAAGAGGTCCTGTTTCTAGAAAGCCATATGCTTACTGTAAGGAGAGAGTGGTTTTATATAACTGGCAATGACCACACTTACTCTGAACTGGCAATAACCTGCAACAACAAATACATCCAAGTGTTTTATTCATCCGTGGATACCCATTTTCCTCCTCCAGCAGATACACTCTTTCTCTGTGTCCAGTGGCTAGAAGCCAAGAAATTCATTTTACGCTTGATAATTCATCGCTAATCAGTGCTAATCTGTTCAGGAAAACATGTATGGCTCAAGCACAAAGAGAATCTGATCAGTTTGGCTGCTTTTTTGGTGACAGTTCACCACTAAGAGCAGCTCTCTAACCTCTTCCACGGGACCCACATGGAGGTTCATTCAGTCACGCAAGTTGCTCCACACCAAGGAGGTTGTCCTTTTGAGACCTGGACATTTAAAATGAAAGTAACAATGAACCATGGTGCAATGTGCACCAATTTCACTATTCACATCCCTGAGTGCAGTAGTCACTACTAATACAAGTATATCACTGCAAAGTATGTGGGAGCCTGGCTTGGTTCTACTTAAACCTTCTCAAACAAAAACAAAAACAAAAAACAAAAACAAACAAAAAGGAAAAAAAAAAAAGAAAGAAAACATTTGGAGAGCTTTGTAAAGAAGATATACATCATGCCACCTTTGCTTTGAATTTATGGTACTTGAATTTCTACACGGCATATACCCATCAGCCAAACATTTTATATGGGCAACGATTAAGAGTAAAATTCATATCACAGAATCATGAGATATGCTGAGTTAGAAGGAACACGCAAGGATCATCATGTCCTACTCATGCACAGCACCATCCCCATGAGTCACACCATGTGCCAGAGCATCATCCAAACACTTCTCAAACTCTGTCAGGCTTGGTGCTGGGACCATTTCCCTGATGAGCCTGTTCCAGTGCCCAGCCACTCTCTGGGTGAAGAACCTTTTCCTAATATCCAACCTACACCTCCCCTGACAGAAATTCAGACCATTTCCTTGGGTCTTGTCGCTGGTCACCAGAAAGAAATCAGTACCTGCCCCTCCTCTTCCCCTCACCAGGAAGTTGTAACTGCAATGAAGTCTCCCCTCAGTCTGCTCCAGGATAAAAAGACCAATTGACCACAGCAGTTCCCCACAGGGCTTCACCTCCAACCTTTCATTATCCTCACGGCCCTGCTTTGAATGGTCCCCAATAGCTTAAAGTCTTTTACGTTTTGTGGCACCCAGAACTGCCCCCAGCACTCAAGGTGAGGCTGCCCCAGTGCAGAAGAGACCAGGACAATCCCCTCCCCTGCACAGCTGGTGATGTTTGGCCTGATACCTCCCCAGGACAGGGTTGGCTGACTCATGGTCAGCTTGTCAGGAGCCCCAGGTCCCTTTTATGGGACTGCATTCCCCAGTCTGTGCATACATCCACGGGCAGTTCACGAGCACAAACCTGAAAATTTCAGCTTCTCAAAAAAAAAAACAACTGTAGACTGCAAAGCAAATGCAAGCAAATACCCCAAACCTAGTGAAATCTAACAACACTTGGCTTTCAAACCCTGGGAAGAAACTCAGACAACAAATATTGATTTTGCTCCATGCAAAATAACGTTTACGTTATTGCTGCAAAATTCTGTTTGTGATATTTTCCTGTGGGCGTTGAGCCATATGTTTGTGTGCAACACAGCAAAGGCTCAATTAAACTCCTCTGTAGAACAGTGCTCTGCCAACGCCAGCGCTCTCCCAAGAAGGAGCACTGCAGAGAGGGAAGCCAAGGCACACACAGGCTGAGGGCTCGCCTGCATCTCACCCTCAATCCAAGGGCTCAATTTTGAGTCAAGGCTGCTGAGGCATGTCTCAGCTCAGCTTGACGGATCTGTCGGGAGGTTATTCAAATGCGATGTTGTCCCAGTCTCATCTGGAATGCCTGCATGACAGCATTTCCCACTCACCCTTTTGGGGTTTTTTTATTCATTAAAAATAAGACAGAGCAAGCCTCTGAGAAACCTGTCTGTATAATAAAGGTCTGCATTAAAGCCAGGTATGAAAAACTGCCTTCCTGACAAGCAGTTGCTATTTGGAGGTGCATCTGTCTCTCAGGGAATCGGTTACGTGCCAGCAACAGAGAAACAATCCCATACAAACAGCAACATTAGGGGAATCTTAAGGCTGAAATTCAAGCACTAAAAAGACAAAGTGCACCTCAGGAAAAGCTAGATTAGCTACCTTATCATTGCCTGCAAGCATACATGCAATATTACAGCCCTTAATTAAGCAGATGTGTTTTCTCTCTGACAGAATGAATCAGATGGTCTTCTAGATTTTCTGTGTTTAGCATATATTAACAATTTGTCTCTTTACTGTGTGTCTACCATTTAATTAGCATAAAAGCCCCCTAGTCCAATGTTTGCTTGGTCATCTTTATAAAATATACTCCTATCTCAAAGGTACTTATTTTAATAATTTCATCAGTACAGATGTACAATGCATTCCACATGACATTCTTCTCTTTAGAGACAGATGTACTTCTTAGAAGTAATTCATTACTTATTACCTTGCAAGCTGTTTTTCAGACAAATAAACTCACAATTCCATTACCAGTATCTTTTAATGATGTTTCTCTTTCAGATGGCTTTATCATTGAAGTCTAATCGAAACTTCATTGAACTTTCCCATTAATTTCAGTGAAACTTTGTTCTTCATTTTCCAAGCAGCTCAAAGCACATCTCAGGAAAATCTGTACACTATTTATTCAAAAATACTTTTTTTTTTTAATAGAAAGCAAAATACATCTTTAACATTAAATTACCTCTCTAATGAGCAAAACATCCTGCAGAGGTTTTTGACTAGTTATCTGAGAGCACATCCTAGATCCTAGTGAAAGAAACCTGCATGTTGAATCATAAATGGGAGCAGAGTGTTTTCAGAAGTACTTCAGAGGGTAGCACAAATGAATTTCATATGTAGCCTTGCAAAATCACTGTGTTGGGCAAATTCAAAAACATATTCAAAATAGTAATGTTAAGACTGAGAACAGATAGCATTACTTGAGGGTATTAGAAGAATAAGATGGTCTCTGTATCTCTGGGCTATACACCCCCTATTCCATGCTCCTAAACACAACAATGAATCTCTGGAAGATTTCCTGCTGGGGGACATAGTCTGCAAAGAGACATAACACTGAAGAGTCACTGTAGAGTGACCCCTCCTTTATTGCACTCTACTGAGATTCCACCTGCATTACTGCATCCAGCTCTGGGGCATCCAAGAAGGACATTGACCTGTTAGACAGATTCACAGGAGGGCTATTAAGGTGATCAGAGGGCTGCAACACCCCTCCTATGAAGTCAGACTGAAAGAGTTGGGGTTGTTCAGCCTGGAAAAGAGAAGGCTCCAAGGAGACCTTGTAGCAGCCTTCCAGTCTGTAAAGAGGATTACAAGAAAGCAGCAGAGGGACTCATCACAAGTACATGTAGTGATAGGACAAGGAAAAATAGTCTTTACACTGAAAGAGGGTAGATTTAAATTAGACATTAGGAAGAAATTCTTTACTGTGTGGATGGAGAGGCACTGGAACAGGTTGCTCAAGTTGTGGATGCCCCATCCCTGGAAGTGCTCAAGGCCAGATTGGATTGGGCTTTGGACAACCTGGTCTAGTGAAAGGTATCCCTACTCATGGCAGGGGAGTTGGAAGTAAATGATCTTTAAGTTTACTTACAACTCAAAACATTATGTGACTGCCCTGCAATTCTCTGTACTCATCATATTTCTGGTTATTGGAAGCCTGGACTTCACACAGCAAAGGACTTAGGTCTTTGAGGACCTTCTGAAAATCCCACCTTATTTTATAAAGTCCTTGATCTTGTGCACTTTACAACCACAAACTTCTCCAATCATGCCCACTCTTAACTTGATTGGTACAAACTATGAGCACATGTGAAAGCCAGATCAAACTGGGATTTCACTGTGATAAACATGGCAAACAGAAAATGCCAAAGGGGAATAATCCATTTATGGAATAGGCATGAAGCAGGAACGTCAATATCCCCCAGCTGCATGGTCCTCCTTAATGGTTATGAGATTTTACTACTTATATCATGATTCACTCTTGAAAAGAATTCCAAAATTTGCAAAGGATACTAAGAACTTTGCTGTGAAGAAAATTCACCTGTATCTTACCTCTTGATTTCCTCCTCTCACTTTTCTCTAAACTTAAAATTTCTGGTGGTTTTTGCTGTTAAGTACATTCTATGGTTTCAATGATTTGGAAAAAGTAAATGGGAGATTTAAAAAATTAAGTACTTTAAACATTAATTTAATAACTATGTTTTATTTAGTTAGGAATATAGAGTACTAGTCCCTCATATTTCATACAAAGAGAAGGGAAGATTTACCCTAAGGGCACCTCATGATGGGGGACAGCTATGCTTATCAAAATAGTAAAATATCAAAATACTAATTACCTATAATTTAAAATTTTTTTTCTATAGGGTGTGACTGGTGATTGACCCCCTGGATATTAGAAACTGAGAGAACTTGTTACACAACTGATTTTCTTTCCGTGTCACCACAAACTTGTTCCCTATAGTTTCTTCTGTAATGATTTATTCAGCAGTTATTAAAACATAAAAAAAGAAAAGGACTTGTCATTCTTTCCCAAACTTTCACAAAAGGATGAAGAGATTTAAGTAAGAGAAAAAAATTAGATCCTCTATTCCTGTCTTATCAATATCAGAAACTCATCCTAATAAGGATTACCTCTACACTGACACCACAGCTCTTCCTGTTTCTACAAAACTATTCAAAAGTTGCATATATTTCCATATTTGATCTGCATTAATATTTAAATCCTCCTGAAGTTTCTGGAAAGATTTACATGTTTTATCATCAGATAAATCCTTTATTATCTTGTACCAAAAGTTCATTCTTCTTTAAAATGCAATAAATATTTAATTTGAACAAACAAAGCAAAAGCAATTAAGGAAAAGAGGTGCCCTAAGAAAAAAAGAAATCTGGAGATTGAATTCACAACTGTATTTGCTGTCTGCGTAAGAATTTCTATAATAAATACCAAACAGAAAAAGAAGTAGCAAGCACCAAATCTCATATGTGGAAGTCAGTAGAGATACCAGGGTATTATCCTCAAGCGTTCCACTACCCATGCACTGCTGTATTGGATGGATGAGTGTCAGAAGAGACAGGACATTGCTGTGGTTGCTGGAGACAGAATGCAAGAGGCAGGTGGCATGACAGGACTGAATAGACAGCAAACCTTCTGGTAACCCTGGCAGTGGGAAGTGGTAAGCAAAACTCAGTATCTTTTGGATTTTGTTTCCCAGGAGCTAGAAGGTGTTGAAAGGTTTTATTTATTTACGGTCAATCCTTTGGAATTGTAAATCTCAGAAGAAATTGCTCAGCAGACCAGAGACTCCTCAAGAACCTCACACCTTGTGTTGCTTCAGCATTTCACATGCACCTCCCAAGAAGTGAGCAGAGGGTTGCATGGAAGGAGGCATTAACAAGAGAACAGGGGGAAGGGAGAAGGAACAAGAAGCTCCTCTTTCATTTGTACAAACATACTACAAGAAAAAAGTGAAATAGATTAAAAGGGAGATAATTCTAAAAGTGTTGGACTTGTGTCTGAGGCAAATTTCATTGTCTTTAAATATAGCCTAGATCTCAACTACTTTTTCACTCAGGAAATACACAGCAAATGTCACTGGTGTCACTCCTGATCCTCCCAAGCAGTTTACTCCTACAGTAAAAAAAAAAAAAAAAAAAAAAATCATCTTTATCTGATTTGGATATCTCTCTTTTTATCCCTGCTGTGGCTTGCAATCCCCATCTCTGTGCCATCTGTCAGCGAGACAGGCCAGGGAAATAAAGGACCACTGGTACTTACAAGTCTTGAAAGTCCTGGATAAATCATTAGAGAACATGCTGTAGGGAGCAACTTCACAATGACAATGAAATAAAATCCATTTTATAATAAGTCTTCTCAAATTCTTGTTACCATAGGGTCAATCCTCAGCCATTCCCATAGAAAACTCTGCCCAAGAGGGAAGGAAAGAGAAAAATACTCTGAGGTTTCCCTCTGAGAACATTTGACTTCTTCCTCCAAGTGTGGGAATTTGCTCTCCATGCTCTACAGAGGAATGGTGAGGGAATTAGTCTACAACTCCATTAAATTTTCGCAGAGCCAGATTGCACAGGGGCTCTGCAATCTCTAGCTCTTTTCTAAATGATAGTTTGCTCAAAAGGCCTCCTGTTACACTTGAAATATAGGACAGGTGTTACCACTTTAGCTATAGACCCGCACAGAGAACCCAGAGACAGAGGAGAGAGGTGGTGCTTTGGGGTCCACAAATACTCTTATTTCATAAACCATACCAAAAAAAGTAAAGAGGGGGGAGAAGGAGGGGGGCTCTCAGATGAAGATGATATGAATAAAATAGGTTTTCTATTGGCATTGTTACTTTAGAGGGGAGTTGAAAGTTTCCTATTCTCCAACATTCAAACTAGCACTAAAACACTGGTGTATCATGCAGGACAACGCTGAGCTTTAATACAGATCTTTTTCTCCTATAAAAAGATTCCCAGCAACTGTGTTTCTAGGATTGCTATCTACAGAACACATAATCTTTAACCTGACACAAATCTTCCTTGCTCTCAGAGTTTGTTTCATGTGATATCCTTCTCCTGCCTTTTCCATTTCAGAGTAAGCTCTTTTAGCTCCTCCCACTCCACTAAAATGTTGATATGTCACTGCTGCTAAAAGTAAGGGGTAGTCACTGATGTTGTCATCTTTGTGGAAACAGTGTGCAGATAACCCACCATGCTGACAACCTGAAGACTGCTTTTTTAATCTGGAACTCACATTTCCTCCTCCTTTGCCACTTCCCAAAAGTCAAAGTAAGTGGACATGTCACTGTCATTCTCTGTGTATGACACTGGCTTTCAGGATTTTTTTCTATGTGCAAATAGTTTTGACTGAGGTCACTGGGTTTTGTTTTGAAGATCCCAGGAATAATTTTTCCTTTCATACCTGCAAAGAAAGCAAAGTATCATTCATCAAATCTGTGATTTCATGAAGGTAAAATGGTAGGTATGAATCTTATTACCACAGTGGTTCCCTTGAACTTCTGTGGTGGAAAAAAAGGGCATCAAACCATGGCATCAAACCATATATGAATAATTGCTGTGGTCTTTGAGGTCCCTCTGTTCTATTCATATAAATGGAGCATCAGCAAAAATTATTATCAGGTCAGGTAACTCTAAGGGTGAGATCCTCAACAGATGTGAATCACTATCACTCTAATAAAATTTTTAAAAAGTGACCGTTAATGCCACTATGAAATTTGGATTTAGGAAGCATTTATCTTACTGTGCTCATCTGAATTTATGAGGAACCTGCACTTAAAAATTAAATTGCATTTGAGAGCCAGGAAAAGGAATCAGCTTTACATGAACAATTAAATGTGACAAAATTGCACCAAACAAAATTCAGGGCTCTTAAATTGCTAGGTAATTTATCTTAAAGAACATGCAAAAAGGTGTTTCACTGGCATAAGAAGTTGTCTAGAGATAACATCAAACCTAACACAATACCACTGTTGTTACCATTCAAAAAATAATTATCTGCAGTTAAAAAGATAAACTGGGTACATAAGAAAGGTAATCCAAAATCTAAAATTAAATAGCTCGCAGTGTCCAGTTAAATTAAATGAGTAGTGGAACAACCTAAGAAAATACAGCATTCATTTCATGGCTATTAAATCGATGGCTATCAGTGCTGGTTATGATTATAAAATTACAATTCAGATGCTCACATCTCCCCAGTTTTCAACTTTTCAAGAGTTATACCTCTGGCACTTCTCTATGGTACAAAAATACAGCACAGCTTCTTACAATTTCCTGAGACACTGCACCTGTAATATATTCATGCTAATTGTTTCAAATTCATGCATACAGATGACAAAAGAAGTTGAACGGCAATTCAGCTTTCTCATGCAAAGGAAATATAATTGTTTTATAATATGCTGTAAGTTTTAAACCTGCAGGTTAAGTATTCATTTAATTATTTAGGGAGAGGTAGCACTTGTACTCCTCTCCATGTAAAAGAGCCAGAATGTCTTGGTGCCATGCCAGGAGAAGTGTGAGGAGGAGTTTGGATTTTGAGTTTTCCTTCCTCTCTCCTTCCTGCATCTCTCCCTTTCCCCTTATTATGCATGCAGTATTGCTTCTACTGCCTCTGCTCATCCACGTGCCATTGATATTTTCAGAAACAGGTTATTCGAGCCAAATATGCAGATGAGAAAATAGAGGAAGAGGAGAAGAAATTGTGTTTCCTGCACAGGCAACTGGTTTCAACACAAGTATTACAAATCCCTTAAATATGATCATTTACTAGTTAAGGGATTTTATTTCAAGCTCTATTAGCAGAATGGCAGGAAGAAGAATGGTTTTGATACAAAGTCAAAAGTATTTTGGGTTTCTGATAAGAGAACTACTTACCTCTGCAACAGCAGACATGGTAAAATGCATCACTAAGTACCAAATATCTCCTTTGGCTCAAAACATTGAAGTCTGCATTTTTCAAAATGGAATGAAAGATTTACATCTGGATTTCTGTGCATGTGTGATCCAGTAGTTGTACTAAGTTGTCTGCACCACACAGAGTCATTAACTTTGTCTAAAGGGACTTGCTACATTACAAAAATCTTCAAATATTATGAACATGGCTTAAATTTTCAGAATACTAAGTATTTCAAGGGTCTGTTTTCCATTTGTACTCCCTAGATAGTAAAGAGACTTAACAGAACAGCTTACTATGAAATATCTTCTTCATAGTCCTGGTCCTACCTCTTACAATACATACAATTTTCCCATTGTTAGGCACGTAAGTATGAGAGCAACAGAAAGCTCCTGAGCAGGGTATGGATCAAACTGGTAAGAAATAAACTTCAGGTAAAAGGAACAGTGCTCATACATGTCCAGAGAGACAAAGTCTCTGTTTAGAGCCATTAAGCTCCTAAATAATCTCAGCCACCTGTATGATACAAAACACCAGATCTATATTTTTAAAGAGGTAGTGGCAGCCCAGAAGAAGTGAGACCTCTGGAGTTAGGTCACGTTGTGAGGGTGTGGAGAACAGGGTTCAACTGCCCCTTCTGCCCAAACCACAGCCTGAGTTTGAGTTCAAATCAGCACCCCAAGATGGAATCCCAACAGCTGGCTTTCTGTGAGTTGGGAAAATTCTCTCAGGCACCAACACAAGAGTCTTTCCTCCTCATGGAAATAATTTGATATGCAAAGGACTAAGGTAAGAAAGAGTGTGTTTAACCCCAGCAGCTAGGAAATGTATCTAAGATGGGTGTTCAACTCCATATCTGATATGTGTCAGCAGGGATCTGAGCCTGGCTCTTCTACCTTTCTCTCACAGTTATATTTCCTTTGAGCATGTTGAGACCATGCTGATAACATCAGGTCCATAGCAAAGACAGTCCCATTTTGAAGGGTTTCAGGTTTAAGCTACAGCAGTCCTTGAAGTAGATCTCAATATTTAGGTGAGTTTGGACTGCAAAATCTTGAGCATATGCAAAACTTAACATGCTAAACTAATAGTCAGGAGGTAAGTGACAGCTGAGGAGTAATTATTCCAACAGTACATGAATACTAGGACAAGGTGATGCCTACATTCTGCAGTAGATTATGGTGACAGAAAAGCTTTGAGCTGACTTTCACAGTCATCCACAGAGTTCAGCACAGCACCATGCAGAGACAGTTGCACAGGTCTCAAAGGCAGCCCAGCCTTTTTGGTATGGCAGAACATGCATTATTAAATTCAATCCCTGTTTCTCAGCAGAGCTAATTAGTTCAGGTGCAGCTCAACGCTGCTATAATTATACTCCATCTGCTTCCAGAGCTAGCTAGTTTGGGTGCTGAGAGGTTGGAAATTTCTCTGCAATACCCCCTCATGGGAGGGGGCATGATACTATTATGTCCTTAGGCGTGAAAAGAGATGGATTGACATTTTGGTCTCTTTGATGATGCGAGCCTTAGCTGCCTAAATCCTGCCGAGTTAAATCCTCTCAAGGGACAGATTTTTTAAGATGTTTAAATAGCTAAAGCCCCAGGTATGGCCCCAGTGAGATTTTTGAAAAATGCCTTACAGGCACTAAGTGTTTGTTGGTGGTAAATTACTCTCTATGGCTGCACAGCAGCAAGAGCCCCACATCAGACACCCAACTGAGGCAGGCTGTCACAGGCAGCAGCCCACAGTGCCAAAACAGGCTCTTACCAAAACTTTGTTGTGCTCAGGTTGCCTCTGCTGCCTTGCAATCCAGCATGTAAGTGCTAAGACTCATTTGGCTACACAGAGAATATCAAACCTGTTCGCTTCTCGAGAAACAGATAGTGACAAGTCAGATGAATGCTAATTTAGCACGCAGTATTTGCTTGCTTTAAAATGAAGCCTTGATCCAAAGAGTACTGCAGTGAATGGACTATCTCTCCTTCATGTCAATTCATATTGGATCTGGCCTTGAATTTGTGGCATGAAGCAATTAGTATAAAATAGATTAAGCAACAACTTCCTTTATTCAGTTGTACAAGTTTTTTTCAAGATGAACTGATTGTCCACATTTGTTTCATACAGGCAGCTAAATCATCAATACCAACAAGACTGGCATTAATCAACAGAATTACCTCCTCACTCTCACAGGCATTTAGCTTCAAATCACTTTACAAAGGCTGTCAGGGACCGTCTGTAGCTTCAAGTACAATACAGCCATTCCACAGCATGTTTTTCCAGACACTGGAGTCATCCATATGTATATGGCCTGCAAGCTTTTCAGCAGCACACTCAAATGAGAACATTTTCAGTGACCACATAAACCCTGCAGCATGTTCTCCCCCATCTGCTTTGTTTTACCACCCATCACTACACTTTGATAGCATATATATGTACCTGTGGATACACATGTGGATACATGTCCAGAGAGTGTGTTCTGCTTCCATGTGTGCTGTGTAGGTGTGACTGACACCTACATTTAACAGGATGGCATCTGTGTGAGCATCTGTGTCACTGCCATTATTACTTTGATACACCATATTGCTGTCAGTGCCAGCTCTCCCAGTATTGTTCTCTCAGACTCTGCTTGCTTTCTGCTTTCCAGGGGCACTGGCTAAAGCAGCTGAGACTGTTAGATATTGATTGAAACTCAACCAGTTGCTACTTATTCAACCAATATGCAGACATTACTTTTTGAAATTATTTTAGAAAGTGACAAAGGGAGCTGGCCCATATCACCAGCTCTCAGGAGAAGGGATCTGCATTTCTGCTCTGGTTCAGTTATGGCTGTCTCATTGCCAAGCTACTCTCTCAGAGTGCAGACAGCCTCCTATGTCTTTTCAGACATGAAATAATTACTTGTTATATATAAAGGTTGCTGCCTATTACTTGTGTGTATTCAGTGAATTCAGCCTTGCTGTCCTATCTGTCACACTGCATTGCAGCTTTGGACCATGTGAATGGAATGCTGAGAGAGGTGGCACCCAAAATGCCCAGCCCTGTGCCCCAAACCAATAGCCATCCCCACCAGTACCCTTTTCCACCCCACAGTGCCCGGCTTGAACGTTCTGATGAACTCTGGCTCTCTTAGACACACTCCATCAATGGCAGCAGGCTGCCACAAGGCAGATCAGACTGAAAGGCAGTAATTAGTGACTGAGGTGCTAAAGAGCTGGTATAAGGGAATTTTTGCCCATTTCTGTGCAAGGCTAGCAGTTTAACTCAAAGCGACCCCTGCAGTGGTTTAGGTTGTTAAAGTCTGACTGTACTGAAAAGAGGGAGGACTTGCAGGCAGTCATGGCAGAGAGCCATTTGGAAAAGATGTCTCCACTCAGTCACCTCCTCTAAGCTGAGAACTTTGAGTGACTCAAGTCTGTGCAATGTACATTCGAGCAGGTTAGTTAAAACCACTGACAATTAAAAATAACCTCCCTGGTTTTGCACTGGACAGTGGACAAAATGTCACACAAATGATGAAGCTCAGCTGAGAACCAGAACCTAAGAACTGAAAGACAGGACATGGCTATAGGGTGAGCTGGACGCAATAAAAAGGGATCAGGCAGTTCCCATGCCTGAAGCTCAGCATTAAGGTGTGGGCCAAAATAAAACTCCCTTAGACATGACCATAAGTCATTCAAGAAGTCTCATGAGGCTTACAGACTGCAGCTCCCCTGATGACAAACAAGTCAAAGGTAAAATGAGTTCTCCAGAACTCAGAATTAATTTTTTCTTTGTCTGTTTTTCCTCAGTTCTTCCTTTCCTTCTTTATAATTTTGTAACTTTCTCTCTTTCCAAAGAGAAATATTGCCATTCCAGTGTCTGCTTTAGCTTTAAATTTCAAACTTTCAATTTTATTTTCCAGTTCTCATTAATATGTTACAGATGACTTATTTTATTAATTGCCTTCTATGTTAATAGTTAATTTATTTTTCTGGGAAATAAATACTTTCCTGACCTGTTCCAGTCTTGTACTAATGCTTAGCCAAATATCTTAAGGCAGTGAAGGAAAAAACAAACAGCTGAACATCTGTTGAAAAGGTTGCAAGGGTGAATAATCTTTAATAGCTTCTAATGAGCTTCCAGAAATATACTGCATAAGGAGCAATGCACAGATATGAGTTCTTAAACCCTTACTTGTAAGAGCATACTGCTCAGTTCCCTCACTCACTTACAGGCAGGAGTAAATTCAGATGCAGTATATGTTGCCAGATACTTTTAAAATGAACCCTACAAGGACATATATCTCTTTCTTCAAGCAACCATTAATTGTGTTCAACACCTCCCCTGCTTTTATGCTTTACTGGTGCCACTCATATCAGGAAGACTGGAGGGAGTCTCTTATCAAAGCTGAATCACTTTGGTGCACCACTTGTCTGTCTCAGAGCTCCACAGAGGCAAACTGAGTGAGCACACGCAGGAGCTCACCTGCAACACCTGCATCCAAAAGTTCCTTTGGTGATGCAGGTCAGCACTGCCCCTGAAACTGAATGACAGGCTCAGAAGTCAAGGAGGGCATCTGGTAGCTGTACAGGTGCAGAAAGAAGTGTTGGTACTATCCCACAATTTATTGGCCAAAACAGTAGCATGGAGGTTGCTGAAGAGTGACTAAGAGACCCTTCTCTTTGCCTTGCACTTTGATTTCTCCTCTTTGTGCTGCCCTCAGTTCAGCCACATACACCTGCCTACCATGCTCAGGCAGAGCATATAAGTAAATGCAACACAAGGAAAGTCAATAGAGCTTCACTCACTCACAATTGAAGTGAATTTAGCCATTAATCAATAATGAAAAGCAAAATGTTCCCTACGTGCCTGTTCTTGCTGCTGTCCTTCATCTGAAGAGTTCAGCCCCACTCAGAGAATCAATGTATCAACGGAGAGTAAACTGCGTTTTCAATAAAACTGAAGATGTGAGCAGATTCTGCATTGTATGATTATTAATTTCCAAAGTTAGACACAAGCTTTTAACAGTTTCCACTAAATCTCCAAATGAAATTGAAGCACTTGGATAATCATCAAAAACTACTGTATTAAAATACTCTCCTCCATCCCTCTCCATGTGCAGAAGCAACTTGGCATATTCCTAATGCAAGCAAGGATACACTCTTGACTGAAAGCAATGGTGCTTCACTGCTTCTTATTTCTGGTATAGCCCTAAGCTCATTCTGCCACCTTGTGTGATCAACATATAATACAGCACAGTCTCATTTTCAGGTCCATATTTCTTATTCCACTCCATTAGGTCTTGCCTCTTATTTAGTACTCCTCAAAGTCGGGAGTCTGTTAAACTATGTGCAGACAACTACTCATCTCTGATATTCTAATATGGACTGTCAGGATGAAGCAGATTTAATGTTTCATTCATACTCCACCTCCCAAAAAGCCACTTAGTTTTATTAGAGCAGTGAATAATTTTTATTAATTATATGAAAGAATGCACATTCTATTAGCTTATTGTTAGACTGTGGCTCTCTTGAACTTCATTGAAATTATTTGCTAAATAATGCCTATGAATATTTTAGCTGGTATTATCCATTCAAAGCAATTTTTTGAAAACAAAGTATCAGTTTTTAAAACGAAAACCTTGTGCTGTATGACTACCTACTCCTTCTCTTATGGACTATTATTTCACCTTTATATAAATAGTTTCTTTACATTTAACCTGACTGGAAAACTGTGAGTGTGAGAAAAACATTTGGCTTTCAGTGTAAAATGTCTGTTGAAAGAAAATACAAAGGTAGTCATTCAGAAAATGTGCCCACTCTTTTCTCGATGTTTATAATTTCTGTTGCTGCATTCATTCGTGACATTACGAAGAAAAAAGATTTTTTTAAAAAAAGCCAAAGCCTTTAATGAAAACCCCAGTTAAAGCCTGTAGGATAAGTCTTTGCTTTGATTAGCTGAATGAATTCAAATATCTTGTTCTGGAAACAGGCAAAATATTCCTCAAGTTCATCTACAAAAACCATCCAAAGCTTTAGATCAGACAACCATAAGAGGCTCTGCAAGGGATTCAGACACCCAGGAATGGATGTTGGTACAATACAAAAATCAGCATTACTACATGAATCTGTTATCTACGGATGTCATCTCTCTTCTGAACACCATCAAATGCCCATGTGCCCCGTAGGTACTGAAACATATAAATGTGACACCAGCTGCCAGTGCAGAGGGACACTTCACCCTGCTCACAGAAAGGCACTCAGCACATCCAGTTTTTAAATGCCTGTGAGCTTGCGTGTTCTGATCCTCTGCTAAGCAAAGGTGACAGAAGGTAGGAGGCAAAGAAAACAATTATCAAAAGCTCCTTCTAAATCCTACAAATGCAGATGTTGACATCTTTTATTGCCTTATGCTTTACAGATATAGAACTACAGTTCTTATCAGTGAACTATGACTCAGACTTAATTAACAAGAACAGCGGAGCCTACAAGATCTATGCTAAAAGCATAGTGAATGCAGTCAAAGCAAAATTCATTCCTGTAGTCTGGTGTTAATGCCTTTTACAAAGGGAAATAATTATAGCTAAAAGCTGATGTTTTCACTTCATACTTATTGAATGTAACTCCTCTTGCAGAATCTCCACCTTAACTTGTGGCTGTGGTCAGAAAACTGTTTATGTTAACATCATACCATTTTACTCACCATATATTCTGCAAGTAATCAAATTACAGGGCTGATCTCTAGTCCTTCTGTGAGGAGAAATAACTGAGACAGGAAGATTCACCGAGATTTTAATAAGAACCAGGCAAAATATGCTTACAAGATACAAACTCAAAAAATATGCCATTTGCATATCAGAGACAGCTTTAGTAAATCTGGAATTTGGCAAAAATCTTAAGGCTGCACAAACACACCCCTCCACAATTAATAATGAAGTTTCAAAATTTCAGAAATATTTCTTTTGTTTCTTGAATTACGCTGTACAAAATGTTGACCTTTCTTTTACAAGATTTTTACTAAAAGGATTAATAAATATATAGACTTAAAACCAAACCTGAAAATTTTACCTCCAACAGTATGTTTCAGGTTGACCTAAAAAAGAAAATCACATTAACATATGATTGAAGAGTTACAACCTTCAAAACTTGTTACACACAGTTCTAATTTCTAAAGGCTTTGGCTCAAGTTTCAAAAGCACAGAGCCACCTTACAATGTGCATAATTATCCTGGTACAAGGGAGCATACAGTAAAGGGACCTGAAAGTTTGAATCCCTTTACAGGCTCTTGCAGAGCCCTTGGCAAGTCATTTCATTCTCTTATATCTCTATTTCCCTGTCTATTAAGTCAGGGCAATAATACCTACCTTCCCCAAAGAGGTGACAGTAATTAAGTCAATGTTTAGCATAGCACTTTCAAGATGCAAATCTCTGCATTAAAGTTCTAAGTACTGTTATTATTATCATCATTATCATCGATTATCATTAGGCTAATGCTACTGTTTAATTCTGTATGTTCTCATTCTGAAAAATACATTCAACTACCATTGTAAGCTAATTACACCATCTACTCTTAAGTACAGGAGTACAAAAGTATACCTTCTGCTGTATTTGCAGCCTGTTCCCACTTTCAAATTCTCTTTGTGTAAAGGAAAGTATATTCTTAACTAATGCCTTAAGGAAGTTTGCATGGTATTGCCAAATTAGTTCATTGCAATTAGTATCTCAGGATCCTTTGCAATCCCAGGAAAATAGCAGTAGCCACAAACACAGTTAATAATGATGACTTTGTAAAACAGAACTGGAGGCTAATATTGAAAGGGCTGTCAAAGAGCAAAAGGCTGCATTTCAAATGACCTTTAAATCCGCTGCGACTTCTGCAGAGGATAAGAGGTAACGTGAGTGACAAGAAAGGCTTTTCCAGCTCACCAGATTTCACCAGGTCAAAGAAGCATTTGTAATGAATAAATAAATAGATAATTCATCCCCCAGCTGTTTCGGCAACTTTTTCGATATGAGCACAGGTAGGAAGCAGGTCTCTGAAGATGGATGGATTTCAGAAACCTGAAAAACTGTTGGAGAACTAAAGAACTGAGCCCAAGTTGCTCATTATGCAGGACAGAAAGGAACAGAACTTTGCCCACAGGGCTTCAGATGCACTGTGTGTCTGTGAACGCTAAGGCATTAAAATGCCAGTGTCAAAACTACTGTTCCCTAAAATCATCCCGATTCCTCTGGTTTTGCTCACAGGAACATGCAGCCATGCCACCCTCCCTGCTCTGGAAAGATCAATGTGTATGAGCTTCCAGATGTGTGGCCACAAAGGTGGCCAACACTTAGTATATCTCAAAGCCTACCTCTGACAAAAACAGACACTGACACACAGGAAAGGGGTGGCATGTCACATCTTCACAGGGACTGCTATAAATAACTTTTTATAATTTGAATAAGAATAGAGGAAGAAAAATGCATTCATTGTAAGAAAAGGATTCTATATATGAATGGCATATGCATGGTCATCCAGTGCTCTCAGTCACTATAACTCAAGTGAGAAATGTTTATTGGTAAGTCAGTGGGGCCCCTTGCTAAAGTTATATGCAAGTAATTTATTCTTGTTGTTAAAACACAGAAACAGCCTCATTTTCCCTTACATGAAAAATCCAAGGAACAACCTAGAAACATTATTTCTGTCAGGCAGCTATCAACTCTTTGCTTCTTTGTCTGGCATTCAAAAGTACATTTAAGCATTACTAGACTTTTCAAATATATTCAAAGGGGGAAGGATCAGGCTGTTCAAAAGCATCTTAGATGGTTCTCATTCTTTAAAACCAATACAGATGAATTTTGCCAGTTAGAAAGCTGTGCAATACAATTAAGTTACTGACAAGTTACAAAATATAATTTGTTGTACAATATCATGTCTTATCATATATAGTACAAAAATACTTATCACTGTAGTTAAAAATTATGCAGTTCTATTTCCCAGACAAAACAAAACTATAATTCCTTATTTTATTACTTCATTGTTTCTCTTTTAATTAACCTTTGAATAGGCTCAGAAGTGGATGGAATTTCAAGTCTAACTCCTGCCAAATCTTCAAAAACCCTGGACATTTGTATCTATCTCATTCTGTTACTCAAAGCTTCAAACTGATGGTACTGGAAATTAAATTGACCAATTTATTCATCACTGTAGCAGGGCTTAAACCTCAGCAATGTGATTGCCATCATGTCAGTGCTGTCAATGACCTGAGTCTTGAATTTCAGAGATTGCCCCAGTAACACTCTATAATAAGTGGCAAAACATTATTAGTTCCTTTGGTCCTCATTATAAAAACATTAATTGGGGTGAAAGGTAATCCACTTCATATGCTAAGTCATGGATCTTCTCTAAGGGTGGACAAGGGGGATTGCAAGAATAAGTATGTCATCTTGATTTGTTGCCACAAAATTTCCTTGAAATTTGAATGAATGAACTACTAGAGGGTGTCACAACAAGGAAAAACATTCTTTTGATTTAAATTATCCAGGTCTGGCCTGAAAGGTCACCATCAAAATGAAAACGTAACACAGAAATGGGATGAGGTCTGACAAAATGTCAGTGCAATTTATGCAGCCCACTTTTTCCATTATCCTGTTTTGAATAGTTTCATTTTATTTATTTTAGGGAATAATTCCATGGCTCACACCCTGCTACTAGTTAAAATGAATGGTTCTTCTACCACTCCGTCCTTTCTTTCTCTCCCTTCTCTCCCTGTCAAGTACTGTTTTTATAGAAATAAAAGAAAAAAGAAAAAAAAAAAAACACAAGAAAAAGGAAAAACCCACCACCACCAATTTTCTTCAGTTTGACTCGTGTTGCAGAAAAGCATTAAACTTACAGCCAGGAAGCTGTTTTTCCCTTTCTCAAGTGCTGTCACCCTTCCTCTTTAAGCTCTGTTTTATCACTTGCACAGAATTTATTCTTTTTTTCTTCATTCCAAAGAGCACAATAAGCTCTCATTAACAGAAATGGGAATTAAGCATGCACGGTCAGAAAATGAACAAAAAAATTCTGCACTAAGTAAAGAAACAGGATTCCCCTGACAAATGTGTATTCACTAAGAAATATCACTGCAGGTAACAAATAAACTCCCTTGGCTAAGTCAGATATCATTTCCATGGTATTCTCAAAGCAGACGCACTCTTGGAGACATTCCAGCAGGAAAGAATGGGTTCTGCCCAGCCTGGGTTTATCTTGAAATTCTGGACTTTCATGTTCACAGAACAATAATGTTTGAAAAAACAAAAATTTAAATTAAATCCCACACCTCATAAGGAGACATCTCAGGGGCCAGCTACTGGCAGGGCTGGAGAGAATGCTGCTGCCAAGTGGAAAATGTGATCTGGCAAGTGGACCTGAAATCTTAGATTTTGAACTTGGCAGATCTGAAAAGTCTTGGCATTTGGTTACAGGTCCTGGAATGTGAACCTTGCAAACTAAGTTTTTCCCCATAAGAGCATAAAAAGCACCTTCAATATGTATAAAACAAACTTCCATCCACCCTTCTTATAAACACCCTTGGTGTGTTTTGCTCAGTATGAAGTAGCCTTTAGAAATCATTGATTTTGCCTACATATCCTATATTCATTTGTCTTGCATTGTCTCATATAGGCCTCTATGACTTTTTGACCTTCCCATAAATTTTAGCATCATTCGGAAGGTCAAACAGTCAGAGAAAGCAAAAATGGATTAAAAAAGAAAGAGCTGCAGTGGATGGAGAATTATCATCATAAGCTTATTATATATTTCAAACGCTGCAGACTTTAATGGCAGCAAGCTTTTAAAAGTTCAGCCACTGCTTTTACTGGTTTAAAGGGATACTGTTATTTTTTCCATCTGATTTTTAATACCACTAATCCAAAGAGTTACCAGACTCTCTCTGCAAAGATACATGAACCATTTAAATAATTTTCATTAATTTAATTCTTTTTCAATTAAAAACATTGTTTTTAAAAGTTTCATAGTGTTCCTTTTTACCCTTGATGGCAGGAAAGAGTCACAACACTCCTTGCCTCTCTACGTTCATCTTGGCCAGAACCCTCTCTGCATTTTCTGTTTTTCTCCTATTTCTTTCCTCCCCCCCTCCCCATACACACACTTTTTTTTCAGGGAAGAGAGGGAACAGACAGTACTGGCAAAGCACAGCTTTGAAAGTAAATAAAGACATGGTTGCAGTCTATTTAATGGCAACATATTCTCACTATTAATATTGTTACTGTCATCTTTACCGGCATTATAGCTGGAGCCTAAGCATCTAAGAGACACAACTGCTTTCATAAGTCACATCTCTCCTGCAATTTGCTTACATGCCATGAGTGAGTAATTTATCCTGTTAATATCTTGTTCAGCTATTGAGAAGTAGGAGTTAGAAACCACAGAAAAGAAGCCAAAGACATAAGGTGCAAAGGAATTTTAAAAATTGTTCTGTAGCTGTGCCAACCCACCTTGGACCCCGCATGTGCAGAAAGTCTCCAGCCCATGAATCATCTATATAGCATGTTGTGGTCCACCGTGCAAGCTGTAAAGAAACGTATGCCAAAAGTTGATCTCCAAAGCCTCAGACAGCTTAGTCAGTATAAATTATCTCTTAGGATGAATTATTCTGTCTTGATTTGAGAATTTGACACTCTCTCCATTTGTAAGTTGTTTCCTTCATCCTTTGCATGTGTTAGCATAGTACTGGAATACATTTAAAATCACAAGAGATCCATTCCCATTAGTCTGGAAGGTTATTTCATGTAAGTTTTTCTTTGTTCCAAAATATTCTTTTGCCCAGGTGTTTTTCCCTTCATAAAACCTGAAAAAAGGAAGAGAAAATAGCATATGCACTGTATAGTGGTTCAGCCTTTCTTTCTTTCTTTCTTTCTTTTTCACTCTGTACAAAACCACAATATTATCATTTATTCTTCTTCTCATTCACTTGAAACATTTTTTAAAACTTCTCTTGAGATTTACTAGATAAAACATACATGTCTTCCAATCAGAACTGTTTATTGTTAGTGAGTTTTAGAGGTGAAAACCACAGATATATAGTTCTTTATTAAAAAAAAAAAATGAAATTTTATTTCCCATCCCCAGTTCAGCAAAGCAGAGAAGCCTTGTTTTGATACCTGGTCGAAGAATGCTGCCAAAAACACACTGTGGCAAATGGCTGGGATAGCTTCTCTAAGTCTGCCACACAGGAGAACACAGCAAGCTTCTCACACCAGTCTCCCAAGGATTCACAGGTGATTTAGGATTCAAATCCCTTTCTCCATCTCTCTCCTGAGGATTTCCCTTTCCTGAGAGAAATCTCCTGCTGGTGTGGAACTACTGTACTGGAACTCATACTGTAGCCCTCCTGGCTACTGGGCTGGGGGGGATGCTCTCCAAGATGATAAACTGACCTCTCCAAGGAGGATTTCACTCACTGGCTCACAGGCATAATTTAAAGGAGTGCCTAGCTACAGTATGACATATCAGCAAAGACTACTGAGAAAATAATGGGTTTTTAAAAGAAGACATATTCCAGAAATTATCTGGAATCTGCTCCATAGTCCTGTTACGCTTGACAGATGTTCATCCAGGCTGCAGGTAAATCCCAGAGTTGGGCAAAGGCATTGGACTTCAGGGTGTGTTGAAATTCTGAGTTCATTTCCATGAGAAAAAAAAAAAAAAACACTGTTTCATTTACACTTATTTATAACACCAAAAGAAAGTATAATTGCCAGGCTACTGAACATCAGGGATAAATGGCCTTGCCATTCAACAGTCTCTGCTGCTCTTCAGCCAAACTTGGTTCCTAGAAAAGGTATGCCTTCCTGAGATTCCCTAAAAGCCAACATCACAGTGAGGGAGACAGCAAAGTGAGCATAAAAAATAGCTGCAAAGGTTGGTGTTAAATTACCCAGTTAGTCAGACTGACTGGAGAAAGTATGACTTTTCAGGAAAAAAAATTACAAGTGCCACAAGAAAACTTACTGACACAAAAATAGATAAAGGTACCACAAGAAGATAACTTGGCACTATCACATTTTATTCTTTAGAATAGCTGAACACCCTAAAATATCTAAAACACCCTGAAGCCAACATTTGGAAATGGAAGAGTTTGACAAAGAATTGAGTTTGCTCCCTGCTTCAGCACATCTAGGATCTTGTACACGACCAACATGAAAGTCAGCTGCTGCAGCAGAGCTTTGATGCTGCCTGTGCCCTCCAGTGCAGACACATTTGTGTGCAAAGGCAGTTGCTCTTGACAGACAGTCACTCTGGACTAGCATGCATAAGTTCAGAGGCAGAAGCCATAAAACTTTGTCAACCACTTCACAAGTTCACACAGCAGAAGCTATCTGGTGGATCTGGCCATTGTTTGAGACTCTCTGAAAACAGATGGAAACATGATGTCTTCACACAAGTGTCTTTCCCACATTACTGCCACAGATGGTGCTCTCACATCTTTGAAGAATAGCTCTTCTTTCTTACATAAGCAATAACAGGATGCAAACTATTCCACATTACTGCTGATATAACTGATCTCAAGCAATTACTGCAGAGACATTGCAATGTTCTACCATTTTTTGGTCTCTGCCCCTCCCAGAACAATACTCTGTTCCTTCATTTAATCCTCTTCTACTCAAAACCAACAACAGGCAAGGACATACACGGAAATACCAAGTCAGCTATTTATCTAGACTTCCTTCTCAAACATTTCACATGCCCTGAGTGATTCGATGAATGGAATGTCAATGTTCACTGAAAATTAGGAAAATATTTTTTCCAAGTTATTTGATTAAATATTGTGCTGTTCCCTGTGTGGGAGTATTGTCTTTTCTTTGCCCTGCACCACTCACCCCCCACCCCACAGGAACGAGTAACTGGATAATTATATTTCAATCTCCTGAGGGCTCATTCCCTAATGGACATAAATTATAAAATCAAGCACCAATGGGAGACAACTTGCTTCTCAAAACAGACCTCTACATTTTGGTATCCAAAACATCATACAACATTTGCGCCTCTTAAACAATGACTTCACTGTTACTTTCTGTCAGGAATAGAGGAAAAATAAGCTGTTTACACCAAAAAAAAAAAGAATTTGAAAGCCACCAAAAAGAAAAAACTGCTTCCCAGTCATCATTTACATAGACCATCAATTTGCTAAGGCAGCATTCACTTTAGCAAGCTCTATAAATTGAACTGCCTTATTATCACAATAAATAAATCAAAAATTCATGCAATCAGTCAGTTGTGCTTGCTGATCACCATCTGGAAAACCTGAAGTCCAGTCCAGACAATGACCTCTGGCCTCTAGGTGATGTGCAGCCTATTAGTTATCATCTATGCTTTCCACACCTGGCTTCTGCTGGAGCAGGTTGACTGCATTTTCAACACTTTTCCTTGGCCTCCTCACAGACCTCCCATGAGCCCCAGAGGGTGCATGCCAATAGTATACTATGGTTTTGGAGTTCACTTCTTCAGGTCAAAATGTCTGAAACCTTAGGATGGCTGCTTTATGGTTTGTCAGAAGAGAGGTTTTATAGTTTGGTGAGTATGCTACACATGTCAGAGCATGTCATGAGGGAGAACAAAGAGGTCTGAGCACAACAGACCTTCTGGGATGGTGCTGGAAGTCTACAGAGTGGTGAAATACAAAGTCTCTTTAGTCTTACCCATGTTGCCCACAAGGCAAAACATTCTTAAACACTCAGGTGAACATGCCCACAAACAATTGTTTGAACAATCTTCAGAGAGTAGCCTGGGTGGAAATGTTTGTGAAGGACCAGCAAAGCTGGGACCCTGGAAAATCCTGGGAAAGTTATTTTTTAGTCTTCTGGGAACTTTGAAATCAAATGAGGGAGAAGAAATTTTAGAAGGTTCTACTTTTTCTGGCCTTGTGACTCATGAGAGTTTCACTACTGGAAAAAAATCTGCTATAACCTACAATAAAAATGTTATTCACTTATAATTACATGGGTGCATCACTTTTGCAAAGTTCCATTGTACAAAGAAATAAAAGAAATAAAATAATCTAGAAGTGTATAAACTTCTGTTGCCTGTGATATTATATATTTAATTGCATATTTTTAGCTAGTTTCTTCAAGTACTTCTAGTGTGCCTTTTCTGATTCATGAAGACTGATATTTTGATTTAATTTCTCCTTAGGCATGGTCCTTTGCTGGTTTTGTGGCTGATGCCAACTTTCTTTAGGGCCTGACCAAACTCCCACTGAAGTTAAAGACTTTCAGTAAAATCAGTAGGGTGAATTCAGATCATGTAAGTGTTGAAGATAAAATTTAACTCTAGAGTAAAAAAGTAACAGCACTGTGCATACACTTGTGAAGATAAAATTCTCTGCAAACTTCTGAAAATCAAAGATATGTCATATACTCACATAATATAATTTAAATGATACAGTAAGCAAATATTTATTTCTAAAAGTTGACTCTACTGTTGCTAGATAGATAGATAATTCAATCGATACATTGAATTCCCATGGCTTAAGGGACGTTTTGTACTTCAGATCAAAGATCAATAGAAAAATCTGATTGTATTGCAGACAAGATTTAAAGAAGCATACCCACTTCAACAGGTCCCCTCTCTTCCCTCATCTGTACAGAAATCTTAATGGGTTTTGCATGGAAAGTTTAACAGGAAAACTTCTTAACATTGAAAACTTCTTCAATTCTCACCTGTGCTGGCATGCAGGTCCGAGGTGATAGAAGGAACAGATAAATCTTTCAGGGCAGAAAGCTGTCCAGCAGCAAAGGACTGTCTTAAGCTAAAGGGCAGCCTTGAGAACGACTCGTTACAGAATTATATCCTTTACACTGACAGACTAGAGATATGTGCAAGAAACTGGAAAATAAAGGATTTTTAGCCAAATTAAACGTGCTACTCCATGTCCTAACTATTTGAACATAATAAAAAGAAAGAAGGGTTTGTCATGATCTTAGAAATTTTAGTGCATATGAACAGAGAAGACATCCTCCATTCCTAAAGCTTCTGCCATTTGTTGCTGGTCAGTGTTCAAATTACATTTAACCTTCTAAATAAAAAAGAGATAGATTTTGGAAAATCATTTTAACTGTTCACTTTTAATATACCTTGAGACAGTCAGGAGTTTCTTCATTGCATTTTCAGAATTAGATCATTTTGCAAAACATAAAAAAAGAATGTGCAATGTAAAAGAATAATGAAATGCCACAAAGTCATCCAAAAAAAAGCATATCTAGGTAAAGCAAGAATAGTATGGAGACCTCTTTTCCTATGATAAGGAATCAAGCCAAAAGATCTTAGATGTGTATTAATATTTGTAAGCACATCCCAAGTGCAGGCTCTTGGTTCATTCCATTGTTACTAGAAAGTGTAACTTGGCTGAGAGCAAGGATTACAGGTCACTGCAATAAGTTAAAGCTTTGTTGGGAAATAAAGTGTCCACGTTCAGCAGATATGACTCAGTCATCATGCTAACAAATGCAGTCAGTCATGGTGTAAGGGTCTGTTTAGAATAAGACAGAGGCATCTTATTCAAATGCATCACTGCCTCAATGAGAAATGCAACATGCCTAAACTTGCACCTGCAAGCTTACACTGATTTGTGAGAATAATCTATCAGGACACACATCAATACACTTGTGTCTATTTGGGAATGCTCAAGAGACACCTTCGGGGTTGCCTTTTGAGAAGACAAATAGGAGAAAAGGAAGAACAGGACCGATAAAGAGCAGTATTTAATTCAAGGAAGGGAAACTCCGGCAGTGCCATTTTCAGGTAGACAATCAATTTCATGGGAGAAACTTCTTCAAGTGAATAATTTTGGTTTAGATCTCATTCTGGACATAACAGTTTTCTAGAATCATGCACTAATCTTGCCAAAATCAGATTATAAAAGAATTTATTTGAGAAAAATGCTTAAGTGTGCTTGACACTAAGGTAAGTTTAAGCACTTTCCTGAATCAGTGTGAAAAATAACCTATATCCTCTTTCGTGCATCTTTAATGGTTTTCCACTATTCTCTTCTGTTGGTGCTATTATTTTCATTATAATTGTGCAGCACTGGTTCACCTAATATCACTAACAGCTGTGCTCCAGTGACACAAACTTTACTTAGAAAATAACATATGGCTGTTGTCTTCAAAATATTTCAGGCTCAAAATATATCTTGACAAACTCCAAGCAGGGGTTCAGCCCTCACTAGTACACTGGTGAGCTGAATCACAGAAGACAAAAATAACCCAGCCAGATTCCAGAGCCCCCAGCATCTTCAGTGTTTTAGCTAAACAGTTTGATATGGAGAAATAAGCAGTGGGGATAAGAGGGAGAACTGGAAACTTTTCTCAGTCAAATGAATTCCCCGTTATTCTAGACACTTCTAGTAAGAGATGTTTGCTCTATTAAGTGTGTTACAATCCATCCATCTTTCCACATAACATTGTCACAGTACTTAAAGAGTTTTGTTATCTCCATTTTACAGGTGAAACAAGAAATACAGAGTGTCTAAGGGACCTCAAATTACTCTAAAAATCTGTGCAATGTATAGGAACTTAATCTCTCCAGTCCCAGTCAAACCCTTTAGACATGAGATGCTCTTTCTTCAGCTGGTCGCAGGGTTATCAAACACAGCTAATACCCTCTGGCCATGTCTTCATTAGCAAATGAAATGAGAGATAGACTGCTCCTTGGCTTCAAGGCCAGCTGACACAGCATGCTTCCGATCTGCACAGCCAAATTCTTATACCCAAAACAGGGAATTCGTGTTGAAGCTCTTTGCCAAGAGCGCTAACTCCCAACTTACGTACGCTCCAGTGTTGCTTGGGAGGACGCTCCTTAGCACCAGCCAAAATTCTGACAAAACCTGTGCTAAAAATGTAACAGCATATACAATTCCAAACCAGAGCCTGGGGCTATTCCCTGACCATCTCTGGCCTGCTCATACAGATGTTGTCGTTTTCCAGATATCAGTTGCTGGGAAGCTTTGTCTGTTGAGAACACAGTGCTTTAAGGTCTCTGCCAACAGAGCTGGACCGCAAGCACTTCCTTTTGCTTTCCAAAGGTTCCTATTACTCTGTGAATTCTCAGTATTATCATGGTCTGCATCAAACCTTTACCCAGTTGTGATACTCAGAAAAAGAGATACATCTTGAAGTTTCATGCCCAAATGCAACTTCAGGAGTAAGATATAGCACTAAAACTCTATTCTGGTCCTTTCTGCCTGCAGCTGGAAAGTTTGGAGACAGAAAAATCAATGTCTTATTGTTCAGAGAATTCTTTTTGCATGTTTCTTTGTGCACTGGAGGGAGAATATTCATTTGCTCTCTTGTTTGAAACACATTATTTAGTTATTATTCATTTACTAGCCTAAGACAAAGCTAAAGTATGACATTAGTGTTCTAAAGTGCTATTGATTACCAGCACAAAATGAAAATATATAATTGATGAAAACATCAGGATCCTATGGGGACTTACAGTTCAAAAGGTTAAAAAGGAAATGCTGATCTCTTGAAAAAAATTGATCTACATGCAGCCAAGCTGAGCTGAGTCTCTAAGCAAGCTGGGAGAGACAAGACAGAGAAGCTTGTTTGTTTTTCATCTGTAGTAAAAATACAACAGCTGTAATTTGAAAAGAGCAAGTGCCACATTTGTGTAAAGTCTTCTGTTTATTCTTCAGTTCATTGCTAGTGATACAGCTTTCTGTTTTGCAAATAAACTATTTCTTAGTTCCTCACTCCCAAGATTGTTTGGGCTGTGGCAAGCCTGGAAGCTCTATTCCAGTTGTACTGGAGGAAAGTGACAAGTTTTGCTGAAGGATATGTCCTATTACCACTTGGTTAGTAGTGTTTGCAAACCTAAGCAGAAGAAATGAACGTCTATCAGTGCACCTAGAAGGATGCCGTGCTGCAAAGAGGGTTTTGGCAAGGAAGAGTGCTGGGGCTGGGGGGAAATCAGAAAACACTTTCCTCTGTTGTAAGGAGACAGACACTTGGTAGCTACCAGGTGGTGCTGCTCACTGATGTGGAGATGTATAGACCCAAATTGTGCCCCACCTTTTCCCAGAAGTCCACAGTCTGCCTCAGGAGCAAAACACTTAAAACACACAGGCTAGGATAAGTCATCCCTCCCTTTACTACTGAGTGTCTCCAAAATTAGTAACTTCCCTTCTCCTCTGCCATGGTTATGATACCAGCTAGTTTGCATAGGAAAATTAGGGATGTTTTGCTGACTTCTCAGGTTTTACCCACAGCAAAGAGCCACAGATGAATAGGTTCTGCTCTCTCTTATCAACCAGAAGTAACTGGGCAAGTGTAAGAGAAGGATGAAAACCATAATGTGAAGGTGGTAGTATAGTTTCCTGCTGAAGCAAAGATGGTGTGTGGTGGAAGGTTGTCACAGCTGATTCTCTGGTCCATTGCTAGGATGGTTGTCAGTATGTTTGACCTTCTCTTAATACTAAACGTTCAGTCACTGAAGGAGAACCTGCTCTTCAAAGGGACTCCATCCTCATTCCAGGGAAAGAAGATGAAGTATAAATGCAAAAATGTACTTTCATCCCTTTCCCTTCAGCTGTCTCAGAAAAGGGCACACCTCACATCTGTCATTGAAGCAATGAAAGACAACAAAATGCAAAGAAGAATATATTTGTCTGTATTTGTTTCCCTTTGGAAAGTAAGAACATAAGAATGTCTGTGTCAGGAAAGACAAAAGGTCCATCCATCTTAGAATGCTCTCTGACGTGGTCAGCACCAGAAGTGTCCAAAATATATTAGGATAAACAGGATGCAGCAGTTTCCCACAGATTTCTGCAGCCTGTGCCTAGAGGATGTCTTAAACTCAAGGTCATTTCTTTGTGTTCCATTATCCAGAATGGATGTTTCATCCAGAAATTTTTCTATTATGTATTTTACAACCATCTAACTTTTCTCACCCATAATCCCCTTGGTAAATGGTCCTGCAGTTTAATTGTATGTTAGGTAAAAAACTAAGTCTACTGCAATTATATAGTGAGAAACTCAGTAATTGCTCCTATTCACAACTGCATTGCTTGCCATCACATCCCCATTCAGACACCTCTGGTTCAGGATGAAGAGTGTTAGTCTATTCAACCTCTCCATGTACAGAAAGTATTACATACCTTTGATCATTTCCACAGCCCTTTTTTGGGATTGCTACAGCTTTTTGAGATGGGTTGATCAGAACTAAATACAATAGTAGAAAGGAACTCAACATGAATTCACACAGGGGCATAATCATATGAGATATTCTGAAGCTTCCTAGAGTTGGAAAATCAGCATCCTGAGAGCCTAGTAAGCTATTTATGTTCCCAACACAACTCCAAGATAATGGAGCAACATGACCCCCAATTCTGCTGACAAAAATGGAAGCCTGGTGAACAAAATGTACCGATCAATAACTTACCACTCATTTCATAAGCAGTGTATTTGTTTAAACAGAGGGAGATATGTGCCTAAAGACATTGGTAAATTTAAACCTGAAAGACAAATTTGCCTGAGGTCAGAGAGTCAGCCTGTGGTGGATAAGGGAATTGAAAGCAAGTCTCCCAGATCTCACATTAGCCCCATAATCACTCACCCTCTCTCATCCTGCGTGCCCATTACTGACATTTAACATTTTTTATCCATTGTATTTATCTGTCATCTCTGAAATCCTTATGTGTTTCTAGGCAGAATATAACAAAACCTTCACACTTTTAAAATCAAAAGGCTATGTAATCAAGAGTGCTTAAGTATCCCTAAACCAAGATTTGGGCTAGAGGAATGTATAGATTATGAGCTGCCTGAATATTCATTTCACTGCATTCCTCACTACTTTGGAAAAAGGGAATAAAAGACATAATGTTTACTAGCTCTAACACTGCTGCTCTTGCCAACTGAAAGCACTTAAATTCTCTTCCTACAGCTGCCCCTGCTGCAGACTTCTGAAACAAAGAAAACTGAAATAAAAGAGCAAAGAGCATAATGGCCACCAAGTTGCTGCTTTAAAGTTTAGCTCTGTATTTAAAGGTTGTAAGGTTTGAAAATGTGCCATTAAAATATACCACAGGCATCTACTTGAGTAGAGTTCAGCTTGCACACTCTCCCTTCTATTGACAGCAATGACCCAGAGTCAGGTTTTTTCAATCAGGTTAGGAATTCACTGTTCAATTTACCAGGTTTGCTTTTGGCCTGCAAGAGGGAATATAAATTAAAAGCATACCCCAATAAGACACAAGCTTTGATGTCTAATAGGGTTCGGTGAATTCATTATTTTAATATTTTAGATTTATAATCAGAGGGCTAACCATTTTGCTCTACTCTACGTAATACGTTTTTTCATGGTCCCTTTCCCAGCTCTCTCTGACAAATGTTGTACTCAGATCACATTCATTAATACTGGGGATGTTTTTCAAGCCCTAGGGTACTAAGATCAGGGATGATTTGAAACACCAACTTTCCTAGGTATTAAAAATATAGTTTGAAAGAAGTTGAGCGACATTTGCATTGCTTGAAATATTTATCTTTAATAATGTATCAGCATAAATCTGATGAAAAAAATTACTTTGAAGGGAGTATAATACCTAGCAATGGAGAAATGAAAATAAAAAGGCTGAAGAAAAGGGAAAGAACTAGTCTAGAAGAAACTCCTCAAGATGAGACTTGATATAGGACATTCTATAATTCACGTTTTTGAAGGAAATTGCTGTCACATTCTCCACTGTCTAATTGTACAGCAGAGCACTGAAGCATCACAACATTCCCTTTTGAGCAAAGCAATGAAAAAGAAGTCCCTTAGATTTTTCTAATCCTAAAAAGCTGGTCTTCCTTTTGACCAGCTAGTCTATGTGGGTAGGGCAAATATAATAGCACGGTCTTTCTGCTTTTCTGCTCCCTTGACATGAAACAGTCAGAAAACTAACTCAATTGGGTAGTTAATATGAGCTTACATTTCCTTTGCATTACTGAAGCAATAAAAATCAGTGGGATGATATCAGTACCTGCAATTCAAGACAATCATCAGATATACCAGAGTCACAACCTGTCCCAAATAAAGTATGAAAATTTCACACTAGTTCTTTCATGTTAAATCCATCACACTCTCAGCTGTAGCTAGGTCAGTAGTCACAGAACAGTCATCTTTTCAATTGCTTTTTAGTATTTTGGAATTAATTGATTAGACATGGAACTGAAGAATCAATCCTCAATTCAATTGTTTTTTTCTTTGAGTATTTGCTTCACAAATACTTATTGTGCTTCACTTTATTTTTAGAGAAGGTCTAACATGCAGAATTTTCCCTTCTGGTATTTTCATTGTATAGTAGCTGAGCAGTGACTGAAAGCCATTCCCTATATATGGAGCTATACATCTTCCTGAGTCTCCTTTGTTCATATTACTAACAGCAAAGGCACCCCTATTTCTCTCCAAAATTTTTAGATTTGCACTGCACCAATTAAGATTATTCTTAATTAGAGAGAAAAAAAAGTCAGGTGGAATGTTCTTAAATGTTATGGCTACTTTTCCTTCTGGCATCTGCCACATAAGGGAAAAAGAAAGAGAAAAGCAAGTCTGAGACCAAATTGCTGATGACTTTAGAAAGTTAAATTCTGTCAACAAGATCATTTACTGGAAGGCCTCTCCTAGCATCAGTTTCTGATGGACTCGTTGTCTTTGTGATATTCTGATCAAGAGATCCAAACTCATTAGAGGTAATTGATAAATGATATACATGTCCCCATTTTCCTAGGTCATGGCTTATGTACTCATATTTGGTCATTTTATAAATGTGCATTTTCATGTGAACAATATTAATGAGGTGAAAAAGTTCCAATTGAAGTCATAAAATTACAGAATGGTTTGGATCAGAAAAGACCTTTAAAGATCAGCCAGTCCAAACTCCCTGACCTAAGCAAGGACAATTTTTAGTAGTTCAGGTTGCCCAAAGCCCTGTCCAACCTCACCTTGAACACTTTCAGAGAAGGGACATCCACAACTATTCTGGGAAATCTGCTTCAGTGAATCACATTCACTAAAGTTTTCTTCCTTATGTCCAGTTTACATCTGCCCTCTTTTTAGATTTTTTTTTTAGATATTTTAAAACAATTACCTGGTTTTTGAAGGTCAGAAAACCCACAACTTTCTTGTTGGAATTATTAAAAGCAGTAGGAATAACAGTGTTAGAGAGTGGATTAAAGCCCTATCTGCAGCCTAAGACCCTACTTTAGTGTAGCACTTTACCAATAAATAGTGCTCCAAGTGTTGGTCTGCTACCTGGTCCTGAGTAACTAATGTTAATTGATTTTTCATTTTTACCAAATAATTTGTTTAGATAGAAAATAGTTCATGCCATAGGTACTTATGGATGCCTTTAATGGCATCCATATTCTCCTCACTAGGAAGCTTATTTTTAATTTTTGGAAATTATTCCCCAAAGGCTGCCATCAAGGATCGAACAGGAGGAAAGACAAACCATAAGGGTATGACATATATCTTTCTTTTAAGAATTAACTAGACAGTTGGGCAAAATGACACTCACAGTGAAAGAGGTATACTTAAGAAAGCTAACACAGTTACAAGAAATTAATTCTTTTCATCAGCATCAACAGAAATCAAAATCTGAGAGGTTTTAAGAAGCAATTTTTGGTGGCTTTGAACCTGATTAAGGAGAAGGAAAATCAACAATGGAAATTTTAAATCATACTCCCCAAGAAATTAACAATATGTCACTCAGGGCCAAGTCATACTCACATAATATTTTAATGAAATTCAGTTGTGAAACTGGAGAATAAAGTACGGAAGTATGATCCCTTCTGCTTACTGAAAGTTCTATTACTTTCCAACAGAGTGACAAAAGACAAATATCAGACCAAGCTTTGTAAGGGGCCACAGAGGCAATTTTAGAAATTACAGACTAATGAGTCTGATTAACACACCAGAAAATTCATTTGCTTCCTAATTAGCATAAAATATAATAGAAGCTAGAACAGGTGAGCATATGAATAACTGCAACATGCTGGGGCAGAATCAACATCATTTATCTAATTCAAGATAAAGAGATTTAAAGGACATAGTGAGAAAACACTATTTCAGTAGCTATAATGCAGAGTGCATTCAAAATAAAAGAAAACCCAAACACAGGCTTTAAATTAGGCCCTTCCACAACAGTTATGAAGATAAATTAAGGTGGCACAATATAAGAGAGAAGACCTCTCAGGGGTTAATGATAGTTTGGAAGACAGGAAACAACAGGTTGGAACAAATGATTCCTTCTCAGAAGGTGGGGAGTTTGCCAGCACAAGTACCTCAAAAATCAGTGCTGGGACCAATGTGGTTCAATAAACTAATGAATGAAAGTAAAAGAATAGTGAAATCTGACCAATTCTGACATTGGCCTTCTTGGCATTCCATGGTAAATTGAAAAATAATAAACCTGGGACAGGATGCAGAGGGTCTCGAAGCAGATGGCACACTGCTTATAAGTGATGAAAACAGAGGAGTTAGTGGAAAGAAGCAAAGCAAGAGAAAGAGTGAACAGGACTGGAAGTGTTACCAGTCCATCCCCTGATCTCAAGAATGTGTCATTTCTAACATGTTAGATCATCTTTGACAGATGTGGTGGCAAAGCCTCCAAAAAACACAGCTTCTACAGCATTAAGAAAACACACAGTTCACCAATTCAGACTCCTTTCTGTCAGGAACTTAAACCTAACATTAATCTTTCTTGCTGCAGCTCACACCTATTGAACCACACCATGAATGCAGAGAACGGGGTACTCAGAGAAGGCTTTAATATCTTGTAAGTTTATTGTCATTATCTCACATTTATCACTCAATGAGGTACTCTAGACCAGTTCTTACTCATAGCTCTCCAGTGTGCCCTTACCAAGGCTAAGCAGAGCAAAAAGATTGTCACATGACTTCCAAACTTCCTTTACCTCATAGCTCTCACTGTAAAGTTTGTCCTTGTGTAATAGCAAGACATTGTTGACTCTTGTTCAGGTTGTTATCACTATATTCACAGACTCTTTCCTGAAGGACTGTTGCTTAATCAGTTGTTTCCCATCCCATATTTGTGTAGGCGATTATCACTGCCTAACTGAATATCCCTATTGATTTACAGGTCTTTATTAGAAACTATTTCATCATTTCACTGAGATAATTTTGAATTCCAACTTTGTCCTCCAGAGGATTTGCAGTGCCTCTCAGCTAAACGATAACGACAAGTTTGGAACACTGATAAAGTTCAGAATAAACACTGACCAGAGAGGGTCCTAAGAATTCTGGCTAGAACTGTGTTTCTATTTAGACAATAACCAGAAAGAGTTGGTGTATAGATGTGTCTATCAACCAATTTCATTACCTCCCTTCTGAACTTTTATGAAGACCATGTTTATCTAAAGAAGAGATGCATTTCCTGCTCCTATCCTATCCTATCCTATCCTATCCTATCCTATCCTATCCTATCCTATCCTATCCTATCCTGTCTTATCCTATCCTATCCTATCCTACCCATTGTGATTATCACACAAAGATACCTAACCTCTTTACTTTCCTTTTTCCTTCCAAGTCTTTTTTGTTGTTAAACACATTTTTATCTTCAAGGTGAATGCAGTACAAGTTTTTTCATAAGTTGTTCCAGCATTTTTCTGAACTTAAATGAAGGCCTCTTTCTCCCTTTTATAAATATAAATATTATCTAGGTTTTCAGTGATTGTTTGTTGTGTTTCTTTTCAGTGCCATGGTTATCACCAATGTATTAGACATAAGCAGTGGAATTTTCAAGTTCTTTAAATATCCCTTGGTGATGTTGGTCACTTCCATTCACCTGAAGACACCTGACATTTCTGAGACCTAAATTTCTTTCCCACTGTAGACTTGAATTATACCTCTTTTTACAATTGGTATTAGCTATGCTGTAATTTCCTTCAAGAAGTTTACAAAGACTGATGCAAAAAGGACATCACAACCCCCTAAGTCTTCTTGCCCTCTCTTTGTAGCAGTTTTACTGCATAGGAGAGAAAGAAACTTAGTACATTGGTATTTCCCTTACTAATTGCATATACATGGAATGATTTCCTATCACTCCTAATGTCTTTTGCCATGTGTATCCTGTTCTGAGACATGGTACATTTTTTGTTACATTCATCCTTCAACACTGAACCTAAGTCAGAAGTTTTGTGTTGTGTATGAACATGTTAGAGGTCAACAGCGACCTCACAATCTAACAAAGGTGGCTTCTGATACACTTCCTGTTATGATTTGTCTGGTTTTTCTGCCTGTGTCATTACTACCATCTCTTCAAACATACTTCTCTGCATTCAAGTTTTTTTTCTTAAAAACATCTGTTTTCTTGTTCATCTTCTTCCTTCCCTTCCTATATAAATGCCACCATTTTTGTGGTGGTTTAAGCCACTCTTCAGTCTCACTTGTCTCAAACAGTAATTTTGTATCTGTTAATTACTTCTTCCATTGCTTTTAATATTTTTCTAGATCAAAAGTTTCTCACTTGCACTTGTGACAAACTTTTGATCAACAATTGCTTGAAATCACAGTAGGAGTTAACTCAGACATATGGGCACATTTAATGGGATGGTAAGCACAATTTCCAGGGAAGTCATGACCCAGAAATGTATTGGAATGCTCCTGAAGTGTTAAAAAGCTCCTAAAGTGTAAAAATAAGAAAAGGTATACTCCAGAAAACACCTTCTCCCCTGCCCCTTTACACAATTCACCACATGCAGCTCTCAGACATCTCTCCTGAGATACAAAGGAAGGCCCCCTCACAATATCAAGAATTACTTAATAGATAAGGGCTATAAAATTAATAATATTAATAAATTGTCAATTTTAATATTTCAGGAAGGTAAACAATGATGGTTTGCTTATGCTAATGCTTAAACCTAATGCTCCTCAGCACATTCATGAACAGGTTACTTAAGTTGTCTGATTACTCAAAATCGCTCGCTTGTGAACTGACTGTGAAGAGATGTAGGAGATACCTGCTTCAAAGTGAAGAGGCAATACCACACCAAATGAAATTCCCTGTCAGTAAATAGAAGGCAAAGAACAAGAGAGGGAAATAACCACACAATGTAGACACACCATTGCATTCCAAATTAACTATTATCACTTTCAAAGAGATCTTGCACTCACCTCGAAAAAGCATCATCTTCATGTTCAGCAGCAGATTTAAAATAAAAAGAACTACTGGGCATCAATAGGAAAGGAAAAAATGAACAAAACAGGCAGCATAATTACATAACTCTGTTACATGGTGTACACTCTACTGTACTTCATCCCCCTCAAATCAAGGACAGCAATTGTTCACAACGTCTTATAACCCAGTAACCAGGGACACCTTAATATCAAAAAGAAGGTTTAGAGCATTTGAAAACTAAGAACTGTCTGCATAGGTTCCATAATGGAATTGGAAGTTTGTTATGGGACAAACTCCACCATTCACAGAAGAAATCTCCATCAACATGATCGGATGCAACAATACAAAGCAGCTTTTGACTCAAGTAACCGTCAAATTCTCAAGTGCCACCTGAAAGGAATTTATACATCATTTTTCTAACATTCTTACCCTCATCATTCACACTATTAAGGTAGAAAAATAGGAAGATATTATCTGTTGC
Source organism: Cinclus cinclus (assembly GCF_963662255.1). Classification (NCBI taxonomy): domain Eukaryota; kingdom Metazoa; phylum Chordata; class Aves; order Passeriformes; family Cinclidae; genus Cinclus; species Cinclus cinclus. The sequence goes on along the minus strand of NC_085048.1, from coordinate 36,655,548 downwards.
AGTGCAACTGCCTTTAAATAACTGGAAATATATGCTATTAGCCTGTTCCTAATTTCAGTGTTGTAGATTGGCAGTACAGCACATTCTACTTCACAAGCAGACTACAAGGGTCTACTCAACTGGCAGAATTATTTTTTATTAGCACATCATGAGTGAGCCTTCATAGAAATTAAGTTCTTTTTCAGAAAAAAAAAGAAACAAAAACAAACAAAAAAAGAAAACAAAAACAAACAAACAAAAAAAAAAGCAGACACAAAGAGGGGCTGGTGTATAAAGGAACCAATGGAAACGTAAGACTGTAAAAGCAAAGATTTGGGCCACTGCCACCGAAAGGGTGAAAAACACAGAAATCAAGGCTGTCTCCTGCACAGTTATCCTCATCTGATGCCAGCAAAAAATTAACGTAGTGGAAGAAGAGTGGCAGGAGCAGGAGATGGAGCCTGTGAGGTGAGGACAAAGGAAAGACAAGGAAAGAGGGTGGATACAAGTGATGGGGCGAGAGTCACAGCTGAGTGGCAGGGGAACCATTACAGCTAGCACTGTATACACATAATAAGATATATCTATCGCTATCTTGCTGGATTTATACAAATATTACAGAAACATGAGCCTCCCAGTGGAAGAAAAAGTGCTACATTGCCATCTAGAGCAGAAAAAAGGAAAATATAGGAAAATATTATATGAACACAGCTGCTTTAGAATGTGAAAAAAAAAAATCAGTTAAAACAGAGAACTGTCCAGAACTTCTACAACCAGGAAATCCTCAGGAGCAGTAAGGATGCTTTTTGTCAAAACCTCACATTGGAATTCCCAATCACTACCAGACCCGCAGATGAGCTTCAAATTATTAGATCAGCGAAAAAAAGAGCCACAAGAAGAGACAAAAGAGACTAGTGAGACAAATCTCACTAGTGGCCTTTCTGAAAGTACAAGGTACTTCCCAAGAAGCTTTGCAAAGAAGACCCATCCACTGAGGGTTTTGTTCTTTGCTTTTTTAACTAACCCAAATAAATCAGTTTGGGTCTTACAGAACATAACAAGAATATTCCACCTCTAAATCAATTTTCATGCCCTTAATATATTTGCATTTTCTCTGCAGCAACATAATTTCAAGCCTGTAAGTGCTCATTATTAACAAAAGCAAAGATAAATACAATTTCACTCTAAAATATCTACAAGAAAAAAATGTTAAAGAAATGGATAAGGAAACCATTTCAAGGTATTCTTCACAAACTCAACAGTTTTATAAATTAACTTCCACCTTGCAAATTTTAAGAGATGTACAAAATCCAAATGAGGACAGTGTGAACCCTCAGCCAGCCAAATTGTCCCCTGAATTGCCCTAGTGCTGTCTGAACACATACCTGCGGCAGAAATTATGCTGGAATGAAGAGAGAGTTTTACTCGCCTTATGTTTGTTTGCAAAAACCATCTTTGTTAAACTTTGTTAAAACCAGCAAAGCACACAGATAGTGATAGGACCATAGGTAGCAAGGTGGCAGGAGGGAGAGGAAGGCAGAGAAGGGGTGTTGACCCTTTCCTTGCACTGCCACTGTGATGCACAGCAAAAGCATGCACCCACTCGCAGCACACCACGAAGCACAGCAATACCTGTAGGTCTTTAAAGCATCAATATCTATGCCAGTCCCTACCACACTCAGTTCACAATATGACAGGGCACCTGGTAACTCCAAATTGTTTTGCTGTTTTCCCTGTGCAACCTCCACAGATCTGGTAAATCACAACTGTGACTGGTAAGTCACCCTGTTTGTTTAGGACAGAGCAAGAGCAGAATTGAATTACTTCCTGTTATTAGAGAAATTTGTCCCAGAGGAAGGTGTTGAAACTGCTGAAGCAAGAAAGTGAGAGAGCATTTTATGGCTCACTGCATTATGAATGGTCTATGAATACACAGACAAAGTACTCTCCAAAGCTACCAGACTCCAAGAAATGAGCTCCATGTTTGATTAAAAGATTATAAATGGTCAGACACACACTCCTGTTCTGTTCTCAAACAGTTTATGACTCCTTTCCATTTTATAGTACTCAGTGGCAAAGTTTGCCTAGCCTAGCATGCACTGAGTCTCTGAATGTTTACCTTATTTGATTCTAGCTGACATGTCTGAAAATTATTACATCCATTTGTTCTGCTAGATGTTTCATCTGCCTTGCTTATACTTCTTTATTTCTCACTTCTCCTATTATTAGCCTTATGACTAAAGGCTTTAATATATTCACCATAGAACTTTTACAAATGTTTTCTGCCATTCATTACACGTTGTCTCCATTGTCTCCTGGTATCTCTAGGGTGTAGTAAGAAGAATCAAATATACAAAAAGTTACACCATATATTACCTCATATGTCTGCCTTAGACTTTAGCTTTTGAACTTCCATGCACTTTAATAGAGCAGACCTTTTCCTGCTGAAATTATTCAATCATTAAACTTTAATAGTCAGCGTGAGTCCACACAGCATCAAAATGCACAGTCAGGAATGTTACCAGATACACACAAATGTAGTCAAGACACATCTTAGTACCTCCAAAATATGAGGTAAAAATTACCAAAATAAGCAAGACAATCCCTGCATTTTTTAATATCCTTCTGCCTTCCAATTCCATTCTGTTTTCCTCTTCTAAGTTTGATTTTTGTTCACACTTTCATCTGCAAGTGGCTTTTTAGCACTATCCTCACAAAGGTATACCTTAATACACAGGTATACCTTAATTTTGAGAAAGAAATTATATACAAATAGATACATCACTTAATAATTATGAGTTCATACTGACATGCCCTCACTTCTGGTAATAAAAGAAAAAACACCTATTACCTGTATGAGAAAAGTTTCCACTGTCTTTTCTTCATAAAAATTCTCAGAATTCCTGTCAGAATTTTGATGGATTTTGATTCTCTGTAATTCCTTCCATTTCTGTTACTCTTAAGCAATATTCCCTTACAGTTCCTTAAGTTGCTAAATATCAGATGCTGTCTTAACAACTCTCTCTGGTGGATTTTGCTATCCTGACTAGAAGATTCAAAGCATGGCCCTCCCCTCCAATGCCAGTGCCTCTGTATGCTTTCCTTTAAGACCTGCTATCCAAAAATTATATCTGAATAAAATTCCCCTGCTGCAGTAGGGGAATAGCCAGCAGGTATCCTCTGCAAACATTTCGTTCAGATTCAACATTGAATGATATGAAATAAAAAGAACGCATAAAAATCTTAATAAACCTAAAACAGTTGCTACATGCAGTAAGGAAGCAATAGGTAAAAGTCAACAAATCCAAATTCTGACACCAGGTTCTCCAATTGCAGGGTTTTTTTCTGTGACACATGGTGTTAAAATTACTTCAGATAATTTTTGCATTAACAGGCATTGTCTAGTCGATGAGAAACACCTGCAGCTCTCCATCCTTAGCCATCTCTTACAATTTTACAATCATATCAAAGAGCAAATGTCTGAAAAGGATCTGGAAAGGAACGGAAGGCTAATTAAACCAATTTACAATCTAAAGCAAAGATTAAAATACAAGTTTCCTTGTATCTTATGGACAAATTAGGGGAAAGGGCACCAAAATAGAATCTACATAAACATGTTATAGTCAGTAGACAAATATGCAAGCGGTATATATATAAAAAAATGATATTAAAGGCCTGCTGATATTGGGAAAATCCACATAACAGACATATCACCTTACTAACTTATTCTCAAATATCCCTCTGATGAACTGCTGAGATTTTTTTGGAAACAGCCTAAAGTCTGACATCTAAGAGTAGTTCTTGATCTCATTCCCAAGCTCTGGTGTTAGAGAACTGCATTAGGAAAAAAAGCTTACCTCCTTCAAAATGTAAATGTGCTTTTCTGACTAAGACACCATCTAGTTATGGTGATGATTACTTCTAGCTAACCTGCAAGTAGCAAGCTTCTGGAGGCTAATTAGAGAGCATGTCATAGCCACAGCTATCATAATGAGGCACACCTACTACCTCTTTCTCATTACCTCAAATAGTACTAAGCTTCAGAAATCATTCTTTCATAAAAGGGTAGCAAAACCATTTGAGTCTATATTCATATCACTAAATCTATACAAATGCACTATAAAATGTTAGTAACACTCATTACAATCATTTTAGCAGTCTGAGCATTTTTCACATAGAGCTCTGAATTAATATCTGCTTTCCACAATAATTCTTCTGCACCTTCAATAACTGCATTCTGTAAAATTTGTTTAGGTCTTTTCTATTTCAGAAAATGGAATATGGCTCATTGGACACTCAAATTGCCAGGTTAAGCACCACCTTGTATTTTTATGGTTTGCATGCATGTAATGGGAATGAGATTTATGTCCCTAACCTTGAAATATTCTGAACCAATTATTTACTTAATATTTATGTTAAATTATCTATGATTGCAGCACTGACTATGAAAGCAACCAAAAAAAATTCTGCAGGTGGCCTGTAAAGCTAATTTTGAAGTTAGCTGTACTAAGCTCATGCAGTGGTCTTACAGAATATTAATGTAGTGTTATAAACTACAGTACCCTCAGGGTGTTCACCTGCCATGGAATTTAATTTACTTCATATCTCATCTAATAGACTGAATCTCATCTATTAGGTAAATATAATGTGAATACGTTTCCTTGTTTCTCTAAGGAGTTTATTGGTAAAACCTGGAGAGGCACTCCCATGGAATCTTCTACTGCTATAATTAGCTTGAAATTGAGCTACTGTGCCCTTTTCTTTATTAAGCAATATAGAATATACAGCCTAGGTACATAATAACACCAAGCCCAGAGCTGATGCACCAGCTGCATTGCTCATGCAACAGGTTTGTGTTTATTCTCTTTATTGCAAGAGGAGAAATTAGCGTGAGCTCTGGGGATTTGAGCCAGAGGCCATGTCTCCACCGTGCCAAGAACTGCAGCAGCCAGGAGAAGCTCTTCCCAGGGACAGAACTATGCTCTGCCCTTGGTAGCTTAAGCTGCACATTCTCCTGTCTAAGGAGAAAAACGTCAGTTTTGTAGGATTATGTGAATGGCTAAGTTGCCTGAAAACAAATCTGGTATTGTCTGCAGCCAGCATGTTGGCACAACTTCAACAGTGGGAGAGGCTTCAAATATGCTTTGTCCCTCTGCACTTCTTGCAGTGTCTAGTGCCCAGCTGTAGCAGTGCTGTGCAAGTGGCATTTGTTCCCAGTGCATACAGAGCAGCCTGAAACAGCAGCTTACTGGCAGGCTGATAGAGAGCTCACAGCGAGCATATTTTCTGAAAAAAATTCAAGGGGATTGTGACATGGAGAGGAGCAGGCTTCCTGATTAGCTCTTCTCATATTAAAAACTATCTTGGTAAGAAGAAGACCACAGCTATTTTTGCTCATTGTACTCTTTTATGCATGACCCACTGCTGCATAATATTGTACACATTTAATTTATTTGTCTCAGCCACAACAGGGTTGCTTAACCCCAAGTCCACTCCGACAATTCGTTCCTTCCTGCTACTTTGTCTGTCAAATGGACAGACTCATACGCACTTTTTAAAAAAACAGAAGAGAATGTAGCCTTAGTGATATCCCAGAACAAGCCCATTTACCATTAGTCTGTACTTCTGCACATAAAGTTCTGTCAGCATCCCAGGGACTCGTCCTTCAGAAAAGCTAGTAGGGGCAGGGAATTTAGGCACCTGACATGGTAAGTGTTCTCATTCTGTGTATGCCATTTATGAACTCGACTTAGTTGTTATGTCAGACAGTGGAAAAAGACATGCAGGATACATAAAAGCCGAAAAATGTGTCCCAAAAACAGTTTTAGAGAGGGAGAATGAGAAAAAGATAGAACCCATGGGCAACTTAAAAAATAAAAAGTAGATGTTATAGTTCACTGAATCAAATATGACATTATAGTGCAGAGGAAATTGAATTCATCTGTACTCAATAAGGGTGGCTTCATTATTCACTTGTGTCTTTGCTTAGTTGTGACACTCATGACTGATGAGACCATCCCCATCTCATGAAGATAAATTCAATATCCGCAGTATCATTCTAATATATGCTCTATATATAGAGAATGCATTTAATGGATGGTGGTGGGATAGTATTTTTATCATCCCAGACTCATGAAAGGAAGGAGCACAATTTCCTGGAGCTGACACCTTGAGCAAGTTTATATGGCCACCTTTTCACAATTGTGTTGAGGGTAAAAGTTTTGTTCTGGGGACATAGGAGAGAAGGTAGCACAGAGGTTAACTTCACTTATTTGTCGTCTAAGATCTAAATCCAGATTTAGGTCAAAATGGAGCAGATATTTAGCTATTGTGTCTTTATGCTGATATTTGTCTATGTATGGGCATACAGCTATCACAATACAGTCAATTAGAAGCATCCCTTAGAAGAAATGGACTGACATTAATCCAGAGCTTCTCAGTGCTGTAACCCTCCTCCTCTTTCTCCAGTCAAGTACAGTTTTCCAAAGCAGTGAAATATTTCTCCTTGATGAGGTCTCTGACTCATGCCTCCTCCCTCCTTAGGTAGCATCATATATTCATACACAGTTGTAGCAGACCAGTTTAGAAATGTGGAAATCTTGGAAGATGTTCAGCAGAAGTGATCCCAGAAGAAATGTGATTAATAAGTAAAGCATATAAGAGGAGGTCAAAGGTAGCTATCATAAATTTAATTTACTACACATCTGTAATTGATCACAACTCCGTACAGAGTGTTCACATGCCCTTTCATGAGAAAGATTTCTCCTGTTAGATCCAGGGAAAGAGGGAGAGCCCAAGCCAGCACAGGTTTTTTAAGTACCATCTCTGTTCATGCTGCTGCTAATGCAAACACAGACCCATGTGTACACCCAGTGTACAGTGTACAAAGTACTGGTACAGCTAACCACTCCAAAACACAGGACTTTCTGTCACAAAACTTCTGCCTAGACTGGGACAGAGGTCCATTAATTCAGTATTCATATACTCACAGCAAGACAGGTGAGAGATTTTACTGACAAGTAAGAGAAATATTGAGGAAGAAAAGTCTGAAATAAGCTGCACACACAGAATTTTTTTTCAAATCCCATCATTTGGCAGCTGGCATACATCCACTGCATAATGATTTATATAACTTCAGTATTGTTCAGTTTGTCAGTGTCTTCATTGCAGCCACTTGGAGAGTTCTATTACAGTCTGCTCCAGGCTGAAACTTGGCACACAGATGCATAAGGAAGCTAAAGTTAGAAATAGTTACTTTAATTTCCAGAAAATTATTACATACCACCTCTCTTCTGGAGTATAGAATATGAGAAGTTGCTTTGAGTACCTTATGCACAAATTATTAAGAGAATTTTCTTCTTGTTTGGTCTAAAATTGTAATTATATAAAGCAGATATTTTGTCATCATCTACATAACAGAACAGTAATTTGCTAAGCATACAGCAACATTACTCCATCAGACGATCAGTAGAAAAGAGGTGCTATACAAAAAAAAAATTAGTTGTATAACCAAATAAAATGCAAATTTTAAACTAAGGTTTTCAATAGACAACAAGGAAACAGATGGGGGAAAGTGACAAAGCAAAACAAACAAAAAAAACTCACAAAACAAATTCTTTACTTTTTTTTCTTCCACAGTTTGCAAATGCATAGTAAGGGTCTAGTGATTTGGTTTTATGTACGAAGAACCCCTTATTAATCATCTCAGCAAATTTTCATTGCTGCATGTCCTGATTCACTGAAATAAAGCTGTATTTTATTCTCAGATTCCAGGAGGAATGTAGAAAATCTATTTTTATAACTAGAACTGAAAGCGCTAGGTCTTTTGTAATTCTTTGAAGCCAGGTTAATTTGCACCATTTAAAGAACTGCCCCAGTAACTCACTGTGACATTCCTAGTTGGCTTTAATGAAATTTTACATATGTTTTTTTTTCTTCAGATTTTCAGTATAGAATTTAATTAATAAGAGAAATAAAATACTATTAGGCAAACACATTTCAAATGGAAGTATCGATTTCCAAGTGATCAGACTGTCCATCTAGTTAACTCCTATTAAAGCCTCTATTCAGATATGTTTAATATTGATATTACACTTTTTATTAAAGATTTTCAAGGTACCGCAGAATTTTGAAATCTTACACACAAAAATGTTTGACAGCATAGCATTAAAAAAGTAGAAGAATGCAAAATGCTTTCTTTTCCCTCCACTCTTTGAGTTGCAGACTTTTCCTACTGTACAGAAGAGACTTTCTCCTGCAGCTGAGGTAAAACAAATGCTTAAACTAAAACTTTAATTCTTATCATAAAAGAGAAAGGTATGGTTAATATACCACAAGCCAGAGAAAAATATGTTGTCTCATTAGTGGCACTTTGATTAGATTCTTCTGTATTTTCTCATTTTAAAATGTGTCCACTCCAGAGCAGAGGAAGCATCCCCCTTGCCTCCCCATAGCATGCAGCTCAAGCTCAGCAGCACTCCACACACGTTCACTCCCCGAGTGCTACACCGCTAACACAATCGCGGTAATTACGGCATGAGCATGTCCTATGAAACGGATACTGGTTCATTAATTAGAAGATGAACGTAATTGATTATTTCAACAGCAAGGCTAAACACAAGGGTAGTCCCACAGAGAGATCTGTAGGGGGAGATCTGTCCAAGGTGTGCCCTTGACTTTGCTCCTTCTCCCAGGGGGTGGCTTTAACAGAACACAGCCTAACGAGGTAATAATTATAGATTACTATTAGTGATATTTAAGTAATTCATGACCTGTTCCCCTTAGCAAATTGTTCCAGAACTGATGGGTATTTCAGAGGCTGTATTTGCCATTTACAGCCAGCCATCAGCCAGACACTTTGACAGACAATTGACACATGGAGGTCCTTGGCTCTTTCTTCTGATGATGTTCTGGTCAGATAATGCCCAGATTCAATCTCACCTTTGCTGTTGATATGTCACAGTGGCTTGATAAGTGTGTGTTATCATTTTTCCCCTGGTGTGGCAACAGAAATCTTTTGAACAAAGGAAGACTGAGCACTGAGACACCTCTGTTTGTGCCACCTTCCTTATCATTGTCACTGAGCACATGGCTTACCTAGAAGACATGTTGAAGATGAAAATCCCCTTGGGCAACCTGTTAACAGATTTGCAAACCAAGCCCCTACATTTTGGCATTTAGACCCTACACACGTTCTCAAGTGCCATTCTGTGTTAGCTGACAAATCCCTAATTAGGATCAGCTACGGCCTAATTACTGCAATGGCTTAAACCAGTCCATTCACATTTTTTAAAAATGCAGCACTTTTTGTGGAAACACCAAGCCACACTGCCAAACTGGAGCAATCATGTCCTTCTTTCTCTCTTGCCTTGTCTGATTTAAGGGTTATTGCATCTGGCTTGATTCAAATATTGTACTCAGTCCAGATTGTGGTTGACTACATATGGGTGTACTAGAGGAGGAGAAAAATCAAGAAGCTTTTCCTTACATCATTGCATTCCTAGTTATCTCTTCCCCTTGGCAGCCACCAGCTCTTGGCAGCCTTCCATGTCCCCTGAGGCACCAACACCACTGTGGAGGGCAAGGGCACTGACAGAGTCTCTTGCCACCTTTCATGCAGTAAAAAGCAGACAGCTCTCACATTGGAATGGTATATGCACCACATCTTTTCTGATGAAGGTGCTCCCTTTTCATGATTATTGCCCGGTCAACCAGCCAGAGTTCATCCAGAAATTTACCAAGAGAGCTGTGGGCTGAAGTTACCAGTTAAACCTTAGGCTGTTGTAAGTTGGTATGAAGGCACTGATATCCATAGATATATGCTGATGCATATGTTTTGAGTATTCTCTCTGTAACCTTGCCTGAAATTATTAAATCAATACAGATTCTTTGATATGGACACTGTAGACAATAAAAATATTAGTTTCAATAAAACTATACTGAGAGGAGAAGTCCTTTTCAGTTTCTTTATTTGATTAAAGCGTTTCTGGCTCAATGTCTCCTGCATAGTATTCCATGATGTAACTGAAAAACGAGATTCAAACAGAAAGCTGTTTCTAAGTAAATGAATACTTCACTGGGGCTTTTGTTCTTATGTAGTACAGTTTAACAATTCCTTCCATTCACTGAACATGGGTGCCTGAGAAACCTGGAATACCCACTATGCCTGGGCATGGATCTACTCCATAGCCCATCATCTTTGAAACCACATTTGTAACAGCTAAGAATCCAGAATGATGAAAGTAAACACTTAGGTTAAAATCTTCTCTTCCTCAGACACACACATTAACTCCAGAATATTTGTACGTGCCAGTGGGGGAAAAAAAGATCTCTTAGTCTTTTTTTTATTGTGTCAAGAAGTCAAAGAAAAACACGTGATATCTTTTGTGCAGCTCACTGTTGAACTCTAAATGTCACTATTGGATTTTTTTCCTTTCCTATACAGTCTGCTTTGTTCAGGGTAACTGATGATAGCAGTGGAAAAAAAAATCAGAACTTCCTCAGTTTTAAACAGCACCCTGTTGAATTAGATTAATATTGTATGTTTATTAAATAAACTGACAGCATAGATGAGTACTAATAATTGAAAATTAAACATTATGAAGTAAATCCCTGCTGCAAGTGAAGCCAGTAACAGAGTCAGGTCAAATACACCTAAGGGAAGCAATGATTTGATCTACTGATCGAACGGATGCAGATGTTTAAGGATACGGTCTTTATTAAGCTGCTCCTTTAGTCCGCAATGAAATCTAGCTTATAACACAGATGGGGCTGAAAAGATAATTCTTCTCCTTTTAAGCAAGATGTAAGTTATGCATATGTCACAAAGACAAAAAACAGCTTGCAGTCACAAAGATAAAAAACAGCTTGCACTTCTTCCTTATTTAACTACTATTTCTAAATGTCTAGTTTCCAGAGCCTTGTAAATCCACTCAGCAAAGCTGGCTACAACATTTGTTATATACTATGGGTGATAGATATAATCCTATAATTTCCAATGCAATAATGAGAGGTTTAATTTTCCATTTCTTCCCTCTGGGAGATGGTGTCTGGCTTTGAATTCTCATTTATGTCTGCATGAGTACACAAACCCGATCTACATCATTGTGAAGTCAATACCTGCTCCGACTTCTTTTTTCATTGTTATAATGCTAAGCCTGACCTGTAATTCAAAGACATAAGAAAAAGTTTATCCCATCAGGAGTCTCTCTCTTCTTTACTTTAAATCTCCTCTGATACGAGGACTCATTGAAGGAGCTGTTAAGAACTGTACCAGTTCATAAAAGGTTGCTTTCCTTCCGTCTTTGTGACACTCTGTGAAAGGTTAACAATAATTTTAAACTCTGTAAACCAGCACATTTGCAAACTTGCTAAAATAACATCCATTTTTTTCCTGAAAGACAGAGAATCCCTATCAAATCTGAGACTAACTCACAAGGGACTTAACACAGAGAGAAGCCAGAGCAGTTCCTCCCCACTGCCAGGGGCTGCTGGGACAAGAGAGCTGGATGATTTCCACCACCAAGGGAGAAGAGGGGGAGGTAAGGCAAAGGGCCAAGAAAACAGTCTTTGTTCTCTCACACAGAGAAGACAGTATGGAGGGTTGCTATTCTCTCACTGAGGAGCCACAAAGACCTTTCTTCTTTTCCCCTCACTTGTGGAAGCGTGGAGGTAGATTCGGGTAGAGCTGAGAACAGTAACAGCTTATTGTTCAGTATTTTCTGTCCAGAACAAGCTAAAAACCTCAAAAGTTAAATACAAAACACATTTACCCATCTCTCTTTTTACTGTGCTGAGAAATGGTTGTAGCCTTTTACAACACAGAGTAAAATGTAATGGCTTTTCTTTAATGCTTGGACTCCCTTTGAGTATATCAGCCAGATAGGGCTGTCTGTGTTTGCACATGCCTTTGTGTGAATATCAGTGTAAATCTGTCCATTACAACAGTGGAAAGAACAGACCAAAACAATTTTTTTCATCTCATATAGCTGCATGTGTGGAAAGGTTCTCAAAATACAGCTGTATGTGTGGAAAGGTTCTCAAAATACAGTTTTCCAATAGTAATATCTTCTGTATAATAATTTTTACCCTTTTTTTTTTTTTTTGGGGGGGGGGGGTACCACAAACACAAAAAAGCAAAGAGAGGTGAAAATCAAAACGAAACACACAGAGAAAACTATTTTAGCCAAAGGCTGAAGATTTTTGCAGGGAAATATGAACATCTTTTAATGAGGCAAAACATCTCAGCAGTCCCATAAGCAAATGCTTCACTTCGGTTCACTGTTCAATATGATCCTTGTAAGCTGTCACAACACTTCATAAGAACTGCATTTTAGGAGCCAAACAACCCCATTTTCACAAAGCAGCACAATTCCTCTGAACTGCTTTCCTACCACAGTTCCCATTTTGTACTGCAAGAAGTCCCTGAAGTAATCTGTGCTCAGTACAGACAGGGAATGCTGACCCATTGAGGTGAACGAGGTATGAGCTATTTGCACTTCAAATGGTGGGAAAATCACAGCTGTGCCTTAGAAAAATACAGTTTAGAAGAAAAAAACAAAAATTTAAAACTACGGCTTTTAACATCAAGTTGTCCCAAGATGATACCTCTTGGTTTGGTTAAATAAACCGAGACATTGTAAATCACATTGGAACAACTTGAAATAAAAATTTTCCATTTTATTTTCAATCAAGGATTTTTCATCTTTTAAAGGAAAAAATACAGTCTTCCAAGAAGAGTAGGGACACCTTTTGATAATCTCTACTATTTTGGGGGCCAGAATTTGTACCAGTTTATTGTGGTACAACTGTGAAATCATTTTCTGGGCCACTGAAGTGACACCGTATACTCAGATCACAAAACTTCCATTCTCAAGTTTAGTACTGTGGCCTAAACTGCCACTACAGGATGTCATACTCTGTCATGTCATAGATGGTCCCTGGGATATTCTACTCCTCCTCCAGCTCAGTGCAGGGCAATGCAGAAAAGAACTTCACTTCAAACTCTTTAATATGCCCTTGCTCATACAAAATCTCCAGGGTTTCCAGTTTATCTAGGGAAGGATATTCAAGGAAGAAATTTTGATATGCAGTTGAGAAAATCCAAGCATCCCTTTAGGTATGTACATGTGTATGGCAACTACAGGAATAAAAATAAAGCGACTTCTAGTCCACAGTTTCCCAGATCTGCATAAGCTTTGTCTGCCTAGTTTTACATACCCATTCCTCCAAGGTAGTAGAGTGAATATATTTTGCCATTCATATGTGAGATTTCCTCTGATTGGTTAAAGCCACAGAAGCCACAAAGCAAATTTTTGGATTCCTGTTCTCCTTTTCATCATGGGTTAAATGTCTCTTCAAATCCCATAGCTCTTTGTGAGGCAGTTTTGGTATGCTTGGATAAAACCAAACACAAGTAAAATAAAACACATTTTTCCTGAGCATAATAGATACTTGCTTATTCTGGAACAACTCCATACATTATTTAAACCATACTACTGTCATAATTAGGTTAAAAAAAGAATAAACCACACAGACCCATGGTTGTAATTATGTTTATCTTTATGTAATATCTTGTTATCAGTACAACTTGCTGCCCTGCCATTAAGTTGCCTGGTCCCTGAAAATTTACTGACAGGCACTACTGAGGGATGTATGTGCCAACAAAGTTACTCATCCATGCTCCAGCCCCCACACACCCTCCTTGAATTCTTTCATTATTTCTGTAACACTTTGTTTGCTATTAGGATTACACAATTTATTTGTTCAGATTGGGAAGTCTCTTCTTGATGAGCTGCTATGTTCAGTAAACAGCTCCGAACAACAAACAAGGATTTAAATAATCACTGTGTAATCAGTAGGCACCCGCACATCGGATCTCATCTCTTCAAATCCAGGTAGCTGCCTGTCAAATCATGTTTATCACACTAAAAGTTAGATGCTTAGCTCCATCAGAAACATTCCACTCACTTTCTAAGGAGTTTCAGTGAATTTACTAGAACACGTGATGGACTTCCTAGGTTTGCATGGATACTACTGCAATGTGACAGTCGTGAACGTAGCACAAAAGTCCTAAGCAGCACAAGGAGTAACAAGACCAAAGTAGTCAGCAGTAAGTACTGACTGGCTATCACCCAGTCTCTTTTGTGCCTAGGAGGGAACATTAGAATAATCAAGTAATAGTCCAACAAAATTCAGCCCAAACTATACACCTTTCCAGCAGGTGCAGTCAGTATCTTCTGGGTTTGGCAGGTGCTTATTTGATACAAAGATGCCCAGAGGCTCTCAAGGAGTTTAAATAATAATGCAAGCAACCTCTGAACTACAAGGTATATGCACAGGTCAGTGAGTGAGTCTGAAGAGTAGATGGACACAGGCTATTCACCAAGTTGTTTAATGTGAAAGGATTCTTAGTATTTAATCTATAAAGAGGAGGTGAAGAGTAGGTAGAAGGAAAACATGTTAGATGAGATAAAGAAAATCCTGGCTATCAATAAAGAAAAAATAGGCACTTAAAGCAATCACTCTAGAGCGTAAAAAGTGATCTTTAAATTATTTTTCTGATTAGTGGGATCTAATCTGTCAAGTAGGAACAAATTCACATAAATATCCCATAAATTAAATATTCTCTTGTCATTGAAGCTACTTTCGATTGTTGGTGCAGATTTTTCTTCATCAGATGGAGACAGATTATTACATTGATTCCAGCATCCAGAATGCATTCTCTAATTATGTAATTTTAATTGTCTGGCATTTTTATTTGTATGAATTTCAAAGGTATTGACATGAGTTGGAAAGAAAATCCAATCTCAAATCTGAAAAATAATCAGCTTCAATCCTGTTAGGCAGTGTACTAAAACACAAGCTGAAGCATGCACTTAAGGCCATAAATACTCAATAAAGTGCATAACCTATGTTTCATCTTGCCCCTAATGGGACTTCAACAAGTGCATAGCAGCATGTGAACCTACACCTCTGTCCTTGTAGCTGTTGAAGGTGTGCTCTGTGCTTTACCGAGGCATGCAAGAAGAAAGACTCAGGGATCTCATCTTATTAACATTTCAAGAATTTGTTGCTCAGCTGCTGTTTGTTTTCTCTGACAACCAAATGTCATGCAGAGCACTTTTGCCAGCTGCAATCTGATTAGGTATCACCTTTTCCATAACACTGCCAAGCCAGTCAAACTCTGGTATAGAGAGAGCCTAACCTTTTGTAGATCTCATAATAAACAACTCCAAGTTTCAGGAGAAAATCTCTGATAGAGAGAGCCTGACTACAGCTTGTAAATCAAAGCACTCAGATAAGATGTAAGAGCCAGACCTCTCTGAGTTGATCATGCTGACAGTTGAGCTTTGAATTCTTACTTTATAAATCACTTCCTTACCAGGCATCTGCAAAATCAGGATTTGTAAGCCAACGGGAAAAAAAGAAGACGTAGTTTTATTTTGGATTTATTGGAATGACTTGCAAATCTGTTCTAGGACTTACAGATCTGATTTAAGATTTGTTAATCCTGTTTAGGATATGGAAATTTTTTCTCTGACTTATCATGTACTGAAATGCTTCGGTAAAAACCGAACTAAAAATTACTAGTTTAAAAGATGGTTTATAAATCAAGAGTTTGCATTTAAGATTTGCTGGCAGGTTCTATACACTGCACAGTGCATATATAACTCAGCCTCTTACAATGGCAGATTTATAAATCCAACTTGCAAATTGTCAAGACAACTGTTATAGGCTCAATTCTAATCTGAGAAACAACAGATGTGCTTCCCTGTGTTTCAAAACTCTGCCCTTTTCCATTGCCTGCATCCTCTGTCGCCATCTCGCTTGCACCAAGGAGGAGAGAAGGGAGGGAAAAGACCTCCTGTATCATGACCCTGCCAGGCAAGGAAGAAAGGATTTGGGAAAGGAAAAACAGGAGATGAAATGAGGGTTAACTTCATGCGTCCTGTTGCACAGCCTTCTGGAGCAGCCTGAGCTGAAAGCTCCCTCCTGCAATTTTAGCCGGCACCTGGGGGCATAAAGAAAGCGCTAATCCTAATGCCCAGGCTGTCAGGCTGTAGGCACAGTGAGAAATTAAACTTCACATACAAAACGGTAGAAAACTGTTTTGCTAGCAGGAGCAAACTAGAGCAAGTTGAGGGCTTTTTCCGACAGTCCCAGTGATGTCTGCCTGTCCATCTCAGATTACAACGAACAACTTCTGGGAGAAACCCTGACCCTGTGACGGCAAATATCCCATTGATTTCACAAGGGTAGGATTTCACCCTATAAAAAGGGCATTGGCCAGATTCACGGGAATGCTCTGCCTGCCCCACATCACCCTGGTCACCAGCAGCAGCTCTGAGCTCACATCTCTGCTGCGGCAGCTGCCTCTCCCCAGGGAGGAGAAGAGGCAGCCAGAATCCAGGGCTGTGGCTGCATCCTGAGGCTCCAAGTCGCTGCCAGCAGCTGTGTCCGCCCTCCCTGCAGCCCTGCCCATAAGGAAAGTGCAGAAAGCAGCATTCCTCAGTAATTACAAGAAAATTTACACATGTACTGGGAGTTAGTACTGCTTCCTTTCAGGCAGTTTTACAGTAGCCATCAGATTTTATCCTGAAGCTGAGGGTAATAACAATGAAATAATAGCACTATTAAATAGCACTATTTTTTCTCCTAGAATGATTGTTTTTTATACAGTGTGAAAACTGTTTTTGATAAGCAACAGCTACTTCTAGGTCCTGTGCAGGAGGTAGTAAAATATATTAATACCTTTTGACTTTTTCTGAGTGTCAAGCTTCTTTGACTTGATAGTTTTTGAAAGTGACCTAACATATTTTATTGTCTGCTATATTTGAAATTGGTTTATTCTCTACTATATTTTGAACTTGAAAGTTTCATCAATGACCGCCTGTTCTCTATTTTTGCAATTTTTTTTTCCCTTTAATTGCTTGTTGCCTCAGATTTCTTACAAAGCAAAATAAACACAAAGATGCTAGCAAATAAAAATTTCATAATTTCTTCTTTCATACTGCACAGCATTTGAAAGCCAAGGATCTGATCCTTGCAAAACTCAGCAAATATTCATGAGTGTGTATGTGTGTGTGTATATATATACACCTATATGGAGCTAAATTTTCAGGTACTCTAAGTACATAGAGGATAAACTGCGTGTTCAACTGACTCTAAATATTATTAAAAGGGGATTGAAGCAAGCAGTGCAATTAAAAACAGAAAAATTTGCTTCCATAGCTTTGCACCTAATTGAATACTCAATTCCAGATGCAAAATATAATCTGAAATGAAGGATGGAATTGGGGGGAAATGGTTAATATTCTATAAAATGCTAAGTCAGCTCTTTATATACTATACATTTAAAGTGTATGAAAATCAATTATCTTGAAAACAGATATAATTTTTTTTCTTTTTCATTGTGTATTCCAAAGTATAGAACCTCACTCTGCCCTCGTGCATGTGTCTGACAGACACAGAGACCTACAAAAGTTTGGCCTTTTTCCTTGTGTTTAGCCTTAATGAAAAATGGTTAGAAGAATATATTTGCAAGGACAAATAGTCTGTGGGAGGCCTCTGAGAGTCAGCTCTCACATCAGAGGTGAGGAATTGTAGCTACAGTTGGAGAAACACTATAAAAATTGCTTTAACAAACAGATGGTACAATTTAACAGAAATTGAGGTTTTTCACATAATTATCTTGCAGGTGATGAATGAAACAGACCTTTACAGACAGAAGCCCAACTGATCTGTTGCAGTCCTGGAACTCACTGCTATTTTCCTCATTCCTTCTCTCCTCTTCTTTAGGGAACACAAGAACAGTTCACCCATTTCAACAACACTCAAATTTACATTCAACTCAGAGGCTATTTCTAGACCAAAGGCAAAAGGCACTTCTTAATGTGCCCTGCAATCCCAGTGTCTGATCTGACTGTCCACCTCAGGAGACAGAACAGGTCACATCCAGCAGGACTTCCTTTAAAAGGAGAGACACAGGAGGGATAGGGATGTCCCCTGAAGCACTGTGTGGGGCACAACAGGAGCTGGGAACTCTGGAACACAGGGTAAGAGCCAACAACAACGCAAACCACTACAACCAGAGTTCTTCTCTGAGGGTGCAAAGGATCTGTTGCTAAGCTCTCCTGGCAAAATCAAGGGAAATGAAAGGGGTTTTCTATAGCTGCAAGGACCACATTGCAAAATCATAAAAACTATAGCATGAGGAGAAGAGTAGGAAGCAAAATATTGTGGCTGCAATTGTACAATTTTACGGAGCAATGAATTTCAGCTCTCCAGAGGACCAAAGACCTAACAGTGAGCATCTTTTATTTAAAGTTTAAGTTGAAAGATTTAGGCCTAAAGTTTAACTGAACACTTTCTAAAATTCTAAGTGTCAAGACCACCATCTGATCTACACCAGCATCAGCGGAGGTAAAGGTCAAGGGAGTAGAAATGATTAAGGACAAAAGTAGTGGCAAGAGAGAGAGATCTCCTAGCTTGCCTGTGAAGCAAAGACACATACCATAGGCTACCAGCAGAGAAGCAGACCATAAGCCTGTGGCCTTCATTTTTCTGCTCCAATACCAAGTCTAGCAAGAAAAACAACTCCGCAAGGGAACTGAATACCTTCCACACCTGTCCTACCTAAGCTTTTTTGCCTTATCATTCCATTCATTTCTCATTTCAGAAAAACGAAGCTAACATGTTCACAACAATTATTAGCAAAATCTCAGATCATCTAGGAACAATAGCTACACAGCTCAACATACTTTTGCTATGGAAAAATCCATACATTGATCCTTATTTTAATTCACTCAAATTCAAAATAGAAAAAGGAGAAATGCTAATGAGAAATGGTAAAATTTTTAATGTATATTCCTTCACCAGCAGTGGCAGCAGTAAACATTTTTGTTGAAGGTTTCAAAGGCTATGAAATGAGGCAAAAGTGTCCTAATAAAGTCTTGATAAGCTTGTCATTTACTCTGTTAACTTTTTTCCAAAGGTCACTTCAACAGACATGATTAGACTACAGCTCCGTGGGAGCAGTGGAAATTAGCTTCAATGTTTGTCTCACCGATGAAGTTCTGAGTATGCTGGTGGACTTGCAATGAGCATGTGTGCTTAATAATAAGCACATGTGCTGCTTGCCATCTTGAAAGTGAAATCTTCAGCTAAATCATCTGATCTCTTCATTTGCAATCCTCTTCCCATACAACTGGCTAGATAAATGCAAACAGGTCTCCTGCAAGTGTCTAAACTTCAAGCAAGAACTATGAGAACTTGTCCTTCTTCTGGAAAGCGCTGGACATTACAAGTTTAAAACTGATGTCTTCACCTTTCCACCTATAGGGCTTCGCATGGGTTTGATAGTAAAAAGGCCTCACTGTTCATCAACAGTCTGAAGCTGACCAAGGTTTATGGCAAAAAGCTCACTGTCAGCCTGATAGCTAATATTAACTTTTCTCTTCAGGGCAACACTCAATCTGGAGCACAGGAATCTAACACAGGTAAAAACTCTACTGTGCAAACCCCAAAGTAGCAGGGGAAAGGCTCTCCCTTCAGCCAAACTGACCCTAGAATCACAAATTCTATGTCAACTCTGTTTCTATCCAAAACTCAAAACACTAGTGTCACGAGTGTCTTTGGCCCAAGAAAGGAAATTCTCGATTCTTGCAAGACTGTCAAAGGCCTTGTTTATTCTGTACCATGGTTTAAAACAAATGTCCTGTCTTATACAAAAATAAAAAAGTGCTGCCTAATTCAATTTTTACCCATATCATTACAATGCCATTGCTCTCCTGTTGCTGAAAAATACCTTCAAAGTCAGGTGTGGAAGGCAGATGTACCTCTACATTTAAATTATTTTGCAGGGGACCTCCAAAGGAGTTAAATACAGCTTTCCATCTCTCTTCCCAGATGTGAAAGGCTGGAAGGATTGCTAGCTCAAAACATTTCAGGGTGGGGATAAAGCAGCAGGTTGGGCTTTGCCTTTGCTGAGGTGATGCCCTGCCACACATCCCGCACTCCTTCCCCCAGCCTGTATCCCACCCTGCAGTGGCCACCAATCCATGGCACAATGGAGACAATGCTCCACATCCCCCTCCTGGAGCCCAAGTCCAGCCCCAGAATGGTCAGATGACTGGGAGTCCCAGCTGGAGGAAGGCAGAAGGGCCCACAAGGCCAAAATGTATTTAATCCAGGACATGTGGCAAGCATGTGTTTTGACCCTACCACCTCTTGGAATTTCTATCAGCTGATAGATATCTTTTCTATACTTTTCCTGTCTCATCTTTCTTCTAAGTCTCTCTTCTTGAAGCAGTGAGTAAGGTAAAATCAGATGGGCTTGTAGTTTGCTAAGCTGAATGGGCTAAGCTAACACGTTGTGAAGCACTTTATGTTGATTGAATGTTGCTCTCAACTTCTGCCAAAGCCCTCTGATTGTCTGAAGTTGCCACTAAAGTTCTTTCTGTTGTTTTGACCTCTTGAGAATATCTTGTCAGTATTTCTCCTGTGCATCTAACTCAGAGTACATAAAACACCCTAAAGCCCCTGTCAGAGGCTTATTGAGTGAGTTTTCTGTTGCCTTACTCCAGGACACTAGAGAAAAATGCTGGAACTCTGGGTTTTGATGAAGCATGAGCAAATTTCTATGGCTTCATAGGTTACTCTTTCAACCGAGCCAACCTAGTCCACATTGTGAATCCTTTTGGTGCATTCCAGTCACAACCGCTGACCTACTTCTCAGCAAAAAATAGATGGAACTTTGAACATTTAAGATTTGGCATTAAACTTATAACATTTTACATTAAATTGAGGTGGACTAAAAGCGCAAAGGGAATTGTGGCAGAATAACTTCTCAGGTCATCGTAATTTAATTGTGACTTCTTGAGCCCAAATAAGTGATAACTCAAAAGTTTGAAAATACTTCAAAAGTTCCACTTCATTGAAAATTGAGAGAAAATAATTTAACCATTACAGAGAGTAAAATGATAAATGGATCAATCTTTACTAGCAAACAGTAGTAATTAGGTCATACCTCATTTCCTTATTAGAGAAAGGCTTTGGTGTTTAATCATAATTACACAATCATTTAGTCTTCTCCAATCTCTGTCTTTGAAGATATTGTAGACTTGGGCCCTGATGCTTCAAATTGTTCTATGCAGCAGGAACCCCATGATCAGCTATTTGAATCAACTACACAATTCTTGCTTTATACCATATTTTCATTTTACAGTCTGCGTTCATATTATAAGACAGATAAAACTCCCTGAAGGATTCTAAGAGAAAAGTTCAAAACTGAAATGCCTTTATATGAAGACACTGCTACAAAAATGAGAGAATCTGAAATCACTAGTAAGACACAAGACAAAGCACGGCCTAGGGCATAATACCATCTTGGAGAATGTCCAATAGCCCTCTATTGTCTGAAGACAGATGTGCAATTCACCAGATGGACCCTGTGTTTGCTTTAGCACAGATCAGTATTGAACTGCTCATTTTCTGAAATAAGCCTCTGAAATCCAAAAAGAATGGGAAACATAATGAATGAGTTCTAAGAGAAATAAACAATGTCAAATCCTCTGAGCCTATGGTTTTACTTCATGACAGACATTGTCTTAAGCCCACTTCCTCTTAAAGGAACCCAGAATGTTCTTATTGGCTGGTAAAACGCCAGTCAGCAGCCACTTAGGAGGTCAGTAATGATAAAATCAGTGAGACTTATTCTAACAGGAATTTTTCTTTCCCAAGACTTTGAAAATTATTTTGCCTTAGGACAGCAATTATTCAGGGAAGAAAACGAGATGTTGCCTGTGTCAGCTTCCTCAGTGAGACAAGGCAAGTTCACACTTCACCACCTGATAACAAATAGCTCTCCATGAAACACAGGCTCACCTTCTCTTCAGGGGTGTTGGACTCTTCAACTTTTCATAAGGAAAGGAAAAGAAAGTAAAAAGTGTTAAATGGTTCCAAAAACCAAAAGACATTTTAATTGGAATAAAAAGAGCTAAATGGTAGTGTGCCTTTTCTTTAGGCATTTTAGTGCATGTAAAACAAGTTTCCTTCCTAACCACAGGCAGTAAGACCTAAGGCTAACTCAAAGGTCTAATGATAGCCCAACACTATATTTTAGAAGTGAAAATGCTTTGCCATGGTCTTTACCTAAGGGTCCCCACTTGAGGAATCAGAAAAATAGCCAAAGGAAACTCAGTGGGACTGCTTTAATAAAAACATGAACATAACCTCCAAACCCTTGTCTTCCTTTCCCACATTTGCCTCTTTTTGCTAAACCTGATGGAAAATATTTGGTAGAGCCTCTAAGCCTCCTGCTCACACAACTAAAACTGCAAAGCCTCCAGAGCAGCCCTTCAAGCCCTTCATGCCCTGTAAGCTCCTAGCATCCTGGCAGCAGCAGAGTGGTACAGGACTCTACACAGTGAAAAATCACCTGTCTGCTCCAGCTGCTGAACAAATGTCATCATTCCTAGGTCATTGCAGGTTCTTTTTAATTTCCTCAGGTGCTTGGTTATAGTTATCACATTTGTCCTCGGGTAAGACAGGGAGAAATGTGCTGTTGCCAAAAGGAGAGTTTCTCCTTCCTCCTTTCTGCAGGCACATTCACTCAACAACAGAGTCCTGTCTTCTTAATTTCAGCAGTCCTGGTGCACTATGAACTCTTCCCCTCTCCTTTTTTTCAGATATTGGGGTGGTTTTTTTGTTTGTTTTGTTGGGGTTTTTTTGTTTTGTTTTGTTTTGTTTTTTTTATGGGGGGGTTGGATTTTTGTTGTTGTTGTTGTTGTTGTTTTCGTTTGGTTTTTTATGCTTTTGCTAAGCCATCCTTGGCCATTTATTGTGCTGAAGCAAGGGAAAACCGATAGCAGTGATGGAACAGGGAATGCAAGAGCAAAACTACCTCTTCTGGCATCTGGAAATTGCTGGATCAGCACAGTTGTCTTGTCAAATAACATCCTTTTATGGCACACTCTTTCAACTTCATTCTTCCTCAGTTCCATTCACAAGGTGTCAGATAACTGTTTGGTAGATGGAAATTAAAATAAAAAGAAGGCCGCACAAGCTCTGTAGACAAGAACACTAGAAAAGATTGACAATACTAAATAGGAAGCTGTCAGCAGCCACTGAAAAGTATAGCATAACATAATGGATCCAAACTCCAAAAATTCTCCTTTCACAGGATGATTTTTCACATAGATCCTGGTTTTCTGTTTCCTACACCACTGGCTAAAAAAACACTAACCTTTTGAACGCATTGTGCTAGCTGAGCAATAAAAAGAAAGGGAGGAGGTGATCAGAGCCCTCACAACAGAGCGCAGATGACACATCATATAGACCCATACTGATATGCATGGGAGGATGACTCCATGCCTCCGTGAGCCGGACGCAGAGGATGTGTCCTGTAATAACATTTCTGGCAGAAAGTGCCCATATGAGCAGGATATATTTCTCATGCACAGAATGAAAACAAAAACTAAACCAAAGAAATCACAGGGACCAATGGAGAGAATCAGGTACTTTTATGGCCCAACACATCCCATCTAAAGTACATGTTGGAAACTGTTCTTGTCCTAAAATTGCCTATTTTCCTCCATTAGGATAAAGAGAGATTATCCTGGCTATCTTAAGTGCAGTGGTTTATATCCCAAACACGACAGGCAAGGTACACCAATTGTCAAAGTTTGTGACACTATCCTATGGCAAACATGATGTGACTTGATCTAGGTCAGAGCTCCATAAGCATACCCAAATACCTTCACTTTGCATTCCTTAGCTCTAGGTTTCCCTCATAGATGTCCTTCACCACAACTCCTTTTACCCCATACACTCTTCTTTCCCATTTCTCTTCTGGGGATCCCTCCTCCTTTACCATTGGCTTTTCACTGTATTAAAGTGTATTCAGGTTTTTTTTTGCTGGCCTGTGTGAAAGGAGATGTGAGACATATCTGCTGCAAAGCCTTCTAAACCAAAAATCACTAATCTGTGATGACAGGTAACTAGACTCAGTGACTCAGGCAGTGTTTTCTGTATAAAACCATTTGTTTCTGGCAGAGAGCAGATTTTTTACATGTTAGTTTTCACCTTTCTGTAATGGAGGGGCAGTGTGCACTGCTAAAGCATTGCAACATTACCAAAACAGTGAAAAAATTATTTATACCTAATGTCCTCTGATTGCCTTGTAACTGTAAAAGTAACAAAATGGCATTTAAATTAACAAAATGAATGAATTTTGAAGATATACGAGTGAGACATAAATATAGGTGTTGTTTTCTGATAACTTCTTACTCTGTAGCTGTCCTAGTCTCAGCACGACTACCCCAATAAATATTCCATATCATAAGCTAAGTGGCCATTACAACCTACTCAATATAGGCATTAGTATTAGTATTAGTATATACTGCATGCAAAGACATATTATATAGAAAACCAGTGAAAGAAATAGGGAGGAAATTACATTTGGTTTTGTATTTAATAGAGTGATTTTCTTTATAATGGTTCTCCGGAGCCCATTCACTTTATCATAGGTTTAATTTACATCAGGAGATAGTCGGAAATCATGCTGTTCCTGATGGAGGCCCTCACTGGAATCTTTCGTCTTCTCCACAAGGTGACATTCAATCCATTTTAAAGGGCATCACAGGAGTACAGAAACAATTCTCTACTTCAAGAGCCTGTTCTAATGACCAAACTTTAGAAACATTTGACATACAGCTCTGTGTCTAGGAGCACGTGAATATTTTAAATGTTGTTTATAAAAAGCAAAGCTGTGCTAAAATTCCTATTTGCCCCCTGCTGCTTAGCAATATTAAAGATTAGAGCCAATTGTTTTGTATTCTGAAGAGCCTATAATGGCTTCTAGAGAAGAACATGTCAGCAAACTAGATAAGGTTCCTATTAAATTTTTGTTGCTGTGGACTGCTGACTTGGGTCATTATACACTTAAATTGAGTTATTGTCATTGTTATATAACGAAACAGAGAGCTTTTTGCCTCCAGTAATGTAGCATATCTTTTAAAGAATGAGCTCTCCTGACTGATTTATAAAATAGTTCTGTTTGCATTACAGTACCAGGCTGCTGGGTGTTTCAAAGTGATTTAGATGAACTGTCCTAGGAGTTCGTGCATATTTCGAAAGACAAATAACAGAATCTTGTGTGAACCTGCTTCCAATAATCTTTGAAATTTATTGAGTGACGGTGAAAGACATAGTAAAATTACAACTCTCCTCTCTCCCATAATCTAAGAATGTTTCATTCAAAAAAAAAAAAAAAAGTGTGCTTAAGGATTTGTGGGGGGTTTTAATTCCTGGAAATTTTTTGTTCAGATTTAAAAATAAGGACTTGTCATGTTTTCTTCATTCCATGAATATTTGTCTTTTAAAATCTCAGGATTTTATTCTTTATAAACAGTTATGTTAACACTTTTAAATTTGAGCAAAGAGTGTGAACAGTGGAAAGATCAGATGATCATAAAAATTAACTACTTCAAGCTACTTTATTTCAAACTAACTATACTGCTGAGGGACACCATAACCATTCCTTTTCACCATTGTCTTTACTAGAGCCAGGATTTCACCCTGCACATTTTCCACAGTTTTTTCCCCTTAGATGCATCTAATGGCAGTTCAAGACAGGATGAAAGCATCTACACATATGCTGTTTTACTTAAATTCTTTTAATTCCCCATGTGATGTCTCTGAAGAGGTGCTGTGTTTTAAGAGAAATTCCATGGTGAGTAGTAAAGGAACCAAAATCAGCAGATGTAGGAATATCTGGCTGGAAGAATTTCATTCCCAGAAGTCTTAGACAAGAATATATTCAAGCGATACAGGCTTGTGCTAAATACTTCCTGAGTCTGCAATTTGGCTAAAGAATAAGTCTTTTTGTTTTCTCTCCACTCCCCTCACAATCTCCCTACCCTTTCTCTAAAGCTTTTCTGGCTTCAACTATCTTTTACAAACACAGGTCACTGGGGTTGTAGAATAATAGTAAAGATTTCATCCAGTCACATCCACTTCTCCCTCCCTCTGTTAGTGGACACATCCTAGAATTGAATTTTCTTTGAATAGCATTGCACCATTTCTGCTCCTTGTGTCATTCTTTGATCAAGTTTTCTTTTCTCCCTGCTCTAATGGTAAGATCCCAAATCATAACAGAATATTTTCATATGATGCTTGTATTTCAAATTTCAAATTCCATCCCCTTTCTGTGATCACAGTTCTCAAGGTCATCCAATTTTGCCACTGCCATATTATGATCCTCTTCTGCAATAATGATGCCTCCTCAATTTAAACCATCAGCAAAATTCATTTGGGCTCTAAACATTGAGCCTTTACACAGACACAAATAAAAAGATTGTAGGAGATATATTCTAATAGCTTCTCCAGAGGAAGTCTAACAATAAACTCCCCCTACTCTATATCACAATATGGCTATGTCCCTTTTTTTAGACCATTCCTCTCCTGACAGGTGGAGGTTTTTTCACCATCCTCATTATCAAGTTTATCTAATAGGAAATTCATATACTATTTTAGTGTAATTCTGATTAGTTAAGTATACTGCATTTGCCTTGAAAATAATTCATTATATTAAAGAATATGAGAGGATACGCTTGCAGATTTCTACTCTGGTAATTTTTTTTTTTTTTACATTTTATCTAGTCCCTCAATTGTTTTGCTATTCTTAATTATTATTTCTCTCAAAATATGTTTTTAACTGTATAGTACTCAGCTAAATGATATAGGTTTCTCTGATTACTTTTCCCTACAAACAGATTCTATACCCAATATAGAACCACTCTGAAACCAAGAAAACCACTGAAAAATTTGATAATGGATCTGTGGTTCTGTGGGTTCATTTTTCATAATTCTTCAATAACAGTCATATTTTGCCTTGAAATTATCCATTTCTTTCATTTTGGACATTCCTAGGGTACCCCTTGAAGTGAACACTGACACAGCTGCATTTCCAACATATTTCCCCTCTCTTTCCTGGGACTGAAATTCCAAACTCATTTTTCATGTTTTACTTATTTACAAGTTTCCTTCACAAACAACTCTATGAATATCTCACTCTGCTGCTGTCCTTGGACAAATACCCTTCTTTGGAAGCAATTCTCTCCCATTCAGACTGAGAACTCTTCGGGATCTCCTTTGTCTGTCCTTTCACTCAGACTGGAAGACAGTAGGCCATTCAATACAAAGTAATTTTGTATTATGGTTTTTTGTCAACCATCTTCATGCAAAATCAAGCTTAAAATAGCATCAGCATTTACTAGTTCAGTGACTATTGGGGAAACAATTGAAAGATTGCTTTTATAAATAAGGTGATGATGGACTTATTCACAGCAATTTTTTCTAACTTATTCTGGATAAGTTAGGATTTATTTAAATAAATACATTTCCAGTGCTGTTTAACATTCTGAAATCAATACCAGATCCACAGGTATAGCCAGATCAAGGTCTGATGGTCTATTCCCAATATTACAGCTTTTATCACCTTTCTAAAAGTAATTTTGACCTCAAGATAGTTTTATCCACTGTACTTGCTGTTTGGTTGGGGGAGTGTTGTGTTTATCACAAGTAGTGAGTGAAGGCAATCTCATTGATTCTGCTCATTTAGACTCTGAATATATTCCTGGTCCAGCCATGGCCACCTCTCTTTCATCTGTGATATTCAACTTCATTCTGTACATTAACAGTTCTAATGCCTCCATTTTTTGGCCCACACTCCTGGCATTGATAGTTCACATATTCCCTTGTGAAATGTGTACATATTATGAAATATGTTCAGGCACAGCCTCAACCCAGTACCTACCTACTCAGAGTAATTTTTTTAACCTATTTTCCCACTTCCTGATATTCATGTAATAAACTTGTAATTATCGTAGCAAAAATAATTCTCACATAAAGATTATACAGGTGTCTCAGGGTCATCATCTCCTGTCATTTAACAGCTTAAAAAACTTTTTTTCATTTTTGCAAATCAGAATACAACTATCCTAGTTGCTCAAGTGAAATCCATCTGCAAAGAAAAGATTTTTCTATGAATGTGTTCTGAACATTCCCGCCTTTCTTTGATTCATGATTGGATCTCTGTTACTCGGTCATTCTTTGAGAATCTTTCAGGGATATTGAACAGACAGAATCACAAATGGGTGAAGTTGTAGGGGACCACACTGGGTCATCGGGTTTAACCTTCCTGCTCAAGCACAATCATCCTAGAGCAAAATTCATGGGATTGTGAGGAAGACACCACAACCTCTCTGGGAAATCCGTGTCACACACACGGTCAAGAAGTTCTTCCTCATATTCAGGTGGAGCTTCCAGTGCATTATCTTCTGCCCTATGTTTCTTGTCCTATTGTTTGGCACAACATTTCATTGAAGGTCACTCAAGCCTTCTGGTTTTGATGATTTGATCCATTCCTGGATATAACCAGCTGAATCTGGATATACAATTTGTTCTGTAGTGGAAAACAGGCAGTCATTTTTGCCCTACTGTGTGGAGACTGTTCAGCATGGTATGGAATGCTTAAGCCAGCTTTCTTAAGAGCTTGAACTCTTAGCATTAACCATGTTTGAACAGTGCACAGATGACCAATGTGTGAGGATATTAAATACAGTTTAAAAAATGTGTCCCTTTCTTCAGTGCCTAAACAGGTGCTTGGGTTTTTTGTTGTTAGGTTTTGCATTGCTTGTGGGGGTTTATTTATGGTGGTTGCTGAACACCACAAAAACGTAAAATCCTGACGTAATCACTGGCATTTGTCTATAGTGGCAAAAATAAACCTCTCCAATATGCTCACTTCTATGTGGCTTTATATTTTTCCAGCAAGCATTCTCTTCAGTAAGTCTCACATTATTTAGCACTGCATATTCTGAGGCATTCCCATCTTATTCATGTGACTAACAAATACAGTAAGTGGATACATCTGTAGTTTTAACAAAAACTTCTGGGGTTCCATGAATGTTTTTGAAGCGAAAATGGTAAAATCTTTTGCAAGAGTCAACAAAATACAGAACACATATAAATTTTACATTTACAAAAATATATAAAAGAACTAAAAGGTTGTGAACGGAGACTTAGTAATTAGCCTCAATCCATCAATATCCATTGCCAATGACATCTCCATCAAGGGATGCACTTAAATCAAACAACCTTTCTTCTGGCAAACACTTCTACAGAACCACCAGCCTTAGCAGCCAACATATCCAGGTTTTACCAGTCCAGAGGCAGAGTGAACGTGACACGGGAGTTCTTCACTGAGAATGAGTTTTCACAAGAGTGCTGAGCTGGTCTAACAGCTTCCTACCACTAAAAATATGGTTCAGCTTTCCCCTTTTTCTCTGGCTCAGCTGTGTGTACTTACCACTTCCTTTGTGCTAGCTCCAACAGTTTGATGACTCAATTCAGCTCACTCAGCAAGCAAAAAAAAAGGAGATAATTTTCTGCCTGTTGAATGAGCTGACATGTCTCATCAAGGGGTCAGACTGGCTTCAGAGACAGCAAAAGAAAATGCACAGGATCACACAGCCAGAGTGCAATAGGAGAAGAAGGCACAGGATCTCCTGTGCTGGTAAATTAGCATAACCACTTTCTGAAATACATATTTCTTGTCATCCCTAGCTCAGCACTGAAAATGGGATTGATAACCTGTGTATTGTCATATTTATTCCATGTACTCTAGTCTCCATACCCCACCTTGTTAAACTCAGGCAAACACTTCAAGAGTTTATCTGAACATAAACAAAACTCTATTGCCTAATCAGTAGCTAAAACTCTCATAATGTTCACATCTTTCTTTCTGACAGGATAATCAGACATAAGTATTCACTTAACAATTTTCTTCTAGCTGGAAGCTACATTCTCTGACGGTATGTGAAGAATTTGACCAATCCTATGACATAAGATCCTGGTTCTTAGCTGCAAATTTCATTAAAGCTACTTGAAATATCTGCTTAATATTAGGCACTGTAAGTAGTGTTAGCTCTGGTAGTAGGGGTTTAATTTGTCACAAAGATAGCACAGGATCACACCTAGCAGCCTAGCAATGGAGGTATTCATAAATAAACATCCTTTTTGAAAGTTGTACACCATACACCAAAAAAAAAAAAAAAACCTAAAAATACACTAAAAAGTAAAAAGTCGGTGAATCTTACTTTGGTGAGTTAATGAAACAGCAATAAGAAAATAAGCAATAAGAAAAACCCTTTTGTCCTTATTGCATCTATTACACAAAGCAGAAAAGCTAGTCCCTACACATGAGGCAGTGCGTGGTGTGTTCAGGTTTGGGTCCCTCACTACCAGAAGGACATCGAGGTGCTGGAGCGTGTCCAGAGAAGGGCAGCAAAGCTGGT
The DNA here is from genome assembly GCF_963662255.1 of Cinclus cinclus. Lineage (NCBI taxonomy): Eukaryota > Metazoa > Chordata > Aves > Passeriformes > Cinclidae > Cinclus > Cinclus cinclus. Next base: position 36,625,210 of record NC_085048.1, on the reverse strand, counting down.
GAATGGTCTGGAGCACAAGTCCTATGAGGAGAGGCTGAGGGAGCTGGGGCTGTTTAGCCTGGAGAAAAGGAGGCCCGGAGGGGACCTTATTATTGTCTATAACTACCTGAGAGAAAAGCATACCATGGAGGAGCTGGTCTCTTCTCCCAGGTAACCAGGGACACGACAAGAGGAAACAGCTTTAAGTTACCCCGGGGAGGTTTAGGTTGGATAGTAACAAACAGTTCCTCATACAAAGTGCTGTTAAACATGGGAACAGGCTGTCCAGGGAAATGCTGGATCACTGTCCCTGGAAGTATTTAAAAAGGTATGGATGTTGCACTTAGGGGGATGATTTAGTTGTGGACTTGTCAGTGCTGGGTTAACAGTTGGACACAATGATCTGAGAGTTCTTTTCCAACTGAAATGATCCTATGACTCTATTTTATCTGTTGATCCACACCTCCCTGACTGTTGTATCTCAAGCTTTTTTTATTAAGAAGCTGGAGGGGAAAGCTGTCCATTAGATTTGTGAAAGGAGGTGCTCCTTGGGTCAAAGGAAACTATGTAGCAAGTGGGGTCTGCCCCCAAGCACACTTACCTTTTAGATTCCAGGGTGGAAAAAGCAGAGACTCTGGGGCTCGGGAGAAGACAAACAACCAGGGTTAAGATAAAAGACCAGATTTTTATATAGTGTCTGCTACAGCAGACCTGGGAGGACACGAAAACTGAAAGCAGAGCTGGAGGAAAGGACCTTTCCTTCAAGGAGCAATGGTCAAGAGAATTAGTTGTTTTCAAAGCTTCTCATTTTTGTTCTTCTGTAGCAAACTCCAATTATCTCAGTTTCAAAATTAATGTATTCAAAGCTGGCCCAATAAACAAGGTTTCTTGATAATCGATGCCCTTTCGCACCCACTGGAGGAGAAAGGTGCGGGCAGCTCCTCCTTAGTGCTTTGGCTCTTTGTGCATTCTGTCTCATTTAGATCAGCAGGCTGTGCCTACTGATAACCACCCCTGCCATCTCCACAATAAATCCTGACAGGACAACGTTCCTTCTGCAGAGCAGCTTCTGCCCCATCTCACCATGACTGCAAGCAGTCAGTTTCCTCCAGCACAGGAGCTGCCCATCAGGAAGAGCTTCTCCACATTCCCTGGAGGCAGTTCCAGCCTTCCCCTGTACTCTGCAGTAAAAACCCTGGCCTGTCTGCTCCAGACAATCTGATATTTCTCTCCAGCCCAGGGGCTAGGCATAGCCTTTATCTCTGCATTAAAGATGCCTTTATTCCTTTTAAATTAGAAACTCTAAAACATTGATTGATAGCAAGCAAAATTGCAACAGACATTCTAAGACTAATTTAAAATATTATTCAAATACTAAAAACCTTTTCATGAATAAGCTTTCTGCACATTTGAGACCAAAATATGACATACTGAACACAAAAGTAATATTAATCTTTGAGAAAGAAAAATTTCCTAGTCAGCAAAAATTTGCTGAAGTTTTATACTTTTTACAAAGAAATTAAACCACTGAGCTACTCTGGAATCCTTTATAGCTAATAATTAAAAATCTAAAATCTTATTTTCATCCTGTAATAAATACAGCTAACAATCAAGATAGATGAGACAAAACTAGAAAGGTTTGTTGGATGATTTAAGTTGAAGGAGTTACTACATCAATATATTGTACTCTAAAAAGGGCATGCATCATTAAAAAAGAAGGCTTCGTAATTAATATGTTTTTATACAACCTACCTTATTTCCCCTGAGATCACTAACCAAACCCTTTTAAAAATCGATTAGTTCGAGCACTTAGCCTAGCACTACTTTAGAAAGTAGCAAGACAGATATTAGCTGAATTTAAAATTACAGCAACTCTTTTTTTAATTACTTTCCAAAATGCCAGATTTACATATTATCAAATACATTTCCATGGCAGAACTGACCACTAAGCATTTTTGGACAGGGCAAGAAAAAATTATTTATATTCTTTCTGAAAAATTCACTTAGTATTCAGAACACCTTCATTGTTGTCAGGGATAATAAATGTGATTAAACTTGTATAAATTTCACTATATTAACCAGTACAATAACTCAATAGCTTTGCTGAACTGAGCTGATGCTATACATGCAGCACTGTAGTACCAAAGCATAATGTAGGGGAGTTCTAGAAAAAGGTATGAGTTACAAAGGGAAGAATTTCAACCTGCCAAAGACAAATTCACCTTCTTCAGCTGTCAGTAAAAGGAAAGTTTCTGTAACTGAGACATTTAAACAAAAAAATTTTAATCATACATCATGCACTGTTAAGGTGTAGCAATACGGTTGCCCTCCTTGTACTAATATATTAGTTCTCAGGTCTGGCTCTTTTTATTAAGAAAAAAATTGTAGCAGAACACAGTTTGTGCTTTGAGGCACTATGGCTGGCTGAACCTGGGGGAATTGTTCAGTATCCCTATGCCATTCCACAGGAGGCTTATGAAACAGGAATAGCGTTTGGTCCATACAACAAAGTCATACTGCTAACAACTGACACCTGCATCTTGAACAAACAACAAAACATAAGTAGCAGTATTTACAGGTAAAAGATCTTTTTCTTTTATTAAGTTGAAATTCCAGATTCCAAAGAACTGTCTGGACAGGCAATAAAGCACCCTAAACACCTCCCAGAAACCTGGTACCTGGTGCATGCCACTGGTGAGACAGGAGGAGCTGGCCCTGGTGATCCCTTTTGGGTGCTCCATTCATCCAGGGGCAATTTGCTCAGTGCAAGAAAAGATGATACTGAAAGCATAGGCTTGATGTGCCTCTGAAGGCAGAGTGTGCAAACCAGAACTTCGTGGCTCACCTAGATGCAAGGGAGGACTGCATGGGTATCTGCACAGGAGAATTTCTCCTGCTTACTCATTTCTTTTACAAAAAAATATGCCCCTCTCTATGGTGTTCTATGGTGTTTTTCTGTCTGTCGAATACAGGTGAAGCTTAGATGATGAAAAAGGTGACTTGCCTGTATTTAGGTAATACTGAAGGACACCTCACTCTGAACTAAGTTTTTCATTTTTCCAAAAGGCTATGCAAGATTCACTGGAGCAACACACAATCTCTCTGCCTTAAAAATATAGTCCTTAATAATCAGAGAAGAGTGCTTGGGAGCCTCAGTGCTCAAGTAAAATGTAGATGATGTGCAAAAAAAGAGCTAAGAATGGGGATACATGGTCTTTGTTGTTGGCCCAGTCAACAAGGATGTGTAATTCACAAACAGTGGAGTCAAAACTGAGAAAATGAAAGTGAAAATGAAGTGATAGATATGCTTATTAGAATGTCTGGTCAAACTTGGCACATCTCATTACTCATTTCCAGATAATGTTCAAAAGCTACAAATATCATGAAGGGAGAAAAGTACCCCAGGACCTGGAGTCAGCTAATACAAAAAGGATAAGTTATTGAAGGAGGATTGCAAGTAGAAGAGCATATGCAGTGATGCCAAGCAATTCAGAGCATGATGCAAAGGCTGAAGTATGAGGAAACATTTAGAGGAATCTGAAAAAAGTTTGAAAGCTTCTTATCCTTAAAAAAAAAAATCTCAGTTAGTATAATACCTTTATGAAGTGGCACAGAAAAGAATATTTTGTGGTGAGGAGTACTCCTGCTGCTGTCTAGGGGGGACTGTTGAATGATTTCTTTATTTATGTCATGGCCATGACGAGGGAATGAAAAATATTTCCATTCAGAGGCAACACATCCTACATTTAGTGGCAACACATCCTACATTTATTTGCAACACAGCCATTTCCGAGGCAAAACATTCAAATTGTCTTTTAGGACATGGTAATGCTTATGGCAATTCACTAATTGAAATTCCAGGGATAACTGAAATAAATTATTCCAGGGATTAGTTAAGCTATAGGAAACTGATTTTTTAAAAAAAGCAAAGATTAAGTCATGTATTAGAACAGCTACCCAAGCAGAAGTTCCTTCATTCTGTTTTGTATGGAAGACTGATATATATACTGTACCTATCAACATCAGAGCTGAGTATCTTTTATCATGGAGAACTTGAATACAGTGTTGACAGAAGAAAAACACTGCATAATAAGTCCTGTTCCCTGCAGAACATGGACTCAAACCATTATCACCAAATCTTAGCTTTGTCTTGTAGACAGGGCAAAGAAGGTCCTGGTTTAAGCTTTAGATAAATCCAAATAATTTGGTCCTGCATCACAACTTGTAGTTCCCCAGCTCTGGGGAAAATGAAAGCCAATGAGATAAACTTGTAGCAAAGTGACTGGAAAGTCAAGATACCTGTCTCTTCCTCCCATGTGGGAAAGCTACCTCAGTTCTTTTTTTCCCATCTCTTTCCCTTCCAGGCTGGAGAAGAAGAACACAAGACATTACAACTTGCCCCTTCTCAAGGAGTGAGTAGTGTAAGGTACCACAGAAGGACCTATAGAGTGACAATTCTTGGATGCTCGAAGGCAGGCAGAGAGACTGAAATGAGACAAAGGACCAGCACTGCCTTTTCCTAAAGGTGAAGAAATAACATTATTTGTAGAATTAGAGCACACCTGCATGTGCATACATGCACACACACACACACAAACCATGGCAAGGGGCAGAGGGAGTTCAAAAATTAACACCGAGACCAAAACATAATATAATCTTTCAAAAAGCAAATATTCATATTTGGGGACCAGTCTCAAATTATGGTGCCTGGCTCATGATTTTTGAAACTTTAGCGTTAGCAGCACAGCCCTTTACGTTGTAATTACAGCACTCTTAATTAGATTGGGAGATTGCTCCAAGATTCCTGAGACAACTTCTGTAACAAATACAGACACCCTCAAGGCAGTCATATACATTTATGGAAACAGCAATTAAAATAAGAGCTATAAACCGACACGTGGATGTGGTGGCATCATCATAATGAAAAAGTATTCTTGACACAACCATATGAAAAATTATTTTAAAAGTGAGTAATTCTCTTTTTTTTTACTAAATCAAAACACACTGATATGATTTAAAATCACTTTTGAGGGAAACAAAGGCTGTTCTTTTACTCATCTAGTACAGCACATTTTCTGCATAGAAATTTATGAAGAAGTTGTGCTACACCAGAAATAGTTCTGCACCTTTGTTGGACCAGTAGGAAGCTATTAAATGCTACCCTGACACAGCATTTTTTGCTTCAGGTGCTCCATGCATGAGGTCACCAGTTTATGTGATGAGATTTTAAGCACATTCCTGTATGCTCTTCTTGTTTTCCACTTCTTTCCTAATGTCAACTTTGCTAGACAAATCTAACTTGGTTTTAGCAAATATGAAACAAAGATTGCACTGCCTTGCCAAATTCCCTCCTACCAAATTACTGAATTACTGAAGGCAATCCCTGTTTCAGTAGACCTTGGTTGTTTTGCTTGACCTCCAGCAGGTGTCCAATTAAGTCTGAAAAATTTATATGATATTCCCTTTCCATTGATAGTTCTAGAATTAAACTGATGAGATCTCTAGAGAAGGATCATCAGTGTTACACCTTTCATCTTTAATTACACTGGTTGAAGATGAATGAGTGTACCAGAAGGATCCCAGCTGGGAAGTAGCACACTTATTAGATAGTTGATAATTTAATATACACTCTGAATTCTGATTATTTTCTTAAAACATCTGAGGAGCTTTCAACATATCTTATTACAAAATCGTAGTACTTATTCGGCTGAACTTTGACTGTGCTCTTTTCCTTTTAAAAAAATACTGCTCAGATGCAGGCAAAGAACTGACTGGCATAGAGAACAAAGAATTTTAGACAAGGTGAGTTAAAGGTCCTGGCTAATGCATTCAATCTGTTGTTTCTAGCAATTGTATATACATCTAAGAGAGCACATAGAGAAGCAGAGCAGAAGACTCCCCGGAGTCCCACCATAGAAGAAGACTCAGTTCCTCTGCTCCATCACTGTAGCTCCAGCTCCTCCTCATGTATTTTACTTCTGAGAATGCTTCATTGAAAATTAAACGCTAAATGGAGTGAGTCACAGAAAAACAGACTTGCTAGGTAGAGTCTGTAATATAGACACCTAACATTAACTCTTAGCCACTAGAGGCTAAGGGCTACTTGTCTGGACTTCTTGTAGACTGTTGAGGGAAATGGGTACGGAAATAACTCCTTTCATCTTCAGAAAGAGGTAATAAAAGAGACCAGATAACACTGCAAAAGTACCATCCTCAGGGGCCAACGTGAATGCCACTGAATTATTTGAGTATTACACTCTTAAAAAATACTCAAGTCTTGCCCAAAGCCAGAGGCAATTAAGTAAAAGTACTAGATTGTGTTCAGCTATCTCAAGATGAGTAAGAACACTGTAGTAAGATGCTCTGCCCAAGCAGGGATACAGCAGCTCAAAACTTGCATCTTTTTACAGGTTGATGGCTTGAGCAAGGAGAGTTTGCCCTTTGTTGGAGCAAGGAGGGTCTGCTGATTTTAGTGTTGGTGAATGCTGAGATCAGTTTGACCAAACCATCAGGCCCCACCACAAGGATGTGCAAGACATGCTCCACAAGGCTGGGACCAGCAAGGAAATACAAGCATTGATACTAAAGTGAGAGGCAGAAGTGTTTGGCAGTAAAAACCAAAGAGCTGCTAAGTTCTTCTTTCAGCACAAAGCATTTTTTTGCAGAGTCAATCTGACAAAACATAATCTTAAAAAGATATACTGTCTGTATAACTGACAGTCCATCACTTTATACCATAAAAGCCAGTCCCTCTTTGCATGGTGAGGCCCTCAAGCATACATCCCTAAGGTGTGTGATGGTCCTTCCCTTAGGTGGGGATGCCCCTCAAGGTTACTTCTTGAGACTAAGAGATTTGCCCACAGACATTAATAATTGTTTTTTCTAGTTTTAATATAATTGTTTCAATATAATTGTGTTAATATAATTCCTTCAATATTGCTTCACAAATAGCACTATACTAGTAGTTACACCATACTGCACAGCAAATAATTCTAAGCTCACTATTTTGTCTAATCATTATAATTTTTAATTAACTCAAATAATTAATTTTATTTATATAAATATATCTAAGATGCCATCCTTAATCCTGTAGGACAAGGTTTTATAAAAGTTCAATTACACCTGTAAAATCACTTAGACATGAACTGTTGACTGAGCCTGGGGAGATCCAGTCTCACCAAGGCTTCTCTCTGAGAGGAGTTACAAAAGCAAGGAGGTTCTTTCTGCACCTTGTGGCTCAATGGGAGGACTACTCTTACAAATTTTGTCTGAAGCTCCCACTCCAGCCACGACAATCACATTGATTTGTTTTATTTGCGTAAACTCACTGGCATACAAAGAGTGCCTTTTTCAGTTGTTCTGGGCTTGCCTTGAAAGGGAAAAGGTACAAATGGTAGCCTGGCATCCGTGCTATGTCCTTCTAGGCTCCAGTGCAGTCAAACAGAGCTGCTGCAGAAAGCATATCCTGCAAAAGAGAAACTAAATCTCAGACCTTCAACTTACTTCTGTTCATGGACAGGAATGGCACAGAACAGAGATGATTTGAAATGATTACATGGGAAGCTTGAGTAGCCCTGCCACTGGGCATATTCCTATGCTGTATTCTTATTTTCTTATTAATTTGCTCCTTCTTGTTCAAAAATAAGCCAACTCACAATACCAGGCAAAAGCCTGCTTAAAGATCACATACATTGAACAGAAAAACATCCACTGAAAACTAAAAAGAAAGTCAAGGGTGATAGCACTAAGGTCTCACAATTTCTTTTATAGGTTGCATATTTCTCTAAACATCAAATCCAGCCACAATATTCTTTTACTTCTCTTGTACAGAAATTACAATCTTTTCTATCAAGTACTGGCTAGTAGTAAAAAAATTATTAGAGAACATAGACTCTTCTTTCTGCCTCTGGAAATCAAAGGACATTGTGACATTTAAAAAATATTGTGATGTTTGATTCACTTAAATTCTGAAGAACTTGAAAGAAGATATTGTCCAGTGCCATGCTCAAAGTAATCAGACATAGTATTCATAGTTACCTTGAGAAGAATGAAACAAGACCCTACACAGATGCACAGCAAGAGTTACAGAAACATATGTACGCAGCTACAAGTGCCTTACACTCTTTTTTTTTCTATACAGAAAGAATCTATTCTGCTATTTCTGATTCAGTCTGTTATCAATTAAAAATGTTTTACAGCTCAAACACAAGATCAGTCAACCAAGGGGCTTAGTAAATGTGTTGTTTATATAGTTATTTGTTAAAATGAGCTTCATTCCATTATAGAATGTTAAGACAAATTGTTGTGCCCTTTAGATTCATTATAGATGACAAAATACTAAATAAATCTTAAATAAGTATTCACCTTTCATCACAAAGGAACATAAATGGTTAGATCTTATCAACAGGGGAGTTTTTTAATCTTCCTTTATTAACCACAGGAAAAAAAGTTGTTTTTCCTCCCTTCTTTTTTTAAAAAAGTCTGATAATTCTCAGCATGGCAGCAGAGAGTTAAAGCACATCATCTTTCAAGTAAGGAGCAAATCAATCTCATTGAAGAGAAGTCTAAGCAGCCTTACTGACTCTGGCCTGACAGGTACTGTCTTACAGAGAGACTCCAGTGAAGTGTCAAAGGCAAATCAGCACTTTATAAGGGTACTTTATTGTGCACAAGCAATGAGTGCATTATCTTATCATCTGGTTTTATAACTTCCTGCTTCATTGTGCTGCAGATTAAAAAAAAAAGAAAAGGATATAAATGTCATCTTCTGTGTCATTAACCTAAAATCTATTAGAATTTTATTAGAAAATAAGTAGGAAGACAGTACAGCTACATTTCCTCCCTTATGCTGTGCTAAATTGCTTGTGAAAGTGATATATTATGACTCTTACTCTACATCTATTGCAAAACATGGAAGAGAAGCCCACATACTGTGTACATTAAATGGTAATGTTAAATTGGCAATGAAGCAATGAACATCTCCCTAAATATCCAAACAGGTTCTACAAATTTCCCTTTTGAAGGACAAAAATAAATAAAGAAATTGGTTCCACCTAGGACTAAACAAATGATACTAGTAAGCTTCTTTGTTGATATACTCAGGTCACAAGCTATTAACCTTTTTTTAAAGATATTCTTGTTTGAAGAATAACCAAAAAAAGAAAGTGTTCTTGTATTTCTCTGCTTGGGGCAGGCAATTCCTTCATTATTAAAAGTCAGAAGTCTTCAGAAAGAAAATAGATTTCTGAGCCAATAATTTAGAGGCTATGAAAAGTTATTAAGGCTTCTGCAAAACAGAGGAGGTCTCAGTTCATTTGGGTTTTTAAATTATACATATTGAAAAGCAGAACTCAGGAGGGATTTAATTTATTCCTGAGTAACTGGTCAGCACAAGGTTAAATAAAGAGGCAAGTTATGTGTAGACTTCAGGCTCCCTCTTTAAGGGTCAGTTTTACCTCGAATGGAGCACATGAAGGAACTGCAAAGGGTAGATCCAGAAAGGCAAAATGGTACATCAGCAAGTGGCAGGCTTTAGCCTCTCTTGGGAGCTCTTTGCTCACTAGTGAACTTGGCACCTTGAAACTTAGCCACCTTGAAATATAGCCATTCTCCCAGAAGGACACAGGTAAAAAAGCCCATTTCCAATTCTCCTGCTCCCATGGCTGTGGATAGTGATGATAGTCCATAAAGCATTCAAGCTGCACAAAAGAGCACCAGGAGAAATTAAAGCTCTTCAGGCTGGAACTACTGTTGCAGAATATAACTGACCCATTCAACATTGGCTGCTGCTTTCCAGCCTTTGGAGATTTGAACATGTGTAGTGGGACAGGGATTTCAGAAATTGAAGCAGCCTGCAAATACAAGCAGAACCAACACACTTTCAATCCAGCCTTAAACTCTAATTCAGTTTAAACTGGGACTAAAATTCTTCCAGCTTGGGTACAAGTTCAGGCCCATAATTAATATGATTTGGCCTAACAATCCCTTGGAGCATTTAACACTGAAAATTGCTTCATTTAAAAATAGGAACGTGACAAAGGCAGATGCCAGAGATAAAGCATCCGGGCCCAGCTCAGCCAGAGGGATAGCCCCTGCTCTCCCAGCAGCACAGGCACTCTTCACTCTCATAGCACAATGCCACAGGGTCCTCTTACCATTCACATCTGAATTGAAACACAGAGAGGTGCTGCAGCAGTGCATGGGTGCTGCTGTGCAGCAGAAATCAAGCAGAAGCATGAGAAAAAAAAAAAATAAGCTCTCTGCTTCCTGCATACACCCCAGATGTACAGAAATTCATACATATTTCTACAGTGATGCACCCACAGGACTGCCAAGGTTCAAAAGACATGTAAAGGGCTCTGCTATATAAAAATGCATTGTTCTCTGTTGTAAAACAAAGAAGACCGAAAGAATAGAGTCAAGTGAGCACAAGAAGTACCTGAATTGATAAGTACCCAGCTACTAAGCATAATGGCCTTGTATCATGGTGCAGAAATGAGGGCTTTTCCTGCCCACACCAGGGCTGGGGAGAGGCAGAGGAGGGTTAGGAGCAGGAGAGGCTCTACATGATGTGGCCTTGGATACCCTAGAAAGTTTAGGTAGCTGCTGTGCTCAATAGCAACCCAGCAGAGATGTCACTTTATGGTCAACTCAGCATAGTGAAGTGGTAGCTGTTTGCTGGTTCGGTCCCAAACTGACTCTAATGATTTCAAAGTTAAAGTTTTTTGTCTGTCTCTGTCTCAGGTAAAAACCCCCAAGATTTGAACTAGTTATATGCTTAGAATTAGTGCTAGGTTTAGTTGATTGTGAAGAAATGAGGGGATAAATACCCCCATATTTGGAAAATTACATCCATTTTTCTTCACAGTTAACATATTACACCTGATTCTCTTTGTCCAGAGACAGAAGAAATAACTGGGTCTTCAAAAGTACTAATGTTGCTGCCACTGTCAGAAAGGCTGTTGGTGAACAGTCTTCATCAAAGGATGGTTCGTGTCCTCATCCACACCCTTCACATTCTGTTGCCAAAGCAATGTCAGGCTGGGTCATATGCCTTCAAGGCAATTTTAACTTGGGCACACTTCTTCAAAAGACACGAGAAGTGATTTACAGGTTTCCTGACTAAATCAGCATTTTTGGTATCATTTGTGTCAGTGCCAACTTCCTCTCATTCTTCACCTCTGTTCTGGCCTGACTTTCCCCTCCCCTGTGTGCTCCTGAATGGCACTTGCATGCCAAAAAGTCTGTATTGATGAATGCAAAATTTGTTTGGCTTATTAGAGAAAACTATATTATACAGCCTCCTATGAAACCTACACTAAAAGTTTTTCTAACATTGGCTTACAATTTTCATGAAGTAATTTTTCTGAATAGGATATTTCCTTTACAAATGGCACATACCCCAGATTTGGACTTTTTTTTCTCATTACATTTTTTCACTTGAGCAATTAATGCCAAGATGACAGAAAGTGGCTCACTGTGACCTCTATGATGCCAGGTGGAGGCTGAGACTTGATGTAAAATTTTGGATTTGGAACAAGCACTCAGATTCTGTGGTGATTATTTCACACTGATTGCTGTTCTTTACTGCTGATATTTTCTCTGACTGGTTAACTTTTCCCATCCATGTGCCTCTTCCATCAAGGTAAATTATTAAACAATTCATTTAGCTTGCTTGAAGGCTGTTGGTTTGGTTTGGGGTTTTCCCTTTCCCAGAGACACGTTCAATTTACCTTGCAGCAGTGTGCAGCAGAAATCACAGTGCAATTTCAGGAGTTAACAGGCAAGAATCATATCTCACAGAACTTGATAATAAGTTATTGTTCCTCACTCTCAAAGGGACAAACTGAGCCATGAGAAATGATTGCTGAGATATTCCAGTGCTTCTGAAGGCACAATGATGTGAATGTTTCCAGTGTGGCTCAGCATACTGTCTTCACTTACATTTACTGCCAATGCCAAGCTCCCGACATGAGGGCACTAAAGTCCTTTCAGATGTTGATGACTCACACTCTTTAAATACGTCACAAGCCCTGACAAATCCACCTTCCCATAGAAGGCACCAAATGCCATTAGATGAAGCAGATGTTTCTAGGCAACCTGACCATGACCGTGAAGTGACCCTCATCTATTTTGGATTTATCAAATCATCAAAGGCTCCTGCTCCTGCCAGTAAGACTTGGGACAGGCTATTCAAAGAGGTCATTATATAATGACCAGCTGCCTGAGCCAACTGAGGCAGAAAATACTGCCTACAGGGGATTGAGCCTGTGGGAAAAGGAGCCCCCAGGAGCCAAGGGGACACAGAAAAGCCAGTGTCCTCTTCTACCAGGGCACTGACCTGCCACATCTGAGAGGAGGAAGCCCAGTGACTATGGCAGCCATCAACCAGCCGAGGACCATCAGAAAAAGTGAGTCAGACCTGGGGTCTGTGCAGGAAGACCTTTATGGGAACAAGGGGAGGCAGGGATGGGACATGCCTGGAGCAGAGGTCTGAGATCGCTCCAGAAAATCCCATTAGGAGGTCAAGAGAGAAGGATTCTGAGCAACCCTCAACATTTCTCAGGCAGGAGTGGGAACCTGTACTGAAATGGAACTCCTTATCCATAGGCAAGGCATGCATGGGTGATAATGGCAACAGAGGCGTTTGGGTGCTCTTATGGCCCTAACAGCATCCTCCCCCTTTTACAGGGCAGTAAATACCAAGGTTAACCAGCCACCTTGACAACCCTTTCTTATTGCACACACACCAGAACACAAACATCTGGAGAGTAGCAACTTCAGTCAGCCACCTAACATATCATAGTAAATCAGATACCAGATATCAACCACACTGTCAAAAACAGACATTAAAGTAAAGAAAGCCACTCAGCCTTTACAGTTTTGTTAAAACAAAAAAAAAAAAATCTGGATCCCCATGATCCAGCAATACAACATTTTACTATAGAAAATCCATAGCCCACTTACTAAGCAAAGATGCCTGAGCTGCAACCATGTAAGTACTGATAATGTCAAAATGACAATGGGGAACACAGAGGGGGTAGTACTTCCAGACATTTACTCAGTAACCTATCAGCATTGATAACATAAGAATTATGTTGTGAAACAAGAGGTTAGCTGTGAAAAAACTAGTTGATAAAAAAAGCATTGTAGCAGTTTATTAGAAATGTTTCAAACCCCTTATTGTAATTACAAATGGAATAGCTTCCAAAGCTATGAGGGAGAAATGAAAGCAGATGACTGCACAGAAAAAACTCTTTATGAAGTGCTCAGGTACTAAGAACTCAGCCAAGAGGCCTTTTCAGATTGAGTGCTATTTCCAAGTGCTTTATATTTTGCTCTTAGAGACTTACACGATCAAAGCCTGGAGTTAAGATGATGGTTTCACATCAGAAATGTAGCTTAAGGTAGTTTTCAATTCCTGTATTATGCACATTCTTTTTCACAATGTATTAATCATCTAGTTTAACAAATATTCACCATATTCCAAAATATCAGTAGGGAGGAAAATGTTTTGGTACCTAACATATCCTGTTGCCTTTGAGGATTTTATAGTGCTATGGTACCTTACCAATTCTGGTGTAAACAGGAACAGCTCCCAAAAAAAAAAAAAAAAAAAAAAAAAAAAAAAAAAAAAAAAAAAAAAAGCAAAATCAGCAATTAACATGGCCAACAGACTCTGAAAAGTGCACATTTCCTATAAAATCAGGACTGATGCTGTCACTGTGGAGGGAGGGTGGGACTACCTGGAGCAGGCAATTCCACAGGCTCAAACTGCTCCCCAGTCTCTGGTCTGCATCTCCCCCTGCTTCCTCATCCTCCCTTCCCCATCCTCTCTCTCTCTTCAGAAGCCACCTCTCCTCCCAGGGACAAATCTCACTGTGACCAATGCTGCCCATAAGACCAGAGCAAGTTCTTGGAGTGACAGGCAAGAACCACTACGCTGAGTTTGGTGGAAATCTGCTGATGAAAATGCAGCCTTCAGTGATGCCACGCAGCATGCTGCTGTAGCCCCCAGTAACAACTGACTTGGCAAATTTCTTTTCCACACAATCTAGCTCAAAAATGGCAAACAGACTTTCTTTCTGTGTTGTTTACCTGCTAGGAAGCAGGGAATAAATGAAGCATGCACGTGCATGTGCACAACTTTTGTATATTGGGAAAGTTACCTGTCCTTCACTTTCTCATTTATTAAACTCTTACTTTGACAGGTTCTTGTACACATGCTTGGACAATTTTTAGAAGTATCATCAATCTAAGTACAGCTGAGCTGCTCTCTTACCTCCCTATTCAGACTTTGACTGAACAGTTTCTTTTAATAAATGAGTGATATGGCTGGGTGTTATCAACCTACTGTAACATTTAATAGATATTCATAACATATATTAATCATGAGCAAGTTTACAAAGGATTCAATCCTGCAAGGTGTGGAGAGCACTCGATTCTCCTTGAAGTCAGTGCAAGCAGAAAGGGTGAAATTTTTGTCCTTCCAGATTCTGCATTACAAATGCTAAGTCTTCCTTCTGGACATTAATTTTAAAAGTGAGAACAGCTTTCTGAAGCAATGTATGTGCCTGATGGTCAGTTTGTTTTCCCAGTACCCTATTCTTTGTGGACAGAAAGATCTATTTTTTGTTTTAAAAGTTGTACTACAAACAAAGGCCTTCTATCAAATTTATCCCAGGTACAGAAGTCTTCTCTTTAGCAGAACTTTCTGCATTTTCCCTACTTGCTTTGAATCACAGCAGTACTGCTTGGCCTACAAACACCCACACAGAAAATGGCAGTGTTCACATTCCTTTCCACATGCAGAACTCAGGAAAACTTCATGAATTAAAAAAAACAATCAAGCACATAAGAACAATAACACAGCTTCCTAAAGTCAAGCAACCTATTGAAGTGAAATAGATAATTACAATTAAGATTAATGGGAGACAACTAGAATGAATTTCAATCAGTTTTATTTCAAACGCATGTGGGATCCTCTTCATCATTTATAGGAAATTATCAAATCTAACCTCATCATTGTTATTTCTTCCCTATATTGGGATTTTAAAAATAAAGTTCCAATTCCTAACATAAAATAATAGGGAAAGAAAATAAGAATGTTTAATTCTAATAAAATACTGTTTGTTGAGGATTTTTTTCATGACAGGAAGATGGCACAGCTGCAATATACATAACTCTGTTCACAAACTATCCACTAGCTATCCATATTCTTGTCCTGATGGCTGTTCAGCCACTTCTTGACATCATATCACAATATTGTTAGATATTCCGCAAAAGGTTACAGAAGATGCTACCCAAATTTTTATAGCACAGGAGATTATGTTCTTTTCCCCCTAATGGTGTCCCAGTTCTGTAGCACATTTCCATCTTGAAAAAAGGTGATTTTCAGTACCATCTACAGACTTGCAGCTTGGGTGTGGTAATATGCTTCATCACTTTCAAACTGAAGAGGTTACAGGTAAAGTCTTATATCTCCACAGATTATATTGAACAACAAGCCTTTTATCTGAGAGGACATATGGACTAGTGAGCACCTTTGTCACAAGCAGTACTGACCCATAAGCAGTCAGAATATTTAAGTGATTTTCCATTTACTCCATTCTTCTGAACATTTCTGAAATAATTTAAACATGATTAGAAGTATATACTTTCTCTTACACCACCAGAGTTAGTGAAAAATCATTGGAAAGCAGTTGTGTCTTAGGAATGGCACTACCCAATTTAGCACCTTCTCCACCCCCCCCAAACAAGACTTTCTGAAACCAGACACCACCTGCTTGCTCCCCACCCCTTGCCCTCCCCCTTCCCACTCAGGGGATGGAGTTCAGAATTGGAGGCACAAAAAGGTGACATTTACAGGCTGAGATAAGAACAATTTACAGGAAACAGCAAGGAGGTAAGATAATGAACAGCAACATCAACAATATTAACAACAAAAGGTATAAGACAAAGAAACAATTTACACAGAAATATCACAACAAAATGACAACTTTACCCCCTAAAATGCAGTTCCTTACTTTTGCCACTTGCAAGTGCAAGATAGTATTGAATAATACCATGCCCCTCCTGGCTACTGCTAAAATGTTAACCCTGTCCTGACCAAAACTAGCTCACCAACACAGCTGTTTACTTTTCCAGACAGCAAAAGGTTGAACCTAAAACTAGGTAGAAGCCTAGGAGTGCAATACTTGGGCAGCTGAAGGAGGTTATGCTATGGCCCTGACCAGTGTGACTAATTATATCCAAAAATATTTTACTTTTACTTTATTTATTTATACTTTGGTCTCATTTGTTTGCAATGCTCTATGTTATAATTGTTTTGCCTCCATAGCCCATGATGAAATGTCAAATTAGATTATGCTATAAACTGGCAGAATGTTTAACAACCATGAAGAAAATTTTATTCACCCTCTTTTGGCTTCTATATGTAAATGTCTCCTTGTCTCCTTCAACATAATCTAGGCTATTTTAGGGGTTCTTTACCTCTGGACATGCTTTCAAATCTCATTATGCAAATCCAGTATGTGACACATAAGCAAAAAAAATATATTCAAGTTATTAAATGCAAAATCTGAATTATTTTCAAGGAGTTAGATGCCCAGTAATAGAAATTAGAACTGTTAACTGTGAATCAATTTTCCAGCTGTCAGTTTAACAAACAACAATGAAAGTTTTTTAAACAATTCAGATGACTACCTGATGTTTCCTTCAATGAGAGGCATTCTTCCCATGACATCTTATTGGGAGGAGGCATGACAAACCCCTTCTACACGGGCAGAATGCTTGCAATGGGAGACATGCTGCTGGAAGAAGCCCCTGGAACATCCCACCTCTGATGCCCTGCAAAGGGGTCAAGCAGGAAGTAGAAGGTATCCAGTGCTGAGTGACAAGAGGAAATGGAGGAACAATAGTCACAGTGAGCAGAAAAATACAGATGGTGCCAGTAGACTGTAGGATTGTTGATTTTGGTTTGCAATTACAACTGGCAGTCATTTTGAACCCACTGCTGCTTTTTTTAACTATTCCACTTTGATTGCAATTACCAGCCAAAATCAACAAACCTAGTAATAAAGCTCAGAGTCTTCTGATGAAATGGTTAAACTCCCAAGTGTTTGCAACCAGACCTTACAAACCTGCAATTTAACAGGAAAACTTATTAACAAGAAAACTTTTTGGATCATATGCTGTATGCCAATGTATTCATAGCCTAGAACCATGAGAATGAGGGGGTTACAGTAAGGACAGTTAAAACTCTCTTTTGGAAGTGGAATTACAGTCAGCAAAGGCAACACTTAGCAAAGTGCAAACAATTTCATGCACTGTTTTGCTGTAGAGCATAGTTTAAGGCAAATGAGTGTCTCAAGATGAATCAAAGCCTGAGGCTTTCCAAAGCAATATTTTTTTTTAAATATCAAGTTGACTTCTAACTCATTGTAAACTGTTCCATGTATACAGTAAAATTCACCAAATTTCTTAAGCATTTGCAAGTAGGGCAGGGGTATTTTTGTAGTCTACCTACTAGGTTCAGCCATCACCACAGGCTCACACAAGATGCAAAACATCCATTTTGAGCATGTGAGATGTGATCATGAGCACATAGGTGGAAGTCAAATTAATCTCTTTTTTTCTGCTAAATAACATCTTTCACCTTACAGTTGCTCTTGAGAAGGAATCTCATCTTGAAAGGAAAACAAAAACAGACTCAGAAAAAAAGTTATAGAAAATCATACTGAAATGACCTCAAGAGGACATCTAATCCTTCTCCTCACTGAACTATACCCAAGCCATGCCTGACAGACAAGTTCCTTAGGTGGAGATTCCACAATCTTTCACAGATTGTGCTAAAGTTTTTCTGTCTTTGTTCTCACTATATCATTCCTAACTTTTAACGGGAATCCTCATTATCCAGTTAAAACCTGTTATTTCTCATTCTATCAGTAGAATGTGAAACGTGAACAGTTTTTCACCCTCCTTTAAGTTGTGCAAAGACTGTTATGTTTCCTGCTAATGTTTTTCTTTCTTTACTTAACCATCCAAATCTTTTAAGACTTTCTTCATAAATCACATTTTCTGCTCCTACAATTGTTTTCAGCAATCTCTCCAGTTGAGCCAGGTATTTGTCAAAAGTTGGTACTCAAAACTGGGCATAATATTCCAAATGAACCTTTACCAAAACTTAATAGACCAGAAGATGATTTCAAATGCTCTACAGGTCATACTCTTGTGTAACCAACCTATTAACTCACAACAAAACTACTTTTTCTTAACCTGTTCAGTAGGTGATTCACTGTGACGGGAGATTCAGCCTAACCTCTTATTCTCCCATGAGGAGGATACAAAATTATCCAGCCTCTTATTTTCTCTATCTATGGATGTAAGAAGATTATTCCTGTCCAAGTATAATATCTTGGAATACTTCTTGTTGAACTGCTGCCTTAGACTGCATCTTTAATGTGTCACACACTTTCTGAAGACTAATCCTGTCCTACAGTATGCTCCTTAAATGTTGATATCTTATGAAAGTGCAAAAAGGATACTGAAAAGTGATAGTGAGCTGTTAAAAACTTTTTAAATGCAGTTTTCCAAAGAGAGTGCAACTAGTCTTACCATAATTAAATATATAGAGTGCTTTCTTAGCTCGTTTATGAAATGTTGTGAGAGATAAAATCAGAATTTGTCAGGAGAAAGAAGCGTGTCATAGCCTGTTTCTTTCCTATCTATAAGGGTAGTTATTATTTAGTTCCAGAGAGAAAATAGATGACTGACATAACCTGATTTTGGAAAATCTATAATGGCTGTAAATTCATCTCCTCATCCAGATCTTTAATGATACTTTGAATATTTGTCCCAATATTACTGCAGAAACTAAAGCCTAGCAGATTAAAGCATTAATTCAAACAGCTGGTATAAGAAATACAAGGTACATCACAGTACTTTCGAGTGCAGTTCTGGTCAGCTGGAGTGAGTAGGTGCACAACAGTCTGACTTGCAGCAGCCACTGGCATTTAGGGGTTGTAGTGGAGCTCCTGGTTGCAAATGTTCACAACTGGAATGAGAGCTGGGGTCATGTCACATGCCAAGAAGAGCAACCATCAAAGACATAAGAAGAACAGGCAGCACTCTAATGCATGTCATAGCACCATCTCCCTTCTTCTCCTCATGTGCACATTGGAGGTCAAATGTAGATTGAAAAGTGGAGTAATGATGCATTAAGTGGCTTACTGCACCCTGCACCTTGTGAGACATCCCACCCTGTCGTACCTACCTGCAGCTGCCCTTGCTGCACCTGCTGATGACTGTCAGCCTGCTTCTGCCCAAAGCCCCAGGCAGACCTAAAGGTGGACCAAATGGCTCCTTTTCTTTCTATTTTCTTCTCAGCGCCTCAGTATGTAAATACTGAAATCTCTTCCTCCACCATGCCTCTCCCTTTCTCTGAGCAATGCAATTGGGAGCTGTGTCAGGGCAGCTAGTCCTTTCTTTTCTCTGATTGAATAATAATGAAAGGATGGGAAACAAAGACTAGCAGCTTTTGAGATTAATCCCCTTTCTGTTCTCAGCTGTCAGACTTACTTATTTTTTGCTTTTTTCAGCTAAATCAGGTCATTATACTACAAATCTTTACCCTGAATGAAAGATTAAACTCAGGTATTTTCATCAGGGCATAATATTCAGCACAGAATAATTGGCTAGAGTTTCATCTGGATATTTGCATGGGGCCTCCTATCAAATTCCACTAAAACCTTACTGACTCTTTCCATTTTTTTTTAATTCCTTAGGATCTTACTGTAGTAGACCCCTGGAAAATGGAATCTTTCACTCAATTATACCTATCTCTACATCTGAGATGTCATGTTTTTATGAAGCTTCTAAACAATCAAGAGAATTAAAAGGTCTTCAGGGTTACCTTGTTATAAAAACAGTAATAGAAAAGAAAAAAAATCTATAACCTAAGTGTTTGTCCTTGACATAGTATTTCTTTCTGCAGTGAGAAGGAAAAACAAGAGGAAGGGGAAAAAAGAAGCAGTAAATAAGAAAAGGCTTTCAGACTACATTTAACTGCTTTGAAGCCAACCATAAACTTACCACAGTTAAACCAGAAGGCCAGCAAGGCATAAGGTCATCAAAACCAAGGCTCATTGAGCCAGGGTGTTTGGATAGATGCCATTTCCACTTTGTCAGTACAAAGAGTGCTATATTGAAGAGAGAGAACAGAGCTCATGCTGGCATAAAATTAAAACCAAAAAACATCAGGTTTATTGTTGTGATCTCACGAGAAGGAGGCGGGTTTGCTATACATTAGTAAAATCTCTGCTGTGACTATTGGATCTACCCCTTGATGTTTCTTACTTTACTGATTACTTTATTGACAGTGTCTTTTCTAAAAAGACATTATCACTGAGGGAATGTACTTTCTCAACTGAGAAAAACTGGCTTTATGCCACTTCTGCTTTACCCAAATTCGACCCAACAGTAGCTTTAGGATTTAATTTAAACAGAGAGAGACAAAGCATGACAAAAGTACAGGGCATAACAACCCAACACGGGCTTCTGCTAACACGCAAATTTTTGCAGCTGCAACAAATCAGAATATTTCTAGACTTAGCCTTTCTGTTCATGTTTTGCTTTGTTTTCTCTTAAAAAATAGTCTCAATTTAGAAGTAAAATGCTACTATAAAATTCTCTTTCAAATCTAATAAAAGGCAATGGGACTGACTGATGTTTGGAGCCCTTGAAAAGTTATGCCTTATATTAATGCCTAAAAATATTTATGAAGCATTTCAGGTTATTTCTCCCAGAAGTACCAGATTTTCATAATATAAAGGTGATGGGAAGAAGTCATATCAGAATAGCAAAGGCTATTTTGTTGCTTCCTTTTCTCTTACGAATGGATAGCATTTCAGACACATTTTTAGTATATGCAGTGCAAAGATAAGTTTAGTCTTTGTGCTCTATGGTACAGGCAGTCCGTTGACTTTGGGCAGGAGAATCCTAATGAGAATTACCAGAAATACTGCTTGGATCAGCAGTGGCACTAACAAGTTTGAAAGGTACAAGGCAAGCAGTGTCCTCTGAATGTGGAAATTTATAACTCACCTCTTCTTCAGGTTACTCATGTCTTGTCTGATTAATATCCTTCTGGGTTTTTTCTCCTTTTCCTTCTTTGGTTGAGCTTAGTTTCTTTTTCACGTACCACTGCTGGGAAACAAAATATTCTATCATGAGAAACATACCAGGAAACAGAGCAAGTATAATGTCCCAGTGACAGCAATGGAAAAGAGTGGCTCAAAGGATGATGCTGGGCAGGGGCTGGAGATTCAACCATGACACCTCAAAGTCACTGCTCAGGTAGGACTGGGGAAAGCCTTCCACATAGACTACTAGCATGCATGATCCCAAAAAGCCAAACCAGTTTTTACACGCAAAGAAATGAGGGCTTTTGTCACCAGTGAGTGAGTGAACCACAGAGAGAAGTGAGGAAACCAGGATGGGGTCTTGAGCAACCAGGTCTAGTAGAAGGTGTCCTTTCCCATGGCAAGGGGGTTGGAACAAGATGATTTTCCCTTTCAACTCAATTAAATTATCCTATAATTTGATATTGCTCTGAGCTGGCTGAAAGCCACCCAAGATGTCTTGAACCCGAATAAGCTCTCTTTGGTTAGAGCAAGAGCAGGTTGCCCTGTTTTCATCCTGTGGGCATGTCTAGGGACATGACACATTTCAATGCAATTGCAGTTTCAAATGTACCCTAGAGAGCACTAGATTGCAGTGATATTAACAAACAGCCCACCAAGCTCTGAAATCCTACAGAAACTTGTGGGATTAGTGGATGTAACAAACTTCCTTGCCTTTGAACATCTAAGGTAGGCAGGCAAACACAATGCCACTATCAAAAATGCCCAGTCAAATTTAAACACTACGGAAAACTTCATAAAAGTCAGTGAAGAAATCCTTCTTCTGTTTATTATTAATGGTTGCAAGATAACCTTTATTTATAGTGCCTTGGGGACTTATTCAATAGGATGTAGTGACACTGATGAGGAGGATTATTTATTGTTTATACAGTTGCTTAAAGATGAAGGCACTGCATAAATATTCTGCAAAGTATAATTCTATGAAAAAGCTCTTTATAATGCATCAAAATACTTCCTGCATTAAAGTTATTCTGGACTCACTCTTTGCATCACGAGCCACATTTGCAATGCTCAGAAGACCTGACTGTATCCTTTATCACACAGCATCTGATATGCAGTCAGTGTAAGAAAATCATAGTTCCTATCTGGTATTCATGTAGTGCCAGTAATCTGCAAGGCATATTGACATCCTTTGAAAAACCAAGGAAACTGTGGGCTTGTCTGGCAGATTTTTTTTCAAAAGTTTCAAAAAGTACATTCATGGGCCATAGAACTTGAATTCAGAAGTGATAAAATGGTATGATAAGGACTACATGAACAACAAAAACCTCCCCCATTTTGTGTAAACGCATTAAAATATACCAGGTTATTATTAGGTTGTGCCCAAGCTCAGAAATATCTTAAGTAATATAGGACATACTTTTGTCCACAATTTCCAAAACAAATATAAGAAACTTTATGCACTCAAGAGGCAGGTCCAACAATACAGAACACAGTGCAAAACCTCTGGTTATCACTTTAAAATCTTACTCTTTCACTCTTGTCACTGGTACCCCTGGAAAATACATTGATCACAGGATAGTTTCCTCACTTTACACCAAGACCACCAACAATAATGATTTAGTGATCAGTTAGATGTATGAACTATTCATATGACTTGTAACAGAACAATTCACACCAGAAACCACTCACACTGGAAGGACCTGCTTTGCCCCGTGAGTCCTTTGGTCTTATGTTCTGTGCATTAGCTTCTGTGAAAATTCGCCTTGTTCAATTGCTTTATATCTACTGAATATGAATTTTTATATATTTGAAGAGTGATATACCAAACACAATTCAAATAATTCTCCGTCATGTTTCTTTTTTCTCTAAGCTCCAGGTCACAGGGTCCAACTTTTCCCAGAGGTAATGTGCGGTCTAAGCTAGTTTTCAATTAATAAATCACCTCTAATCAATAGAGCATCTCTAGGGGTTGATTTTAAACACCTAAAATAAATCTGTCTCAGGAGGCACCCATTCCTCTGTGTCCACGGCAGAGCTGCCCACTGAGACCAGGCATCTGACTCCTGGTGTCCAGCATCGGAGGAACTGAGTGCCACCATCTCTGGGGTCAACTGAGCTAAACTACAGAAGTACTCAGCCCATAATCTATTACTGTTTCAGAAACTAAAAGTTTGAGAAGCTGAAATGCTGTCTTTCTGAAGCCAGTAAATTAACCACAGAATCACAAAATGTTTAGGAGTTGCCATGGATCTTAATGCTCATCTAGTCCCAACAGCACTGCCATGGGCAGGGACATCTCTCACTTGACCAAGGCTTTATCCAACCTGGCTTTGAACACCACCAGGGCTGGGGCATCTGCAGTCTCCCTGGGTTCACAGAGGTTTAAGCCTGTTTCAGTGTCTAAACACACCTCACAGTGAAAAATTTATATCTTTTTTAAATGGAGGATTGGGGGGAAAAAAATGTCTTTATCGTGGGAGTCATGGGAACAGAACAAAGAGCTTTTTTTGGCTTTTTCTGCAGAAAGCAATCCTCAGTGATATAACTCCTCAGAAATTTTTTGTATGCTGAAAATGATTTTCCATTAAACTTTTCTGGGCAAATCCATCAGGGGTGTATTAAGACAAATCTAGTTATACTGATCTATTACTTCTGTCTGAGCACTTAGTTTTCTTCAATTTAAAAACAACATAAGGGAGTAGGAAAATCTTTAAGCAATGAGACATGACATACTATACCATGCTGTACACTTGATTAATGTGTATCCCAGGTGGATGGGGAGTAAGATAAGTGCCTACACCATATGTGGTGAGTGCATTAATCAATATTAACGTGTATTAACAGGTACAGAGAGAGGATACTGGAGAAGAGCTGGTTTTGGAGAACAATCCCGCTGTGATGGCAAATGGGGGATTGAATCTTGTTGACATGAGGAGTCAGCCTGACCTCTGAGATTGCGATCTTAGAAAAGTACATGCATTTGATGGACTCCCCACCACAGGATGTTGCGGAAGCTAAAAGCTTACATGGATCCAAGGAGAGACAGTGAAGTTCACAGATCAGAAATTTTTTCAGGCTGTAAATTCGAAGAAACATCTCCAGGTCTGGAAGTCTCTGAGCTGCAAATGATTGGAAGCAGGGGGAGTGCCTAAGGAAGTATCACATATTGTGCACCCTGGTTTTATCCTCTTTCCTAGATACCTCTTTTTGACGGCCGACTGGGAAAAGAGCTAGAGAGCCATGTGGTACAACCCCATTCAGTGCTCTTATAGTCTGATGGTTTATGTCCTAAATTTACAGCGAGTCCCCACTAAGTCTGTGCAAATCATTCAGCATTCAGAGTGGAGCAGTGTATGCAGCTGCATGCCTACCTCCACTGATCCACTGAACAGCACTGAGACTCAGGTAACTGCCCCACTGCAAACACTGGCAGGAATTCAGCATGGTCTTCTACTGCAGAGACCTAATTCCACCAAAGATGTGCTCCCAGTGATGCAGCATCTCTTCTTGTCAAAGCTCTGTGAGGCACAGAGCCATGAGAGATACTGCCTGCCTGAAGGTAGAAAACCAGCCAAGAGACATAAAAGTCAGTGCAGTACAGGACACTTCAGGAACCCCACAGCACCACTGCTCCAGACAGAGGAGAGGACTGGAATTTTCAGGAATGAGACAGCAACTCTTTGCTCACCGAGTTCAGAAATATCCCCTTTTTACACCCTGCCAGACAGAGACCTTATAACACAACTGCTGCATTAGGGAAACCAAAGAAACAAAAACATATTGTTTATTGGAGCATGTTAACATGCCCCACAGCAGTCTCATTATGACTGTTAAACTTTTACCTAAGATACCAAATTAAACATCTTCTTTTATTTATGGCCTCCTCTCTTGACTCTCTGTTACTTCCAGCCCTTCCTACCAGCACAGGAACCAGAGTGGTTCAACAGCCCAACAGCCAGACAATATTGTCAGCTGCCAACTTTCAAGTTCAATTAAGCTTCTCTAATGTTTCTAATTTAATGTATTAATGAACATGACAAAAGCAAAGGTTTTGGGTTGGCTTTTGTCTGATTCATGTAGTTCTATGTTTCAAAATCTTTTTTGAGATGCTGAGGTAGCTTTTAAATTATAATTTAAACTGATAAGCTAACCAACATATTTGAATGTCGATCCTTTTCCAGCACTATAACTTTGAATTTAAAGAACCTTCTATTTTAAAGGTGAAGAACTCTAAAAACTGCACATGGCAGTAAAACATCTCAGCTATGTTTTATCTTTTGTCTCCATTCTAGGCAACATGAGGGAGCATCTGTAGCTTACATCCAGCTATTAGGATCTGGCCCTGTGTTGATCAATAAAGACCTCATGACTTTACTCTACACTTCAGTTCCAAGCCTTAACTACTCAGTAGACAGCCTGTAATTCAGCAAGGGAAGAGAGCGCCTGCAGGTGTTGAATTAATGCACCATGAAAGCAAAATTCTGCTGTGTTGCAATTGAGTTAAAATCAGGCTTCTCTGCTCTTGCTGGCAGTATTCAGCTCCCAGTATATTTCTGACTTTGGACACATAGGCTACCCGGTAATTTCGTCACATCTTGAAAATAGAGCGGAGGTAAAAATCCATTTAGAGTCTTACAGCCATAGGTCATATTTACCACTTCCTAACAGACTACTGTGTTGTGAAAGGAGCCTGCTTCTCCAGTCCCACCACAGAAAGTTTATTTTGTCTCACTAAAACTCTCAGAAAGGAACTCAAAACCAAAAAAAGTCACTGATTTCTTAATAAAATAATGCAAATTGTGATGTTAACCAGAAAAATATCCTCAGTAAAAGTCGAACTTCAGGGGAAATGTAATTTGAAAAAAAAAAAAAAAGTGGCTTAATTATATTTTTTTTAATTTTAAAATCAGAGCTGAAATATTGTACTGAGTATTTTCAATGCCACAGATCCCACTGACTTTGGATGAGAAAATTGACACAGGCAGTGAAGAAAAGCCATCATCAATGCAGCTGTTTTTTAAGCAGACACCTGCTCAGCTATGCCTCTGCGGGTCACATCTAGTTGCCAGTCCATATGTGTGACATTTCTGAGGCCAGATTGCAGCTTTATCTCCCAGTACCTCAGTAAAGCTTAGAAAATTTATATGTCTCACTAAGGCCATGTTGACACCTGTCTCTGCTCCTAACCTGTACCACTGAGCCACCCCACGGGGAGAAAGAGGAAAACCTTCAGTACTGAGATGCAGATGAAGACGTCTGCTCAGTATTTTGAGTGCAGCTGCTCTGTTCCCCAGAGCAAGTGTGCAAGTCCTGAGTAGAGCTAGTCATCAAGGTGAGCTGATGTAGGCAGCTGCCTCAAGCAGCAGGCTGCCAGGTGGAAATCAGCCTTTGCTGTGACTACAGCTGGAAACATGAAGGGCAGCAGCTACTTCTGGGTGGGAGAATGAGGAGCCTTATTCAAGAAACAACTTGCATTCCCATCTTCTCCTCAGCAATGATAAATCAGGCTCCCCAAGGGTCTCCCTCTAATATCTCCACCTTAGTTTTACCTCTCTCCTTGCTAAGAAATCTCAGATTCAAAGAGACAGACTCTCCCCAGGTAACTGCTACAGATTTTGGTGTCCCAGTGAGTGATACAGCTTATGCTACCTGTGACCTTCCAGAAAGCCAGGCCAAGCCAAATGTTCTAGTTAACAAATCTACTCTTTGTGTCAGTCCTCTAATATGCACTGGAGTTCACAGCCTTCCACAGTCAACAGTGCAGGCTGGAAGGGGTCTCCAAAGGTCAACTTGTCCAACATCACACTTGAAGCAGGGTCACCACAAGCACTAGACCAGCTTTGCCCATCTACAGCAAATATCCAAGATTAGATATCACACAATCTTTCTAAGCAACCTGCCCCAGTGTGGCATTTATGGCACAAGCTTTTTCCTAATGACAAACCTGAATGCAGTCTTTCACTGCTGCCCCTGGTTGTATGACCTGCCGCCTCTCTCAAGCACTGCAGTTGTATCACCTTTGTGCCTGGCCTCCAACCAATCTACCTTGGTCTAGGTACCTCACCAGCATGGACTGGGGAAGAGTTATTTTCCTTAGTCTACGTGCCACACTCCTCCCAACATACTCTGCATGATGTGCCTCCCTTTCAACGAGGCCACATTGTCACCTATTCATTTTGGTATCAACCCAGTCCTTTTCAGCAGTTACCACTTGGACAGTCAGCTCTCAGTATTACTGGGAGCTTATTTTAAGCAGAGGAGCAGATCAGGAATAAAAATATGCAAATCACATCCATAGGAGTTCAAAAATAACATGTTCAGTTCCCATTATTCACTAGTTCTCCCTTCTGCACTCACACTGCCCACACTAGGCTCTGACCCATGTTATTATTAAATTCAGCTGTTGGAACTGCCAGTACCAAAGCATTCACAGATGCTTTTAAAAACAGGCTAAAAATTATGATGTTCCCAAATATAAATGGGACAACTACTATTGGTTCATTATCTATACATGTTCATATAGCCAGAGTGTAAGATAAGAACATATATGGAGGGCAGGGGAAAGAGTCCTCAGTATATTTCCCTGCTATGTCCACAAAAGCAAGAAGTGCAGCCCAATAAAGGGGGATTTTTTGAGTGAAACAGCAATGAAGACTTAGCTTACACTTTACCAGAATTTCAGGGCAGTTTATTTCTGCCTGGCTCCAGTCTATTCCTATGGATTTGATCAGCCATGAACTAAGTGAATTAGGTACAAACTGAGAGGACACCTTTTGTTTTACTTTCATTTATTCCAAAATGTCTCTACAATGTGAACGGAATATTATAAACTGTAAAGATTATGATTTGTGCTCCAGAGGTAATCTACCGATTTGAACTAAAATGCTAATCCAGTGATACCTGAGTTTCTTCTTTGTGACTTCCTGACCCTACTCCTTGTCTCTCAATAGCAAGAAAAACACAATTACTTATGGAAAATACCTTAAGATCATCAAGTCCAACCTTTAACCCATTACTACCAAGTACACCAGTAAACCATGTCCCTAAGTGGCATATCTACACATCTTTTAAATACTTCCAGGGATGGTGACTCCACCACAGGGCAGCCTGTTAAGGGAAAGGGTAAAGGCAGGTACTGCATGAAAAATACTTGTGGTAGAACACAGGCATTCTGATAGAAAATAGTATCTCATGTCTATCAATATGTGTTTCATTTTACTTTCCCTGACTTGAGCTTGGTTTGTGCCCAATTATTCATTTTGAATCATTCAAACAGAAACAAAACAGATAAGAATGTTAAATATAATTACATAAAATGCCTTGCGCTGATGCCCTGAGAATCACTGTGATTACAATAAAATTTCAGATGTTCAATACCATTTTATTTATCTCATGCCTTCAGTTCAAGAACCATTATTGTTACCTTCTCTGCCTCACATCTCTCATTGCCCCTTTTTTGCAGCGTGTATCAGTGCAAGCTTACATCCTTACTGAAGCATTTGAAGGTTGCTCAGTTTATTTACATCCAGCAGTACATTAATACTCCCCACTGTGCAATATGAGGTCTTAGCTAATCCTTGGACACTAATTTAGTTGAATGGGATAGTTACAACTCTCTGCCATTGCTAAAGCTAATGACCTGATACTTTACAAGACAAGAGACATTTCAAATGAAATTGATTGTATTAATAGTTTTATTGAGCAATATTAACAAAGTGTGTTGTTCCGCAGTGTCCTCAAGCAAAGCCTTTATTGGCACATTAATGGTGACATAATGTCCAAATTCATAGTAAGAGACACTTTTTACTTCTATAAAATACAGTTATGGATAGCCTAAAATTCTACATTAGAAACTGATAATCATCCCACTCTGCTTGAAAGCCCTGACTTCTGTGGGAATATATGGATAACTGCTGCATGCAAAACACCCCATTTTATTGACAGATTCTCTGTTTCCAGCTGTCCATGCTAGAGAAGAGGAATATCCGGTAGAAATGGGATTAATTAATTTGCTTCTGGGGTACTGAAGTATGCAGGAGTCCATTTGACACTAGGAAGAGGAGAAGGTAGCCAGCATCCTGAAAAATAAGACCTCTTCAAAGCAGAGATATTAGAGCATTTCAAGTCTGTATGATGAGTGTTGAAGAAAACCCAGTGAAGAAGGGAGCTGGGAAGAGCAGGTACACTACACCTGAGAGAGCCAAAATAGGCCAGTTTCACAGTCATGATTTAAAGCTGTTAAAAAACAATTCACACCTTATTTACTATCTCAGTCTACTGGACCTAAAAGGTTATTCAAGCCAAAGGTTCTCTCAGCTAGAGGAATGTTGCACTGGCCCTTGTGCATATGATCAAAGGATCTGTTTCTCACACAGATCACAGCCCAAATTCAAAAACAAACATTTCTTCTCACAGTAGCCATATCACTTAGGTCAAGTTGAATGCCAAGTATCATTGAAAAATTGCAAAATTTTAAATTTTAAAATTTTCACCACATCAGATCACCAAGTGCCCCAACCTTTGTTTCCAGCTCATATATACAGACACCCTTTGTGCAGCTGCATGTCATTATAAACAGCTATGGTCAATCAACTAATGCCATATAATTTGCAGCAGGTGCAAAAGGGTTATCTGGCACAATTTAAGGTGTACTGATGAAGAGAGAATATTTTCAGCCACATTACTTTAAGCACTCAAACAACGGAAAGCAGAAGAGAGTTCAACAAAATCTTTCATCTCCCTCTGCCCTTAGCATAGGGGGTATTTGCCTAACATGACACACCCAGGGAAGAAAACTGAGGTCATGTACGATGTAATAAAACAATGAATTCCACCTGCAAAGTGCTGTGTCAAACCAGTATTCAGAGGGCTCTACCTCAGGTGCTCTGACTGTTTTTCTCTGTTGATGATATTAGTTTATCTCTACTGATAGCAACCTGAATTGCACTCTAACACTCCCTCAGTGTTAGCCACCATAGTAGTCACAAGTCATATAAGAGGCAAACACACCAAGCAGTCTGATTACCACAGAGTCATAGCATTTTGGGTTGGAAGGTGACCTTGAACTTCATCTATGTGCAGTCTCCTTGCCGTGGGCAGGGACACCTTCCACTTGACCAGGTTGCTCAAAGCCCCATCCAATCTGGTCTTCAACACTTCAGGAATGGGGCATCCACAAATCTGAGCAACTTGTTCCAGTGTCTCAGTACCCTCACAGAAAATAATCTCTTCCTAACAGCTAATCTACATTTACTCTATCACTCCAAAGAGATATTTTGGATGAGCTTTAAACCTTGTAGCAGGGGTCAAAACTGTGGCTTGCATGGGCTTGAAGTTCTCAGCTTGTCCTCTTTTATAGTGTTTTCAAATAAAAGTCTCAGACAGTCTGTGGGATGTGGCGAGTGTGCCCAAAACCCACTGGAGCAAAAGGCTTGTGAGACATTGCCTTGGAGGAGTAAGACTCTATCAAATTGTCTATCAATCATCTGTAGTTACATGGAGTTCTGGCACCCTGCTAGATCAACAAATAGAAAAGGCAATAAAGACCATCCCAACTAATAGGGTAAAGAAACCTACATGGCAAACATTTCTGCCATTTCTTCCCTGTTTTGTTGCTTTCTCCCCAGGTACAAATGATTTCCTGTGCCTACAATTTTCAAGACAGAGCCTTGGAAACTGTGTATGATGCAGAAAAGTTTGTCAGCAATCCAACAAGGTGGGCAGCTGAAAAAGAAGGCATAGGCAATCAGGGGAGAACTGCAGACAATTGTTCCACAGCCGAATTGTAAGCTGCGCTTGTGAACTAAAAAATCTATCTCAGATAATTGACATTTATTTGATTGAAACAGCAGGGTGCCCTCCATCAGAATGGGAGGAGACCATATGGAACAACAGTATGAGTGGGGATAATGTTTGTCTGCTGAGTGTGTCAATGTGTTTAGAGATTATTCATCGGGCTCTAGGGATTCCAGTATGGTAATGTTTCAGCTAAATTAGAATCAGATTAATTGCTCTAATCTAATGGAAAGACAATGTTTATCAAATTATTGCTCCTTCACCACATGATATTGTAGTGTCATTACTCTTTGAGTTAAAAAAAAAATATAAAATAAAAAGGCTCTCTTGTATCACATCTGCTCATGAGCTCCTTAACAGTGCTGATTACTGCACAAGAGAGAGAGTGCAGTTTATAACTCTATAAAGAAATTAATGAATTAAAGTTTGGTAGAAAACAAATTCCCCATACTGTGGGTACAGCTGAAACGACATTAATTGGAATGACTTTGCCTTGCTCTGGACTTGGACTTTTTTTGGAGGAACTTTATTTTTGTTCAAATTTTGATATTTTTTTTTGCCTGTTTTAAATTTTATTTTAGTGGAATGAGCTTGGTCTTTTCACAGTAAGCAGCACTAAAATTGAATCATATAGTAAAAATGTTAGTATTTCCCTCATTTTCTTTCATCTTCTTTAATTTAAGTTGCATCTGAAAATTGCAAGGAAATTACTAAAAAATTGCTTGTGCAGATAAGATGCATAAAATCCTTCAGATGTACTTGCCATTATTTAATGCTGAGGGTAATTTTAGATCACCTGTTAAATGCAACATGGAGAAGATACAGAGTTTTTCAGCTACTTTAAAACGAAATGGACATCTACACTTCTGGTAGCACTACACTGCAAGTGCTGAGTACCTCAGAAAGTAAGATTCTCCTTTAATCTTTCCACAGCCTGAACGGTGCAATAGCCTCCAAAGATGTCTTTTAAAAGCTGATTCCAGGTTTTATACCCTTGTCATTTTAGAACACTTCCAGTATATGTTATACATGCTAAAATGCAACATTAAAATATTAGCCCTTTTAGAACTTTATCTAGTAAGCACAATCCTCAAAAGGGGTAGAAGCATGACCTCTTCTCAAAAGTGCTAATAAACCCACCGGGAATACCCCTCCAATCTGATTTTCCACTGTGTTGCCCTGACTTGATGGTACTGAAAAGTGCTGGGACTTTTTCACAGGACTCTGTGTATCACACCAGAACAATACAAGACATTCAGGAGCTTTGTCTCAGCTTAATTTATAACAGTAACACTGTGTTTGGGAGGTATTCAGGCTACATGCTTAGGAGAGCACTGAACAAATATTTTCTAGGCTTCTATAGTAACTAATAGTTTTTCCTGATTAAAAAGGGTCATATATCCTCTCAAGACATATTTCACTGAAATTCTATTTAATAAAAGTGAATACCTTTGTTAGCCAAGTGTTCATAATGCCTATCAAAACACATAGTTTAGAAAAGTGGACTAAACGCAACTGCAAAAGTGATTGAACGCTGAGCAGAAAGCACTGCTTATACATTCTGTCCCTAGTATCTTTCTCTCCCAGGTACAATTCAGCACAAGGATGCCAAGTTTTTAAGGCCAGGACCTGTGCTGGCAGGATATTTGTTGTGCTAATATTCTAGGATTCAGTGTTTCCATAACCCATTTCCCTCCACATGCATTTTCCTCAGACATATACAAGTAGGTTTTCTGCCCTTCTGAAAAGAGAAACTCTCCTTCAATCTTTCTTATTTGTGAGACATTAGAAGTTCATGGCAACTCTCCCACATAAAGTTTTGAGTTTTATTTTATAAAACATAGATCAAAGGTGTAGTGATATGTGCAATGTAAATTGGGCTGCATAGACTAGAGGCACTCTGAAGCCATCATCACAAAGCCCTAGGCACTTGCTCTTTTCCGAGTTTCAATACAAAGCTGTTGTTAAACCCTTTTTGGCTACCCAGTTTTTTATATATCTGTTTGAAACTAACAAAAAATCTGTCCTCTTTCCCAGAGTCTTCCCACTACTTTTGAAGTGAGTAAGGCTCCAGAAAGAGTCATGGTGGATGGAAGACAGACACTTACTCTGTCATCACTTAGTGCTTGGATCTCACTTCATGCCTTTTGTTCCAAGAGCTCCAGCAATAGCTTCCCCGTTGTTTGCCCTGCTGTAGGAGCTCTGAACCGCCAGCCCAGGCACTCCCTGCTGGGCTCCTGAGCTCTGTACAGCACAAAGATCCACAGTCACGTCGTGCTGGGCACGGAAACACACTTCTCACAGATATATATAACTTAAGGATGATGCAGCTTGCTGAGGAATAATGTGGCTCACTGAATAACCCACATCATAAAAACATTATTCAGGAAAAATATACTAGTTTAGTATGGATCTATAAGCTTTGAAATACAGATGGCTAATCTAAATGCTTAATTTAAATAAATGACTTATTCATGATCTTTAAATTATCCACTACCATTATTTGGAAATGATTTAAAGTAGCTGTAGTCCCACACGGGAGAAATGGTAACATGCTGTTGGGAAACCTTTGTTGGTAAAATATACGGATTTATCTGTTTTGAAGCAAAAAAAATGTTGTACACATAGGACACTCCATGTGGTAATGAATTAGAAGATTTGCAAACTAGCAGCAGGGGATGGTGTTTCTGAAGAAAAGTCCTTTACTGGAACCGGCAGGGTACTTCAAAATTGCTATTATTACTATCTATTAAAAATCACAGTGTTAAAAATGCATAGAATGCTCTACAAAAAGATTAATGTTACAGTTTATTCCTCGCTCCAAGGAATTTAAAACACAGTTCTGCCTCTGGAGATGTTGTTGCCATATTCACAGAAGCCTGAAGGACCCAACAAAGTCGACAGAAGTTCCAGCCTGTGATAAAGAGCATGTCAGGGAATTGATTTAATATAGGCAAAACAAGAAAAAAAAAGTAAGAAAAGCAAGATATTCAGACCTGAGAATTTTGACCCTGACTCCTCTTATAGTCTGGTTTAATTGCACTGTATGAAATCCTGGTTTCATTGGGAGTCAACACAAGTTTTATCATGTATTTAATTGCAAATTCAATTGACTTCAAGGAAGTTTCCTCAGTCTAGTTTAGTGTGTGTGTGTGTGTGTGTATACACATATTTTAAACAAACAACATGAGTAAACTTTGGAAAATACAACTGTTTGCTTTTCTGATTTTGGCAGTATGGTTTTCCTGCACCAAATCTTTGCCCCAACTGGTATGCACTAAGAAATTACACAACTTATACCTCTTTGGTTTATTTACCCAAGCAAAAATATAGGAGGAAGATTCCCAGATAATTAGTTTTGATTGCAGTTTTATTCCAAGTTGTCATTCATATATGCATCAAAAACTCATAAAAATATGTGATCTTCTCAGCAGAAAATCAGAGATAGCTTTAGACCTAGGAATGACTGCAGTGAGAGAAGAATAAGGACTACCACCCTACTTACTTTCCTGTAGCATTTCTTCATTGCTTAGGAGCTGTACCAGCAGAGCAGAAGCCTGTGCTGGCATGATTTGGAAAATCCCACAACTTCAGTACTCCACCATGGCATCTGAAGAGCCATCACAAACTGTTGCATCAACATGTATTACATACAATTACATAAAATTACATGTAATTTTTTAAATCTCTGACATAGATATGTAAAGTACTAAGTACAGGTTATATATATGTGCTATACAGGCAGCAGAGTAGTTTTACAGCAGAAGGGCAACTTTTCACTGTTCAATAACTCAATTCTTATCTAATTACTGCAAATTATAACACAATTTCTGAGCCAACAACATTGCTGTAACTGATTTTCTGCTTGAGCTGTACAAACACTAAAAAACACCTGAAACTGGCAAGCTCGTGTGTGTAATTGAAAAAAGAAACAGTTTCTGGTAAACAAAATGTGCCAAGGTTTTTCACCTGGAGCAAATTATTACAGGTGTTAATAAAACCTATTTAAATAGCTTTCCTAATACATAAGAAACTGCTCAAATAGCTCTGGATGTGGCTCCTTAGTTTTGTTTTATGGGAGACTAGTAATTGGAGTAGAAATAAAGTGACCATAGAATTCAGTGTTGCAGGATTGATGGCTCCTGTAAAGGGATAAACATTGCTGTTTTTCACAGTTGCAGACTTTGAAAGAATCACTTGTACTTCTCATCTATGTCTCAAAAAATCCCCCAAAAACAAAAAACTAAAAAGAGCCCACAACACTTCTTGAATTGATTTGCCCTTTGTCAGTGTCACAGATATGTTTTCCCTATTTTGACAGGTAGTTGTAATTCTATTAGCAGCCCATTGACTGCCCTATGAAATCGATCTGTGTTGGACTAGCTGGGTCTTCTCAAACTAGGTGATTTATTGCTTCTGCCTGCTTAAAAAAAAAATAGAAGAAGAAGCTAAAAAAGAAGAAGTTTGCGTCTATGGTGAACAAAGTACCTAAATAGTGTCTGAAAATGAATAAATTCTAGTTTGACTGCTGGCTGTCCCAGTGGCAGAGAAGCTGTGACCTCTTGCCAGAAGCTTTATTGAGATGCCTCCTGATGCTGGCATGTAAAAATGATTGTCATTTTCCCTTATTCATTTACCTGACTGCCTTGTGTATAAACTAGATCTCATTCACCCGAAATGTCCTTAGCATCAATCCATCATGTTTACCTAATTTTGTGATTTCTCACTGGGCTGCCCAACTGCCTGATGCTGGAGAACCACCTGAAACCTATTCAATGCCTATTCACTGCTGCAGAGAGAAAATTGGGGCACACAGGTGCATTTACCATTGTTGCCATTCTAGTGTAGGTCAGAGAAGAGTTTAGCATCATACTTGTGTTATGAAGTTGCATCTGTCCTACAATTTACCAGGGCCTAAAATGATGTCCTGGAACTTTAGATTATGTCCTGATATCTGCCTTGATTGCATTATTCTCTCATTTGGATCAGAGAAATAAATAACTTTTCTACTGGCCCAAAAGCAAATTTATGTTGTTTCAGGTTGTTGTGTGGAGATTTTCTATCATCCAAAACCATGAATTTTTGACTGTGGATACAAAGAGATGAAGAATAATTTAATATACTTGGTTATCTTAACCAAAAGTCAGTTTCTTGATGCTTTTTCTAATAGGCTATGCAATCAAAGCAGATTTTTAAAGAAGGAGAAATACTTTTTCCAAATTTAGTACCCTGCTTCTTACATATTGACAGAGTAATTTTTTCATCAAGAATGTGCAATTTGTTAACGAATCCTGAACTACTTTTATCATGTACTAGAAAGGGTTACAAAAGTACAGAGATGCTGTACTATAAGTGGTCATAAGGAAGAAATCTGACCCACACAAAATGTTGCAGTAGTAGCTCTTTTTGTCCCAGTTCTTTTTTCCTTCTGACTCATTTAAAATCTATTACAGGTCTAAGAGTGCATCTTAATGCTGACTCAAAAGGCCCAAGGGGTAAAAAAAAAAAAGTAACCCAGCAGCTGTGTGACTTTAAAAAAGGAGAAAGATGCATAGAAGAAAGTACACAAGTATGCACTGAAGATAAAGGAAGAAAATTCAATAATATCCACTTGAAACGGAGGAAAATAATACTGCTGGAGGTGGCTATTATACTTGATACACTATACTTAATAAAGAAAGAATATACCAAATAAAAGACTGAGATGAGTAGGGAAAGAGGAAGCTGTCTTGCAACACCTACATCAGAAAAAGGATCTAGGACATCTGGGCTTTATTTAGTCCTTTCAAATATTAAAGCCTGAAGAAAAACACAGACCATTGTTCAAGATAACACCTTTTAGAAAGATACTGGGGGAAAGAATTTGAACAAACTAGAAGAAATTTCTCAGGTAAGAGTCCGACAAAACATCTCAGAACACAGTGACTGTAGTACTTGTAGATAAAAGAAACATTACTAGTGAAAAAAGTAGAGCCTGAAAACCAGCAGTAGGCAAAAAAAAAAAAGGGTGCGTTCAGGGCAGGTTTTGGACAGGACCACATCATGGACCTTCATTCCACAAACACAAAGCTCCCTGCTGGCAAGACACCCCCAAAGACCTCAAACTGTATAGTAAAGCAACCCCCTGAATAGAGATGACAATGGCATCTAGACCAGATGACCTCCCACTTTTCCAGTCTAATCACTCCCACCATAATTCTTTTCTCTGTGGGTGTGGCCCAGTCTATGATTTTGTCAAAAGACAGGAAGACATTTCCCACCAGGACCTGGGGCTGGGGTGAAGGTCCCCATAAAGTCTTTTAACCCCTACTTATTTTAAAACTAAGCATTGACCTTCTTCCTTTAATTTTATATTGACAGATGTAACAGCAATTTTGTCTGAGAACGTGTTGACTGCCAGAGAACAGTCAGCGAGACGTTCTGGTTGAAACAGAACCAGGTTACTCATTATCACAGGAGAAGCTGTCCTTTTGAGAATCTGAGGAATCCAATATTACTTGCAGGGGATACCTTTTATAATACTGATAAATGTCAGCCATACGTCAGAGTCTCTACCAAAAACAAGGACTTGCTAGCCCTGGCAGTTGCCCAGTATGGCATTTGACACTGATTTCAGCTGAGTATAAATATAGAATAGTGTATAAAGGACATTGGCCTCTCACAGCAAGGAGACTCTGAGTTGAATTTAGTTATACAAAAAACAGGTTCTAAGGGAAACTGTGTTTGCACAAAAAATTCTTCTTCCTTCCTTCCTTCTTTTTTCTCAAATGGTGGGACCATAAAGCAAACCTGTGGTTTTTTCCTGTCTTAGAGGTGTATGTAAGGATGGTAGACTGGAGAAATGTAGTGAAGAAAAGACAAATGTGAAGACGTGAGCAGGGGTTTTCAGCCCAAGAGGAGGAAGGAAACTGTAAAGTATCAACTTCACAGAACTAAAAGAGACACCAAGTTCAAAATGAGTAAAAGGGTAGGGGACAACAGCAAACTCTACTGAAACTTGAGACATCTTTGCCACAAGAGGCAGTCATCACATACGCCTGAACAACAGGCTCCTCTTATAATGGTGAAGTCTAAAGAGCAATTCTACTTAACTTGTGTATCTGATTTTCACCTATATTTTCTGCGCCAAAAAAATGGCATTCATCTCATACTCAGGTGTACACAGCAGACACGAGTACATCTGAGTTAATCAGAGGAGCTCAGAAAACAACTTGTTTGGCCTGATTTTGGTCAGATGAATGAACTCCACTGATGATCTTGGTTAGATCACCAGCGACCACAGCAGCAGACTGGACCCCTGCTCAGTCATGGACATTCCCACCTAAAATCAGACAAATTAGCCAAGCAGTTCTCTAAAAGAAAGTGCCCAAGCTCACTGAGCAGCAGACATGTCCTCTTAAGGGATTTTAGACTTAATTTAGGAGTCCTAGAGAAAAAAACTTGTTAGGACTGGTAAGGAAACTATGCAGAAAGTGATTAATTGGGAGCTTGATTTGTTTTGCAACAGAGAACAAATCCTCAACTTAGAACTGCAGTAAACCTCATCCAGCTTTTGAAGGGAATACAGTCTGTTTGTCTTCACTGAACTGAATCCTCAAAATACAACTGCTAATTAAAGACTCCAAAAGTCTGAAAATACTTTGACAAATATTGATATATAAGCCTGCGATACTCACTTGGCTAGTTGGCTAAGTCCTGCCTCATTTACTTCAGTGATGCTGCAAATGACTGTGGTGATCTCATCTGAAACTCCTAATAAAACAGCTACTCCATGATGTATGAAGAGGATCTTCCCGATATAAAAACTAAATAAATTACTTTTGATAAACAAGGAAAAATGGAATCACTCACTGCACATGCCTACTGTTGCAAGATATCTGGGAAGAATATTTCCCAAAACCCTTTTCAACAGTAAAACATATTACTTAATTCAGAGCTAACTCACAGCAGAGAAATAGTATCAAAAACTGGACTCTGCCAGAATCAAACTATTTACACCATTTAGACCAATCTGGCCTAAAATACTTAAAACATGATTTGTTGGATGCTTATAGTCTGATGCCTCACATTATAAGATTTACATCCTAAGGAATATTTTTTTCTATGTCTTTTCCTTATTCATAGCGCTAGTGGCAGCAAATATCTAGATACCAATTTTTCAAATTACACCTAAAGTCTAACTATGGCACCAATTTTTATTATTTTTC
This sequence comes from Cinclus cinclus, assembly GCF_963662255.1. Taxonomy (NCBI): domain Eukaryota; kingdom Metazoa; phylum Chordata; class Aves; order Passeriformes; family Cinclidae; genus Cinclus; species Cinclus cinclus. The sequence continues at coordinate 36,586,086 of NC_085048.1, read as the reverse complement.
TATCTACCTGATAGGTTTACCCAAAGGTTGTAAACATAACACAAGTCAGCAAGCAAAGGTACATAATTAAGATGCATCCAAAATAGCCTGTGCAGCAAGTAAATATTTTCTTTTTAATTATATTATTACCTGGTTTTATGTTACTAAATTGCTACACAATTTCATATATAATTGATTTTCCAAGAAAAGTATTACTGAAGTGATTCTGTAGTTCAAAACAGCATGAACCTAATAATACACAAACAATTTCTATCTCACAGCCTATAGTGCTGCATGGCATTAGTATGCTGAAAAAAAGCATTCCTTCATATTAACAGTAATTTTGAATATAACATAAAAACTCAATGACTTTTTTCTCTTTATTTGTTGAGAAGAATACTAACAGTGCCTCCTGTGAGGATATACTTTGTAGGTTCTTTTGCAGATTATGAAAATAGTTATGAGGAAGTATTTGGATAAAGGAAAACAAAGCTTCAGGTAGCAATAGGTTTCATACTGTGTTGATAAATGCAATTAGGGATCAGAAGTATGAACAATTACTTCAGGGGACTTCTGATACCAGAATGCAATATCAGATGATTAGAAAACTGGAAAAATATCATCTTTTTCCTATCACAGATTCATCCAGCAGCCTCAGCACAAGTGAGAAAACCCTTGTGCTGTAGCAATGGATATTGTATGCCCTGAAGTGTTCACAGGCTCAGTAATCAAATATGAGCCTAAAGGAATACCTGCCAGATCCTGAGAAACTAAAAAGCTACATTACCCCAGCACAATGCAAGAAGTGTTGTGAAGAGGTAAAATGAAGATTTGAGGGATATCCTCCTTGGCCCAGAGAGTTTGAGATGGGTGAAAGCATTTCCCCCTGTGTAGAAGAGCATGGATGCAGAAGACACCACTATGGTTCTGATGAAAGGTAGATGCACTTCACAGACCTTTTAATGAAGGAACTATGAAAGTACCAATGTTAATATCTTGCCAAACCAATTATAGCAATATCCCAGGGTTTGTGTTACTAATTGCCAATATTCCTTGTCTAATTGATTCTCAGAGACCAATACTGCCGGCAGCGTTCCAACACTGCTGTGAGCTGCTGAGCACCTGGGCACTGCCAACTGCCTGAGTTCCTGCCACCTTCAGAGGATGCTCAGCCTCCACAGGCTGTGAGGCACGGAATGGGTCCCTACAGTCCTTCAGAGCTCAAGCTTTTGTTTTTGAAGAAAAATTAAACTGAACATGGTAACATAACCTCTGATTTGGTCTCTTACAACTTGAAGAAGAAAAGCAATGAGATAATAAAATCTGTGCTGATTAGCTAAGCAACACTAACTCGGTTTTTGTTTCCATTATATGGCTAATAGTCTCTTCTGAACAGGTTTGATTCTTGTATCTGTTTGCATTAGAGTCAATTTGTGGTATGAGATTGGTATTACTTATTGAATGCTACACCCAGCTACAAAGTTAAAACTATGAAAAGCTTCTATGAATTTAATTACACTATTGTGAGACACAGTCTTGTATAGATGTTATAAATTAAGTTTAGCAACTATGATTGGTGTGGTGAATGGTTAAATGGAAGTACCAGATCCATGAAGTTTCTCAGTAATTTCAAAAACTTTGTGGACTGTTGTTTTGATCTGTGTTGCCCAGACTTTTTGAACTTGTTAATTTTATGCAGGTAGGCAATCAAAATCAAGTCAACTTTACCTAAATATGTAAGGCTAACCTAAGCCTGAACATGTTCAGACTTGGAGGCAGGTTATTATTCAGTATCACTGAGCAATGTGATTGCATGTTGGTGACTCTTTAATATATTTGATGCTGCACAATTTTTTTCATTACTAAAAATACTTAGTATTCTAAAAGGCAGAATTAATTTGATAACAACAAACATCAGCGACTTTTTCTATTTTTTCTAAACCCTTCTGCTCTAAGTGCTGCAGATAGTTTCTCTCTTCGTGTTCCAACATGTAATTGACAGCTCAGCCCAAAGTCCTTCTCTACCTCTTGATTTTTTCCTGGCTGCTAATAGCATGCACCATTTTATACAGCCTCAGCCTATTAACCAAGCGCCTGATCTTGTGGGATGTTGAACACCTGCTGGAATACACTCAGTGTCCGTAATTCTCATTGATTTCATTAGGAGGAGAGAGAACTTGCTCTCTCCCAGGTCATTTAGGCTGACCTCATTCATAAAGACAGAGTTCATGGTGGACTCCTGTTGCTTCAGAAAGTCAGACCAACATCAGAGGTAGCTGCTTCCAAAGCATCCAACTTGGAACTGATGCCAAACAACATTAATTGTCAGGAAATAGGAATTAGAAGCACAGCACCTCTTCATTCCTTACACAGTCAGTGAAAGGAAATGTTAAGAAGTGCCCCACTGGGTCTCACCAGTAATCCGTTTATCACGCTTCTGACTTGCACAAGAAAAGAGACACTACTAAGGAAAAGACAAAACCCAGGCTTTTAATACTGCCTTTTCTTTACATAGCCCCAGCACTGATAGCTGTTGCTGTAGGTCCGTCAGAAGGAATGTTCCTACCTCTGATACTGTCCCTGTCCTCTAGATCCAACAGTGGAGAGTTTGGTGAGTAGCAGTAGTTCTGTCTTTATCTTATCTAGTACACTGGTGACTTCAGAAACCTCACTGTTACCCTCCAGCCTTTTCCTCTCCAGCTGAAGTATCCCACATCTTCTAACCCCTCCTCATCAGGCAGCTGCCCCTGACTATTAATTATTCTACTCACCCTTGCCTACATCACCCCTAGCCCCCTATGTCTTTCTTGAAACCAGGCCAGAAGTGCTTATAGCAGTCAAAAATGGGGCACACCAAAGACATAAATGCAAAATGGTGCCTTCTGCTTATTCTGAGTGATGGAGGATCTGACCTGCAGAGCTTTGTGTTTAATATGCCAGTGACAAGCAGCAGCCATGTACATCCAAGCCAGTCGCCTCAGCCTCCTTTTAGGAAGCAGGTACCTTCAGGCATGAGTTATCTGATTAAATTTTTCATCATTTTAAGATTAAATAAACAATACCTTCTAGGCACCTGCTCCTTCCTGCTGCCTGTAAAAGTAGATTACACAGATAAGGCAGTTATGGATGCCTGGGTTATATTGACCATAAGAACCTCTCCTGGTCTGCCTCTGATTTCCACAGCCACTCCCTGCCTCCTTGCACTGTGATATGGGGAGAAGCAATCTAACAGATGGGGTCCTGAAGCATCCTGCACTGAATTAAAACTTGCTTTGACCCAGGCAGGTATTGGAGAAAAATAGGGGGATTCATTTTTCATCTAGGCTACAGGTTTTCTGGGCAGGTGTGCCTTGAGCCAGGCTTGCTTAAAAGGCAGGTGTTTTGGCAAACAAACAAATCCCTGCATTTGAAGCATTAAATTTGCAGTGATGTGAAGGAGAACACAAACTAGTGATAAAGGAATACTGAAATATGCTCTAATGAAGGCTGCGACTAAGAACAATGAAAGGGGAAAAGACAGATAAATAACATTTTCTTTCGCTTTGGCCTTTTCTGGAGAGTATGTTCTTTGTTTCATAAATGTGACTAGTTTATAATAAAGTGTAGGAAGTGCCAGAGAGAAGAAAAAGTTGAGTGCTCACTGCTATACCACCTATTATTTTATGTTCCATTCACTATTGCAAGAGTGACTCTTCCTGCTTTGTTTTACACCCATAAATTTGACCTACTCAAGAAAATAATTTTGAAGGTTCAGTCTAAAAAGAAAAAGAAAAAAGACTTGGTATATGAAAAGATAAAAAACGACTGCTAGACTCCAGCCTTGTTCAAGTATCCTTTAAGCTTGAACAGTGAATTAACCTCCAGCAAGACACTTCACATGTGATTTATTAGGCACCTTGCTTTGGTTTTAGTGAATTTTCCTGTGAGGGAGCACATTATAATCAACTTTGGAACACAGAGTTAGTCACAACCTCTAACTATGGAGACACAAGCATCCCTTCATAATATTTACTTCCTGGATTATTTGTTTGCAATTCTCCAGGTAGTAAACTAATAAGCTCCTACGAGGCCACTGAAAGTGATAATATCCTTTCTCTGGCATCATTAAATCATGTAATAATTAACTATAAAATTTTAAAAACTTAGAAATTGCAAAGATCAAAGGTGAAAGCTAAGAAGTACACATTAGAAATAACAACAGATGATCCCGGAATGAAAACAAATGAAAACAAGAGGAGTTTGTAGTTTATGATGCAAGAAAGCCCTTTCAGAGATGTAAATTCTTGTAGTAAAATCTAAATCCACTATTTAGTCATCATTTGTACCAAATTCTTTATATAAATTATATCAAATTCTAATAGTAAAAAATATTTGAAAATTTATTTGTTGAAATTTAAGATGCAGTTACCAGCAAATATTTGTTCTCCACAATGTGGTTTGCTAGCTATGAACCTGTAAAACAGAATTCACCTCAAAATATAACAGCACATGTACCAATATTCAATCAGAAATTTAGTGGTGATAAGGAGTACTCCTCCTTATCAGGTCCAAAAACAAACAAGCCTGTTGCATCCTTCCCAGCAGATGTAAAGTAAGACTTGAAGAATGGGTAACAATATGGCTTATGCCAACTGCCCATGCTCTTTTCTCTTCCCATTTGTAACTGAATGAGTAAAACCAAAAGTCAACAAAAGCAATACATCTGTTCACATGCTTTTCTGTTCCTTTGGTTTTTTTGGGGGGGGGGTTTCCCCTGGCTCTAGAGCGGATTAGGTTGGAACATTACACCGCAAAGAAATGTATTGGCTCACTGAGCACCTATGACTAGAAGTTATCTGCTGTAAATTTCAAGAATTTCCAAGACTTGTTCATCACAGATGTATATTTCCAGATGATGTCTGGGAAGTTGATATCTCCTATAAGGGCAAGGGCTACTGATTTAGAATTTTTTCCTAATTGTCCATAGAATCATCAGTGCTTTCATTCTGGCTGGGCGATCAGTAGTAGGCACCCACTACAACATCTCCTTTGTTTTCCATCTCAGTAATCCTCACCCAGAGCCCCTTCACTACATCAGCACTAAATGTAAGGGCTGTGCAATCAAAGCTCTTACACGTAGTGCAAGACTTGCTTGTCCTGCCTATTACTCCTGACCAACCTGTAGCACTCCATCCCAGCATTCCAGTCACAGGATTCATCCCACCAAGTCTCACTAATACAAGTGATATCATAGCTCAGGGAGCTGACAAATGCTTCCAGATCATCCTCCTTGTTCCTCAAATGCACTTCTAAAAATTCATGTCATGCTAGTATTACTGCTTTTTCCCATCTTTTTGACTGAAGAATAAATATTTTAGGGAGTCTCCTCTTCAAGCTGCAGCAAAGCTCACGTGGACAGCATATCATTATCATGGAAGAACTGAGTGATTGCTATCAATCTATTCTTTGGTCTATAAACAATTAGAGTAGTGAGTGAAGCTGCTGAATCTGCTAATCATATGCCAAGTATCCACATTTTCTCTTCTCTTTTTTCCATAGGATTTTTTCCCCCAGCTGTTACCTGAAATCAATAGGGTTTTTCCACTGACGATTGAAAATATTCCCTGAAATGCCCTGAGCTGCTATGCAGAAATTTCTTGCTATAGAGAAAGAAGAGAAACACCAAGCTGAGTAAAGAAGTTCATTTTGTTCAGACAAGAAACAAAGTGCACTTTTTCTTTCCCTAAACAAAGCATTTTTAAGAGCAGTATAGAGGACACTTAAATCAATAACCATTAAGAAGCACAAAGCTGCTAAAAGAATATATCTTTGGAGAAAGAAATTATCAGGCTTGGCACAGAAATTACTGGGTGAAATTCTATTTATGCAGGGGGGATCCAAATTAGATGCCCTTATAAGCCTTTTTGGTATTGCAGTCCGAAAAACTATGAAACATGAGAACAAAATAAATATATTGCTCATCCTTGTCACAGCTTTTACAGAATGCTTCCCCACTGACAAAAATACTTCATTCATTCACTTACTGCATTGAATTTGTTTTTCTACATATAGTTTATTAGATTAAGTTTTTCAAATTGTCAAAATCATGGTTTTGATTGCTTAAATTCCAAGAAATCCAAGTCCTTCTCTTCTTTTCAAAGTGAAATATAGAAGAAAGTAAATACAACATCCACACTAACTGACACCAGATTTGTCAAGAGCCTGAGACAAAAAGGATATAGGGGTAGGACAGGTAAATAACACTACCAGGAGTAAAGGATGTCCAATAAATGTTAGAGTGACCACAAGAGCCTGGAAGCTTCATCACAGACAAAGGAGAGGCACAATCACCGGAAAGCACACAATGCCCAGGAGGCAATAACCTGATCCTACAGATGCCCTTGGGAGTTTTGCTGTTCATTGAGGTGAGTTTTGTACTACTAAATACTGAATAACTACTTCAATTGCCCCATGAAAAGTGTTAAAACATGGAACTAAATCCTGCCTAGGTCAATACTAGAAGACTTCTTATAATCAAGAAATATGCAGTCTCAAACATTTGGAAATCTCACTCTCTGTCCATTTATGACTGGATTTCCAAGGTCTTCATAAAAATCCTATTTTTCCATGAAAGATGGAGGGGCCACCCGGCTATCCTTCCATAGTAAGGTAGCATCCTTCTGCCTGATGCAAGTGCTCTGAGCTGCCACAAGAAAATGGGCTATGATATCCTACAGCCTGTCCTGTGGAAGAAAGTAAAACATAAATGGCCTCTGTGGAGGCTGTAAACATCTCATTCCTCCCCCTGTTCCCACCATAGTGGGTTACCCATCCACTTGCCTCTCAGGCTAAGCAAATACTTGCAGGCCTACCTCAGGAAAGGTTCCATTTCACTTCCGATGGACAATCCCCAGAGGATACACAATCACTCCATATCTCCACTGGAACAGTTCAGGAGAGTTAAGTTTTCCAGGAAACACTCTCAGTGCTGTGCTTCTGAGTAGCTGACCAAGCATCAGGAGATTTCTATCAATGTACAGATATCAGTTTAGCTCCTCTAAGTACCTCTGCATCTTAAGGTTAAGAGCAGTATGACATAAGCCTCACATTTCTTCTTAAATTCCAAAAAGGATATCTAAATACATGTAATCCCTCTGGAACTTGATGACACAAAAGATATTGCTGTGCTTAGATATTCCTTTCTAAGAATACATTGCTTCTCTTCACTGGCAATACATCAAAATCTTTAGAATTAGAAAATTAGAAATAAATGCCCACACTTTTTTTTTTCATTTTTCCTTCTTATTTTAGGCAATGGTTACTTGCAAAACAAAAACCATGTATTGATCATTTGGATGGGGGGAGTGCATCATTCTGGGACATAGCATTTTCATGTCATAAATTGCATTCCAAAGCAAATGAAGATTGAAATTTCCTCACAAGTAAGAGCACTGCAATGTGAATGAGTTCATCACAGATGGGGGCTACTTCAAGAACTTGAAGGAATAACTTTTAGTGCAAAATTGACTATTGGAATTTCATTAAGCTTAAAACTAATACAATTTATTTCCAAATAGTATTAATCATAGTTACTACAGTTTTGCTTCTGATTGCTCTGATATATTCATCACCCATTTGGAAACTAAACAGAAGCTTAACATACTCACAAGTGTTTGTTGTCAATTGACAAAGATATTAATGAAACGAAACAAAAATTAAGTTGCAGCTTGAAGTGATAAAAAATGATACAGTCAATATTTGAGCCATGGTTAAAAAATCTGATTATATAAAGGTATATTATCTGCATGGGGAGACAAACAGCATCTAATCCCTCTGTAAAGCAACTTCAAGAAACTTCACTGTAGTTACACTACTGCCAGGATTAGCTCACAAACTTTGAATTAAAGTATGAACCATGGACTGACAACATTATTGTAATTTTTTTCATTTTAATCCTTGATGAGAGAAAAATTGCACAGACTCCAGGAGCACAAAAATAATTGTTACATTTATGATTCTCCGATTATGGCTTAAGGGTATTGCTTCTTAGCCATCTCTTTGGTCTTATGAAGGTTTTATAACAAGGTTTTTGAATAAAACAAGTGTTTTCAATAGCACCAGTAAAATAATCACATACTTTTGTAAAAGAGGAATTCTCATTTTGCTTTGATTCATGTTACAACTTATAGAGAATCAACCTTCTATTTGTTCTGATAGCTTAATCCTCACTTATGTTCTTAATTCAAGTGGATACAAAAATAAAACACTCCAAGGACTGGTCTTTTCTATTTCCACTTCTTCCTATAGCATTGTTGGAAGGAGGACATACTTTAAAAGTAAAGAAATCTTGAACAGAGAAGAAATGCAAATCCTGTTGCATACTCTGCTCAGCCTGAACTACTCTCATAGGGGTCCTGGCTAGAAAAATATCTACTTTACATCTCAATGTGGGCTGAGACAGTCAACCCTGAACCCCATCCCAAGTTGTTATAGGTCAGCTGACCTCTTGGTCAGGTCATCAGGAAGGGATTTCTAAGGGTTTCAACATCCATTTGCTTTACAGTTGATGCTGACTCCTTCAGAAAAGCAGAAAAATTAGTAGTTCACAAATTTTCCCAAGGAATATTGCTGATTCCCTGCCTGATCTAACAGGTTATTCTGCATGAAGATTCTATACCCAAACACAGATAAAAACAGGAATCAAAATGTAGAACAGGACAAGGTTACATAATTTATTTATAAATTGCAATATTATTCATAAATCATAGATGGTATTATATATCATATAATGAGTTAATCTTACTTTTCCCCACAGAACTTTAACAACAGATTCCTATACCACATCTATAATGTCTCAGTGAGCTATAGTCTGTATCTGAGAAAAATACTCACTATTGATTCAAAGAACCAGGTAATTGAAAAGATCATATTCCAAGTTAAGTAGATTTGTGGATTAATCACCCTCAATACTAAAGCCACATATCTTGTTAGTCTTATCTTCTGACTATTGGATCCCATTACACCTATCCATTGCTTTAAAGACCTATGTCTACAAATAACTTCCTTACATAAGTGTAAATACCAATCAATTCACTCTTAATATCTTCTTTGGAGAATCAAGATACATGTAACTACATGTTTGTTACATCTCTAAATTTATGGTATATTTACAGACTTGAAACTTTCTTTGTTAAATCTTGGTGAAAGATTTGTGACAAAGGCCATAAGATTTCCCTGGTTTTCAGAATGCTTCTTGAAGGTATTCCAGCCTGATTTATTAGTAGTCCCATAAATATCTCCCCAACACTGAACAACGTGGGACACCAGTTTCCTGTTCATATTTGATATTTCTTCCTTTTGCACCTAAACACTGTGTTTGCCCTCTGTCCTTAGCACTTCCCAGTGAGTTCCCCATTCAGTGTCTAAGCATATCATTACCCTCTCTTCAGACACACATATTTTAGGATATAACACTTGATTTTTATTTTTTTACCATAATTGCCCCGATTTTGCTAACACATGAGCCATTCTGATGAAACTCTGCTATTAAAGAGGCACAACTCAAAGAGCCAGATCCCAACCAGCATCAATGCGCAGAGGTCCCCTTGCCAACTCATCAGCTGACACACATGAAAAATCTCGCCTCATGCATTCAACACAAGACATTCTTTTAAACCCATTTCTCCCACAATCCTTCACATCATCTTTTACCAGACAGGACAGAAAGAGGGCAAGAGTTCCACTGGTTTCCCCCCAAACACATCTGGAACATAGGTAGATGACCTGTTTGTCATGGTGACAATAATCATGGAGACCTGACCTGCTGAGATGGAGGCTCAGTTAATTGCTAGGAAAGAAGAATACTGCAGATTTCGGTCCTCTAGTGGAGTAAAACTTAATGATTCTGCCTAGCACTTCATCCATCATGCAGAAAAAATACTAAGAAAAAAATAATCTAAACTTATGTCCTACTAATATTTGTGCACCTCAGTGCACAATGACAAGTTTTCTTTTTTTTTATCCTGATAGTTACTTTAAGTTCTAACAAAAACACATTTTTGTAACACGCCCCATTCTAACCTGCTAAGTTTTTCAGCTCAAGAAATCTTTTTGGTTAATAAGGGTCATCAGTATACACTCAAGAGGGATAAAGAGGGATTTTATAGTGAAATCGGAGACAGCAATGAGAAGCAAGACACTTGAGAAGTCTGCCAATGTTCATGCCATAGAAAATAATGGACCTACATTTAAAAATTATAGGCCTATTAAAGCACGGAGATACTGCACTAAAGGTGTTAAAATAACCAATTGAACATGCAGTTTTACTCCTGCAAAAATACAGAGCATTTCTATGGAAAAAAATACCACTGTCAAGAATTCACCATGACTGCTAGAAATCAAAATAAATAAATAGCTTTAATTGGAAAAAGAATATTTGAAACCACAGTGCACAGTTTTGTGGGAAAAGCAAATCTGTTAGCCAATATTTTAACAAGTCCACATTGTACTGGATTCAATTTAGCTCTTCTGTGAACATGGACATAACCTGTTAATAATTTAACACACCTCTGGTAAAGCAGAAATGCAGTAAATAAAGGTAAACTAATAAAACAAAAGCAGTGCTTTTAGTTTTGTTGGGGGTTTTTGGGTTTTTTTTGCAAGTAGATGGTAAATTAATGGAAAAGATTGCTATCATAGCACAAATCCTGAAAATGTTATACACACAGAAATCATCAGATCAAAAATGTATGATTCCAAGAGAGGTATTAGCTTGATCATGTAGCATAATGCAAATGACATGGCTTCTTGTGGGATGGTTTTTATGTAAAGTGTGTGCTCTCAGTCCAGCTCAGCAGCACTGCTGTAGGAATTTCTTTTTATTAAATTCTTCACTGCATTTCACTACAATTCTTTCTCTGCATTTTCTTTCTCTAGACAGGAGCAGTGCATATATGGTATATGTTCTGAGCACATGATCAAGGAACATGAAGACAAGGTCAAACCAGAGCTTTCATACACTCCAAGTATTGCATGTTAGTGGAACAAAATTTAATGTATTTATTTGAATGAAGAATGAATGATAGCTCATCATTGCATCAGGAGTGGAAAAGCACTTTGCATTAGTTAATCTACCTTGGTATGTTGTACTTGCTGATTATTCCAAGCTTTGCACTGAGTGAAGGTGACAGAGGCTGTGGAGCACCAGCCCACAGAGGCATGAACAGCCAGATGCCAGGGTCACCTGCTGCTCTCCTAAAGGGAGAAGCACGGCAGCCCGCACTGAAGACATTTGCTGCCTTAGCAAGAGCAGCATAACCCTGCTGGGGTGACACACGGTGTGTCTGCTGAGAGCTGCGGGCAGCTCCGCACACCTGCCCTTCCCAAGGCTCCTGGGAGGCTCTCTCTGAAGGCAGCAGGACACCAAGCCCCACCTGAGTCACCCAACAAGCCCAGACACGGACTGGCCCCTTCCCTTGAGATGGGACATCCTCTCTGGGCTTCATTGGTTCCCAGCTTTCAGTGTCCAGACAGCCTGGGCACGTTCTTCAGCTCAAGCTGCCCCCACATTTTTTCCTTTGCCCTTCATTCCCACTCTTCCCTGTCCAGAAGCAGCTTCCAGGAGCAGGGAGGTTCCAGCTGCCAGCACATTTCTGGCTGCATTTGTCACACTCCTGCAGCACTGTGGGTCTGCAGACAGACCCCTTTTGAACAACCCCGGAGGCCAGCGCTGCTCCAGCTCAAAGGAAAGGCAGTCTGAGGAGCACAGCCATCCTCTATGGGATAATTCCCCTATTTGTCAAGCTCTTGTTACCTTCCTTCCATAAATCTTTCCAGTTTCCTTTCCACTCACAGTGGAAACTTAAACTGGGCATGTCTCCACTGTTAAACTTCCACTGAAGGCAAAACTTCAAGTTTATTATATTCTGCCACTTGAGAAAAGCAAGGATTCGAATACTAAATAGAGCTCCATAATCCATAGCCATGTAATTGTATGTTACACCAGTAACTTCTGTTAGCAATGGAATTCAGGCAGAGGCACCAAGCTGACACGGAGACAGAGGCTGCTGCTGGGAAAGTCAGAGAGAAAAAGGATGTTTAAAAGGAAAGGGGGAGAGAGGAAAGAGATGAATGTCACTGAGAAATATATGAGTCCTGAAAAAGCAGTAATGGAGAGCTGCTGGGAAAGTAAGAGGTGAAGACAAACTGGTCAAGGAGGTTTTGTGACAATATCATTATGGGAATCCTGGAAGAGCCTGCTGGAGCAGGTGGCTCATGGCACCTAGAGAGACCTCAGTAGGAAAACACAAAGACTGGAGCACTGTTTTGGTAGTGTGTTCCCCTGAAAGTCTTACCTACACTCAGAGGGAATCTGTGAAGCTGAAAAAAAAAATCACCCAAGTGTATCATATCTTTTTTGTGTGATGCACATCTCTAGCAAATGCAGAAGAGTTTTATACAACTGGTGGTGCAGGGCACATGGTAGGAGAACAACAGATGAAATCTTCAGTGAGGAACTTGATCAGAGGCAGAAATGAGCTTGAGAGCTGCTGCCTTCTGACCTGTCCAGCATGGAGTGCCCCCGCATGTTGTAGGGCTGTGATGCGTTTGCTCACACCAGGATGCAGGTGCTGTGGGAAGATGGTGGGGCCAGATGTGAAGACCCAGCAGAAAAGGCAGGATTTTCTTGCAGAGCTGTGAGTCTTGCCAGGCATTTGGGCTGAGCTTTGCAACAGGGTTGCAGATTCTGTGCTTCCCATATGGTAATAAGATCACACAAGCAGCAGTGAAGGCACTGGAATATGTCTGCTTTTCTTATTTCCTTTATACTATATGTCCCTTCTCATTAAACATGAGAGGATCACATTTCCAGTTTAGGATGCATGAGTGTAAGCAAGGACAGAAAGATAAAAGAATTGTGCAAAGCCTCATCCCTCTGCTTTTTATTACCCTTGTCATCTATCAAGAGACTGAGTGTTTCTCTTGCTTTTGCATTTTTTTTTTCAGTTTCCTCCAGCATATTTGTAAATGTTATTTACTTATTGTCACTAGTTCCTCTGGGCTGTCTACTTTAATTTTATATCACAAATTGTGACCGGCAGCATTTTGTTGCTGCTGCTTTCTTTATTAATTTGTATCTTACTACTCCAGCAACAATAAACAGTCTTTAGCCCTCCCATAATTTGTGCTCCATTTTGGATCAAAATCTCACAGTAATATTGAGAGAATTCCAAGCCTAGTAGGGCTGGGAATGTACTGTGGGCATTGTTATGGTACACCCACACTTCTGATTCAAGTCCTGGACCCTTTCACACAGAGGAAAAGATTATTCCTCCACAACAGTGTCATTATCAGCAATATCACATTTCTCTTCGCATCACTAAGCATCATCATTGGCATATTCTGAAAAATGTTGCTAGTGTTTAGAGCTTCCATAATTCAAGTATGTATATAGACCTAAAAGTAATGTTTTACCCTTTAAGCACTTTGGACAGAAATTTTTTTTCTGAGTCCTGAGCAGTTCAGAAAATCTTCCTTGGGCCAATTTACCATGCAGGGTTTACGCCATCAGAATTATAATTCTACTCGTGACTGGCCTTGCCAAGTTTCTCTAGAGTTAACACGTTCATGTTTATGTACCACTGAATTGACTATCTTTTATCTGTGAATAAGGCAATGAGATTAAAGGTTTGACTCCCTATTTAATACTCTGTTTCATTCCTAGTTTTCATTCCTAGTTTTTTCATTCATAGTTCATTCCTAATTCTCTTAATTTGGACTATCACATTATCTACAACCAGCCTATAAACCTGAATGTGATGGTATGATTATTAAAAATTACTGAAATCAGCTTCTCTTTCCACTCTTATCTTCTTTAAATACCCATGTCTCACCACGAATAAAATTTTTAAGAATAACTTTTAGTCCTGTCTTATGCAGTAGTGCTAATAAAAGCAATAAAAAACATAGATTTGTCATGAAAAACTTATTTGTATGTGCAGAGTAGGTATTTATATTATGGGATGTTTATTCATGTCTCTTACTAGTAATAAAGCAGAAGCTATATTCTATGAAGGGAAGTTCTCCAGACACATTTGGCTACAGGGATCCCCAGAAGACAGTATTGTAGCAGCTCTGGATTTTTCTATTCTTTTTCACTAACATGAATTGAAACTACAGCCTCTACAGTACAATATATTTCATTAAAACATAAAACAGATATAGCTGAGGGGAATAAGAGGAAGGAAGAAAGGCCAGAAATCTGTGATATTAACCCAAAAGAATTAACTTGTTTTCAAATGTGTTTAATTCCTACAGGCTTGAGTTACCATGTTTTAAAGCATCACTTTTTCCCTTAAAGCTATTAGTCAGGGTGCAGGAGCTGCAAGATAAAAATAAGATTGGATAAGTGTGCCTGTGGCTCAGATCAACACCCGTTAAGCAAAAATCTGCCTGTCATTATGCCTGCTTTGTATGCCATCACTGTTGATCCCTGAGTGCAAGGATTCATGGCATTATCACAGCTTCCTTCTCTAGACCTAAATGCTGGCTTCACCACCATTTGTTTTTTTATTATTATATAGTAGGAAAATTGAATGACTCACACTGCCCACACACACTGGCTGATGCATTTGTACTCAGCAGTCAGAGCCAAAGGTTGTCTAAATGATACACAGAGTGATGCTTTGAAAATTCATGATAAAATAAGATCCCCTCTCTCTCATTTTTAAATTACTCTTCTTCCTACTTGCAAATGCATATGAGGCATCCATCCTACGAAACAAGTTTTTTTTTTGCTACGCCAGGGCTGACCATTTAAATGAGGACTCTTTTTTCCCCCATCACATCATCAATTTAAAAAGAAAAAAACCCTCTCTATAGGACTTGTTGCACTAGAAATATATAGTGAAAACATCATAAAGAGGCTATTAATGACTATTCATTCTTAGAGGTTCTAAAGCAATTTCTGTAAAACATTATTACATTTTTATTGAACTTGTTCCGTTTTTTTTAATAGATTTTAAGGCTAGAAGGGACTACCAAATCATTTATTCTGACCTTCTGTATTACTCATAAAATAGCATCCAGTTAGTCCTGTCTTGAGCCCATTGCATTTGTCTGAGTTGCACAAACCTTTCAGTTTCAGCTCATTCATTCTGAGGGATCCCCAGGTAGAACTGCCTTTTCAAAATATGGATGGAAGTCACATTTGAATTGGAAAGAAAGTAATCCTGTCACTGCTTTTTTCTAAAGAAAAAAAAATAAAAAAGACTGAAATTATGAGAAATACAATTCCTGTAAAGCATTTGAAAACATGGAAATATTGATTACCAGGATTCTTTTTAGCAAGTAAAGCAATAAATTGTTATCTGTTGTCCCCTAAGCCTTAGCAGTCTGTCCCATGGCCTGAACTAATTATAGTGATCTAATTAGGTCATGATTTTTGAAACTAGCAAGTCATAAGACCTCTTGTATTTTTGAGGTGTCTCCTCCAGTATGAAACAAATTACATCCCAGAAGTGCCTAGTTTTCTTCATTAATTACTGAAGAAAGACAATTAGCTCAGTTACAGACAGCTGTGCTTAGGCAGATGAGTCTTATTCACAATGGCTTGGTATTTAGCTGTCAAAAGGAACAAAAATTAGAAGACCATTATGCAGCATTTCTCTGCTTCACATAAAGCACATGGGATCTTCAATACAGTGAATATGAGAACCTGGGATAAACTGCAAGTTTAGAATGTTAAAAAGCCTGACAGGTATTGCTGTCCTGCCTAGAAGAAAAATTCATGAGGAACAGGCTAAAACATTGCTTATCCAGGGTCAGAAGCACCTAACAAGTACCAGTAAGAACAATGTTTATCCTTCAACTGAATCCTTAAAAGACAGGGCTCTGCAGGAAATAATGTTCTCTCGAGACTTTGTTAGCATCTACATGCAGCCATGAAATGTTTGGACCAGACAATAGGGGCAATAATCCAGCAGTGACACACAGCACAGGGCAGCCTTCAGGATCCACCACTCTTGCTCAAATCACTGCTGCAACTCCGTGGTGGCTGAGCCCACTGAGAGTAACCCCACACTGCTCATGGGTCAGACACCATCACAAAGTGAAAAAGATGCCACAAGTGGCCATGCCTCTGCTATTGTTAAGGAAAATGCTGGGGTCTGGGGGAAGGCAAATATACTGGCCTCTCATATCCACAGGCCCAAAATAGCTTGTATTTGAAAAGTGACTGGACAACCTGAAACCTGTGAGACACAGAGGATTATGTTGGAGGCTCTGCAGCAGACTTCAAAAAGTTGTAGTTACTATGCAATAACCATTCTTTGACCCTGCATGCTCACAGTATTTAGTTTAGGTTTGGATTTCTCACTCACACCAAGCTCCCAAGGAGCCATATCCATCGATAATGCTTTCTTTTATCTCTGATTGGTTAGAAAACTCCATCCTAAGGAAGTCCAGCTTAGTTATATATGCCATCATCAACTCCCATCTGGATTGTACCAGTGCATTTTATTTGAGCATGAAGTAATCAGACCTTCAGAGATTCCTAGTAGCTGATTACAGTGAACAAATTATATTACTTTCTCCACTGACTTCACAAAATATTGAATTAAGCTCAAGATTGCAGTGTTTATATTCAAAGTACACCCGGGACCTCACAAAGTTCTGTCACAATGAAGACTTACAGTGTAAGAAGAAAAGTTATTTGCTTGAAAAAGAACTGCTTTGTGGTCTAATTTGCAGCTCCTGAATTCCACCAAGCATCCCACCACTTCCTCCAAAGTGTATTTTATACTTACCTAAAAAAATTAAGATTCTACACAAAAAAAAGCTCATGAATATTCACCCCTTTTCCCCAGGGTGACCTGGCAGAACAAATGTTAATTGTGGCAGTAAATACTACAGGATTTTGATGACAGTTAAACTGTGAACTATCACAGTGAAGATGTTCTAGATGCCGCCATGTTGCCATGTCTGACAAAAATTGTCATCTTCAGATGGATTCATAATCATAGAAATTACAGTAATTCTTCTTCCTTTGCTGCTTATTATTCAGCTACTCTTTTCCTGACTTTTATTGCAGTTAGAGCTCTGGAATAGACCAGAGAAAGTATATGCAAATAATCTCTTCTATTCATAATGAAATCAAATGGCAATATATACTGTGAATAACTTGCTTCTATCAGAAGTCACAATTTCTCAGGCAGATACATGAAGGATAGACTTTCCCCGGTTTAATTCTGCTTAGGAAAGACTCACTTGTCCCCCTTCTCCACCAGACCACTCTTGAGGTTTATTACTAACTGAAAGATTATATCTGTAATAATATTATTTTCCTACAAGGTAGTGCCCACCAGAAATAACAGATTGAATCCTGTTTGAGCTTAGACAACTGTTAGCACAGACCACAAGCATTTGTTCCTGCCAGTTTTAACAATTCTGTCTCAGTGCTTACAGAGCCTGTTTCACAAAAGTGCCAACTTGCTTTGCAAACCTTTCGCACGTAAGAAGGTGAGGGAGGAAGAGGGGAAATAGAGAGAGAAAAAAAATTTCCACGCAGAGAATAAATATGAAAAAAATTTACTGTGAAATACTGTGTATTGTGTGCACAGGGATTATGGGGAATTTGCAAGGATCGTCTACAGCGAAACAGATTCAATGCTTTCCTTTTGTTTTTCAATCACCTTTAGGAGAGTGTTAGCTCCAAAGGCAGGATTTCAAATTGTCCAGTGATGAGGGTCAGTCCTCCTCTGGTGGGGAAAACTGTAAGAGGGGGACCTGGCAGCCATCAGAGCACAACAGCCATTAACAGCCCTTCCTGAAGAGCCAAGGCAGGGGAACAGCAAGCATTGCTCCAGAAACCAAATTCATCAATGTCAGTGTCGTCCTTTCTAGCTCAGATGCACAGCTTTCAGATGGCATACTTATTATTAATTATTATTAAATTTATTTATTTAAGTGTGCTTTGCCTAGATAGACACATTGTCAGTCACCAAGGACTTAATATCTAAATTAGTTAGGACAAATAAACATGAGATGGAACAACACTGTAACAAAGAGCACGTGAGGGGATTGCTAATGAAGAGAGAAAGAGAGAAGTAATTGTTTGAAGTGGTGAGTTGAGTCTTTAAAGAAGAACCCATGGATTTTAAAACCAGTGATTATAATCATTAAAATAATCTAGGACAACAATTTTATATGATGCCAAAAACAGTTTGTAATGTCAAAACGGACATTCACTGAAATATTTCAACCTATGTCTTGAATCCACCTCACAGGTGCAATTCAATTCCACATCTATTCACCTCTTTCTGGGATTATTTTGCTTCCTGAAGAATAGAAAAAAAAATTACTCAGGAGAGGAGGACAAAAAGGTTTTCCTGATATTGGAAAAAGGATCCAAATTCTAAGGAGAAACAAGAAGAAAAAAGAATACAATGGAATAAATAAATTTAATAAATGGAGCAAGTGGATTTAGAGGGAACCAGAGTATGCCTACTCAGCTGAGAAACACGCAGAGTGATCATGGGGCAATTAGCCTTACAGGGTTATAAGGAGTTAATTATTAAAAGGGCTGGAGGTAGAAAGACAGTGCAGAATAAATATTATATGTTTAGAGTAGGTGAGAAGGATAATAACTGTATCAGGAAAGCACCACTAGATAAAACAACGAGGAATGAGTAGGGCATGAAGGCCAAATGAGATCAAAAATGTCTTCGGCTCCTTAATAAAGAGAGGCTTTTATCTGAGGTCCTTTCCATTTCCAGATAGAACAGACCAGCAATTTCTATCATTTATTAGATAAACCAGAATCCATTCTTCAGTGGGTGACTAGATATATGTTTGAACTCTTCCAAAAATGATAAAAGCAGAAGAGGAAAGAACAAGGACTCCCAAGCTTTGAAGGTCAGCTACTTCACCCTGGAGCATCCTGTCAACTTGGTTAAAGCAACTGACATAGAAATTTACAGGAGAATAAGAGACTCTCCAAAGGTCATTTTATTGAATCTATTTCCTCTTAAATACATTATTCAAAGATTCTTTTGCATCTTGATC
This sequence comes from Cinclus cinclus, assembly GCF_963662255.1. Classification (NCBI taxonomy): domain Eukaryota; kingdom Metazoa; phylum Chordata; class Aves; order Passeriformes; family Cinclidae; genus Cinclus; species Cinclus cinclus. The sequence goes on along the minus strand of NC_085048.1, from coordinate 36,567,066 downwards.
CTGCTGTCCACTTTGGTGGTCATCTCCAATTGGCAAATGTTCAATTTCTTTCCATAATACGAAAGCTGTGTTTTAGTAGACGTTCTCTAAAGCCCAAAATGCCTCATAAAACATGGGGTTTCTGGTTGCTTTACATCAGAGTCTGCAGATGTTTCAGAGTGCATGTGAGCTGAGTCTGGCCTGTGCAGGTGTGAGTCCAGCTTAACAGTTTTCTTAGGCTTCAGAAAAGGACCTTTTAGGAATAGAAACCAAAACTGGGAGCCAGAGGGCAAATATTTTCAACATCTGCTACTCTTTGTGTGATATTCCTCTGCTTGCAGAAGCAGGATTCTTAAAATTGTTTTGTATGGCTTTGATTCAATTTCTGAAGTGCATTTCTATAACAAAGAAATACTGTTACTGGGATCTAGTGTCATGGGAAACAAGATTCTCAGATTATAAGGCATAGGCACACCTCTCTTTCCTGCTTGTAGCTATGTAGCTCACTTTTCCCCCTGTAAAGATGACTTGTGGCACTGACAGCAAATTCTGACACAGAAAAATGATGTTGGAGAAGCATTTAATCTCTTTTCACCTGTTCTTTATGAACTCTAAGTCCTGGAAACAAGAACCATACCCATGTTATTAAATACCCCTACCAGCAATCCTATCTGTGTACTACCGGCGAACCACTTCAGCGTGATTCCTTTGAGCTCAATTCTCCCATCCTGCAGTCTCAAGAGCCTGGCTAAGCCACATGCTTATTCTTGTTAGATCTCATTCAAGCACATTTGAGACATTACTACCAGAACACTTTTTCCAGAGCATTGGATATATTTTTCTCTCATGAAGAATTAATATTATTATCTCCATCAAGAAAAAAATGGAAATCTAAAAAAAGCCCACAGAAAGTGTTATTTTAAGCATGCACATTTGCAGGAAAGTCCCAGAATTCAGGGAATTTTTTTGTGATAAGGAGAAATAGTAGGAAGAAAGAAGCCTTTATCAACAATAATAGATGGAGACTGTTCAAAAGCAGAGCCAAAAGCTGAAAACGCTGATAGGTCATTTTCCAAGCAGGGTATACAGACATTTAATAGACCACAACTTCATGCCTTGAGAATATATAATCACAGAAAAATTATTTGCTTGGGATCTGATACCTAAAGAAAGGGTGCCCATTTGTAAATGTACAGAATGTGTGAGCAGAAGTGCCTTGTGTACCTCTTCCTATCCTGCTCTCATGTTACCTCTGGCACAACAATATGACGTGGTAACAGACCCCACAGACCTACTCTGCAAGCACTGCTTGCCAGGAGATCAAGGTCCCTTCAGTTCTTTTAGCTTCATTTGGTATTCCTGTGCCTCCCCACACCCTGATCTCAGTGTTGGAAAGTTGAATATTCCATAAAGAGGAGTATCTCCTATCCTTTTTTCACCCTTCCAGGACCAGTTCTATCCTCTGACCTAGAGGCCATGAAGGGCAAGATGTGAACATTGAGAAGTCCTGCTTGTGGATTCAAGCCATTCATTCTGGCTCCATACAGGCTGCATGGTGTCATAGGGTTGCACCCCCTTTTAACTTGCTTGAGGTCTCTCACTTTCCTGATCCACGCTGTTGTCCCTGGTCTGCCATGGAGCACAAAAACTTCAAGTGGGATGCTGTTTGAAAGGAATATTTGAAAGGTAATAGACACACTCAGCTCCCCAATGTATTTCTTCCATTCATGAAGAATATATAGAAAACCCAGAGACAAATAAGAAACTTATTCTTCGAAAGCTCTTAGACATCACTAAATAAGACAGAGACCGTTGAACTTCTTTTAACAATAATTAAATGTAAGCCTCCATATGTATTTTTTTTTTATTTGATAAAACTGGAGCCCATCGTGATGTTCCTTCCTGCTTTTGAGTATAGCTTGTGCATGACACTTGATAATTTGTACAACCAGCACCTGTAGGGTAACAGCTTTATCAAGCTGCCTATGGTATATTGAGGCACAGAGGGTGAACAGAAACAGCCACACAGAGAAACACAATGGGTGAAAAGGCAGGGCCATAAAAACAGCAGTTGGTGTTTGAGCAAAAACCTACCTGAGCCCACCCTTAGCTTTGAGAATAAGGATTATTCACTGGATCCCTGAGGCTACATTGATACTGATGAATGCAATGGACCAAGGCTTGTCCTCTGCTCTTGAGACCAATAATCCCTGCACAGCACATATCAGTACAGCTGAACTCTCTTCCATGTAAAGTACAGGCTACAGCCAAACCCTGATAAACTCTGTCTGGGGAGTCCTTAGCCCTGCAAGGACTATGCTGACCATTCAGCAGCATGCAGACCCCAGACCAGGGCCAGGGCTCAGGTCTCCCCTAACCTTATTCCACTTTCTAATGTAAACTGTTACTACAAACTACAGTTGTATAGAAGTATAGACACAACCATGGAAAAGTTATCAAATGTGATGGTGGGATGCAAACACATAAAGCTGTTCACAATAGATCCTACAGACCTCTGCAAGCAATTGGAAGAACCCCATGTACTGCCACAGAGATTGATTAAAACTATAAATTATATTTTGCTGCTGTACTTGAGAGTGGTTAGGTCTGTTTTCAGGAGGGAACAAAAACTGCATTCTCCTAAATACTTAACGTTTTTAATTTACTTTTACATCTGTAATTAATCTTTACTTATGTGTATTTTAAGGTGGGGAAAAAAAAAGAGATTAATTTCTGAACAAACTTACAACAGCTATTGTTTTAGTTAGAAAATAGAGAGGTCTGAAAGCATTTTTTAATGCAATAAAAGGTGAAAAAGTCTAAACAACAATAATGGAGATTTCTGATAATCACAATTTGCAATAAAATTTACTTTTAGTCAGAAAAGAAGTTGGAAAAAACCCACATTTTAAAAGGAGTCTTATGAACATTGTGCAACAACATTTGATTTTAACACCAAAACATTCTTCTTTGCAAACAAAAATCTGTCTTTAAAACATGTGCAGAAGGGGGTACAGATATAAATCAACTACAGCCAAAACAAGAGCTGCATAGTCAGTACCACAGTACCACCTTGTGGGGAAATAAAAATGGCTTCAGTATTGACTTCCACTCCACATTATCAGGAAATACCCATCATATAAAGATAAAATTATAACTAAGACAAATGAAACAGATCCAGAAATCAGAAATTTATATGATGCATGATTTCTTCCAGTGTTAAATTACTATTTTTAAAGAATTCATGCTCCAGATGAAATCTTTCAGAAGTAGAAGTCTACTGTAAAAACTTCTTGGAAGAAAGATATCTCCTTTTACATTTGCTTGCATTCTGTACTTGATTTCCATTTGCTTCAAATTTATTTCTCTAGTTACACTGAATTGAGAGAACAATTGCATCAGGCATGTCAAATTCCACCCACACAAAATGCTTCATAAAGTTAAAGGCTATGACACAAATAAACTAATGCCAGGATCTTTGAGATAACTTTTTTTATTGCTTTTCTGCAACTGATGTAGATATTAGAGACAGTAATATTCCTGACTACATCTGAAGAAATAAGGTTATCAAATCCTCAGATCCCCAAAGGGAATTTTCATCTGCTTTTCTCCATTTCTTTCACATAGTGAAAGAAATTTGTATGATTAAGTAATTGCTGGTTGTCAGAAGAAATAGTTGCCCAGCCATCATATTTTAAGAGCTGTATTAAATGCAATTTTCACCCTTTCAAATATAACTTCTTATAGGCATCTCTGGATTTAATGTCCCTAATAAAGCAGAACAGCCAGTACTTTCTTTCCCAAGTTGTTTGAATATTGACCAATGGGACAGGGGGGAGATGGGGAAGGGAGTATTCTTTAGGGGATTTTGTTCAGCTATTTTATATTTTCTTCCAATAAAAAACCGAATTTTAAACTTGCTTGTCTTCTTGCTGCGGAGAACCTGCCATTGATGGGGATAGTGCAGGAACAAACTCACAAGAAATTAAACAAAATTGTATTCAGGTTTACTCTTCACACTGAGTTAAGCTGTGACATTTAGACCTCCAGAGTTTGAGGACTCATCCACGAACTGCTATTCTACTAAGACTGATGCTGGCTTTATCTGGGCTGGGGTCAGATCCCAATAGTGGCATTCCCCTCACTTTACTATAAGTAAGAAATTGGGTGAGCAGCCCAACTGCCCATACATACCTATCTAACATCATCTCAGATTCCCCATCTGCTTCCTGGACCTTCAGCTCACAACCTGCATCACATTTACCAGCCCCGTGCAGAGGTCACAGAATGCCTTGGCATCTCCAAAGTCACTAAGTGGCTATCAGTAAGAAGCTGAACCAAGCCCTAGAGGTTTAATTGAAGTTTGTTACAGGGGCTTGCAGTAGAGAAAAAGACATCTCCATTGACCAATTCATCATATCCTAACATATTGGGAAGAAATGCTCTCTGAAGATGCCTGTCTCTCCTTACTGATCAAAGAAGGCACCTCTTCCCCAAATATGCATTTAATTTGCCAGAAATATAGAAAAAAATTATGCCTCCCTCTCAACATATTCTCCACCTCCACAAACCAACACCCTAAAGTCATGACATCACACAAATTCCCCAGGTTCAATCTCCACATTCCCAGTCTCCATCACAGTGGATCTGGCACACATCCCAGAAGTAGATGTCTTTCTAGAAGGCACACTGAACTTGGAGGGCCTGCTGTGTCACTAGCCATGTATGCCCTATAGTCTGGGAGACTCACAGACATTCTCAGATAAAAAATATGCAAGTCCTGAAGTTACCATTTCAGGCTAGCTTTGAAGCTATGTTTTGAGTTTTCCACCACAAAACCCTGAGATCTATGTGTATATATATATATATATATATATATATATATATATATTTTATTTTTTTAATAAAAGTTCAGTTTCCTTCCCCTTCATGAGTAAGGACCAATGGATACAGACTGAGATTCCCAAGAGGGCACATGCTTCCAGGCCACATCAAGGTAAAGGAATTAGACAATGAAATGCTGATATTATGCCAAAAGATAGGCCTTAGCAAGTTAACTGGCTCATCACATTTATTACATTGATCAGCTAAGGCAACAGCTACAGTAACAGTCTGAAGAAGGCTGCCTTTATCTAAAAGGACTAGAAGCTGCCAGAAGAAACGCAAAGAATTTTGGTGATTTATCACTTCCATATTTAATGTGACTTTTGTTCCTATATGTTTTCACTTAATTGGGAGCATCATATATAAAACAGAAGACAATGACTGTATTTCATTTCCAAACAATGCTATAAACTGTTCACTTCCTTGTCCTATAATTTTATTGTCTTTGTTCTTCCACTGATAGAAATGTCTTGTCTTGATAACAGATGATTTTGACTGATCATTTTTTAAAGATACCTTCTAGAAAGAAATACCATCCTAATGATGCATGGCAAAGCATGTTAACAAGTACCTCTTTAAAAGAACCAGATCTTTTTTATTTTACATTACTGACTTTCAGCACACATAATAACATGTGACTCACATATTAACTAGAAATATGATTATCTGGTGGCATCTTTAGGTCCTCCATGTGCATTCATAGGCTGTTTTCCAACCAAGGCAGAGCCACTCAGAGGACATGCCTGTGCACCCAACCAGGCTGGAGCTGCAGGTCCATGTTCCACACTCATGCCATTGGTTATTGCAAACTACACAAAAATCAGGGCACCTTCTGTGAGATGTTTCCAGCCTGCTAGCATATTCCTAGGAGCATAGTACAGAAAAGGTTGGAAGGAACCTTGAAAGATTATCTGGCCCAGCCTTGTGTGGGAAAGGGAGGCTAGATGAGATTATTTAGCCCCCGCTCCAGTTGTGTCTTGAAAATATCCAGTGAAGAGAACTTCACCATGAACCTGGATATGTTGTTCTAGGCAATAGTTATTCTCACCATAAAAAAATTCTCTCTTGTACCAGGATGAAACCTGGCACAACCAGTACCCATTACACCTTTTCTTCCCTATAAATTTATAGGGAGACTCCATCCTCTCTGGAGAAGCCCTTCAAGTACTAGAATACTTGTGATGAGATTCTCTCTTGAGCCTTCTCAGGGAGAAAAGGACTAACTGCTTCAGACTTTCCTCATAGGCAAGTTCTCCATTTAACTGAGAGCTCTGTATGTTTCTTGTTTCCATCAGTTCTAGCTGGTATGAAACCAGAAAGTAAGCACACAGAGCACCTATTCCTGTTTCTCATTTAAATAGCAGAACAGATCTTCTAGCAGAAAAACTTTAAAGGTAAGGTCCTCATACACAGGAGCCTTAGTGTGCATGCTCTCAGACTACATGTCTTTATCCCCATTAAGTGATGAAGATCATGAGGTTTTCCCTCTTATTTCCAGTCCACTGTTCCCATGCTTTGTGATACTATACCCACTTATGTGTCTTGTATAAAACATATAAGGCTGTAAACTCCCTTTCCCAGTATTTTTTTTAAAAATCATACCTGCAACAATTCCCCTCACATGCTCTGATTCACGAGTTATAAACTTTAAAATGTAAAAGATAATTATATTACTTCTCCAACAAATAAAATACCAAAAATTTCTCCTACTTCCAATTTCACTTCCTTCCTTAGAAAACTGCCTTACACAAGTCAGTGCAATTCTTACTTAATCATAAGAACATACAGTTCATTTCAATCTGTACTCAGGTAAAAAAATAACACAATAAGAATTTGTTACATTATTTACACTTTTAAAAGCACATTTTTATTCAACATATAATTAGAAGATACCTCCTTAGGAAATGAACACAATACTTTGCTTTCACAGATAGTTATGACAAATGAATTATTTCCCTTATCAGGACCATCCAGTGAAGTGACTTGCCCCAGTTGCAGGGAATATTTACAGGTCTCCAATCTGCATGCATTAACAGGGATCTTGTGCAAAAAGGAGTTTCCTTTTACTTGAATATTACTTTCCATCAGTACTGTTTAACTCCACAATATCTTTATCTTTCCAATCTCTTTAAACAGAGGCAACATATATCCTCTCTGTCTTTGTTTTGCAAGATTAAACATGCCAAGTTGTTTTATATTCCCTTCTGTGGTAAGCCTGCTCGTATCTTGACCATCTTTGTAGTTTTTCTCTGCAACTAGCTAGGTCTCAATTCATTTTTCTTGGAAAGCAGGCACCAACACAGTAGAGCCTTTCAGATGAGGTCTGCATAAACTTTTATAGCTTTATTGGATATATCATATGGGATGTATAAGCTTGCACATTTTCTAGATGCATTACCTACAAGACTCACAGTCCTAAAAACAGTTAAAACATGCAAGTTGCAATCTTCTTCACCTCTTCTTCATAAGTCTTTTACATGATAACGAGGTGTTATGAGTTCTAAAATTAATTCATGAACATGCACTCTAATATTTTAAATACTAGCCACTTTATTTCTCTTATCCTTGGAGTCATCTAATTTTTCCCATTTGATACTCTTATCTCTCTCTCCATTAACTATGCTGTCTAAACTTGTGCCTTCAGAATCACTGTCATACTCCTAATTCTCTTATCAACACTGTTAATGAAATTACTAAAAAGCTTCCTCTCAAAATTCAATCCTGAAAAAAAAAATCAGCAACTTTATTTCAATACCTCCCTTTTGATAGTCTCTACTGTCTCCTAACCACTCCCCTACTTTCTTTACCCACTTTCAGTTCTTCTAATGATTCTTATCATGTCCAGCTTAATTAATGATTTCCCATATACAATATATCAAATATATTCAAGATAGAAAGTTCTACCCATTCTCCTTACCTAAAAATATCGCTGAATATATCAAAAATGATCTTTTGTTAATCTGAGATAATCTACCTTTGATTAAAAAGATGTGACATTTCATTCCATTTACCTCCATGCTCTTTATTACTCTCTCCATCACATTTTATTTTAAAGCCTACTGAGAGCAGAGCAAAAGACTCTTAGATGTCTGGATCTGTTTTTGCATGTTTCTAAAATACCTTTGCTACTTTATAGCTACCTACATTTATGCCTCTTTCTAACACATCTTCTATCATCAATTTTGTGTACCACATCTTTCAGACCTCTCAGTTCAAGATCAACCAGCCTACAGCCATCTGTCTCCTTTTTCTCTGTTGGAAATTTATTACTTTTTACACCTAGCCATTTAGACAAGCCTAGCTGGTGATACCTGCAACAGAGAAAATGTGTTTGTTTGGTTACAGGACTGAATCCAGATAGTCTCTCACCTTTACTTGGCCCTTACTGCACAGTAAGGCCACATTACTTGTCTTTCCTGGCTCTCTTGGTGGTTTAGACTGCTGGAAAACTCTGTGAGATCTAACACACCTCAGATTACAAGGTAAAATAAGGTTCAGAAACAATGGTGATCATTTCAGTTTCTGTAATAATCATACAATAGAACTTTTCTTTCTATCAAAACTAATACAATTCCTTGCATACAACTGGGTTTGCTATTTAGCAAAGCAGCTCATGCATTTCTTTTGTGAGGCATTTTTAGGGATTTTTTTTTATATATGCATTTTACCACAAAGAATAGGGAACACCATCACTGAAGCAATTAATAGCTATTTGGAAGATTTTACATACTGTGGGGAAGCCTTCCTACTAAGCAAAAGAAGCAACAAAAATACATTAAGCATGCTGGGGCTGCTATCTCATTGTATTTGGCAGAAGACACCCTTGTGCTGTTTTCCAAGACTTTGAAAAACATTAATACAAGACAGAATTGAAGAAATCATTGAGATTCAAAGTGGAATCTGACACACAAAATATTGCAACCTGCTCTTGGGAAATATTAAGGTACAAGCCAAAGGAGTTGGCTTGAGAAGAGTGGATTAGGCAACAACTCAGCCCTGCTGAGAAACAGAAATCTCTCAATATCATCACAGTGATTTGTCCTCATGAGATATTTCCACTGTACCTGCACTGGAACAAGCAGCGGGCTCCTCTGGGGTGTCTCCCAGGTGGGACATGAATCTGTGGGGCACGTGTGTTTCATAATGTTATCATTACTACTGCTACTAGGAATCTGTTCTTTAATCACAGAGGGTTCCCACAAACTGAAATAACATAACTTCATATTTACAGGACAATATTTAACAGGGACAAAGTAGAGTCAGACTTGGCAGAAACATATTTCTGTGCTTAATCTAGAAGGGAACCCTTTTTTGTTGTAAGCATTCCAGCTGTAAATACCATCCAATATGCTCCACCACTGTTTTCTAGAATCAATCTTCAATCACCTAAAGCGAGACATTTTAACCAACTTCAAAGAAGTTGTATACACTGAAAAAACAACACAGGTTAAAGTCTTTTGAAAGAGGAAATCACTTAGATTTTTCAAAATTAAGTTAGTGGAAAATAATGCTTGTTCACTCTTCTTAAAATATTGTCAGAGTATTTTTAAGGGAGCTGGACGAAGGGTGGCCAGGATAATGTATCTGTGCCTTTGTCTGTATTCGTGAAAATGTGTCCAAATTCTAAGCTGTACAATTCCATATCATACTGAATAAATTTTCATTAGGACATGCAGATATTAGGGCTAAATCTCAGGTCTGTTAAGTTGTCCAGGTGGACTTTGTTTGTATTTTGCATCAGACTTACTACTGCCACTTTTGAAAAAACAGAGCCCTATACTCTAGGACAGACGTGACAAAGAGCTCCACAGCAGCTGTCTCAGGTTTGAGTGTTTGTGCATCCTCTGGCCATGGCATCAACTTTTAAGTGATCACCTTCCAGGCAGTGAAACCACTTTCCAACTTTAGAGAGAGGCTATTGAGATCCAGAATGTGGACTTCCCAGGTTCTAGATTTTTCTTCTAAACACAAGAGCAACTTTTCTCCAAGATAAGTACAGCAGGTACAGCTTTTTTGTTCCTTTTTCTCCTGTATTTGTTGAATACATATTTTGGGGCTGTACGACCAATACCCAGTCCACAAAATAGCTAATCGTAACTAATTAAGACTGTGTCAGTCAGGAAAGAAGAAGAAAAAAAAGTAATATCAAAATTACCACATCCTTAAAACCCATCCTGATCTTCACAGCAGTGACATTTTGATAATGATGATGATTCTGCCTTCACAAAGAAAGCTCTCATTATTTTTGAGATACATAATTCCACATCAATTTCTGAAAGGAAATGAACCTTAGAAGGAACTATAATTGGAATGCTCTCCACTGCTATCTTAATACCCATCAACAAAATACAACAAAGGTAAGAGAAAAATCTCTCCACTGAAAAACAGAAGACTGCAACTGCCATTTGCTTGATAAATACCCTCAAGAGAGGTCTGTGAAACATAACAAAAGGCCAAATATTCAGTTGCATTTACCAGAGGTCACCAACTGCCAACTGCCATCCCCTAAAGCACAACCACACACACTTGCCCATCTTTCTAAAAAGTACTGATGTAGTTCACCTTTCCCAATGCATGTGTCCAAAAAGAAACAAAATTTTAAGCTTTTGGCTTTAAGCACTGCTAGATTTTCACACCTACCTTTCTCTTCATTCACACCTTTTCCTTGACTTCAGTTGACTTTTCCTGTTCCTTGTCTTGATCTACATGTGTTTAGAAAACTGAAGCAATTAATCCAGCAGTATGAAGCCAGTATGAAAACGTATGAACCAGACTGAAAGGAGTCTGGTTTTCACTGGACTTGCAGTTTTCTCAATACCTTAGAAATCCATATTCTTCATCTTCCAATAATCAGTATGTTGCAGACTTGGCAGCTGAGACAGTAGCAGCTGCTTATACCAGTGATACACTTTCCTGTAAGTTGTGAGGTCCAGATATAAACACAGTTCTTTATGACCCTGTCACAGCATGATCAAAATGTGCACTAATAGCAGCTTTTGAGAAAATTAAAATCAAATGCTTCACTGGGTATAAGGGGGTGCCAGGGTCAGTATGAACATCCACACCTATAAACAACCTGAGAAGTAGGGGCTCTGAATAACCCCGCTGCTGGATGAAACAGATATCAGTCAGATTTTGTGGTACCTGGAAACTTCCCCTATCTAACAGAAGCATCTTTAGATCTTTCCAGACCAAACCATAGCACAAAATCAAAAATAACAGAAAGTCAGCACATTTAGCAGTCAAGACTGCTCCCCAAGCACACGCAGATTGCTTGGGTGATGTAATTGCACCGACCCAACCAGCCCTTCATACAAGTTTCATCTTGCATGCAACAGAGTCAACATGTACTATGACTGTTTGGCTGGGATTTCTGGATTGGTATACATCCGGACAAATTACGAAAAGCACAAATTACAAAAGCTAACAGAGAAATACAAGAGGGGAGCAAACAACCCATAATGGCAATCTGTCACAATGTACAGCAGCTCTGACAGAGGTACTTTCACTTTGGCTTTTTTAGCAACAGCTGAACCACCATAAGATTGGGTCACTGCCCATATTCATCCTTGATATTTTTTCCTAGTTAACTGTTTAAGTGGCTTTTTCAAGCTGGCTCTGTAAACCAGATCTATCTACATTTATGAGACCTCCTTGTGAGGTACAGACATTCGCTAGCATGTTAACAGGGGAAGATCTAGGAAAGCTTACTAGATCTACTAAAATTACATACTATTAATAGTATTGTACAATAACATAACTTTTTATATATAGCCTGAAGGCTAAACATATCAAAATGAAGCACAGCTGTTTCAGGGGAACACAACAGCTCTATTCACTCATCTCAGCACTGATTTCACACAAGGGTCAGCCCTGAAGCGTCAGTCTGAGACATTTACCACCAAAACACTAATGGGGTGGGTGTGCCAGCCAAAAGCAGAAGCCAGCCCTGGCAAAGTGGGTCAAGACTCCTTTGGAGAAGGAGAGGCAAAGGTGTATGTTCGTTCCCTACTCCTTTCCCTTGATTACCGTGTGTTTTACATTAAGTACTCCGTTACCCTCCACTCCACAGCCATCCTCCTACAAACAGGTTTTCCTCTGAGAAAGCACCGCTGTAGACCACAAGGGCTGCCCTCCTCCCAAGGCCCTGGAAAAATATATGTATACAGGGCAAAGGCATGTACAGATACATGTATCTATTTCTTTATTTATGTAGGGAAAAGGCCTGCGCCCCCGCACTCTCATGGCGGTAACACGCAGCACCGCGATGAGGATAAGGCCGCGCCCGGCAGCCGGGGAGCCCCGCCGGACCTGCGCTCCAGCCCCAGCTGAGCCGCCCCACTCGGCTCCGCTCCGCTCGGCCCCCGGCTGGCGGCTCCCGGCTGGCGGCAGGAACAGGAAGCGGGACCGGCGCGGGGCCGCAGCTGCTCCCCCTGGCGGCTGCGGGACGGGACCGGACGGGACGGGGCGGGGCGGGGCGGGGGCGGTGCCGCCGCCAGGCCGTGGCCCCGCCGCGGCCGCCCGAGAGGTCGCTGCTGCCGGCGCTTCCCTGCCCGCCCCCGCCTGGCGCTCCCATCCTCCCTTCCTCCCTTACTCCGTCCCTCCCTTCTCGGCCAGGGCAGCAGGAAGCGGCTCTGATGTCAGCGGCGGCGGCCGCGGCGCGGCTCTGAGCGGCTCCCCCACCCCCGCCGCGCTCCCCTCTCCCGCTGCCGCCGCCGGGGCTGGCGGAGGAGCCCGGCTGCGGCCCCGGGGCCGCCGCCTTCTCTCGCCCGGGGACGCGCGGCCGAGGCGGTCCCGAGCTGCGCAGAGGCCGCGGCCTAGGGGAGTCGGCGGCGCCCCGCGGGGGTGCGGAAGGGCGCGGGATGCGCAGCGGCGGCTCCGGGGCCTGTGCCCGCCGCCTCTGAGGCCCGAGGCCGCCGCGGATGTGGCCCCGGCGACGCCTGGGCCAGGCCCGCCCCGACCTGCGCCGGGAACCGCCGCCGAGCCCCGCGTAGCCCCGGCTCCGGCCCTCGGCTGCCTGGTGCCGGACCCTCGCCTAGCCCCGGCCCCTTCTCCCTGCGGTGAAAGAGGAGGCATGTCTGCTGCCGCCTCCGTTGAAATGATTGAAACCCCCCCGGTCCTCAACTTCGAAGAAATCGACTACAAAGAGATCGAGGTGGAAGAGGTGAGTGAGGGTCCCGTCGTCCCCCTCGCTCCCCGGGCACGGCCGGCCTGGCCCCCGCCGCGCAAACCCCGAGCGCCCCCGGTGTTCTCCCCCCGGAGCCGTCCCTCCGGTGCGGAAGGGGCCGCGGAGGCTTCCTGGGTGCGCCGGGATGCCGGGAGCCCCCCAGTGTACCTGACCAGAGGTTCTGTGCTCTCGTGGATGCTGCAGCGGCTGGCACCAGCGAACAAAGGCGGACCGGCTGGGAGCGGAGTTGCCAGCTTACTTCAGCCGGCCCTGCTGCTGGATGCCTTACTGTAGAGTTTTATTTATACGGGATAGATTTATTCAGGACTTCAAAGTTTCGCCGCCCGTTTTGCCGGCCACTTTAGTATAGGTGGGAAGCATAGTTGTCAAGAGGGAACTGTTAATTCTTATGTTTCTTTCAGATCTCTATTTCTCTATGCCTCTGCTTTCACCCTCTGCCACCCAGCTGAGCTATTGTATATATAATGGTCATATCACTCTTAATGATTTTTTGAATTTACAGCTCTGTGAACTTTAAGGATAAGCAGATTTTTTTTCTTAACTTAGGTTAGTGATGTTGTATTCATGGATATGTAAATTTCATTTGTGGCCTGTGCCTGTTACCCAGGAAGTGACATTCAATTATTGTGTGACAAAGTTGGAAGTTTTTCTTCAGTGGAAATCACATAGTGAAATTATTTCATGTGTACCTTTCATGTCTCTGAGGTTCCTGTGAAAGTAGGATGGGTATGATCTAGGGTGGCTTGTGTGCTTTAATAAAGGGCTCAGTAGTCTCTATCTACTACAGTGTTGTTTGACACTCAGAATTACAAAAGAATATTGCTGCTGGGTTTTTTTCTCTGTTCCCTGCTAAACTCTCTACAGGAATGAAGTTGCTTCATGTAGATCCATGACAAGCTTGTGGACCTAACAGGCATCCAAGACTGCTGAAACTGTCTCTGTGCTTATATCTGTAGATTACCATCTTTCTCTTTCAGTAATAATTACCATATTTTCCTTAAAAAGTTTGTGTAGAAGTGGAGTTTCATGTAGTAGCTTCTATAGGTATGACGACCTGCATCTCAGGTTTTTAGAGTAGTTTGCTAGATACTGGTTTGTTCATAATTATTCTACTGGGTTTGAGTCTCCTGGGGGGATAGTTTAGGGACCTTAAAATCTACAATGTTTGCATGGAGCACCAGGGCACTTTCTGCTGTATTCAGGTAGTATTATGCCAACTTTGGCTTTCACCAAATAGCAGGCACTGGGCACTAGAAATTTTCAGCAGACAGTGTCTTTCAAAAGATTACCTTAATCTCTTTCTATGAATTTGGCAATCATAAGTTTTTTTGTTTCTGTAAGTCTAGTTGTTCTGCCTTTCTTTATGCATGTAACTATTCTGAAGTGAAGGTATTTTTGTTGGTTTTGCAACACTTAATAATAGCCAAGGGTCAAATCACGTTTCTCACCCAGTGAAGAAAGTTCAAGTGGATTATCCATCGTAAAAAGGTGCCCACTGAAGGCTCATAGAAGTGAGTACCACATGTGCTGTGTTAGACATAGCTTGTTGAATGAATAAAGTGGCATACGAATCTTTAATCCTCACAACACCCTTGGGGAGGTTGTTAGCAAGGCTTGTATTGCTGTTTTACATATAGGAAATGTGGAGCTGCAGAGTGTGTAATTGGTGTAACTAGAGTTTAGCATTCTAAGGTTTAGTGCTCAGAGCTTGACTGTGTGCCTGGCACTTGCAGAAACAGGACCATCAGCACAAAAATGTATCTAGAGACAATGCCTAAGTAGAATTTTTTTTAATGCAGTTGTTGCATTATTATCGACACAGTATCTTTGTAGAGATAACAAAACTCATGTGATGTAAACAAGAGAACTCTGATCAAGTGTTGTCTCCATGAGAAAATCTGGTCACAGCTGGCATAGCATTTTGAGTGTACCTGTCCTCCCAGAAGTTCTTACAGGTAATAGGGATACCCTGGTGCTGAACACAGTCTAACTGTCATTGCACAGTGCAAGAAATAAGACCTACTTTAAAAGAAAACAGATAGATGGGAGATCATACTTAGACCCTGCTTTTCTGAGCTGTGGGTGTTGACCTCTTACTCATGATGCAGTTTCAGCACAAGTAGTCAACTTCGTAGTCAAAACAAAGCACACATCCTTACTGAGGATTTTCTGTGCTCTCACTTTAGGCTCGGAAGTTTTTGAGGATTTTAAGTGGCTGTAATATCTCAAAATTATCATATTTATGCTTGGCAAACTTCAAATATTTCAAAATGGAGTGTTAAAGAGATCTACACTGGAATCTCAAATGCTTTTATAATCATAGCTTTGCTGTTGTATTATCAAGGCTGTCTTGTCAGCAGATAGCAGTCCCACTCTGCCACTGGTTTATTAATAGATATTGAAGTTCTGGAATACTTGCTGGCCCAGAGACCTTGCTAATAAATGTGAGATCTATAAGTGCACTTTCATTTAGGTTTGTCTGAACTCTACTAAGATAAAAACAAGAATATGCTGTATTTCACTTTAACTACCATGCAAGTGACTAACTGTAGTGTTACTTCCCACCAGTCAAACGTATCTCCAGCTTCAGTCTGCCTTTTTGTTATTTCAAGTGCTTAAAATGAAGTACAGCATAGAGGCAATTATTATGAAAGACCTGTAGTCAAATCAAAAATTGATGTGACACAGCAGGAGCATCTTCAAAACCAGAAGGGGGAAAAACAACATAAAACTTGTGTTCAGCAGAAGTGCTCTCTATTTTACTATGCAAATTTTCAATTGTGGAAATGGTCATTTTAAGTTTTTAGTATTAGATAGACAAGTCATTAGAAACTGAAAAAATAAAACCTAGTATAACTGAAATCAAGTCAACAATAAAAAGCCTAATAGCCTTGTTTTAAAAGCTCATCTTTAAATCTAGAACAACACTCCTGTTGTTTCTTCCCAGAGGAGTTTCCACATCTAAGCAACAAACAGACTGTTTTTTAATTGTTCTGGCAGCCTGGTCCCTACTCAGGAAGAGCCTACCACTCTTTCCTGAAAATTCCACAGGCTTTTTCCTCTACCAGGTAACTGGGTAACAGTCCCATACATGACCAAAACATAGACCTCTTCTTCACATGATGTGTGTATCCTTGGGTTGCACAGCCAAAGGTACATGTCTGATCATGTATACTGCAACGCTGCCCAGTCACTGCCTCATGTAGACAAGTTAAAAAGCTAATGCCATATTTGCATAGTTGCAAGTTACTTTTGGATGGTCTGAAAGTGTAAATTACTTGAAAACTGTTGTTTAATTCTCTACTGGTATATTACAGTTTACAGTGAAGTTTATTTTCAACAATCTATTTGGGGAGTGGTTAATTCTAAGAGAATTAGGGTAATGTTTTCCTTGAGATAAAGAGGTAAGCTTTATAAATATTTATTTTAGAAAATTTGCTTAAGATCCCAGCAACTAACTATTTCAAAATAGCTGATTAGTTTCATTAACTGTGTAGTGTGCTGAGAACTGCATGTGTTCCTTCCAATTCTGGAACAAAGCAGTTCAGAGGCATGAGAATGAGCAATATTGCATAGCAGCTAGGTTTTGCTCCCTTTTATATAGTTAACTTTTAAAAAGTTAGTGAGATGCAGTGATCAATTATGTCCATTAGAAGGTAAAGCAGATTTGTGCAAGCTGCTGTTGAACATGGAACTGTTACTACGTCCATTGCTTCTCTGTCCTGGTTGATCATCCCCCGTTGTAGGATACCAATCTGAAAAGTTGGAAGAAATTTGGGGAAGAACCAGATGTGAATTGAGATCTGACCACCATTCTTGCATATCTGACATGAGTAAAGAAGGACTGGTTCTCAAGAACCAAGGGTGGTAGTTAAAAGTCCATTTGAAGTCAGTCGAATTTCTCAGCCTTTTTCAGTAAGACTTCAAGGGGCAAGGCTGGGTATTCAAAAACAAAGGCAAAAAATAATTACATGGTGAAAACATATTCCAGTGTTTTCTCTGATTTTACTCTAAACACATTTCTGAATTAATTCAAATAACTACTTAAATGTAGTTTAATTACACCAAAGAAAGATTCTCTTCATTCATTTACATAAGAAAATAGCTGAAATGTCAGCTGGGGTGTGAATTTATAGCAGAAGTTATGCAACACCAATTCCATGTGGATGAAATTTACTGTGCAGTGAGTTAGAAGATGGCTAATAAGCTAGTTAAACTGCTAATGTGACACTTTACACTCATTTCAGCGCATGCAGATATAGTCAGTGAATCAGTTTGTGTAAAAGAGACTCATACTTCACTCTTGTAAAGAACAGATGGGAAAGAAACATCATGGATCTTCCTGTTCCAGTGATGAAAGCAAGATCCATATTGATGAGATAAAAACAGAGTTCTATGTCTAATGCCTTTCCCTAAGAAAAAAAAACTTAAACAATAGAGCAAGTTTCACATGTCCCTTATTTGTCCCACCCGGTGGATTGTTACCAGTGTTTTACTGGTTGTAGAATACTTGTTTGTTTTTTGTTTGGTTGTTGTTTTTTTTTTTTTTCCGAAGACCTGTAGGTTTAGACAGTGCCAGCCCAGAAAGCTTATGTTAGAGTCCTGCACCCTGAGTGCCTCATTACCCAACATCTTGTTTCTAAAACAATAATCCGCTCTCTGGGCTGCTCTAACAGAACAAATTGATTCATACCAGAACATCAGACAGTTGTTTTGTTAATGTTTTTAAATTGCTGGTAATTAAAATGACAGTTCTTCACACAGATGTATAAAACCCTACCAGTGTGTAAAATCTTTTCAGTATGTGATAAGACAGAATGAAAGTATAACTTGATAAAATGTTATATTTGAGAGGTATGCATTTCTTGGAATGACTTGAGCTGTCAAAATGCAGGGAGGGTTTGTTACATCTTCAGAGTGAAGGAAGAATTTCTGCAAACATAATTTTCAAGAGCAGGCTGGATGGGGTTCTGAGTAACCTGGTCTCATGGAAGGTGTCCCTGCCCATGTCAAAGGGGTTAGAACTAGATGATCTTTAAGGTCCCTTCCAACCCAAACCATTCTATTATTCTATAATTTCAGGAACATATAAGATGATACTTTGATTCTTCTTAAATATGTTCTAAAGAAGCTGAAAAGAGAATTAGTTCTTAGAACTAAATTCAGATAGACAAACCACTGATTGAAAACTGTACAGTGTTATACAGGTCTAACAGATGAAACCCTGGATAGGGACGAACTGTATGAGTTTGTCAAGCAGAACTTGCCTATAGTTGCTAAGAATATAAGTTGATTTTAATAACCAGTTTCTTTCAGGAAGAATTTTTCCTGCATGTGTTTTGCATAACTTCTAAGTTGAAACTTTGAAACTAAATCTAAACTAAATGACTTAATTTACTTCAAATTAGTAGGATTGCTTACAGGGGTTTTTGGGGTGGGAGAGTGGAGAGGATTTGGAGGATTTTCTGTACTCTATGAATCCCAGAAAGGAAAAGCAACACTTAGAGTTGTGCTCACACTAGTACAAATAAACTTAACCAATCAAAGAACATAGCTATAAGAATTGGCAGATAGATCCAAACTCCTTCCTAAAAGTGCTGCCAGGGTATTGGCCACAGACATTTGTGGCATGGGGCCGATTTGCTTCAACCTACTTAATAAAGCAGAGCACACACAGAGGAACCAAAGCTGGAATTTGAGGCTAGCTGAATGAATGATACAAAGTGTAGGCATATATTTTTAGAAGCTGTAAACTGTTCATGGCTTCTTTTGGCACTTTTTTTTTTTATTTCTGCTCCATGTGTCATACAGGCAGATATGTGAAAAACTGAAAATATTGGTATACTTTATTGGTAGTGCTGGAGCTCTTGTAAGCAACTGAAGCAACTGAATTTTAAAATTTTTAAAATTTTGATTATTTTTTTGTATTTCTAGAGTGCATTGCAGAACATTTTTTTTCCTCTCTGTCTTGTTTACTGTCTGGAGCTTGAGAGACCTAAACATTCAGTTTGCATACATACCATTTCATTAGCAAATATACCAGTAAACAAAGCAACATAGATATTAAAGATAACTTAAAGCCTGTTGTCATTTTGGAAGCATGGGTTTTGTTGGGTTTCTTTTTCTGGATTTTTGTAACTTTTGTCTTGCTTCCCAGTATGGTATATGAGCATATCACGCACTATGTACTGCAAATTATGAAGTCAGTTCTCCAAAGAATACTACGTCTGCTAACCAGGGAGCTATTATATTTTATTGCTGTCTTATATATCCTGCAAGGTTTTTTTTAGAAAGAAAAGCACTAGGTATCCAGCATGTAGAACTACCTTACATGGAAATTTTACAGATAGAGAGAAAAACTTTGCATTTTTATTTTTTTGAGTTAATAGAAAATCTGTGTAGTTAATGCAGAGTTGAAATTAATTCTTCCAAAGTTTTGACATTTGTTAGGGGCTTATGGTGGATCTGAATAAATAGAGATGTATTTTTCTTGTTTTACTGGGGGAGGGGAAATTTTTGGTCACATCCCTTAGGACAAAATGCATCCTTAAGGTCTTAACATATCTGCAGTCTCTATTTCCTGCATGATTTCTAGTCTACATAACTTAGCAGTCAGTATAGTCTACATACTTACAAGTCAGTATCATGTATCTTTGTTTATGTACAGCATTTGATACTATTTGTACACAGAGACAGAGGTAATGCTTGTTCCAGTGTTCTTGTATGGTTCACATTCTTTAAATAAGACTCTAAATACATTATCTGGAAAACATGCTAGTGGCACTGTCCTTCACCATATCACTGTCACACAGTAAAATGTAACATTGTACTGGTATGTATTTTACAGGTAGAAGAATAAATTTTAATACACATTTAATCTTTGATTCTCTTTAGGTATTACTTCCAGTTGAAAATGTTTTTGTGTCATATGCTGAGTGTTTTTTGACAAACTTAATTCTCTTGTGGGAGTAAGGTAGAAGCAGACTTGTTCTTACTCCTAAATGTCTCAACTGCCCTATATTTTCCTTTTTCCTCTTAGATGATATTTAAAGGAACAGAATCTTTTACCAAAAGAATGTGTTTATTTTTAGATCATTTTCCAAATAGACACAGTGCTACAGATCAACTGCTGTTTATTGATTTGCTGTGTCAATAATTCCATTAACTGTGCTTCATATAATTCCGAATATGCACTATTGCCCAAACATATGGTGTGGCACCAGCAGCGGGGGACAGGAAGGATTGAGCATGAAGAAACTAAAGTTCAGGCAGTGCCTCCCTCCTGTGATATTAAGTTACTTAGTTCCAGCACTGAAGAAAACTTCATAGTGTTTAAACTGTTCTGACAATATCTAAGACTTACTCCTTTGAAGAATAAATTTAAGGGAAGAAAATAATACGTAAATGGACTCCCAGCACAAGCTGCATTCTGTCAATTGTAAAGGGTTTTTTTGCTATGAGTAAGGTACTTTTTCCAGATTAAGCAGGAAAACGCCACTGAGTTTTCACGTATAGGAAACTTCAATTTGTCTTGGATCCGTCATTGTTTCTGATGGTTGCTCCTTTCATGTGCCATCCAGGAGCCTGAGCTGCTTTAATGGAGGATCAGCTCTTCTGTTTTCCCTGTATCCTAGGTAAATATTCACTGCATTCATGTCCTCTTCTCAAGTTCAACCCTCTGCCTAAGCAGGCACCACGTCAGTGATAAATTGTTATGAAACCTTGACTGCATAGTCATTTATCATACTCTTTTCACCAGTAAAATTTGCATACCTGATGGTTTCACAGCTTTCTATTATGTAATTAAGGTTTAGATTGCCTGGTAAACTCCTCCCTCTTGGTGCTCAACACTGATTTTATTTTTTTTTTTGTTTTCCAGTCATCAGTGGGACTTCTTAAAGTACATCTGATTTTTGGAATTTATTCTGCTTTTCAGCTAAAACCCAAGTATTGTGACGTTCATGGCTCAGTGTAAAACACTACATTGGGCAGTATGCTTTCATACTTTTTTATGCAGTTTCTGTGAGTTTCTTCATTTAATAGAAACATTGTTTAAAAATACAACAGCCTTCAAAAATAATGATTTCTTTAGTATATGAACTGGAAATATATGTACCAGTTCTCAGGATGAAACCTGCAAATAGTCATGGATTTATCTGCAGGGAAACGGTATGCATTTATATCAACTTATGAGCTGAATTTAACCATGTGGAATCAAGTTTAAGAGATACATGAGCTTTCTTTTTTTTTTTTGTTATACATCAGAAAATAAATATATTTAATGCAAAAAAATAGTATATATTGAAAAATCATAGTATTTAAATTGTATGCATAATACATGAAGTGTATTTATGCATATGGACTTACACAAGTCTTTTAATCAGGAAAAGATATGACTAGCCAGAAAAAAAGTAAGCCTGACCTGTCACAAACTATTGTAAGTGATTCAGGTTAAGTAAAAAAAAGAAAGTCAAAATACTTCATTAAATTTTGGGACCAGTCTTTTAACTGATGTATATGCACTGTTTTCAAATAACTCTTTTTGTTTCTGTTGCTGGATTAAATGTAATAGAGTTGTAGTTGAAGACTGTGCAAGAGTATGAGAAAAGGTATATTCAGAAAAGGAACATTCTAAAATATGTCTCACAGAGGCTTGCACCGTAAGGCCAATTGTATCCACCTAGGAGAATTCATTATATGGCCATCTTTTCCCTACCCTCGCTTGGTTAACCCTGTTTGGATTCCTTGACAGTGTAGGGGAGCAGCAGATGTGGAGCTGTATTGATGCTGCCAATACACTGTATCCTGCACAAGCTGCCCTGTGGCATCCTTCTCTCATTAACTGTCCTTAGTATTTCCCAGGTGCTTGCATGGTGGATTTTTATGTGCTCACTAATCACCATTTCTGTGAAATGCAAACTTATGGCACACACACCAACTGATGAGATTTTCCTTATTCTGTAGGTTTGGTCATGTACCGTGCAAGGTGGGTAGAGGCTTTGTAATGGACAACTCTTGTGGCAGTAGTAGGTGAGGGGCCTGCCAACCCCAAGAAAATGGGCAGTTTTATTCTAAACATGGTCTGAGAGAGAAAACAAAATGACAAGGAAGACTGTTTGGGACTTTTATGTCTTCCAGTGACTCATTGTTTCCAATTTGTTTATATGTACTATTTCTGTAGGCTGCTCATCTATCATTCATATGGCTTGGTGTTTCCAACCTCACTTGTGGAACGCAAGAAAATAGTTAGCATGTGTTCCATCTTGACAAGACATAACAAGCAACACAAAGTGCAAGGCCCTGCACTTTGGCTGGGGGATGAGGTTACAATCAACAGGTCCTGTTCTTTAATGGAGCAGAATGGAGCATGTTCTGTGCATCTCCTGTGCATATCTTATCACAGACTCAGTTGGTGAACCACTGTTGTGGAAGGTAAAGGTGAGATGGCAGGAACTCCTGGAAGGCTAAGTGCATGCTGGAATGTAAAAGAGAGAAATATTTCTTATAGTAATAAGGAGACCAGAAGAAGAAAGTGCTGTAGATCACTGTGGCTGTCATGGGCAGCTGTCTTATATCCACATGAAACTTTTAAGAAATATTAAGCATAAATTCTCTTTTCAGATCTTTCTTAATGCAAGATCTTGATGAGTTTTTTAAATTTATATTTTTCATCTCTTCAGATTGGGGCCTTGATTGCAGGCTTTCTCATATCCATTGTGATATTTTAGGAGATCTTGAGTTATGCACCTGCAGCCTTTTCCATCCCACTCCCAGGGGAAATCAGTTTCACTGTTTATTTGGAAAGCACATATTAAGAACCTAACATAAGAATGGATTACATAAATAATATTCGACCCCTTGTTTCTCCTCCCCACTCCTCATCTTGCCTGCCTTGCATTTTTTGGATTTGGAGGCGCTCCTTTTCCTTCTGTGCCTGTGTGTGCCTTAGGTTTCCTCCTCCTCAACATTTTCTTTTGAGCATATGAGTAACAACACATTTGTATGTGCTTTCCTGTAGTGGCTGCAGTCACTGTTTTGACACCACCTTCATCTCAGTTTTACATCTCACATGCATGTTTTGTCATTATTCCTGTATGTTGCCATTTTTCTTCTTAGCAACAATTAAAATAACTGAATTTTCAATTAAACATCATATGTAATTGACTGGTAACTGAAAGTGACCTTCTTTCTATCCTGCTTTCATTTCTATGCTTGGTTTCAAAGAGCTGCTCTAAATAACGGTGGTGTTAGTGCTTCTTCACAGCACAGGTTAAAGATTGCTTGAACACTATAGTATGCAGAAGTTGCTAGTATTGCTTTTGCAAAGTTACATTGAAGAGTTATGACTGTTGTCTGGGGTTGTTTTTTTTCATAGTTTTAAGCAATGTTAATTCTAAATAAGCTAGGAAGCAGACTTCAACAGAAATAGGTAAAGCTTAGTTTATAGACACTTTGCTCTTTTTGGAGGACTTGCAGGATATTTTACTACTATCACACCCTTGAGTCATCTGTAAGAAAATGAAGTGATCATTTTGAGCACGCTAAACGTCTCATCCCAATTTCGTCATGGTCCTGTGCAGTTGTGTATGCATTTAAATTTCAGAGCTCTTAATTCCTGTTTTTAACAAGAATAAACAAATAGAGCAGATAGATATAACTTCATGGGCGAAACCTAAAAAAAACCTAGTCTCATTCCTCTAATTTTCTTTTAAGCAAATTTTATTCAAAATAATTGAGATTATATTTTTCTGAAATACTGTCCCTGCACATTAGTAATAAAATGTTTTGTATGTGTGTTTTCCAATTCTTCTGTAAATGATCTCTTGAGCAAGCTTAACTAAGACCAGTTATGCTTTGATGGCGTAGTATCCAATTCCTACTGCAAAACATGAGCCTGTGTATCTTCAGTTTTCTAAATTAAATTTCTTTTCTCTTTGTGAGGTCCTGCACAGCAAATGAAACCATTTCAAGTTTTAACTCTAGTCTTTTATATTTTGTTCTAGGTTGTTGGAAGGGGAGCCTTTGGTGTGGTCTGCAAGGCAAAATGGCGAGCTAAAGATGTTGCCATTAAACAGATAGAAAGTGAATCTGAAAGAAAAGCCTTCATTGTAGAGGTACAGTACATTTGATGGATAATACGGGGTTTGGTAGAGCTTGTTTCCTGAAATTCATAGACATAGCTTTTAGTACGCTAAATGCACCTTTCTCACAAGATAAATGGTGCCTGTGGTACCCAGTCCAGGCTTGGACTCTTGTCTTACAGAACAGAAGACTTGTCAAAGCACACTGCAGCTCTTCTTTAGTTTGCTTCTCATAAAAACTGAAAAGCAAGAATGTGGGAGAGACAAGGACACACAGTTAGGGAAATAACAGTTCTTAGATTCTGTCCCAGTCCAAAGTCAGGATGCAGCTGGAATACCCACCAAAACCTTGGAGGTGATTAACACTTCCAGGGTCCAGAGCATAGGTTCTCCACTACAATCAGGTTGATACTTGAAACTGTTTGAGTTTTTTCAGCAGTTCTAATAATTTGATTAGTTTTTTTCTTATATATAAGTACATTCCTGCCTTAAAGGCAATCACTTTTTTCATTCAATGTCTGCTTCTTTAAAAACATCTTGAGTAGTTCAGATATATTGATAAACTTCACAAGATATATAATATTTTCTAGAATCAAAAGTTAAATTTAAATGAGATACATCGTGGCATGCTGCTTAGTATTTATGCAGTTAAAACTTAAGATATTCAGGATACAGAAAATATCTTAAAAATAAAACTCTTACATTTAGAACTACCTCTAGTAAAATGTGACACTAAAGGGCTGGAGAAAGCATGTTTGTAATAGGCCTTTCTGTAAATATTTATGTATTTTTCATTATGCTGGAAAGTTCTACGGTTATTAATTGGAGTCTGGTTTAACATTGAGTAGATCCGATTGGTCTCTTGGGATTTTTGTGTTCAAAAGAGACCTGAGTAGATAATCCCAGAAATGCTTCAGTAATTACTGCTATTCCAGAAACCCTGCACAGTGCAAGCATCAGTTGAAATATTTTATTTTGATTTTTTAAATCTTCTGAAGTGTATAGAAAAAATAGTATTTGTTCTGTAAACGGTATAAACTATTCAGCAGTCTGTGTAAAGGGGAAAAAAAGTTACTTTTTGCTTCCTTCCACTATGTACTGATAAAAAAACCCAATGCAAAATAGTGCAATTGTCAGTACAAATAGTAATAGGTTCTTGGAGTTATGTTATTTAATATTAAATTATTTTATAGGGTTGTGGGCTTGGGGATTTTGGAACTTTTGTCTTCTCTATTGTCAAAACAGACAGTATGACTGATTTTTTTTTTTTTTTTAATTTAATCAGACAGTTTTTATGTAGTCCCAAAATTGAAGGCTCCAGGTAGAGCACCAAATCTATAGACAGCATAATTGCACAGTAATTGTGACTTGAGTGACTTTACTATAGCCTGACAAAAATACTTTCTTTAAATGTAATTTCTTTAAACTTTCTTTTAAAACACAGTTCCAGTTTGATGCAAACCTGATTACATAAATTAAAATGCAAAGAATTACATAAGTCTTGTATTTCGTAAAATCACCATCTGGGCTTATGCAGACATAGTGAACTGTATTTACTGTTGTGGTGTATTATTTAAAGCTATGAAATTAAAGCATTAGTCTTTTTTTCCCAAGGTTTGAAACTGTGATTTGTATTGCAGCTTCGACAACTGTCACGAGTAAACCATCCCAATATTGTCAAGTTATATGGAGCCTGTCTAAATCCAGTAAGTTATAGCTTATGTCAGGTGACAAAAGGTAACTAGCTTGGCATATGCAAACATCAATGCACAGAACATGCATTTTATATTAAAAATGTGTATTTTCTATATTGTTCATGTTTTAGCCATAATAAGGAAATACACAGATTTGTAGATGGGTTGATATTTTCAGGTATTTTTTTTTCCTTTCTACTGCTATGAAAAATAAATTATTTCAATAACATCCAAATCTGTTTCAAAACACCAGTTATACTTCAGTTTGTCAAAATGGCATCTAGTGTATTACATATGTAATTAAATTCATATCTACAGTCCTATTAATTGCAAATCAATCCAAAAAGGAAATACATTATCAACACATGATTGTGTCTTGTAAATCAGCTCCTATTTTCATACATGCAGTTCTCAGGATTTGCTTCAGCTGCAAACAGTCTCACAAATTCTCTAAGCAGAAAAGAGGGTACTGTGGCAGGGCAGTTGTATCCTTAGCTAATTCTTGTAGGGACTATTTAATTGTTTAAAATAATGCTTCATCCCTTTTCTTTCTTTGTACAAGTGAAATTCTTCTGGCATGGTATTTAACTAATGTTTTTTGTAAGCCATTAAGGGAATAAAGTAAAGGACAGTGAACTGCAGTTTGAAGACAGTGTTTGCTTTTTAAGTTTTAAGAGGAGGAGAGAGCTTATTCTTTTTGTTTTCTAACTTCCAGTGAGAGCTAAGTGTAAAACTAATTTTTCTTGTAAATATATACATTTCAAACTGACTGATATATTTTCCATTAGTTTAGGTATGGAATTTTTGCAGTTGCTCTCAAAAGAACTTCTCTTTCAGTTTACAAAAGCTGTTTTCTGCCTCTGCATTAACAATATACCTATTTTTTGTCCCCTCTCCCCCAAAGGTGTGTCTTGTTATGGAGTATGCTGAAGGAGGTTCTCTGTACAATGGTGAGTATTATTTCAACGTCCTGGAGTTCAAGTGCTAGTATTTGGGCAGACATCATCTAAACTACAAGTTGTTTCATAACTATGTCTCCATTCTTGGAGCTATTCAGAAGCCACCTGAACACAGTCCAGGGCAACTGGAGGTGGCCTGCTTGACCTGCTTGGTGGACTTCCAGAGGTCTCTTACAACTCTTACGTGGTTCTTTGAAATTTTTAAAATAATTCTAAGGAGAAGAGAGAGTGTGCCTTTTAAAACTTCTTTTCAGTTCACTGGTTTGTTCTTGATAGCAGTTTCTTACATTTTATACAACTAATTTAAGATTTTTCTAGTGGAACATCTGAGATCATTCTTCTTTAATTTGTAAATTCCCTGGCCATTTGTTTAACACAGACTTTACCAGGAGTAGCTGGTAACAAGCAACATCCTTCATATTGAATTTTAACAGAAATTATTATGGAAAGCATACTAAAAAAGTAGGAAATACTTTTGACATTTCTGTTATTTTAACAGTCTGCAGAAGGATATTTTTAGTTGAAGTAATGAGGTGTTGGTCATTACTTAGATTCCATAGAGCTTTCTGACTGGTGTTTTGTTAACTCCATTGTATCTGTTGTAATATGCAATAAAGTTCTTTTTAGTTTGTGCCTTTGTTTTGCAGTACTGCATGGTGCTGAACCTCTGCCTCATTATACTGCTGCACATGCCATGAGTTGGTGTTTACAGTGTTCCCAAGGAGTGGCATATCTCCACAGTATGAAGCCAAAGGCTCTGATTCACAGAGACCTGAAACCACCAAAGTAGGTTTATAGTTAATTTTTCGTATTTTCTTACAATTGGTATTTATGATCATTTATAATAATTTCATTGCATTTAAAAGAAATGTCTCTAATTGGTACTAACTTTGGATGTACTGTATTCCAAATGAAAGCTGTGTATTTGAAACTTCAGTTACAGAATTATGGTTTATGATACAGAAAATTAACTATTCAGTAACTTTCTGTTAAACTGGAAAAATACCCTGCTCCTGCTCTGCATCATGGAAGAGGATTTTATTAGGAATAGGGCTTCTAATCAGAGGCATTTAAAATCTTCCTGTTTTGGAATGGTTGTGATGTTCAGTGGGGAAGTACTGGGGGGGGGTGATTGGTTCTAATGTCATATTTAATCTGTTGCATTAGAGCTCTTTCACCACGTGGCCATCCTCCTTTATCTGCTCCTTCCGCCTGTTCCACTACCCCTGTCGGAAGGTCCCATCACTTTCCACCAAAACAAAATGTAATAGTTTTCTACACAGTTTGTCATCTGGCTCATATTACAGCTTCAGATCTGACTCCACAGATTAGGTAGAAACAGGTATTTGAGGATCAGCAGAATCATCCCTTTTTGGTGGTAATCTGCAGTTATTACCAGGTAAAGTTATAACATGAAGCCACAGTTTAAATCTTTAATTCTTTCTTGTATTCCCCAGTTTTGATTTTGAGAGTTGCTCACATGTAACTTCGAGTGCCTCCATTTAATTAAATAGCTAGGTTGACTGACATTAGTGGGAGTCTCGATTGTTCTTCTTTAGATAAAATTGTTACAGCACTTGTTGGTTTTCAGCCCCTGGCATCTGATAGTCTACTTTTGTCACTGTATGCTTAGTGGTTTACTATGGCTAAAGATATTAATGTAAAATCTAGCAGGTAGAAATACTAATAAATTACAACATATATTGGATTGCTTTAAAATATATAATATGTTCAAATTAGACACAAATAACCTTCCATATTTCCCAGATTATAAAACAAAGCACTGAGATACAAAGGCTAAGATATTCACCTATATTAAAGTGGTCGTTGTTGGGATTTAAGAAAATCAGTGGTTTGTTATCAGACTATTTCATTCAACAATTTTAATAACTTTTTTTTCTTTGACAGTTTGCTCTTGGTAGCTGGGGGGACAGTTCTAAAAATCTGTGACTTTGGTACAGCCTGTGATATTCAAACACACATGACCAACAACAAAGGAAGTGCTGCTTGGATGGCACCTGAAGTTTTTGAAGGTAATAAAAATCCAGTGTTAATATTACATTTTTTTTATAGGGATGCAACTGTGAATTAATGTGATGTAAGAATAAGAGCATCATGCAGTCTTTAAAATAAAGTTTACTAAAGTTTGAAGTAACAACTGAAAGTTTTGGCAGAAGTCTAACTTTTTAAAAAAATCTGTATAAGTGTATATTGTCAAACAATTGTGCAGAGGTTTGAAGAGCAGCACTGCTCTCTCATGTTGATATTAGACATTTAAGTACGTGAAGATATGGAACATTTATTTGTCATTGCTGAGATTTACATAAGGAGTACCTTTAGACAGCTACAGTTCTTTATTTTGTAAGTAAGTAAAATACAGCCAGAGGGCTCTTTACCCACAGTTTTGCTGTTTCTGAGATTCTTAAATAATTTCAAACTCTTCTGTCATTTAAATACACTGTCATTACTTTCACTCCCTACTCTGATCAGCTTTTATCTTCAGAATTTCCCTGTTAGAGTCTCTAAATTGAACATAATTGCCTTCTTTTTTGATCCCCTGCTTTCTTGTAACTCCCATCTTCATCTGCTTTTTGTGTAATCTAGAGTTTTGATGTACTTCCTCTTTCCTACATACTGAGGAACTTGTTAATATCATTTAATTTGTTTAATTAGGAAAACAAGCTATTTCTTGGAGTGTAATCGGGAAAGACTGATGATACTTGATAATTAGATACCTGTAATTGCTGCATGATTATCAAAGAAATAGTCCCATAGATACTAAATTGCAGATTAAACACTTTTTAACCTCTCTGTGCCTTAATTATCAATGCAGTTTTCCAATGGTCTGGAAAAGTCATCCTCCTGCCTTAGGAAGCAGGTGTCTTTGATTTGATATATTTGGCAAGTGCCTATGTGCAGGGGTTGTTTCTCAGATTATGGATCCACATATGGATCTTTTCTTTTACTGTCCTTATTCCAGAGACTGTCCATATACAGTTTTAGGATTCCTCCCAAACATCACCTTTAGAACTTCTGTTCTGAAATTACCATTTTCTTCCAAATATTGCCCGAGGATTATTTGTTTCACTCTGATGCCTGAAAACTTTCCATTATGTCATGTTATATTCATGCAATTCCTGTATTTTTTTAGCCTGAATTGCTTCTTCTCTTAATACTTGTTTATTAACAAATTAAATTATATAAATAGGAGGCTTTTTTCTTTTAGAAATAAGCAATTGAACAATCAGTGTTAAAGCTAGATTTTTTTGGTGAAAAATCTTAATCTAAAATGGATATAAATAAATGTATTGTAGTAGGGATTTACAGTTCATATCCTAGTTCCTCTGGTGTATGAATCCAGCCAGGTAGAACAAAGAAATCTTGTATTGCAGTAATTGTTAGATAGCAGCAAGAAACCTTCAATTTGCAGTTGTTTTTATGTACTTTTAACTGAAAGCATTTACTGATAAATAGACAAATCATCATAAAAACACAGGTATCAAGGACAGAATCTAGTATGATGCATGTTCTACAATGCAGCATATAAAATTACTCTTGAAACAGTCATTAAACTACTAAAATAACCACTTCAACTGTCAAAATTGTTAAAAATTTCTTAGCTTGTGTTACTGCATCAGAATTCAACAATGGAATAAAGACTAATATTACTTTGGTGCTGTTCTAGTACTAAGGTTTCTGGATGAGAGCAATAAAGGAATGCAAATCATCTGTTACAGAGCATGGCACTTAGTGAAGTAGTTGCTGTAATATTAAATTTTTTCACCCTATTTTAAACATTAGGGCACCTAAAGCCTTGTACAGGTCAAATAATCTAAATGAAAATAATATTATATAGATCAGAAAGAAGTAAAAGAGAGCAATTCTAATATCAGAATTCCCATTAGAAGAAACTATTTTTAAAAAAAATTAAAATTGCCTTGGGATATTTGATTAGATTGAGGAGTTATTGTGTCTGTCCAGTCTTAGTCTCTCGCATAAGGAAACAATGCAGAATACTCTCTCCCTTCTTTTGGACTCTCACTTTAACAAGTTTCATCCACAAAGTAGAATTTCATTGCTCAGATAGGGAAATAGCTCTACTTTATTTTCATAGGCTGTGTGTTACAGAAGTGCTGTGAATGCATAGATGAGACTGTTTTGCCTCCCTTAGTGATATGCCATTGTTTACATGACATTTTTTCCCCCAGCATCTTTTTAAAAATAACCTGACTGATAAAGCTGACTTTGTTTTTCTTTGTACATTTTGAATTCATTAGCCACATTCAGCTACTTTGATACAGGTGTAAAGTTTTTGAGATCTACATTCTTAGAGAATTTTGTGAAGTCCAAATTAGTGTCTTCACTTAAAGAGGGCTTGTGGTCTGTGCTGCAGCCTGTCTCTTGTGTTTGTCTTGCAAACTGGCTGGACTGGAGGAACTGGCCAGAGAACAGGCTGTTTGCCTTGCTCTGTTTGTCAGAGCTATGGGGGCAGAGGAAGTGGGCTCACAGGGAGTGGATGGAGCCTGTTGCAACTGTTGCTATATGGTGGGTATTCACATGAAACTAGACTTCTTTAGTTCCGCTGTTACTGAAATGATTTGTCTAAATAATGCTTTCTGATTATGTACAAACAAAAAAAACCCAAGAAGTCTCTTGGCCACTATATGCCAATTTTAATCCTTGTTTGAAGATAGATGAGCAAATCTCCTATAATTTATATTCACACATTTATTCTCATGTCATTAGCCATTCACATTTCTTATTAGCATTTGCAAGAGTTATGGTTACAAAGCATACGTACTTTTCTTTTTAGACTCTGAACATTTTTTATTTGTTATTCTATGTCACCTACCTGTCTTCAGCACCTTATGAGTCTTAGAAATATTAAACTTACAGTCAAAGAATTTTAATTAAGTAATGACATTACAAAAGACTAAGAATGGTAAACCAGGAGGAAATCAGATGTTAAGGAATTGAGGACTTTCCTGAATTTGTTCATACAGTGTTCTTCTGAAGACCTGTAATTAATAAAGAGTAATGGGTATGACAGATGTTACTGGCTAGAATATTGTCACTAAGGTTGGAAGAAGTGAGTTGAAGACTATTTACAGGAAACAAAAATAATCTATTATATCCTGAATGCAACAGCCTAATAAATTGCAGTTTATATTATATAAGGAAACTGATGCATTTAAACATTTCAAGATTTCTGCAGGGATTGATTCCCAGAGAGGGGTATTCTTAAAAGTCATACTGTCAAGTGATTTCTGACTTAAGTTAGCATGAATCAGCCAGCTTTAGAAAGCTTGTTTTTCTCAGCAAAATAAATGTGAAGTGAAAGTAAGTATGTAAAGCTATTTATGTATTGGAGCAAGCTGACCAGGGGAGTAGTGGAGTCACCATCCCTGGAAGCATTGAAGAAATGACTCAGCATGGCACTTAATACTGTGGTTTTGTTGACATTTTGGTGTTTAGTGAAAGGATGGATTCAGTGATTTTGGAGCTCTTAACCAAGCTGATTCTATGATCTGCTCAAAGTGTATTTCTTTTTGATGTGTTACATGGAAAAGAGTCAAATTATATGGATGGCTTTCTTCCAGGTAGCAATTACAGTGAAAAATGTGACGTTTTCAGTTGGGGTATTATTCTCTGGGAGGTAATCACCCGTAGGAAACCTTTTGATGAGATTGGTGGTCCAGCTTTCCGAATAATGTGGGCGGTTCACAATGGTGAGTTGAAAATACTTC
This sequence comes from Cinclus cinclus, assembly GCF_963662255.1. Classification (NCBI taxonomy): domain Eukaryota; kingdom Metazoa; phylum Chordata; class Aves; order Passeriformes; family Cinclidae; genus Cinclus; species Cinclus cinclus. Next base: position 36,534,534 of record NC_085048.1, on the reverse strand, counting down.
ATTGCGTTTGGAGTTGTGTATATGACCTTTAAATTTACTAAACACTCTTAACTGTACAGCTTTAAATTACTAGTCTTTCCATTTTGTGTATCATTAAATATCCATTTCTGTCACAAAGACTAGTTAGACACTGCTACTTTTGTGTCAGTGTGGATTTTGAGTCACTTGGCTGCTATCGTGTAACCTGGTGTGTGAACAAAGAAGGATGAAGAGCAATGTCCTCACTATTACAACACTCCATTTTAAAAGTGATCTGAGAAGAGCATCTTACCTGGCTGAATAATGGTTTTGTTAGGTACATTGGCTTTCTTTTATTTTTTTTTTTAATTGGACTTTTACAAGAAATGTATAACTTTAAGTAGCTGAACCTGTGTTTAGAAGTGTTAGAAACTATGAAACCATTAGGCATTAAAAACATTAGCTTTGTTTTTCATCTGTGGTGTTTGGGGGTTTGTTTTTTTCATTCTGCTGTTTGTATGATTTTATCTTTATGCCTAGGTACCTGCAGTTGTGGAGCAGCACTCTACTGTGCTAGGTATTATATGGAACAGATGTCTAGGAGCTTAGACTATGAACAGGACACAGTTGTTGTGTTCAAATGGACTGCTTTGTTTGAAGCAGTCATGTAACATTAGTCAGGGTAGTAGAGTAGACTGTAGTATCTTCATGCTGGAGGTGTAACTATGTACTGCTTTACTGGTTTTAGGTACCATGGCAAAATAGAATTTTTTGAGTAATAAAGTAATGATAGCGCAGTAGTTCAGTAAGTGTCTGCAGAGAGTTTCTGCCGTTTGTGAGAGACAACGTCAAAGCAAGCGCGAACCTTTTGGAAGAAAAAATTAACAAGCAAGCAGTGAAGGCTGGTACTCTGCCTGAGTGTCATTGCTTCAGTAGTAAATGATAGAAGCATAAGGTGAGCACAGGCATACCCTATTCAAAGACGAGAATGAGGCAGACAGAGATAGAACCAATGAATATTATAGTCTTAATAATGCACAAGAGAGATGTTTGCAAATGCCATTTTTAATGAAGAAAGAGATTCTCCAGTTTTTCAAGGGCATTGGACATTGAGATTAGAAGTGATAAGTACCTCGCATAAAAGCATAAACTGTAAAACTAAGTGTAAATCTAGTAGTAAATCAGGAAGCCTTAGTAAGGTGTGGAAGGATACTTCAAAATTCCCTATCTGTACCTACTTTTGCTTTAAAATTTTATCTTTTTTTATCTTTTTCTATTTTCTTTTTCATTCTTCTTAAGAAGGAAGTGTTAGTGCACTTCATCTCACTTAAAACTATTGTGGGATTCTTACTTCATGTATTACTTGTTCTGTTTAATATATTCTTAAATACCTACTGCTTTCGTTGCAAACCATCACTGTGTCTCGTATCAAACACAACTGGTTGTCCGTTTATTGTTCTCATTGAAATTGTAACAAGAAGAGGAACTTGAAGCAAAAACTAGCTGAGTAGTTACACAGTAGTTGAAGTAACATTGTTAAAAATGAGTATAGACCATGAAAAAGTCACACAAAATTGGTAGTTCCAGTACCTATTAATTTTCCAGGATGTTCTTAGGACCAAAATCAACTTTCAAAATACTTCAAGTCTTTTGGGCTTTTTTTTTTTTGTTTGTTTGTTTTTTTCTTTTCCTGTTTTTTCTTTTTTTTCCTTGTGAATACGTCATAGGAACCGAAGACTTTTATTATTTGCTTCCTAGTTTGGCCTAGAATTTTATTCTTCAGAAAGAAGTAACATTTCATTAGCTTTTGTAATATGCTGTATGCATTTGGTCAATCAGTGAATGTATTCAAACCTTTACTGAATGAAAAGTCTAATATTTCTTTCTACTGCTGCTGTGTAGTGCAGTGGAACTTCTCTTGTCAGTTTTTGTTCATACAAGAGAAAATTAAGCACAAGCCAGTTCATTCAGATTACAATTAACTCTGCATTTTCCTTCATTTATTTAGCAAAATACTGGAGAGAGATGAGACACTCAGTTATTTTAGAGTCTGTTTAAAAAATTGAAGGGTGTTTTCTAATTCCAATTGCAGGTACTCGGCCACCACTGATCAAAAATTTACCTAAACCAATTGAGAGTTTAATGACACGTTGTTGGTCCAAGGATCCCTCACAGCGGCCATCCATGGAGGAAATTGTTAAAATAATGACACACTTGATGCGGGTATAAAAATTTATCTAAGTATTTTAATAATTTCTTAAACTATTAAACTGGGAAATTTATTTTTAAAAGGTATGCTTTTCATCCCATTCCAAAGGTGGGCTTGTATGTTTTCTTTTGCCTCTCTCTTTTTCACAAAAATTATCAAAATTACTGTATTAGAGAAGGGAAATAATTTGTCTTAAATATATATATACACACACACACACACACACCCCCTCTTTGGAGGTTTATAATAACTCATAATGGATTTGAGAAAAAAGCCAAAGTTGTGGCTGTATCTAATGTATTAATTTTTTTTAAATAATAGCATTCATTTATCCTCTAAATAAGTTATTAAGGTAATATATAATTTACACTTATAAATTATGAGGTACTGTTTAAATAATTTAGAAACAATTGCTAATTACTTTCATATCAAAAAATTACTGTTTTTTCACAGTACTTTCCAGGAGCTGATGAGCCTCTGCAGTATCCTTGCCAGTATTCAGATGAAGGCCAAAGCAACTCTGCCACTAGCACAGGTACATTTGTATAAGTTAGAGAAAAAGAACAGCAACGTGAAGTGATACAGATAGATTATAAAGCACATTCTTATGTTGATTTTTGAACTCAAAATGGAAAAGATTTCCAAAATCTTGAGCATCAGTAGACCCTATTTCTTTTGTTAATGCCTCATACCACATTATATTTAGTGTTTTCAGTGAAATGGTTTTGCTGAAGTGTACATGTAATGAAAAAAAAAAAAGCTTATAATAAAAGCTGTCTCCAAATGCCCAGGTTTAATATCTCCATTTTTTCCCCATAAATGTTGCTAGCATTTGACACTCTTTTACTCGTATGTAATGTTTAGGAGCTGTTAATTTAAAATTTTTCACTATTCCTGAAAGCTTTAAGTTGCAATCTCCACAATTTAAACTTGTATTTGTTTTACGATAAGCTGCAGTAAATACAGTAATTTAAAATAAGTGCAAGAAAAATTACGAGAAAGGTGGATGGAACAAAATGTGGGCTAGACTTTCTGGTAGTTTTGCCCTCAAAGAAATCCTTTTAATAATAATAAAAAATCATTTCATTTTCTCAGTGTTTAGAGTACATTTTTTGCCACTTAAGTAGTTTTTAATCTTACATGTCTTCAGCTTCTTCTGCTTGGTTGGATTATTTTCTGTCTCCAAAGAAATTGCTGCTCTTTTGGATAAAGCTTCATAAAATCTTTGCAGCTTCAGCATTTCAGTGACTTTACTAGTGTTTTTGCACCTCTCAGCACATGATTTAAAGACCTAATTTATCACTTCAAACTGTGAATATGTATCTTGGCTGATATTTTTCAGATATTTGTGCTCCTTTGTGGTTAATGATAGTCTTTGTCATTAATTGTGAATGAAGTTGCTGTTGTGTTGTAATATAACAGCTACCTTAACGATTTCAAAGAGAGGTAAAGATTGACTTCAGAATGTTATCACAGTATTTAGTTACATATTCCTTTTTTACTCCTCTTGCTTCTTATAGTAATTGTTCTGTAGCAGTGTTGCAACTTGTCTTTCACTGAACGTTTTCAAAGTTTTGCTTTAAAGGCAAGTTAGACTTCTGAGAGCTTGCCTGTGAAGAGACACCCTTCAGTGTTTTTAGTGGGCATTCTTGAATGCATTTACTGGCTTCTAGGTTCATTCATGGACATCACTTCTACAAACACAAGTAACAAGAGCGATGCTAACATGGAACCAAGTGACTTCCAAGGAGCTTCTACCAATGACACTATCAAACGTTTAGAATCAAAATTGGCACAGCAAATCAAAAGTACAGCCAAGCAGCCGGTAAGCCAACGTGTGCAGTTTTGAACCAGAGTAACAAAATGGACTTGAGTAGACATAAGTGTTGTATCTGCTCTGAAACATGTGTCCTCATTGAAAATTGTGCAAAATTTGATCCCCTTAGTTATAGATCAAGAATATGAAAGGGGGAGAGTATTGTATGATTCCAAAAAGGTAAACTGGAAGGCTCTAATGAAATGTAAAAAATAGTTCATTGTATTTAAAGGGATTTATTAGATTTTTTTTTTTAAAGTTTGAAAATTGATGCCTTAATTTATAACCAGAATATTAGTATTACATGAAAGGATTAAACATTTAGGTGAATTTTGAAAATACCTTGGTTTATTTCAAGTAGAATGCAAAAATACAAAGATTCTCTTATTGGCCTAATTCTGCTGATTTTTTTCAAAGCTGCAGATACTTCATTTGTGTACAGCAATAATAGTTACATTATTGCCGTTTATTGTGTAATAAATTTTGAATCTTGTCCCTTTGAAAACGCACATTGTAGAAACATGCTGTTGCATATTATGGAGGGGTTTCTGCAGAATTTTCTTTTCACACAATGTTAAACTGTTAAACAGAGTGACCCTGGCCGTTTGAGTTTGCCCCCATCTCGTGGGAGCAGTGTTGAGAGCTTGTCAGATGTTCGTGCACGACCACCATCAGCCCTTGTTTCTGGAGAAGCCAAAAGGATGAGTGCTGACATGTCTGAAATAGAAGCAAGAATAGCTTCCATCACAGGTAAAATTTAATGATGTTTGGGGAGTAGGCTAAGGAATTGGAAAGAAATAAAGGAAGAAAGAGAATGTAAAACATGCATAGTCTTACAGAAAGTTGACAACAGTAGCCATATTAAAATACATAAGGTATTCCTGCAGTCTTGATTGTCCTTTATTAATTGTGGGGATGAAATGCCTTTATTTAGAATTATACACACAGCAAGAGTGAGTATTTTAATTGAGTATTTTGAACGTTTTAGAGATTTTGTTGAATTAGATTTTTATGTTTTTTAAAATTGCGTTATGAGACTTCGAAATACCAGTTCTATGCCAAATGCACAACTTTCTCCTTTTTATCTGAAATAGTGTTATTGCATCTCTGCTAGCATAATTATTTATATAATAACATTTTCTTCAGGGTTGTCTCTATAATACTTTTTAAATTAGGAGGTAGGTTTAAATTTCAGCATATTCCCAAATAAGCTTAAAAATCCACTTTGACAGATTTCAGAATGAGAAATGTAATCAGATTTTTTCACCAGGTTAAGAAAGCATTGTATTTTTTTAAAAAAAAGCTACAGGTGTTTTGCCAGATTTCCTTCAGATATAAACTGTCATTTCTAAACCTTAAATCTTTGAGAGAATTAGAATTTATCTGTAAGTATAAATACATAATTTTATGGTGAAAGCAATCTTGATTCATCCCAGAAGAGTGAATTAATAAAAATGTGTACGCTTGGCAAACACTTTCTTGTCTCCTTTCTTCATCAAAGATATTGTTTGTTAATATATGTAAACTTCAGGTTTTAAGTTTCATATGTGAAAGTTTTTTGTGTTATGGTATATAGCCACAGATTTAAATAATTAACTGAAATTACTGTGGTTAGTTCAGGGCTATTTAGTTGTTTCAGTATTTTTCTACCAATATGAAAATTAGGGTACTTGAGTAACTGCAATTAATAAGGAATTACACATCAAAATTCTGGCTTTCTTGTGCACCATGGCTATTTCATTTTTGTTCTTCATTGCGTTATGATTACTCCAGGATCTTGTTTTACTAAATACTGAGGTACTGAAATAATACTTATCTTGCCCTAAATTCTTTTTACTTTCATGTTTTTATTTTGAAGCCTTATTCCAAAATCTGTCCTTTGTATTGTTAGTCTTTGATGGAGGACTATGTAGCACATGTCACCTTGAATATCTCTAAAGGTTTCTTAACACAGAAGGCATCTGTGTAGTTACTTGGTAATAACACCATGCTGGTTTTATTTTAAAACATGTCAGGACTCACTTTGGTCACTGACATTCTTAATGTAACTTCTTGACGTTAGCAGAGATAACCTTTGTACGAGTTTTTAATTCTCCTAGTTTGTCTTCTTTAAGTACATTGCTCTGAAATAATTATTACTATTCAGAATAATCTAAGGGCTGTTTGGGGTTTTTTATGACTGTAGGGTTTCGTTTTCTTGAAATAAAAGTACGTATTGAACATACTATTTTTGGTTTGGGATGCTTTGGGTATTTTTTGTGGAATTGCTTCATGCAGTAGTGGACTATGAAAAATGAGGTCAAGCACATATGACCGTAATTTTTTCAAAAAGAAGTGAAACAGCACTGTATTGGTTTTGATTTTTTTTTTTTAATCTCATTGACTGTGTGACAGAAATAATATGCTGTGAACCTGAAAAAAACCTGCATGTCTGGGGGAGGACTGGGCTGTTAAATCAGGTTGAAAATTTTTTGATCTTATTCCATCATCCTTTAGATTAAATGCAAGAGTAAATCATGTAGTGCACATCACCATTATTTACTGAAATGAGTATGCTACAATGTTCTGCCTTTGGGAGATGTATTCAAATTTTTCTCTAAATAGGAACTATTCATTTTAAACTACAAAATTGTAAAATTTAAAAAAAGTATGATTAGATTTTATTTTAAAATGTATAATGTTTCTTGAACATTATTCAAAAATGAAAAAGCTGGTAGTTATATCCAGTTTTCAAAACAAACAATTTTCACTGGTAGGACAAAAGAGTAACCAGCAGGAATGATTGTCAGTTTTAATAAAAGTGAGCATTTTTTCAGAGATAGATGAGATTTGCTTTGAAAGGAGGTGATTTAAAGAAACAGAAGTACCTAGCAATTAGATTTTTTCTTAAAATAGTTTGTACCCAACACTAAACAGAAAATGTTAGTTAAGTTCAGGCAATCAAGTTTTGGTTTTTTTTTTTTTTTCTGAATGTACTGGTGAACTGAAATAATTTAATGTATTCTCTGGTTGGATAATTACATTTGGTTTTCCCTTCTGTGTTGCCATGCTGCTTTCTGTGTTTGACTTTTATGTTGCTAACTATAACTAATTACACTGTGTTGTAATGATGGCTAGTTCTGCATTTTTTGCTTTTTAACAGTTGCTTTACTATGTGTAAGCATGAGTGGAAGGCAATGCAGTTTATTCTGCATGACACATTTTTGCATGAACTCTAGTTTAACCAAGTATATGAACAATGCAGTATTAGGAATTTAATAATTTTGCTCTTGCCATTTTAGTGTTTTGCATGTGTATTGTATATGTGTATTTTTTCAGCCTATTCCAAGCCTAAACGAGGCCATCGTAAAACTGCTTCATTTGGCAACATTCTGGATGTCCCTGAGATCATCATACCAGGTATCGCAGACCAGGTGAACGGGTCAATTGGTTAAGATGCCGGAATAATGATCAGACTGCTAAAATACTTCTTGCTCCAGTTGCTTTAGGACAGGTCCAGAAATTATCCCACTAAATTTTTTATAATGCTTCAGTAAAGAGGAGCATGATATTTTACTACAAACTAACTTTTATCAGTAAATTATTCAGTCTTCTAATTCAAATTTACTTCTACTGATAAAGGACTTTTTCTCTAATGATCTTGGTGTTCAGAATCTTCTTAGAGAGCAGAATTTTATATGCAGTCTTGTATTGGAGTACCTCATTTGGTGAAAATGGACCTAAGTTGAAAAATTCCTGTCTAGGTAATTGTTTTACCCTGATCTTTGTTGTGTTTGGGCTCTCATTTTTAATCAGATAATAGTAGAACCAAAAACTATGGTAAATTATGTACAGAATTTTAGATCCATTTGATATTTGTGATTAAAACATTAACACTTAGTCTGTGTAATTTTTATATTTGACTGCACTTTTCTGGGGCTAAAATATGTGTGCATGAGGTATTGCTGTTGTGTTTAAGTTAGTGCAAACTAAAATTACTAGGAAAGGCTTCTGATAGGAAAAAAATTAATATAATCAGGCACCATGGGTGGGAATATCATTTGGGACTTTAATGAATAAGTCTCATGTATCCCAAGTCTTTTTTTAGTTAGTAGCATGATGTTTTTCTTTCTTTCATTTCATACTTCTCAAAGCCTAAAAATAAGTATAATCAATCCCAAGCTGTGAAAGGCATACCATTAACAGAATGCAAGTCACTTCAAAATGATATGTCAGGGACAGGAAATGCAAGTGATAGTATCTAGAAATCCACTAAAAACTTTGTTCCTCCTATTCTAAATTTGTCATCTGAGGAAGCATCCTTGTAAATCTTGTTAGGTATTATAAAGTTGAGTGCGAAAGATAATTTTCTACAAGAGTTTCTTTCTAATAACTTTATTGAAGGTTACAGTAAAAATGCAGAATATAATATAGTAGGTTCCAAAGAGCAATAGCACCCATAAAAATAAAACCTCTTTGGCACTGAGGCTAACAAATTGGCAAAAAAAGTTTGCTGGAGTAACTTTCCACTGTAACTTTCAAGCAGTCCTGGCCTGCACTGACATAAATTAAATAAATCCTGAGAAAGCAAGGAAAGCGAAAGTGAAGACATCTGTCCAGTTTCGGTGTTAACTCGTGATGAGGACCTGGTAAATAAGCTCTATAAGTTAATGAGTGCCTCTTGTACACTGTCTGCCCGTAACAGCATTGAGGCTTCCAAAAAACCTTGAAACTTTTAGGCAATAATGAAGAAGTCAGTGTGATATAATACCATGTTGTTGTCACAAAATAGATCGTACCAGTCTATTGATTTCTTAGTTAGGCAGAGGCAGTCATTAAAAGTTCTTTACCTGATCTATTTTAATTGAACTTGACAGGATGGGAATTTCAAGATAATTTGGAATATGAAAAAATAGAATCCTGTAGAAATAAAAAAAGGTATTGTGTTGGTGCAAGCATATTAATGAGTTTTCTCAAAATTTACTCCCAAGGTATTTAAATCAAATGAGCCATAATAAAATCCCCTGTTAATGCTTTATCAGAAGCAACTATTCATTAAAAGGAGAATTATACTATCACATACGGAGAATTTTGCTGTGACTGAATATGTGAATAGAAATAGGGTAAAATCCAGAGTCATGTATTAACAACAGTTTCTACTAATAAGATAACATGGGACCATAGCACATGCATGCAGATTAATCCCAGGTAGTATGAGCCACAAATGTAATGTAGCTGTGAAAAACTGAGATCTTAAAGTTCATTTCCGGGAAAGATAAATAAGCACTGACACAATTACTGGCCCTTGTGGAGTTTGAATCAGGAATTGAATATACTGTTCTGGTCAGCCATATAAAAGAAACATGCAAAACAAATTTGAAAACAAATCTAAAAGCATGGTTTTTTTTAGCCCACAAAATGAAAGCTGAGAATGAATAATTATTTTCTATAGATGAATCTGCAGTTAAAAGCTGGGAAGAGAGAGCTACTTAAGCTAAAAGACAGTACTGGCTCTACAGAAAGAATATGTAAATTGTCTGCAAATAAATCTGGGCTTTATGCTGAAAGTTTTCCGGTTGTCAGAACAGCTTTCCAGTAATTATCCCAAAGCCAGAAAAAAATGAGGCTAATCATTACATGACAGAATGTGATCATATTCCCAGTAAATGAATTATATTTATCTGTATATTTCTCACTTATTCCCTTTCTTTACTCACTCAGCACAAGGACATCAGTTCTGGCCTCTGTAAACACACTTGTTGCTTTCTAGACCCCTAAGCTTCTGAGACCCCCCCCCAACTGGCAGCACCAGCTCAACCCCACCCAGTTATGTTCCATACTACTTCTGCCACAAACCCTGCTCCTCCGGACTTCCCTGGGCACGTCCCTCGGTGGGGCGAGCAGCTCATCCCTGTCCTTGGAGCCGCACAAGTGCCGGTCTGTGGTGCTGCCTGGAGTTGTGCTGAGCACATGGTAGAGCAGCTGCTGCCCGGAGAGGGGAAGCACCAGGCAGGCATTTTACCGTGAGTCAGCTGCTTTGGGCAGGGCTATTTTGGAAGTATGAGTACTACATCTGCTATCATTGGGGGTTTTCGTAATGTGTTGCCTCAACTGCATTTCATCCATGAACTGATTATGCTTCCGAAGTCGTAAAATACATACTTTATCAATTAAAGGTAAAATATTGGCAGAAGGGGAAGTTTTTAGAATGTATTTGCTCTTCTTTGTAAATAAGTGAATTTAGAGTGAATAGAACTATTTGTTCGTTTAAGATGCTATTTTGTGTTACTAGCTTACAAAACTTGAAAACTGAAAAATGGGTCAGATAATTCCTCCTTTGTGTAACAGCTTAGTAAATGAGTTTGCAGTGGTGATATCCTGCAACCAGATAGCCTAGTGATGTATCAATTTTTTTTTTTCATTTACAGTACGCATAGTACAGGTTATAAGCACCAACTTTATTTTTACATACATATTTTTATATAAAAAATAAAAACCCTACTAAGTACAAAAATATCTTTATGTTTAAAGAAACAAAAAAATCTGAATTCTAGTTTGTGTACATTGTTAATAGAAACCATTCAAGCAGCATCTAGCTCATTTACCTACAAGTACAGCCTTCTCTTCACCATGCATTTACCATGTGTGCATTTGGCATTGTAATTCTGTCATCTGAACCTGCCATGGCATTACGATTTTTATAGCATTGACACTGCATAAATGATTACTCAAGGTAGATGCATTTTGTAGAGGGTCTTTAGAAAGTGGATAGGAATTATGTATGCTGTAAGATCTGTAATTTTTCTGTCTACTTCTAAAATCAGTGTATGCCAGAAATCCCACCCTTGTCTTCCCAGATCACTTGATTCTTCTGGAATTCAGATCAATGTTTTAACTTCTTCAAAATGTCTTGTAGCACTGTTAACAGTCACTGCTCATCCTGGACTGTGAGAGAGGCTTGAGCCCTGTAGGTGTGTAAGGAAGAGAGAGGACTGTGAGTAAACAAGAAACTGTAAAAGGAGATTCAAGTATCTGCTAAAGGGCAGGGAGGAGAGGTCATAGCTGGTCTGGATATTTGGCGGCTGGATGGGGGTGGTGATCAAAAGCTTAGTAAGTTGTACAATTTATTTTTGCCTAGACTATGTGGGGCAGGACATGATGGAAGTTTCCTGTTCCTTTAGAATTTAATTTTAGAAAATAAACAACACTATGTGAAATGGGTTTTTCTGAGGACATGAAGTATGTTTGTAACATTTGCTTTTTAATCTTAAAATTCCATAAACCACAAAAAGCCTGACAATATGCATCAAGACACTGTGGATTAACTTCTGTCCATGTACAAATCTCTTAGTTTTTATAATGAGGAAAGTTATTTTTAAATGGAGGAAAAGTATAAAGAGAGAGGAAAGCATAAAGAAGTACCCATGATCTTTTCATATATTTTTGTTGTGTCATATAGTACATTTTTCAATTGACATTTTTCTTGAATCTGGAGCAATAAGTATTTGTTGATTCGTAGTCTGTTTCTGCCTTGTTGAAGCTATTTGCCAGATGTCTGCAGTACAATACTAATTAAAATGGCATTGCCTAGTAGAGCTTGCTCTTCCTTCATGCTACTAACTTGAAGATACTTCATTTAAAGGTGTTCATTTTTTACAACGGTAGTTTTGGCCCCTCTTTCCCCCCGCCCCCCATCCCTTCACTTCCCGCAAGGCATCTTCTTTTCTTTCTTGCACCACACCCTGATTATTTTAACATTTTGGCAGCCATGTTCTAATATTTCAGCAACACATGTGCTGGGTTCCTTAAATTCACAAATGTTGCTAATCTGAAATGAGAATTTCAGATATTTTTGCAAGCCTGTTCAGCTGAGCTAATTTTATAACAGTGTTGTTGAATGAAATGTGCACATAATTTTGTATCAGTCGTGGGTGGATTGCACATATGTTGAATATTGAGCTGAGCTGTGGCAGCCAGATGAAATATCCACAGCACAAAATTCTATTAAATGTATAATCTTGTTTGTTAAACGATTACATAGTGAAAAAGTTCACTGGAAATGAAGAAGCTCAGACATTTTGACATAGATTTGTCATTCACAAGATCCCAAGTATCAAAGTTTTAAACAGATTTAGTCATTCTCACTTAGGTAAGTATATACTTTCCCTGAATTTCAGAAGCAAAACATCAAGACTATAGAACAGTCGCAATTAAAATCCATTTGTAGTCAGGGCAAAAAGTATATTCCTGTTTTAGAGTCCTGCTTGATTTTCTTATATGCTTGTTTCTTATAGTACCTTCTGTAAATTTTTAAAAGTCATGACAAATTGATGAAGTGGCACTAAACATTTTGTATTGCTATTTTGTGGTAGTGTATTCCTATATGTAACAGTACATATATTTAAAACTTTAAGGGCTTATTAAATATATCAATGAATATTAAATAGTCTTACATTTCTGTAGTAACTTGCAATTCAAAACACGTGTCAGGATAGGCTTGGAGTCGTGGGAATGATGCTGAATGAGAAGTATCTGAAAGGTCAGCAATGTGATGCCTTTTGCAGAGCTTTGAGTGAGCTATGTTGGTGGCTGAGTGCGGGGCTGCTGGGCGAGGGGCTGCCATGGCTGCAGTACATGTTTCAGATGCTCCCCTCCAGTAGCAGAGTTACGTAATGCAGAGCTAAGAGCAAGAATTTTGAGCATTGTCAGCTGTTACTCAGGACATTTTGGTGTTTCCTTTTGGACAGCTGACCTGCTCTCAAGAGATAATATAAACAATCACTGTAATAAAAATCAAAGTAGCCAGAGAGATTCTGTTGCATAATCTCCTTTTATTTTTAAGGAGATTTTGTTTCCTGAAAATGCCTTTGATTGCTTGTCAGTGCTAATATTTAAACTGTTTTATGTAGCTGTCACTGGTAGATAATTGCGAACAGGTGGAAGAAGAGGAAAAGATTACAGCATTGTGCTTCCTAGGTTGATAGTGAGATGTGATTTAGCTGAACGGTCCCCTTTTCACACTTCTCAGAGCATGAGAACAGGACATAGTTTTGTTCCTCTGAAGGAGATAGGAGACCAGAAGGAAGCGCTTTCGCTTCTTACTTTTCTTGAGGGGAGTGGCGCACACGCAGAAGTCCTTGCTGTGTTCCTTGAGCAAGCCAAAAAGCAACAGGTTAAAGCTGGCAGCCTGTTATCTTCGCGGTTAGCTTTTAGAAATCCCCATAACGTAACGCACTTGAAATAGATGTCGTCATCAGCTCCTGCCCCAAGTACTAAGCCTGACCAAATACATGTGACAGAAGATGGTGGAGTAGAGTGCAGCAGCTATTCATGTGGTAGGAGTGGTTATTGTATTAGGGTGTACTTTTTGTTGACAGGCCAGCATGTTTTGAGTTAAAATTCTGCAGCTGTCTCTCTCTCCCCTTCTCTCACTTTGTCTCTGTGGATTTGTACAAATTCCAAGCTCCTCTGCAACAGTCGCACCCTTCTTATTTTGTTCTGAATATATTTCACTGGTTTGTTTTTGTTTTGTTTTTTTCCCAGCAGGAAACGGACAGCAGAGGCGCAGATCCATTCAAGATCTTAGTGTTGCTGGAACAGAGTCCAGTCAGGTAATGTCCTCATCTCTTCTTTGCCTTTCAGTAAAGTCAGCACCAAATCTGTATTGGGGAACCGATCGGGAAATCTTCACCTTTGATGCTTTCATAGAAATTATGTGGAAGCTTGGCAGACTGTAGTGTTGTTTGTATTGCATTGAAATGAGATTCCATGAGGGTAACTGTGAATGAGCTCTAGATGAGAAGCATTTTCTGTATAGCTTATGCAGTACTTTTTACTTTTATGTACATGTTTTTTTTTGTGCACCGCTTAATTTGGCTGAGGGCACATGTTACACGGGAAAGCCTTTTCATCTCTCTGTATATAGAAAGCAGTTGTAATTACTACTTACTGTGTAAAACAGCTACATATAGACTCTGCATGAAAGTAAAAAGCATGAGCATCAGTATAATAAATGTTGTGTATTATCAATCCCTGAATCCTGAATAGTGAATTACAGAGATATCTCTCTCTTTCTTGTGGAAAGTTTACAGCAAGGTATTGTCACAAAGTTTTGTTTAAAAAAAGCTGTTTCAAAAATACATTTTATAATAACATAGCTATTTGTCTGGTATTGTAAGTGCCATGGTAACAGAGACAGTGGTATCCTACATAACATGCTCCTAGTTAGATTTCAGTTTTAAATGAAAAAAGTATAGCTAATGCTTCATTCAGATGTGTTTATTTTGTGTTTTTAATTGGTTCAATAATTCGCAGAGGCTATTTGGTCCTTAGTGTGCATTGGCAATTTTGAGATCCCTACTATTTATTTGAGTGTGGGATTCTGGTGCTTAGCATATTCATCAGGTTAATCAGGTTTCCTTATTAAACATCCTACTGCAATAATCTTAAATAGGTGGTAAGTCTTGGGAAGTATAATTATCAGATAACCTTTGATTTTTCTTTAATTCCAAGGAGTATGATAGCCACAGAAACCTCATCAATCCTGTAGGTATTAGTAAATTTACTGTGTACGTCTACCACAAAATAACAAGCCTACATAATACATTTTAGTATCTTCAGAGAAGACAGGTCTGTTTGAAACTGATCTGCAAAATTTAGGAACTAATTTAGCCTATTCATTTAATTGTAGAATTAAAATTATGCAAGACTTGGGGGGAAAAAACTAAGTGACAATACTTCAATTATATTAAATTGTACTGATTGATGTATGAATATATTTAATTATAGCTTTTTTATTTAAAAGTTTTCATTATGTTCATCTTAATGAATGGTTGATATTTCAGATTTTCATAATTTGCTTCATATGTTAACAATTATAATAATCTTTCTTTGAAAGCTATTCTACTGCTTGTATGGGTGTTATAGCTAAATTGTCTTTGTGAACAGAAGGATACAGAAATTTTGTTTTAATGTTTACCTCACCAATTTCTCCTGTGGGTTTATAGAAGTATCAGAGTCACATTTTACTTTCTTGCTTCTAACAGTGTACATACTGGAAATGTATGTGGAAGAATTACAATTATCTGTTGCTATCCTGCAGTTTCTTTGGAAATATTATGGTAAAATCTGGAAAACATAATATTTTAACACGCATGAAAAATGCAGTTTCAAAGACATTTTTGCACTGTCCATATAGACAAATAATGAGTTTTTTATCCCCTTTTTGATGTGACGAGAGATTGAAAAGTCTGCTGAAATTAATACTAACTTTTGATGTATATGTACTTGGATATTAAAGAAAAAATTGAAAACAATGAAGAAACAGAGCACAATGTAATTATGGCTAAAGATCTAAGATTAATCTTTATGGGTTTCAATACGTCTGGATCTCAGTGCCTTGATTTTTTAATTAAAATTTTTGAACTGCTCTCCATACAAGCAATCTACAAGCCAAAGCAGAAAAAGCATCTGCATGGCATAGCTCTGGTCAGTTTATCCAATCTCCCCATACGCACCATACCATATATAGGGTATCCTTTCTAATGTGAAAATCCCCTTCCCCCTCCCTCCCTTCATTGCAAACATCCTTCTTCCCCGCATTCCATTTTCCCTTACACCCACTCTGCCGCACAGCCTTCTTCACCAAGCAGCCATGGCCCTGCATGCCTCTGCTCCCTCACCCAGGCCACAAAAGGCCCTGTCCCACTCAAAATTGAAGGATTGCCACGGTGCCTTTTTTCTGGCTTTTAACTATTTGGCAGAGGAAAGGTGATCAGAACTATTTTTATTGAATGTATTTTTCCTGAAAATTGCTGCTTGTCAGTAGAAAACTGTTCTCTTACAACTACTGGTTTTTAATTAGAAAGGTTTTCCAATTCAGAATGGATTTTTTCTTAAGGTGAAGGAAAACACCAAGTATGTATGTAAATACTCAAATATATGTATATATAGTATTAATTAATATACAATTAAAAATATATCTACACAATAAGTATTTAATAATATATATACCGCAGTTTGGGTGCTTACCTGAAAGGGGTAGACCAAGACTCTTGGTCTTGTGTACATGTTTTGACTGTTTTAGTTTGCCCACCTTGTATGTTTTATGATTGTATTGTCTATTTTATGTCTGTGTGCTCTTAAAAAAATTTTCATATCTCTGACAATTACTGTGTGTGTGTTTTTGAGGCACTTAAGGCACTTCACAGTATTAGTCTTACTGGTGCTCTCAACAGCAGACAGTAACAGCGCTTTACCGAGGGCTTTACTACTCAGCATCAACAGTTTAGATAGGGAAATTTTCTAGGTCAAAGGTTTGATCTTTGGATCAGCTGGTAGAGTGATTTGGTGTTTAAAACACGTGCTTAGGTCTGAATTTTCACAAATTTTAGTGCTTGGTGACCTTAGACTGGTCCTTACTCCCAAGTGACATGAGCAGTACAATGCAACTGTCCCTTCTACAGTTAAATGCAACATTTTCATTTGTTTCTGTCTGTATACTGTAATTTCTCCTTTTTTTTCTTTTTTTATTTGGAAATTAATTTTCTTCTGCCTATTTCCCTCTCCATGCACTTTAAAACATTGTAGTGTGTCATCTGCCTAGTGCTATTACTCTTGCCTAGACACCTTTATAACATAGATGTGCAGTCTCTTAACTGCAGCTACTAATATTTTTGGGGGATTTGAAGGAACATAGCAAATTGCTATTTATGCTGCATGCAGTCTTGACAAAATTTAATGTTTTATACAGATACTGAGAAGCATATCTGGCATAATGACCCAAGATCTGCAGGTTGTGATCTGATGCCCAGTGTGGTATCCATCTCCTTGCCTGTGTATCTTTCATTGGTTTTGGTGTTTTGTACTCATCTTTCATGGTACTATCATAAATACCAAAACTACCTACTTCCTCTTTTAAACATACTTTTGTTTTGTTTTGGGATTGTTGTTTTTTAGGGGAGAGGGGGTGTCATAACTGTTGTTGGGCCTTCATAACTTTCACAGTTTACTTTGAAATAAAAAAAATTACTCTGTAAAAGAAAACCATGTACTGACATGAACAGTTGAGAAGCAAGGTCAGAATGTACATGCCCACATGCATGCAAGCTAAGTGGGATAGTTTGGGGATCTGATATTGCATAGATGAATCATTCTGTCTGTGAGATTGTGAAATTTGTCACAGATGCATATTTGGGATTTTTTCTCCCCTTTCACAGCAAGATAAAATTCACAGATGAGATGAGGAAACTGGACTAGTAACTATGATTTCTCTAAATTAAACTTCAGGGAGGATTATTCCTCAGTGTGTCAGCTTTTCAAGACTGTAAGTCTTTGAGAAATGGAAGCTAAGAATGCCATGTGCGTTTGACCACCTGGCAAAGATGATTTGAGAGTAATCTGCTAGGAGGTCTGGAGGAAGCAAGGATGAAGGGGCAGCAGAAACTGAGTGCTAAAGTCCAGACACTGGTTTGCCTGCCAGAGGGGCTGCCATCCAGGTGGCCTAAAGCATCTCACTCAACACACACTCAAACACTGTAATCGAACCAGTGTTCAGTTTGAGAAACTTCCCTTCACCTTCATAGTGCTTTTTAGATATGCTTTAGATGTGATTGCTTCATTTCTATATCTACTGACTTTCATGTAAATAATATCAAGGGAAGGGTTTTTTTCGTTGGTGGACCAAAACCATCTGGTAAAGCACTGAAAAATTACTGTAACTTGAGTATTTCTCAGGTGCCATTCACTGTCTACTATAGATACTCAACAAATCTCTTTTTGCTTAAAGCACTTTTATGCTGTTACAAGTGCTTTCTCTATCTTCTGATCTTTTACATCAGCAGGGTGTGTTTATCATTCATATCTGAGGTCACTAACAGTAAGCTCAGCAATTTAAACTTTGCTTAGTGTCAACAAAGACTCCAGCAGAAAAGATTTTTCAAAATGCTTGATCCCATCATCTTGATAATATCCGTCAGATTATTTCTACAGTTTATTGTCCAGTTAACTAGATATTAACCTAAAACACAAAATACTTAACAAACGTCACAGAAGACAGACTGTGCATTTGAAATAATGGATGTTTCAGTGTACAGAATCTTGTTGGTCCAATTCTTTGGGCTGTTACTTGGCTGGAATCCTGAATTTTAAAACTTGAATTAAAGTAGGATATTTGGAAATAAAGTCATAATATTTAATGTATATTTGAGTACTTCTTTTGAAAAATGTTTAATGAATAATTTAATGATAAATACACCATCTTGAAAATAGTTCTATTTTAATAGTGTCTTTCCTTTTTCTTTTTACTTTTTCCTTTTTTCCTTTCCTTTTTCCTTTTACTTGCTGGGGCTTATAGTCTTAAATCCTTTGTCGTGTTAATTTAATGTCACTGAGGGAATATGTAAAATAGAAACATATATATTGTAAATAACATTTGTGAAAAAGCATCTTAGTAGAATAATGAAGTCTGGATTATGTTTTTGTGCTTTGGAGTGGAGGAATCAAACAGTATGTGAAATTTTGGTTTTCTTAATTTGCTTCGTGAGGAAGAATGTACTCATTTTGTGATTGATGTGCTTCAACTGACTGATCCTTTCTGATTAACCTTTTTTCATGTTTTTTAACGATTAATCACATAACTTCTGAGTTAACAAAAGAACCAGAAGAAAACCGTAGATTAATTCACAGTAGTCTAGTGCAGCTACTAAGCTGTATTCCTTTAATTGAAGGTAGTTCCGTTCATTGATTAAATGTTGGAAACAAACTTTATTTCCTCTTTATGTTACAGAGCTGCTAGATTTCAAAGAATGATGGTGTGAAAATCACTAGACATATTGTTATGATTTTTTTCTAAAGATCTTGAACACATTGTTCAGCATTGCTTTTTTTGTTATGCTGAATAGCAAAATTGTATCATTTTTTTTTTTATACAGTAAAGAAGAGATGGGGATGAAATTATCCCTGCAATGCCTGTAAAGTTGACCAAACCATCAGGAGAGCATTCAGGGTAAAGCTTGGGGAGGGAGAGTATTTTGAAGGATTATAGGTTCGGATTTCATCATTTTTTTTAAATTTATTTATTTTTACTGAACTTCTCAAAAAATCATATGTTAACTTGTTTTATTTTGTCATTTCAGGAGAGTAGAAACAGCAGTAGATCATCTAGTCCTAGTGTGAGAATGATCACTACCTCGGGACCAACCTCTGAAAAGCCAACACGTAATCCATGGACACCAGATGATGCAGGTAATCCTTTGTTTATTATGTAATTCTTTTGCCTGTAAAAAAATGAAAATATTTATTACATTACTGCTTTGTTTTTCACGTACACTTTAAGAATACTTTTTAATAGACTGTTAAATTACATAAACTTGCAAGCATTTTGCTCATAAGAAAGTACCGTGAATTGTAGTGATAGTAATATTTAATGATGACCTTGTTAGCAGTGGTTTTTTGCTATAGTGTGATTTTGGGGAAGTAGGGGAATAGACAACTTGGTGCATTTTAGTCTTGTCCATTTGTATTTTGAATGCACATTTAAAGATTTCATTGCCCTAACGTCTGGAATTAAATGTTACGTGGGTAAGCATCTGCTGGAGTAGGTTACTTCTGTTTACCATCTGTGTTGTAATTTTGCTTATGCCGAATGTAGATGTGCACACAAAATGGCTGGTTTTAAATGTGCTAGCTTGTGTCCATAGAAACATTGTAAATACTTCTGCTGTAGCATCACTGTTACTTCGTTATGAAATAGGATTAAGACTGAAGATAATTGAATAGTTCAATTTGATTTTAAAAGTCATAATGCATTCTGTTATGAAAAGAATAAGTACTGGACTGCAGGAAAAAATTGGATCCCCACAAATTCCATTTTAGAATATAAATAAAAGATACATTTTTGTTACCAAAATGTACATGTTGAATCTTAAACTTAGTCTCAAGATGGTACTTCACAGTGCCTCAAATTCTGTAATCTTTTTCTTGTGATCTTTTCATCTGGATGATCGGACTCTTTTCCTGTAACCAACTGCAAAATGGAAACTCATGTGGTGCCAGACTCTTGCACAAGCATATGTATATATAAGTAAACATGCATGCATATTTGCACGCTTGCATTTTACCAAATGTAAGGTGATTATGTAAGATGTACTCTTTCCCCCCCTGTGATAGAGGGAGGGCAACACACTCTTGTGTTTTGCTTCTCTGTTTTCTTCTTTCTGTCCTTTGTTGCTTTGCCTGGCCACGGTCAGTGCCTTGTCACTCATTAACTTTCCCAAGCCCTCGCTCACTGATGCAGCCCACCCTGGGCCCTCTTGTGCAGCATAGACCCCGAGTTGCTTTAGGCAGTGAGTACAAACAGGAATTGCTGCCTCACATTGGAAGCAAGCTCTTACCTGGTCAAGAGTTCATTGGGAACTGAGAGCTACAAATCGTAAGCCAGTGCAAAAAAAGTTTATGCCAAGTTTTTTGTCTTAAATGCAGCACAGCACTAGAGCTAAAAGTCAAATCTGTTTTCTGGCCCACAGACATCCCTCACCTTATACTCAGGTAAATACAAATGTGGCCTATGTACATTTTTGCTTGCTAGGTTTATGTAGGCCATGCACAAAGAATTGTTCAAATTTCTGAAGAGAGAAATAATTTTGGTTTTCTGTAAAAGATGCTACATTTTTAATTTAATGAAGCAAAATGATAAAACAAGGATGCAGCTGAATATTTGCAGTTCTGTGATGTGGTGCTGAAACAATCAGCAACGTCACCTGAAGCATTTAGATGTATTGATGTATTTTTGAAGCATTGCAGTGATTCCATCCATATATGGCAGTAGTCTTAATGTAGGGAAGGACTTCTCATGATTGCATTTAAGATACCGTGGTGATTAAGTCTCTGGTTTTAGGCTTGTTTTCTTTTTCTTTCTCCTTTTTGTTTTTGTTTTTAACCACCTTCCAGTTTCCTTACAAGCATACACTTAACCACTTTTTCTCCATTCCCACCCTCTTATTTCTGTTTCCTTTTGAAGCTGCTCTTGGAAATAGCATAGTCTTTGAGGGCAACACGTTAGTTTCTCTACCACGACTTCTGTGTGGCAGGTGCTTTTGGGGTATGGGTAAGCAGCCCCTTTTTTTTCCCACCTACCCTCCTCCATATAATCCTCTAGTAGCAATTATGCAGCTGTAAAATTAGTAGTTTCTCCATGTGTCTTTACTCCTGTGTCTCTTAAAGCTTAACGGTAACCTTGTGATCCCCAGATTGTGGGCTACTGAAAGATAAGAATGCAGATACGTACTAAATCTTGAACGAAAGCTCTAGAGAAATCCAGCGTAACTGCAGTGTAAGAAGAGAGCAGCCATGCCCAGGAGACAGATTGGTTATTGGGTTCCTTGCTACCCACAAAGTATCTATATGGAGCAGAGAAGATGTCCTAGAGCATGTTGTGAGGAAGACAGAGACCTCACTGGGAGCAGGTTTCAGAACTGAGCGGGAGGTTGTGCTTATTTTATTTTGGCAGAGCTGATTTGCACAGCTTCTAATTTTAAAATCATTAGATGCATGGGCTGGCGGGCTGATCCTTCATAAACAAGAATGAAATGGCAAATGTTTTATAAACAGAAATGATCACAAACTGTACAAAAATACTGTTTTTAAAATCTGTGTGCTGTTACATGGCTTCTAGAAATGTAGGTTTATAACCATAATTTTTTTTTATTTTTCCTTGATGTGAGAGACCATACTTTAGATGTTCCTATCAGAAAAACAAAATTATTCATCTGCCTTGGGATTGGAACGCTGCTATTTCCATCTGCTTATCCACATTCAGATTGTGTATTGTGAAATTACTTAGACTTCTTGTTTTTTGTCCTGTAAGAACAGAATTAACTCTTTTTAAATACATTAAAGTTTTCTTGGTATTGTTACAGAGACCAATGGGTCAGATAACTCCATCCCAATGGCATATCTCACATTAGATCATCAGTTACAGGTAATAAATATCTAGTTTATTAGATTCTCAAGTTTGCATTTCATTCTAACATGTGACTTTGGGGCTGCAAAATATAGTGCCACATATTTACCTGGGTTTATGTTCTGTCTAATTTTTGACCAAGGCTAAAAAAGATATATTATGTAATCTGAGATTGGTTGACTCAGGTTTGATCAAGCTATTAAAAACAAGCCTTGGGAAACATGATCCTTAAAACCAAATGTAAGCTGAGTTTGACTGTCAAAATAAGACATTATTTGCTTGAGTGTTACTGTATCAAATTGTTGTATACACTTTATTTTTTGTGTGTGGGATTAAACACTGCTTTGACTTTTGTGACAAGTGTCTGATTAAAAACTTCAGATTTGAGTTAACTTTGACATTGATGCAGTAATATTTTCCAGGACATGGTTTCACACTTATTTTTAAAGGCTAACTGGTTTTTAAAAGACTGTTATAAATACACTGCAGAGACATTCTAACACACTATTTACTAAGATATCAGTTCATTAGTCTTTAACATGTCTGATTTATTTTCAGCCTCTAGCACCATGCCCAAACTCCAAAGAATCTATGGCTGTATTTGAACAGCACTGCAAAATGGCACAAGAATATATGAAAGTTCAGACAGAAATTGCATTGCTGTTGCAGAGGAAGTAAGTGAAATGTGTTTAACCTTTCCTGTTCTTCTGTGTTTCCTGTACACAAAGTCTGTGTATAATGATAAAAATACATCATAAAAAGTAAATAATAGTCACTGTAGCTATGATTTTTGGCTTTATGAAGTAACATTTCGTAGGGCATAATTATTTTCCAACCTTAAACTCAGAAATACTCAGTACACATGAAATATTTAGAGCAGGTAATTGAAAGTTCTAATCAATATCAAGACTCTTCTTCTGTATAAGTCCTACTTAAGTCCTGGCAAATCTCTGTAAAAAACTGGTAATGTTTGTTTGTATCATCTCAAATGAAACACTTGAACTGTTAAAGAACCTTGGAATTTAATTTAGTACACTATCCATTAAAATATTTTCAATTGTAATTTATAGATAATTGTTTCATTAATGGATTATAGAATTTTGGGTAATATGTCAGTGTTACTCATTTTGCAGTTAGTTTTATTCGTATATCTGACTTTTGTCGAGCACTGCATTTATGACAATATTATCAACATTCTTCTTGTATTTTTCTGCAATGGGTTTGAGACCTGATGCTTAAAAGCTGTTATGTACTTTCTCCTTGTGCACTGGAAATAAACTTTACTCTTGCATTGTTTGCACATATAAGTAAGGCAGCTGCACATATTGTTGTATTAGGTCAAAAATTATTGCTGATTCAGAATTTGGGTTCATAACAAGTTCTGTTGTGTTCTGTTTCCCGATGCTGGGGACCAGTTTAGAGAGGTTGCAATCACACACTAGACCAAATAATCAGCTTGTGACCCACGGGTGTCTGAGCCACTGCAAGCAAGTAGTTGTTAATAGGGAGCTTGCCTTGGTGTTTGTGGATTAGCTAATGAGAAGAATACGTGTGTAAACCTTTTGTACAGTAGAAATAGCATAGAGAATGGGGGGAAATTATACTGTAAGATCAAACTCCTATCATGTATTCACTTCGGGCTTAGTATTCTGTGAACAATTGGTGTTTTTTCACATGTAACTAAAATTTTTAGATTTGATGACGAGATAGTGATGCTAGAGTTAATATCTTAATTTTGATTATGTTGTCCCCAGTGGTCAATAAATTACTTAAAACATATTTGTTTCAAAACAAATTTAATTCTCTACTTTTAGATTTCTACTGTTTTGGTTTATTTCCAGGAAGTTTGTGTTCACGTTTCTTTCAAACTGTTTTTTCTTAGTCAGGTTTTAATTATCCATAGGCATTAAAACAAAAAAAAAGATGATGGATGAATTTAATGCTGGTTAGGGTAGTTATTAGTTCAGCCCTCATACAATTACCAAATTTTCTTTAACTGTGATGAAAAACCATATGGCAACAATTAATTAACATGAACTTTCTCCTTTGCTATTTTGTTGCAAAAATGTTGCTGGCAGCTTGCCTTCTTGTCATCTCATAACAAAATAGTAAAGCGAACTGCCACATCAGTCTTGCAGAATAAATTATAGCAAGTTTATCAGTATGTTTGGGCCTCTAAACTCTTTGCTAAAGAAACACTTGAACACTTACAGCATAAATAATATGAAATGCCAGTTACAGAAGTAATATCCTTGATTCTACTTGTTCTCTGCTTTAACTGGTTCACGTCCAGACAGAAAAGAGCACTTCACTAAAAAGTTACAAAAGATATTGCAATTCTGTATTTTAAGTTGCCTTTTAGAAATTTAAAATGTGCATGTAGTCGCCTGAATTTGGAGTTGAATATATTTATGAAATTTTGTGTGGCTCCATAGGTGTTTTACTGTGACCTGTAAAACTACATCTGAAATACATTAACTAAAGGACAGTTTTAAAGACTGAGGCTCAGTGTCTCAGCTATTTTAAAGTGTAAATGTGAATTTGATTTGGAAGGGAATTTTTCCCCAGACTACATTAAAGCATAACATTCTTTTGTCAACTTCTTTTGCACAAAATACCAACAGCTGTGAGTTCAGATTGATAATCAACTACTGATTTGAAACATATGAAGTCATCTACACACCAATGGAAATAGACTGTAAATGACAATGGCTTTTTTTTTTTTTCCATTTCAGACAAGAACTAATAGCAGAACTGGACCAGGATGAAAAAGACCAGCAAAACACATCCCGTCTGGTACAAGAACATAAAAAGCTGTTAGATGAAAACAAAAGTCTCTCAACATACTATCAGCAATGCAAAAAACAATTAGAGGTCATCAGAAATCAGCAACAGAAGCGGCCAGGCACATCATGATTTCCTGGGACCTTTCAAATGAAAAATATGCACAGAAAAGACTGATTTTTTTTTTTTTATTGTTGTTATTTTCCTTTATTATGACAGCTTATGAGTGTTAGCTTCTTGGTGTGATCTGTACATGTCTGCTACACTTAACATCATTTAATTTTCTTTTTCCTAGGTGAAATCCAGTTCAACAGGTTAATTGAATAGGGTGAAAAAACAGTGACTTGAATTAACCAATAGCCCTCAATTTAAAGCAAGAAGAGTGGCTGTTTGCATGCTCCTTGTGTGAAGGCTAGCCTAACAAGTGTTGAGGAGGCTGCTAAATTGTGAGAACTTATTTTTAGTTTTTTGGTGTTTCCTCAGTACAAGCAAAAAAAAAAAAAAACCTTTCCTGTTTAAGAATGGTTTTGTTCCAGTGTCTCATCTCAAACTATTATTATGATAATTATTTTCATAATAAACTGAAACATGCACCAAGCTGCAGAGGTGATGTTGGCTGACCAGAATAATTCATGATGCATTAGTGATGCCTTTTACCTGTAGACATAGTGTAATTTTTCCACATGCAAAATGGTAGGCAAACTGATGCCAGCATTCTTGGTTCAGTGCTTGATAGCCCTGCATTTTGACTAATACATTTCTTGTAATCTTGCATTCATAAAGTATTTGAAGTAAAAGGCTGTATTTTGTTTACTTTCTTGGGGAGAATGACATGCAGTTTCATTTAAATACTGGCCAAAAGTTAAGGAGGTTATCACTAGACAGAATATCCCTTGTATAAAAGAGGTACAATCAAAAATATGTAAAAGCGTATTTTAAACCTTTAAATTTTTTATCCCTGTAGAATCATTGGAAGGAAATTCAGAAAGAAAATTAATACAGGACTTGAAAAACTTGTTCCCTTTATGGTTTTGCTCCCTTATTGATTTTGTTTCAGGAGGTTTTTTTCTTAAAACTTATTTGGTGAAAAGCTTTTACTGTAAATGTAATGAAGTTTGTTTTAGGTAGAGAAAGAAGAGTTTGGGGAAATGACTTTATTTTAAATAGCAAATTACAAAATAGAGTTGAGTATGCAAATAGTGGAAACTGTTAAGAAAACGAGGGAAATAGCTTAGATCTCCATCAGGAATCTCAGTTATTCCACTCATGTGAACATAGCTCACAGGAAGGTCATCACAGAATTCCTGCTGCCTTTGTGACTGAAGAATTGCATTTAATGAACCTGAGTGGAATATGTAATGCTCCGTGTTATTATTTACCATTATTACATAGGAGAAAATAATTACTTGTTTACATTGCAGATTGGTTATTTGGATTATGAATTAATTTTTAACTGGTACAAAAATGAGGCACTTCTATATACAATGATAAATTACTCCTTACATACATACGTAAGTTCTTGATGTTCTCAGTTACAGGCAGTGTTTTAATAGCATTCGTTTGCAAAATTAAAATAGGAAATTGAAGTTTTGCTGCTAAGCCCTATAAATAAAAGAGAAGTAATCTGAAATATGCTTATTTTAAATGAATGGTTACTCATACCCATGAGCAGAACTTGGAAAAGCCTTAAGGGGAAAAAACCTCACACTATTTTCTTTCTCTTCCTGCCTACATGATTGAAACCATTAATACTGTTGTGCTTATCTGTGAACAGCAAAGAGGACGAACAACTTACCGAACATGCTGTCTTGTAAATAAATCTATTGTTGGCAAACCTTTGGGAGATAGAAACCTTTCCCTCATTTTATTTAAATAAAGGAAAGGTTCTCATTCCCAAAACCTTAACAGATAATTTGATTAGTTAGCTGAAACTGATATTGGGATCAACTTAAGGGCACACGTATTTATAGCAAAATGTAATTGGGGAAGAAAATAACTCTAGTATTAGGAATAGCACAAGTTATCCAAAGCATTGCTGTTCACATACATCTGTCTGTCTACCAAAATGGAGACACTCAGTGATCAGCAGCTTACTTAACATATGCTGAAGCATTAAGTAGAACAGTATAAATACTGATGTTCAACTTTAGAGGCATTGATAGTTACATGCACAAAATCATTTCCCAGGATGGGTTTTGCATTTTGCTGTGTAGTAGAAAGAGGTATGCTTAAAGTAAATCAGTGTTGTATGTGAAAAGTCACTTTATGGCAAGGTTTGAATAATGAAGGTGAATGCAGTGATAAATTAATGGTACATAATACAAAAGTAATTTCTAGCAGTTGCTTACGATTTTTCAGGGTTTACATTAAAAAGGGTCTCCGATTATAAAATAAGTGCTGTGCTACTGTGCACTGCTGGCTTCGATCAGTAGTTTGGTTTTATCACTCTTAACTTTCAAAGGGAATTTGGTGTTTTGACTTTTTGCCTTCAAATTATCCTTTTCTTAATTTTGCCAAAAATTTAAGAAATACTTGCCCAGATTTCTCACTGAGGTTTTCCATTCAATGCAATGAAAATTTTTGTTTATCACTAAAAAATGAAAAAAAATTTGTCCACGATTATAAAAAAAAACTGTAAGGGTAGAACACAGCAGTTTGGGCTAAGAAGAGTTTAACAGCTTAACTTTCAGTGACCTTTATTGTTTTCATAAGGCTCTTGTTTTAAAGTTGTTTACAAATGTACTTTTTTTTCTGTTAAACTACTTGGACTGTTCAGGAACTTTTTTCATGTACTCTTCTGTTCAGTTAAAGCTGTTCCTCTAATAATGGAGATAAAACAGCTAGTTTTGGCTGGGCACTGCCTTCTCAGAAAAGGTAACAGGCTCTGCTTTTTGTTACAGTCTGTGTTTTGTAAGATATTGTGTAATTGAAGTATGCTTCTGTATACAATGCAGTTCTTCCAAAAATCCTTTTTTAGGATTTTTGGTTTGTTATTTTTTCTGAGGAGTTGAAGATTGTAATTCAAAACTTGTACATAAAATGGTGAATGATTTCATATGATTCAGAAATGAGCAGTGTGGCTTTCTGTTACAGGGTTTTACTGCTTTTTTCAGGAGTCTAATTAATAAAAGCTGAGAGATTTCCACAAACATGTAGTAATGCCCCAACACTTGCCCATAGCATCCATGATCTCACATGGAATCCCCACACTGGGTGGAAGATAATCATCATGCAGTTGTTCCCACTGCTGAAAAAACTTCTTCTGCTATGAATTTGTCCCTTCCTCTATGCAGAACTAGGGTGTAGGATGAATAGTCTTACTCATAACTGAGTATAAAGATATTTTAAGAGTGCCGTATCTTCCTTGTGGATATTCTGCAAAGAGGTAAGTGCTTGTCTTCTGTTGTTAAGTTCAGAAAAATTCCACTCCCTGGAACTTGTCAGTTTTGCTCATAATGGATATTACAGCTTGAGAGGTTCTATTGCCATACCAGAGACAGAGACTTCCCCCAGAAGTGTCTCATTGTCTGTGAAGAGCACAAAATTGTGCTTCAGATCCCTTCTGAAGTGTTCTGAGCAACTTAACCCTTTCAGGTGCCCTGCTCTAACTTGCCAGGAAAGTTTGAAAAAACAAGGGGAAAGAAAGAAGGTATCGCACATCCAATCCCACAGAATACAGATATCCCTGGTGAACTGGTTGATGAGGAGGATCTTAGGAAAGCAAACCCATATAGATGCATATGCAAATATAAACATAGTGTTACATGCTCGCATGTTCTGACCTTCCTGAAAGGAGGCTGCAGCCAGGTGGGGTCGGCCTCTGCTCACAGGCAACCAGCAACAGGACAGGGGATACAGCCTTAAGATGTGCCAGGGGAAATTTAGGTTG
The DNA here is from genome assembly GCF_963662255.1 of Cinclus cinclus. Classification (NCBI taxonomy): domain Eukaryota; kingdom Metazoa; phylum Chordata; class Aves; order Passeriformes; family Cinclidae; genus Cinclus; species Cinclus cinclus. The sequence continues at coordinate 36,505,940 of NC_085048.1, read as the reverse complement.
GACATCAGGAGGAATTTTTTCACAGAAAGAGTGATTAGACATTGGAATGGACTGCCAGGGAGGTGGTGGAGTCACTGTCCCTGAAAATGCCTAAGGAAGGATTTAAGGTGGCACTTGGTGCCATGGTCTGGTTGATGTAGTGTTTACTCATAGGTTGGACTTGATGGTCTCAGAGGTCTTTTCCAACCTCATTGATTCTGTGATTCTGTAGAGAGTTATCTATATCAAATCAGAATTGATAGTGTCTTATTTTTTTCCCAAAAGTAGAGATTTCTTTAGTTTTTATTCAGTAATGTCACTAGATGGATGATATTCTATGCCTGTGAAGATTGCATTCTCTAGAGGTAGATAAATAGAGGTGTGAGAGTGCGCCAGTTGTTTTTTGTGCCCCTGTAGCAGTTTCTTGCTTCTTGCAGGGACAATTCACATCTCCCACTGAACTTGGAGGAGTTTGCTACAAAGGTTTTAGCTTTGAACCTACATCTGTCTGGTTGTGGCGCAGTGCATAATGAAGGAGCAAAACCGAATTTAAACTAAATAGTTTTAATTTTTAATTATTAATAAAATACTGTCTTAAAATACTTGGAGCACTGCTAATCCTAGGGCTTTAGCCTAAGCAAGTATTAATGAATGAAAGATTTTTGTTCATAGCTGTGTGCTTCACAGTAAGTAGCTAAAAAGTTTAGATACTCCAAAGGATACGACAGGCTTATGTCTATATTATTCCACATAATTTGTCAGTACTCCCCTTTTAACTTGAATAAAGGCAGCTATGCACTTGGGAACCCTTTCTTTTTACAGATGGATGGAGAGGAGCACATCATAGAATCACAGAATAATGAAGGTTGGAAAAGACCTGGTGGACAGCAAGCTGTGTGTGAGCCAGCAGTGCCCTTGTGGCCAAGAAGGTATGTGGTGTCCTGGGGTGTGTTAGGAGCGGCATTGCAGGTTTAGGGAAGTGATTCTTCCTCTGCACTCGGTAAGGTGCTGTGTCCTGTTCTTGGATTCTGGTACAAAAGAGAAGTGGAGCTGCAGGAGCTCTAGTGGAGGGTCCATGAAGATGGTGATGGGACCGGAGCATCTCTGTCATGAGTAGAGGCTGAGGTAGCTGGGCCTATATAACCTGGAGAAGAAGTGAGTGAGAATGGATCTCATCAGTGTCTATCAGTATCTGTAGGAGAGTCACAAGAGGATGGAGCCAGGCTCTCCTTGGTGGTGCCAAGCAATAGAACGAGAAGCAATGGGCAGAAATTGATGGATAGGAAGTTCCATCTGAACATGAGGAAGAAGTTCTTCACTGTGCAGATGACTTGAGCACTGGAACAGATTGCCCAGACAGAGTTTGGAGTCTCCTTAACTGGACATACTCAAAAGATGTTTTGAGTACAATTGTGAGTGGCATGGTGTAGGAGACCTTTGGAGGCTGGACCAGGTGACCCACTGTCATCCCTCCCAATCTTACCCATTCTGTGAATCTGTTAACACTGATGTGCATTCTGGTGGAAATGCATTGGTCTTCCCTTTGCCTGGTCATACTTTTCCCTCCCACTGATACTGAACAGGGAAAGCAATGGAGCAACTGCACACAGACTGCTTTTTGGTGGTAATTCGACAAAGGACCAAGTGGTGACTTACATTCATGTAACCAATGGGCTTAGTATGTGCTGTGGAGCAAAATCTTAAGTTTATACCAGAAAATTAGAAAAAATTTCCTCTCTGTAGGCAGCTTGAAGATTATATAATCTTGACATTTTCTCTGTTCAGAGGGTTGTGAGTCACTGGGGGAGATTGTCCAGAGTAGCTTTATATGCCCCATTCCTGGCAGTGTTCAAGGCCAGGCTGGATGGAGCTCTGAGCAACTTGGTCTTGTGAAAGGTGTCCCTGCCTATGGCAAGGGGGTTGCAACTTGATCTTTGCAGCCCCTTCCAACCCAAACCATTCTATGATGCGGTGAATATGCGAAGAGCTCTGTATGGGTCTGTTCCCCTTCTTTCTCATTAAAAGTAGCAGTGTGTACATCACAACTATGGCCACCTTTGAGTGATGTGCAAAGCCACGTGCCTAACCTGGTAGCTCCTGAAGTGTGGAAAGGAGTGGCCAAAAAGGTGCTTAAGAAAAGGAGAACACTTCATACAGCTTTGCTGCTGTATCTATACAATAGATTAACTTAGACTACTCAGACTCCCTTCCAAAAACCGACAAAGTTACAAAGATTAGGCTAAATGTCTGAATAAATCTTCCTATCATTTGGAGACAGCCATATTTGTGAAGCGACCACTGTGGAAGTATTCCTGTGAATGTTTCTGTTCAAGGTGCTGGTGTGTAAGCCTGCCTGTGCCTGTCACTGGCTCCCTGAACAGATGTCTCCAAAAAGTTAAACCTGGTGCATGCGAATCAGATTCTTATTCAAGTTTCTTACATCACTTTCATCATTAGCAAATTCCAGGCTATGCCAGGAATTATTCATGTGGTAGGAGGTGTAGATAATTTAGCTCATCCTCTGAGGGCTGCCTGGGGCCTGCGGGGCTGCCGGGAACAAACTGCTTCTGTCAGGGAAGTGCTCAAATGGGACCACAGAAGAAGAGTCAGTGCCAGGAGCCCCTTCGGTCAGTGCCGCTGTGCTTTGCACCAGAGCACAGTGCTGTGGCTGAGGTTACAGGGCTGGGGGTGAGAGCAGGGCTGCTGCTTTTCATCAGCAGCCTTTAGCCACCCCTCTGGGTGTCCTTGGGTGCTGGCAGACACCAAAGCTGCTGTGAAGTGTGAGATTTAGGGTGATAGTTGTATGCTCATCAAAAACCCTAGTTCCAAAGAGATGGCTGAGGAGGGATTTTATGTCTTTGGTTTTGGATAGAAAAAATTTGGGTGAGGGTTATTGAGAGTGCTCTATATCCCATGTCTCTGGATCAGGGAAGTATGCCTGGAACCTTGACACAAGCCCTTCTCTGAGTGTGCTACCAAAAGAACCATGTGGTGAAACTAGTGATAAAGGCTTTTGTGGTTGCTTCCCTGGATGCTCTGAGTTCTCAGACCTGAAAGGAAGAAGAGGAAAAAGAGGGAAAAGCCTTAAAAACACAGCTGGGACGTCAAATGTGGCTGGTGTATTGATAATTTTGCATATTATGTCATGATCCCCATAAAAAAGTGCTGAGTTTTCAATCTCAGTGGTTATAGGACCATGGGATCTGCCCCTCCTGCATAAACCTCAGCCTTCACCTGGCCTTCACACCTGAATTTGCCCCTCCCAAAAGCAGAACTTTATCTAAATATTCCTGGAGTAGGACCTCAGGTCCTGCTGGTACCTTGATATCTTTTTAATAAATATCTTTTTTATAAAATCCTATTGTGGTAAATTGCAAAAGATGTATAAAGTGATCAAATTTAAAAAACTAACTTGGTTTTAATCATCTGAAAACTCAGATTTTGGTGATTGTTTTTCCTACCTCAGTGCCCTGTCCCAGAGTGAGAAAAAGATACGAATACAACCAACTGCACACAGGTTTTTCTGTATTCTATCCAGATCTTACAAGTTTAGTCTCTGTCAGTGAGGTTCAGTGAGGGGTCTGGAGCACAAGTCCTGTGAGGATCAGCTGAAGGAGCTGCGGGTGCTTAGCCTGGAGAAAATGAGGCTCACAGGGAACCTTGTCGCTCTCTACAACATCCTGAAAAGGAGAGTGTAGCCAGGTGGGGTTTAGCCTATTCTCCCACATAATAAGAGGAAATGCCCTCAAGTTTTGCCAGGGGACAAATTTTAGATTGGAAATTCCTTCACAGAAAGAATTGTCAAGGATTGAACAGGCTGCCCAGAGAAGTGTCTGGGTCCCCATCCCTGGAGGTATTTAAAAGCTGTGTAGATATGGCACTTAGGGACATGGTTTAATGTTGGACCTTGTAGTGCTGGGTTAATGGTTGGTCTTGATTTTGAGGTCTTTTCCAATTTAAATTATTCTAGCAATCTGTGCTTCTATGTAGAGAGTTTAGATAGTTGCTAAAGAAATTAACAAAATATAATTTTAAAGAAGGTGATTCTAGTAAGATTTAGCCTTTACTTGATCTTTTTGGCAGCAGATTTCACAAAAAGGGAGTTATTTTCAGCTTATCTTTATCAGGTAGAACACCAGTCTAGTGTCAGATGTTGATGTTGCAAGTTTTTAACCAGCACTGTGCCCTCTCTGGCCTGAACAGTTACTTCTAATCTGGATATTGAAACCACTGGGGGAAAGCAGAGATACGGGATCATAGAGAGTCAACCTAGCTAGTCCATTTCTGAAAACAAAAAAAAAAAAACCAAAAAAAAACCAAAAATAAAAACAAAAAAAAAAATTAAAAAAAGCTGAAAGCTCAAACATTTACAAGAAAAACAGAAGAAAATACCAATGAAGAAAATTAATTTGCAGTCACTTTTGCATGTTAACCCAAAGGTCTAAAACTGGCTGGCAAGGAAGGAAATCATGCATTACCCTAATACCTGTGCAAAGAGATGGTGTTCCAAAAATTTTGCTTTTGTCCTGCTCTGCCAGTTGGTCTGAGATACTGTTACTCTCCCAGAGAGCCAGGGGTGGCCAAGACCCTTTTGCTGTCATGAGGGATGGTGCTCTCTGCTCAGTATGTGGCTAGTCTTCCTGTACCAACCGTTTTCCAGAGCTCAGCCTTGGAGCAGGTAGCTGGAGTGCTGGTAGAACTATTTGCAAAGACACTTCCTCCCACTTGTTTCAGAGGCAAGGGAGACATGTATTCCTCCATGGTAAGTCAAGCTGTGAGCCTAATTCAGGGCCCTGAAATGGATGGTGCAGAAAATGGGTCTCTCTGCCTTACAAGTGAGGCTAGACATGTGGATACAGGAGAGATTACTCTCAGATGCCTTTAGCATTTGTGAATACCTCAAGAACTCCCCAGTCATCAGCATCTGCCAGTGAGGAAAATCAGAGATGATACATACACTCATTTTGACTCATCTGTTGTGTTTCTGCCTCTGAATATTATTTTGGACTTTAAAATCTTTTAATAGCAAATAGCCAATTGACCAACCCTTCTCACAGTATGAGTGCGTAGCATAACTTGCTCTATTATTTGGACCGAGGGTAATGTTTGATGTATAATAGTCATTTTTATCTAATTACCCCTAGAATTAGTATTATCAAGAGCAGCACAGGCCATGCGTATCCTTTGTGTGTCTGCAGGAAGGTTGCAGGAGGACCTGTGACACAAGGAGAAGTCTCAGAGTCACTGCAACTGCTCACCTCAAAGAGCAGCAGGGTTGTTAACTTGTGGCAGTGATTTTGCAAGGTTTATGCCTACAATTCAGGCTAACGTCGCTAATTCGTTCTGTGGTCGCCACTCAGCAGACAAATTAATGGCGTGAGTCATTGTCAACTCCTACTAAATAAACCACTGAACTAGAGATGAAAGGCTCTGTATCCAAGTTGTTTTCATTAATTGCACTGTGGGGAAAGGGTAGATTTAATTTCAAGGACGGGAATATTAACCTCAATTCCTTTTCCTTAATTGAGTGTGGAGAAACAAGAGGCGTAAGCAAGGGAAACAGAGAACAAGGACATGGGTCATTAGCACTGTCATCTGGTCTCACAGGCAACAGCATCTCGTAAAAGATGTCATTGCAGCAACCAGAAGGCAAAAGCTTGTTTGGCAATGCACAGAGCATAAGTAATAAGGAAATTCACATTGGTGATTGAATTTTCACAGATATTTAGATGTATAATTCTCAGCACAGGCTTACAACGATAAACCAGTAACTAGAGCCCATCTTGCAATGATTCCTAGGGTAAAAACACCAGCAAAATCCTGCAGAACCATCTCCATGGGTCATGCTGGCTCTGTGGGAAGCCTTTAAGGGGAAAAGATGTGGTCATTAGGCCTACTTTTATTACTGATATATAGCACTTGCAGAGCATTTCTCACCTGAAGGCTTCAAATCACTTTCCAAAAAGCATGACTACAGCAAAAGAGAAGCCCAAGGGAGCACAGCTGACCTTCCAGAAAGGAATAAAACTTTGGGAATAAGATGCATATTTCCTGCCTGTCATTCCAACAACATGTGTGGTGGGCCCCAGTGATTCTGCCACTGAAAAATAATCAGTTAAGTAGCACAGTTCAGGAGAGTTTTCCTGGATCTAGCTAGCCTAGCTAGCAAGGATTGGGTACATTTTTAATTACTCAACTGTCTGAATTGATTAAACTGATGCAAATGGAAATAAACCAACTACATACCAGGTCAGCTGTCATTGTGAAAGTGGGATAGCAGTGAATGAATGGGTATGTGTTTTGGGTATACATAGCAGGGTGTGTGATGAAATTACATCTTAGTATGAGATAAGGTGTCTCCAAATGTATAAAAGGCTTTAATAAAAGACCACGAATTTTGGGCTTGCTGCAAACTAGCTGACTCTGCCTAATCTTGTTCAGGATGATAACTGTGAATTAAATAAAAAACCTAAGAGATAACTTTCTGGTAATGCCTCAGAGAACTTTATAATTCAAGGAGAGAGTAAAATATTCTAAAGCAAACACATTGTTACTTTTTTAAAATTCTGCAAAAAAAAATTTTTTTTCATTAAGGAATCATTTTTTGTTGGTGGAAGAAGTTAACAGAGATCGTTTTATGTTATACACTTCATGGTGGTTGGTTGGTACAAGTGGCTGTGCTTAATTGCATTTAAATGCTGTGCAGTTAGGAAAGAATGTGCCTAAAGCTGTATCTCCACATATATCCAGTGCTCATAAGATGAAGGGATTTCTCACCAAGCTCAAGTTCTATCTTCTCTGCTATTTAGAACACAGGAAACATAAGATCATCTTTCTTTTATGAATCTAGCAGTGATTGCAAAGCTGTAAATAAAAATGCAGTCCTTTCTTGTGGTGCCTGTGAGTGAACAAAATTAAAGAAATGAATGTTTCCCTTACATTTGCAGAAAACCTTTAGGGCTCTATGGAACAGTAAATCGTGGGAGTCTCTTGACTTAGCTCAGTTACCTTTGATTCCCTGGAGGCCCATCATTCTGAAAGAACCTATTTGGCTTGAGAAACCAGGTCAAACTCCCTTTACTCAGAAAAAAGTTTAAAAAAAAGAAAAAAGTGTTAATGCAAAGTTTCTTGCAATAATCCAAAGCACACAGCTGAATTCAGGAAGGTACAGCCAGAATCCAGCATGCTACAGAACGGCACTTTTCTGTGTTTACTCTCAGTGTATCATTGCTGTTTTAGTGAAGATCTGATTTATCATCTCTTGCTGGGAGAGTTGACCTCTCTTGGAGGACCTATCTGAGTCCTGCAGAAATTTCTGTGCATACTCAGCCTAGGGTTCTGTTACCCATCCTCAGGACTCCTGGCCAGGGAGCCAGACAAAGCCAATGTCTGTCCAGAGGAACATGCCCAACCTGTGCCGCCTGTACCTGTGCCACCTATACCTTAAACTGTGATTGAAAGGATCAGTCATTTTTTTTTGATCAGTGTCTTCTTCATGCCCAGCTCTGGTCTCTTTTTCCCGTATTCTTCATCATTGAAGCTTAGCTGAGTACAGAGGATTTACATCACCCTCCTACTGTAATCTTTGTTGTAAGACTGGATATGGGCACACATGAGTTTTAAACTTCCTAAACATTGACCTTATTTGCCAATACATAGAGATAAATATACGATAGAAACACGTCAGCCTCTCAATTCAGACAAAGTGAAAAAGAAAAATGTGCTATTCCTTTTTAATTGAGCACACTAGTACACAAAAGCAGTATTTTTTCACTACATAAGTGATCATAAGTGCAAGCAGTTTTTCTGCAAAATTTCTCAGTGTCAGCTTTGTAGTAGCCAAGACACAGCATTTGCACTAGATCTGCAAGAAACTGCAATGAATTTGAAAAAATTAATTAAAAATACTGAGACTGCCAGCAGGGGCTAAATTACATCATGCTTTAACCTCATTTCCTGGAGGTGAAAGACTTCTGCAGAAGGAGAGCTGAGCAGCAGGACAAAGCCCTTTTTCTGGGGTATGATGCTCACAGAACCCTTCAAACCATGGCATTCTGCTCTGTAGCAGTGATGAGACCCTGAATAACCACCCAGGGACAGAGAAATGGTGCTACATATCCCTCATACCCTCTTCTGTGCAAGGCAATTTTTCCTTTTAACATGACAGAGCGCTGAGAACTTCGTATTTACTAAGACATTTTGTCTTGCCATTCCCCACAGAGCAGTGAATTCTGTACTACTGAAAACTGTGATTAGGCAAAAATATGGCCTTTTTTCCCTCCCCCTTGGCCCCAGAGCAATATCACTGCTTCTGAAGGAGTGGCTTTGCTCTGCAATGAGAGCCTGGCAGGCTTGGTAACTTAAAAATTTGATTGCCAATGAGCAAGTCTTCAGCTGTGTGCACATTTCATTTCAACACAGTGGCCTGGGAACATTCTCGAGCTAATTAAAATACACTAAGTAGTCAGCTGGTGGTGCCTAAAGCTGCTTTACCACTTGGAAATGGGAATTGCAGTGGTTTCCTCCTTATGTTCCGGAATTGTTGGGAAGGAACATCACATGGAGCCTATTCAATGAACAAAGCCTCTCTAAAGGGTGCAAAATGGTTTTGGGGTTTTTTGTGTCTGAAATCAGGCATTGTTAATAATGTAAGGAAAATATGTTTTGGGGAGAGGCTGGGTTTTGCAGCTACTGCAAAGAGCCTACTTAAAATCTAGGCTGACCTTGACTGCAGCTGGACGGGCGTGAACTCAAAAAAGTTGGATTATAGCCATTAAGAACCATTAATCTCAGCGGTATCTGAAATTAACCTGTACTTGTTTTCATAAATACCTTGTGTGTTTCTTTTGGTTTAGAAAATTCCACATTTAAAAAAACCCAACCAAATCACAGCACAGCACCTAAGTTACAAAGACGAATCGCAAGAGTAGCCTTTGAAATGACCAAAGGGTGCTTGCAGTATTTGCAGCAGATGCCAAAGAGCAGAAGGACAAGTGCAGGGCTCTCCTGCTCCACCATAAGCCCTGGTGTAAGCCCCCGTATCTGTAGTGGCTGCTTACCTTTAACCCTGAAAAGTTCAAAAAGCATTTGCTGGAGTCCAGCTTCTGTTTCAGCAGTGGGCAGGGCTCTTTAGAAGGCAGAAGTGGGACTTTTGCACCACTCTCATCCTCCTACCCTCTCATCCTCCTACCTGGCACAAAAGATGCAGGTGGATCACTTGTAGGTGAAGCATCTCTGCATTTAACCGCATGCTCCCTCTGACTACCTTTTGCAGCACTGCAACCTTTTTAAATTTACCAGCTATTTACTGGAGCGTGACAGAGAGGAAAATGAAGTGTGTTTTTACATTTCCTTCTGCCAAATGAGCACACAGTCTCACAGTCACCTATAGAAACTGGAAGGGTGGAAAAGTGAATTTTCCTTTTCTCGCTGCTATTTAAAGAAAGTATATGGAAACTAGTTTGGTGGATCTGCAATCTGTATCTTATTTAAAATTAAAATTGTCCATTGAATAGATTTCCATTTGCTCTAGCAGAGCTCTGGTGATTTACATCAGTTAAGAATCAGCTCATCATTTCCTTTTAAGCTACTTATATCATTCTGTGGTTATGAGCATTCTACAGAGCATTTAGGCTGCATTTTTAAAGAGTAGAAGCCCTCAGCAAGCTTTCTCTAGCAAATACAAGTTTGAAGAGATATTTCACCATGAAAATATGGTAAATTTTTCTCTTCCAGAGATTTTAGTGAGGTTTAGTGCTATTTTAAAAACAGTGATCTGTTTAATAAGATGGAAATGTTTCATCCTGTTGATCTCTGTGTCAGTCTTTGTTCTTTATATTATGTTTTGGAGTAAAGTATTATGACAAACCATTTCGTCTAAACTCAGCATGTTAAACAAGGCTTTCCTGAAGTTCTGATGTAATATCAATTATTTAATAAGCACGGAGCTTACAACTTAGCTAAAGGTTATCATCTATAACAGATACATCTGGTTGTGTTTCCCTTAAAGCCATGCATTTTGACCTTTTTGCTATACAAAAGAATAAACTGTTTCTGTGTCTGTACAAGCTGTGATGACACTGTGGTCATTCCTCTAGAGTTTGCAGTGCTCGCTTTACATGGTTTTCAATATAAAAATAAAAAAAAAAAATTGCAGGTTTATGCCAGAAAGTAAATACAAACATTTCTGTACTCTCTTGAACATCGTCACTATGACATAAAACTTTATAATATTTTGCACACTGTCAGACTGCACCACTATATGCTCCTCAGCACAATGTTCCTGTCAAAGCAATTCAACTTTTCCAGCAAATGAGACCATTTCTGATGAGATAACAATTTCTCAAAGAACCAGATCACTTAAGAATCTGAGCTCCATGCTCAGCAGAGTGTTTGGCACCCTGAAACCCACATTTCACTGAAGTAGATGGGACTTGCATACTTGCATTCCTAAAAGATCAAGTTGCTTTTGAAGATGAGTGCCAGTTGACCAAACTATTTTTATCTGGAATAACAGTCCCACAGAAAATTCAGGTATTTTGGCAAATGTATCAACAAAGCCAGGGCCACATTATTTTTACTTCTTCTGTGGTCATTGGTGCCCTCGGACTTGGGGTGACACAGACCACAGAAGTTTGACACCTAACTTTCCACAGGAGTGGGCACTGCTGAAAAATGGTCCAGTGATCCCACAGCCAGGCACTGGGGCTAGGCCCCAGTCACCATCAATGGCCAGAGGGATCAATCTTCCAAGTGCATGCATTTATTCTTTTTTAATGGGACAAAAGCTATTAAATCATTGGGTGTATGTAATTTTTTTTGCCTGGCCCTACCAGAATTACTATTTCAAAGATGGATGGAGGATTTTTATGTCTGTAATGATAATCCAGAGCTGCTTCATTTTAGTATTTGGGGGTATTTTTATTCCCAACCCACCCCTCTTTCATAACATGAAAAGGAACCTCCCCACAGGGAAAAAAATTTCCTAACCTAGTGCTCAGTACTGTAGTATTTTGGAATTAGATTTTGCACGTGGTTAGCTGAGATGTTTCTCTGGTTAACTCTTAAAGGAAGATATAGCCAAGGCTTTGTGGGAGAACTTTTTGTTCCTTCCATGAACCTATACTGAAGCAGTCAGGTAGGCAATCTATCATTCTAAAAGAAAAAATGTTTAAACCAGAATGCCTGGAAGCACCCTAGCTCTAGACAACTGGAAATCATTTTCTAAAACCTCTTATTCACTGAGAATCATTTAATTCTTCAAAATCTAGTCCCTTTTCAAGTCATTTTCTACAACAAATGGGACCAGCTCAATCTGTTCTTCACATTTTAGTAATTTAAAAGGACATAACTGAATTTTATTTTAATGGTAATTGCAAACTCATGCAGAAAATGTAAATGCACACTTCCCGATTAGCTAGCAGCATAAACCATGGCTTCTATTAATGTATTCCAATTTGTAATTCTTTGCACAGTATGAGATTTGAAAGCTGTGATTAAAATTAATTAGGTTAAGTAAAGTTTATCCCCCCTGAGCACTGCTATTTGAAGAAAGAAATAGTAAAACACTAGCTACATCTGGCACTGCAGGAGGCTAAAGCACCATGAGGCATAGCAGCATTGCTTTTTCATAAGAGTTGTTTGTGCTGCTTTTCTTGGCGAACCTTAAGCACAGTGCTTCCTCCTCTAAAAGCCAGTTTGGAGCTATTGAGTTATGCTTTGCCTCTTTAAATGCTCTGGAGCTACAACATCTGTATGAGCATCTGACAAAACACTTTTTGTAATACAGTGGTTGATAATAATTTGCTAGTGGCATCATCCCTACCCAGCTCAGCACTACAGTGCTGCCCCACTGCCATGGGAAACAAGCCCCACAAATTCAAGAGGTAGTAGAAATGTTGTCCTGAGGGAGCTCCCAAAATTTCTACTTGCTGGTATATTTGGTTGTTCTTGGATGGGTTTTTGCCAAACCCTTTTAGAATTATTTTCTTCCAGAGAATGAGTATTTGGATAAAAAGGACCATAAGTGTTGGGAAAATTGAATTTGCTGGGATGGAAAGACCTTTTTGAAAGAAAAGGCAGTCATACCTGATTCCCACCTGTTCTGGTTCAGAGACAAGGACTCTGGTTGGAAAACAGTGTAACTTGTCTGTGTACACCGTTTTATACTCTTACCTTTGTCTCTCCAGAAGTGGCGGCTAATACCTCAAAATCTGGTCTTTTACCACTCTCTGTTACTTCAGAGCAACTCATTAACTAATTGAGCAATTCTTCATCAGGTGAAGCTTGATGTCTTTTGCAATCAGGATGTGTCACAGCCAAACTCCTATATTAGTTACTGGGTATTGAATATGCTTGACCTAATAACCAGGTCTGTGCCAGAAGCAGGAAGGTATTTTTGGAGGCTGATGCCATTGGTGACTCAAGATGAAGCCTTCATACCTCTCTGATGAAGACAGGCTGTTCCCATCAGGGGAAGGTAAGGGCACTGTGCCAGATGACAACTCCTGAAAATGTTTTGCCCTGCCAGTCAGTGCTCCCTTTGCCTTCTCTTCCAGATGGATCTCATTATAAGCTGTACCAGTGGAGCACTTCCAGCTCCTGTGAGCCATGTTCCCATGCCTGGAGTCCCTCTGTGTTTGTGTGTTAACCAGGATGCAGTTCAGAAATTCAGTCAGATGGGAGAATGAGGAGTGACAGGAGAGACATCCCTGCAGAGGGTGAAGCACGATGGGCTTAGCCCACCAGGGACCCCAGCAGAGAGCAGGGGGGCATATTGGCACAGGGATGTCTCCCAGGTCAAGCTAGTACAAAACTGGATAAAAATTTTAGAGGAATTACAACACTGAAATCTAAAGCCCACTTCAGGTCAACAGTGAAGTCAGAGAGGAAACTTTCACATAACTGATTCTGCTATGGCATCTGATTAGGAAAGAAATGGAAATTAATTTTGCTGTTGTTACCCTTGTTCTAGTCCAATATTAAAGTGGATGGCAATAATAAATGTTGTGGTGTCTTTCTCACCCAAACTACTTCACTCTCTCAGATATTTCATTGCCTGAAGTCAGGCACTGTGCAGAGAACTCAGTCCTGGTGGAAGCCTAAGGCCAAGCTGCCACAGGTGATGGAGAAGACACCACAGGCTGGCCCTCAAGGAAAAATTGCTTGTTTCTGTTACTTTGATGTGAGAGTTGAAAAAGAAGAAATGGGAAATCCCATTAAAATCAAAATACATTACACTGCCTCCCTGACAGTAATTTCTGAGCAAGAATTTCTTACTCTCTCTGGTGTTTCTGGGTTAGGAAGAAAGACCAGAGAATACACAGACATGTAGTCCTTTAGCTATGCAGCTACCCGAGATGGTGAAAGCACTGCCACTGGGGTTGTAAACAGAAGGGACTGGGAAAAAAGACAGCTTTGCAGTACTCTGTAAAGCCACAGGCTTCACAAGGCAATTCATGGTTTCCCAGGCTCACAAGAAAGATCTGCAACCCTCAGGTCTATCATCCTTTCAACTCAAGCCAGGAAGTTACACCCAGCAATTTTTGGTGCAGGCCTGTAATTTACCTGAGCTACTGCTCTGTGCTTTAGCCAAAATGGCAGGGGGGATGGAGGGAGTATTGTCAGCCTTAACACAGCAGTAATTCTGCACTGAGGAGATATCAGGGAACTGGGGGCCCATCAGATGTGGTGCCTCTGGGATGGGTGGGATGGTGAGGCATCTCAGGAAGGTTGTAGCTGGCCGAGGTCTGCTGTGTCCCCTTTGAAGGATGTCCATTCTACTGGGCACTGAGGGTCTTGTTGCAGCTTCTTGTCCTTGGGGCTGCTGACACAGGAGCAGAGCAGGTCTGGCATTCAGTCAACAGCAAGGAAGAGACCGTACCTAAACCAGAAGCCACTTGAGTTGCTAGGGCCAAAGTTCAACTTCCAATATTCATCCTGCTCCTTTTAGCTGTCCCTTTATCCTCCCTTAGCTCTCTCCTTGGCACAGCACTGATTCCATGATGACTCTTCTCTTCCTGCCCTTCCGCTCTGTCCCCCCAGTGCAGCTAATGCAAGCTGAGCAGCTTGGGTTTGCTGGTTTATTGGAGGAGTCTGAGAGCATGGGGAGGAAAAGGCATGGTCGTTACAGAAAAAGGGAATAAACAGGGCATGACAGCTGGCAGTACTGGCAACACATAGGTAAATGGGACTGGGAGCAATGCATGATGATGGCTAACAATGGGAAAAGGAGAAGCATTGCATTTATACGGGACTTCAATAGCTGTGAAAGATTCATAAGAGTGCAAAAATTAAATGATAGCATGGTAAGAGGCGTGTCTGCTCCCTAGTGCTCATTCATCCATTCATTTTAAGGAGCTTGAGAATGGCCAGTCTGAGCCAGTACAAAGATTTCCCAACCTTTCCAGCCTGTCTTTGATGGATGCTTAGAGAAACAGGGCACAGATTATGAGATCTTTCTGCTGGCCCGTGACACATACTGGGTCCGTGTGAGCAGCTTGTGCTTCCCTTGAGCTGGAGGTTGCAACATAAATCACCATGTTCCATGAACTTTCATAGCTGCTGAAGTACAAAATGAAACTGACTGCAAAGCATCTGGAAACCAAGATCTTCACATATGACACTTACTCTATAGGGCTCCCTTTTGCCATGTACCTAAAGGAAGAAGGAATGTCAGAATGTCATCAAGAATTAGATAGAAAAGGCTTGTGAGAATAATTTTCCCATTCCTCCATAGGGAGGGGTTGTTCTGACTGACACCTTAAGTTCTAAATTTTTCTCTTCTGCTTGGGTGTGTTTTTCTGTTGTGCTTGGGTGGCAAAGACAAAACAGTCCTATTCCAGCTGAGGACTCAAGGACAATTTCTTCAAACTTCAGGCTTTAAGCATAAACAATGTGAAAAGAGGAGGGTGGGAAAACAAGAAGCAAGGAGGATGAAACCTCATGATTTGAGGCTATTGATTGGACAGTTGACTCCCACATGCAAATGGACTAAAATCTATAAAAATGTGAGATCTCATGACCAAGCCCTCTTTTGCTTCCATCTTGGAGACATCCATCATGTCAGGGTCGTGACTGTGGCACTGGTACTACCAGGGTGTGGCCTTTGAAGGCTTCTCAATAAATATCTATTTTATTCCTCTTAACTCTGTCTAGCCTCTGTTCCAGCTCCTCTAGGCATCAGTGCAATTACATGTTTCCTATGAGGAGGATCCCTTCATGCACTCCCGGTGCAAAGCTGGCTTTACAAAGCTAGATCACAAGCTGCTGAGATGACCACTAACCTGCTGCCTTAGCCAGAGCTCTTGCATGGGCTTCTGCTGTGAACACTTAAAAATTCTGGGGACTTGTTGGTTTGTTGGTGTTTTTTACTTAATGCCTGAATGGTGTATTTCGGGGAAAAGCCCATCCTCCAGATAAGAGATCTGAAGAAAGGATGTGGCAGCTGCCATACGGTAGGAGCACAAACTCTCACTGACCTGCATGATGTCATGGTCCCAAAGTGCTGGATTAGAGAGGTTATTCTGCATGTGGGATTTTGCATAAGGAGAGGTTAATATGTTTCTGCTGGCCTGGCAAAAGTTCATAACAAATCTGCAATTCTGCTTCAAAGATCACCATAAACAATTCAGTGCTCTCGTTAGTGTCTACACCCTGCAAATATTTAAACCACAAGGAACCACAAACCGCAAGAAACCTGCAAACTGAATAAACAGCTGCTGCTCCAGACTCCAAATCAAATTTACAATATTCTGCTAATAGACAGGCATTTGCATTGCAAAATCAGATTTCATATTGCCAATATCTATGTCACAATTAAAGTATAGCTGAGCTTTTAGGTGTTTAAATGAATTCATGATATTATACTTGAGAAAATTATGGCTTCCATTAAAAAAAAAGGGAAGCTTTAAAATGTCAAAAGATAAAGTGGCACAGGATGTGGATGTATTAACATCTCAGGTAAATGGGACTCATTAGCTACAATATTTCATACTTTACAATATAAGGTATGCACATAAGAAAAAACTCCCTTGGGCTTTTGCAGCACATGAGCTCTCTGAGTCTTCCCCAATGTTGCTAGACTTGTTTTAACATGAACACTTCTTTTAACTAACATGAACATTTTTTGTGTATAATTCTATCTCTCCTCACACTGAAGAATATATCCCCCTTAGTGCTCGTGTCCCTGGACTTGCTGTTGTGGCTGCATGCAAGGGAAGCAAAGAGGAGCAGCCATCGAGGGCACATCCACACTCTGAGACTGGCCAGTGGGGGAGTCTTGGGGAGCCATGCCAGAAACAGAGCAGGTATGAGGTGTTCCCCCTCTCACCTCACAGTTACCTGGGGATCTCTGAAGAAAGAATGAAAGGTCTGAAGCTCCTTGGTGGGTCTTTCTGGTGCAAGTTTATCTCAATGCTTCCTCAAATGTGTGGCACCTTTTTGATAGGCATTTCAGGGAAGGGCAGGTCTTATGGGAGATGCACAGCCATGCCAGTACGGCCCTTGTTTGCTGAGAGGAAAGGAGCAGAGAGCTATTCCATGAGGAATTGTTTAATCTTCTGGCTGATGAGTGAGTCATTCATAACATCATTGATCAGGCTGATTACAGCTACCTTAGTGAATAAAATGTGCCTGAGACTGCTTTCAGAGTACAACACCCACCTTCTCACAGCAGCCAGGAAACCTTGGCCAGCTGTTACAGTCTGCAGGAGTATTCCTGGAGTATGCCTCAACACTGAGGAGAGAGTTCTGATGTGTCAGACCTTGCTGATTAACCATACAGACCATGACCTGTCCCTGCTCAAGGCCCTGTCCTTGGCCACTGGTGCTTTGTAACAGAGGCACGGCTGTTGTGTCTGACCTTCACAGGAGGAGAGGTTCTAATCCCCAGCATACCTGTGTTAGTCAAAGCTGTGCTTGTGTATAAGGAAGAGTGAGTCAAAGAGGAGAGATGGTAGGTCACAGCAGAGCTCACCGGTTTTCTTAGAAAAACCTGCTGAGCTCAGCAGAAAGGGACAGCAGGAGGCTCCACAGGGGGACAAATAAGATTGGGCCAAAGGAGAAGCCGAAATTCCAAGTGTAGGTCTCAGTGCAGGTGGAGAGATCGGCTAGTGCAAAGATAGATAAAATAGGAGAGGAACCTGCACTGGGAAAACTGGGAAAACTCAGCATAATATTTCTGTTGGTGACATGCACAGAACTGGAAAGAGACAAACACAGTGGGGAGCAGGTTGAGAGGGAGTAAAGAAATGCCAGGAGCTGTGAGCAGTGAGGAGCTGGCAAGCTGGAGGTATGAGGAGAGCTGGGGTGACAGGAGCAGGGAAGCTGGGGTCACAGGTGAAGCTGTGAGAAGGGTCAGGGGAAGGCTGCCCTGGAGGCAAGGCCAGCAGACAGGCAAGAGGAGAGGCAAGAGAGCGTCCCCTCCATGTCAGGTGCCTGCAGATGGAGGACAGGAGCAGGAGGCAGACAGCTGAGCCACAGGCATGGGGTCACACTGACCACTCTCTTTCTTCTTTCTTTCCTGTGGGAAGATTTCTCCTTCAAGATTAGTCTCTTAAGAGCATTTAGTGGGTCATTTTATCAGGAGCCTGGCTGTCAGTATCCTGCTAAGGGTGTTCACTAGCAGGAGAAGGCACAGCCCATCTCTCACCAGCTGCCCTGACTCTGTCCCACTGAATGAACCCTAGGGAGTGTGAGGAGGGGCACAGCCAGAACCTGGCTCAGGTGCCCTTTAGTAAACCTGTCCATGTGGATTTTCCTTTCCTGACACATTAAAAGTTCACATGAAATAGGAACTTGGATCTGATCTGCCACCAGCTTTCATCAATTTGAACCACCTTAAATTTTTGTCTTTTCAAAGTTGTCCTCTGTAATTCTGAAATAAAGTGAGATTCTGAGTCTGGAATTTCACCTATTTTTTATGGCGCCCTAACCCAACATTAACCCTGAAGTCTATGACTCCTCTGACTACTCCTTTGATCTATTTGTCCAGCAGACAATATTCTAATAAAAAGTGTCATCATGAGAAAAATACTGAAAAGTCAACCTTGGACACAAAGGTTGGTGTTGCCAACGGCCCTAACCTTGCAGCCATCCTGGAGAGAGCTCCATAAGTATAATAGCCACTAGGTGCCACTATAAGCATGACTTTATATTTAGAAATAAGCTTTAAAAAAAAAAAAAGTGAACCGTCAAGGTTTTCTAATTGGAAAACAGTTCTTTCAGTAGCAGTGCATTTCCTTTGTACAAGACAGCTTTACTTTAGAATTGCCATTTTCCTGGGCAAACTTTCTGTTACCTCTTTCTGTCACAATCACCATCCTCACACACAAATGTACTTGTGTGTAAATGTGAGTACACCTTTATGTTTTCCCCTTTCTGGGCCATCCTCCTCAGGAGCAGCTAAAGCAGAAATTACCTTTGGCATTCTCTCATACGCCTTTCAAAAGCAGTCCTCTGGCATCCATCAGGGAGACATTCCCATGTCACCTCGGGCAGAGAAGTGCATTGCAAAATCAGCAATGTGCTTTGCTGCATAGCATCATCACCCCCACGCTACTGTGCACACTGACCCCATTTCCTGCAGGACAGAGAAGGGACATGGCTTAATCAGCTTTCACCCTTACGTCCCAAAAAGCTCTGCCCGTTGCAAAATTGGGAACGGCCCAGAGTCCTCTAGGTGAAGGAGCCTTTACATTATGAAGAGCAGCACATCTGCAGAGAGGGCAGAACAGGTGGGATACGCTGTGCCAAAACCCCATCACACCCCGGCCATCCCACATTGTCATCCCCTCCAGTATTCTGCAGTGCCATAGAGAGGAAGAGCCCTATCCCAGGCTGTGCCTCTCTGCACAGAAAGAGGACTTTTCTGCACCCTAGGAGTCTCATGCTATCAGGGCATCAACCACATGCCCTCTCCAGCCCACTGCAGAGCCCAGCCACCCACCCTCCACCCCAGAGTGCTGAGCAGTCACATCCGATGCTGCCACAAGCACATTCTGTGTCCTGATTTACTTCCTTCCTCCACCACCTCGCACAGGGAGCCAGTGAAAATAACACTGGTGATGAAGGGGGAAGCCTTGCCACACGTGACACCAGCCCTGTGCAGCACTCACTGTGCTAATCTCATGTGTATGTGGGTCACGGCTGGACTGGGCCAAGCTACCACTCCAAGTGATCCTCAGGAAAGGAGGTTTTCAGAGTGATAGCTGCCAGTGCTGCAAGCTGGAGTCTGAAAACAAAGCAACGATTTCATCTAAGAAACATCTATTTTAAGACCACATGATGCTCATCATAAATGTGGAGGTATCCACCTTAATAGGCAGGTAAATGAATGTAGATCTTGGGAAAAATGCTTCATCTTTTAAATTTCATCATTGTTTCAGATGTTCACTATTTACAATTGAAAAGCCCAATGGAAACTCCTGCTACTCACTGACAACTCGCATCAGCTTTTAGAGCTGGTTTTTAAAAGTAGAAGGGGTATTTGGCCAAGAACTGGTGCTAAATACTAAAGATTTTGATGTATTTTCCCTCTCAATAACTATTTCATTTGAATGCAGGGGATGTCTGTGGGATTTAGAAGGAAATGAACCATCCTTACTGGTCTTGTACCTCTGTTTTATTTCCATGTTTTTGTTAACATAAAAAGAATGGTTTTCTTCTGATCATTTTCTAGGTGTTTTTTTTTAAAAAAAGGAAAGCAGAGTCCCAAAAATGAGGCCCTTAGAAAGTTTTCTCTGCTATTTTTACCTGCACAATTGAATACTTTAAATCCAGAGCTTTTTCCCAAAGGACATTAATAAAAACTGACAAATTCAGAAATAGAAAGGGAGAGCATTGGAGATAAGCACTTGTTGGGCAGGCACACAAAAAAAAATGAGAAAAAGTATCAATTCTCATGTGAGTCCTCACCTTTGGGGTGGTTGGAGACACCAGCAATCCTCACCATATTTGTGGTAGGGTTGGTTGCCTGCTTTACTCTCAAGAGATGTGCCTGCTCAAAGTTCCAAACCTTCCCAAACCATTTGCAAATGCTTCTAAGTAGAGCAACTATCTCTATTAAAGCAATGAAAACTAAGGGGTTTTTTCCCCCTGCACTCCTGGGATACTCTCTATTTTGGCTCATATTCAGGAAGGCAATTAAATATGTGCTAACTCTGTGCTCATGAATAGTCACATTGAAATTTAAAGAATTACACATGCCTAAGTGCTTTCTTGAATGAAGCCCAAAGTTTGTATCCCAAAGAGAGCTAGAAACACTGTGGCTGAAAGCCACACATTGCTCTGAAGGCCATGGCAAGGGAGCTACAATTCAGCCGATGCTCCCAGGAGGATGTGGGGAGTAAAGGAAGGGAGTCCTGATTAATGGATGTTGCAAAGGCAAATTCACCATTTTCCATTTGTAGTCACTGCCCAACCACTCTTGAGGAAAGTATATGATGTTTTTCTTCCATTCCCTGTTTCTCCTTCCCCAGCCTGACAAAATTTAAGTAGGTAATACCTGATGCTCACTACTTTGCAAAGTTCACCTATGGGATCCACCTAGTCCCCAGCCTCAATGCTGTGGAATATATGTGAAGAGGATACAAAGAGACCCAGGGGAATCTCTGTGAACAAGGCACAGGAATTTGGCTAGGCTGTTACCTACCTCTGTGGCCTTAGCAAAGGCAGGTAACTCTGCTTCTCATTTTTCCCAGACAATGAGAATCATTCCCCAGAAATAAAAAGTAGAACTCCTCCAGGACAATTTCTTTGTTGTAGTCTGTGCTCGTATTGGTATCCATAGTGTCCTCTGTTGGTAGCAGGGCTGCTACCAAAATGGAGAATCCTTCCTCACTGGCTGCCATGAGATACAGAGATTGACAGTCTTCTGCCAAATGACCTCCACTGTGAAGGCTAAGTTTCCTACCATGGTAAGTACCAGCCCCAAACATGCTGATGCAGCCCAGCAGATTGTGCGTGCTTGGGTTGGGCTGAATTAGTTAATAACCTGAGAGAAATGGGGTTTGCTAAAACCAAATATGTTCTGACAGTATTACTAAGTGGTTTTCCATCACTTGCCTTTTTGCTAGATGGTCTGATACCTCCTGCTTTGTGCAAAATACAGCAAAATGTCATTTAGCACAAAAGATGGAGTTTTTTCCTGCAAAGTCACTGTGGACACACTCTACCAGGAGCTGATGAATGATAATGTCACTGTGAAGGGACACTCAGGTGACAGCTGATAATTCACATATCATTGAGTTGGCTTCTTGGGGAGGAGTCACTGAAATCAACATACCACCTCCACAGGTACCAATGGCTGGCTCACCTGAACACCACAAATTTCTTGTGTGGCCTCAGACAATGCACCCAGATTCCCACCACGTTCCTTTTCTCCATTCCTTTTTGTCCTTTCCATCTGCAATCTCCATTACATCTTGTACACTGGGAGAAGGCCTAGTGCCATCAGGCTCTGTTCTCTTTTGGAGATAGTCCAGGTTGCCCAGTGGAAGAGGTCATGCAGAGGAGAGGTTTCAGACAAACCACTTGCTTCAGCTTTGTCATTTGTTGCCCTTGACTGGCCAGTTTCAAGTCAAGATGCAAAGGCACAATGAGAAAGGAGCATAATTTTAATTCTTAAGATTGAACCATCATGTATCATTGATATTTTTTATTTGGTATTTGCCCATTTTAAATGCAAATACTTTGGTTTTCTGTTATGCAGAAACATGTTTAGTGGAGTGACTTTTGGTTTCAATTTAGCTAATGGGTGTGAAAAAGAGCACTTTCTTCATTTGGATTCATTCATTCACAGTTAAGAAATCAGTTGGGAGTGGAAGAAAGAGTAAAGCTCATTTCCTCTTCCAGCCTGTGACTAGAAGCAGGTGGGCAAGGTCAAGACATGCTCATTTTAGAAACATAAAGGATGTGGGTGAGACTTTCCAAACTGCAGCTCAAGCAGGTACAGTTCCCACTTCACACAACTGTTCCTAATCTCCAATGAGATGCTTTGGAAAATGCCACAGAGAGGTCATCTCCATCTTTAAGGACTTATATGTCTTTAAATATGTAGTTCAAGGTGACCAGTAGCAACCTGTCCATTCATTAAGCACAGTCACTACTTCTCTTATTTAACACATCCATTAGATGTAGGTACAAAACTAGTTTTGATGCTTTGTCTACCCAACCTTCCCCACAAAACACCAGGCACATTTGAAGCAGTTGGTGTTTTGTTTATTAATAGAAAACATTGGTTAAATGTCTGATTAGCGTACTTTTTATTGATTCTCCACTTCCACCCATCAACTCCTTGACACTAATAATGGACCTATTAGTTCTAAGAAATGCTGTCTTTTACCTTTTTGTCGTATGACACTCATGTGTCTACACATACAGTCTTGCTCATGATCAGAGAAATTTGATGTTTATCCTGCTGAATCATCTGATCCTGTGCCTGAGTATCAGAGAGGTTATCCTGGTTACCAGCCATCCACTACAGCAAGTAAACATTCATGACCTTTATGACCTGTCTCTCCAGCATGGATCACCCACTCTCCAAAGTCTGGGAGGTTTTTGCCAGTGCAAGAATAAAACTAATTTCCTAGAAACTCCTGCAAAAGCAGACCTCAGGTGGTGTTCTGGTACCAAATCTAAAATAACTGCAAATGTTTTCTGAAGACTTAGCTGAGTTATGACTTGTCCTTTTCTGAAGTTCCCAAATTATTACTTGATCTGTAACCTAAAGCTGCTTTCCATGAGAAATACTTTCAGTTTGGTTCTTCACTGAGGTCTGACAATAGTGGTCTGGTGCAAACGTCCTGCCCAAGTTACCAACCACTACTTTTATATATAGCAAGCACTCCTGTGAAAAAGATTGATAACAGTTAGCCAACAAGAATTATTTCTACCAGACAGTGAGATCACCTTGCGAGTGTGGAGACTGTTTTGGAGGAGGTTGCTGTTTTAAGCTTGTTTGAGGTGTGCCCACAAGTCTGTTTATTCTCATGTATCTTATGTGGTCAGGGTGGTGGTGCTGGAGATTTTAATTTCTGAGCAATTTCTTTCAGTTTATTAAATTAATTTAGTTTCAAAGTACTGGGTTTTCGTTTGTGGTGCTGCTTTTCCTGTTACTGTTGTTGTGGTTTACCGTCCATGCTGGGGTATTCAAAAACTGCTCTTCAAACTTCACCAAACTTGTTTTGTTATTTGTGTTTCTGCAGTTCTGATCATTTTTTATTCCCAGGATGCTGGGCATGCAGGGACTCCTTGCAAGAGGAATCACAGCTTATACAGTGCTGGGACATCACTGGAGGCTTGTGGCTTCAGCCAGACTCATTTCAAGTCCTTGTTGGTCAAGAACTGAGAGGCTGTAGAGATCCATCCAGACAGGGCTTACAATAGCAGTAAGGCTTTCTTTAACATACACATGTTGTTAAGGAGTTGCATTTCTGGATTGGCTTCTTCCCTACATCCAGTAATGTATTTTAATTGCTAAAGCAACTTATGGAGAAGATAAATAAATAAATAAATAAATAAATAGATAAATAAGAGATAGCAGATTCTTTCCCAGGCTTAAGCAATTATTTAGAGGATGATGTTAGGCAAGTTTTGGTACTAATTTTCCTATTTGTAAGATAGAGATCTTAAGATTAATCACAGTGGGCCAGTCCCTCAAGGATGTCATGAAGGTTAACTCCTATTAGAAAGTATTCTGAGCTAATCAAAGAAAAGGTTCTACCCACACAAACATAGTGGGAGGCTTGGCATTTCTCTGCTCAGCTGTAGTGACGACATTTGAGATCGTGACTCCAGTTCCCAAACATGAGCAATATGGGATTTCATCTGGGGAGGTAGGAGTGAAACAGTACAAGAACACATCAGGAAAGGGATAACTGAGAGCACCATCTACTCAGACCCTCAATGACCAGCAGAGCAGGACATCCACATTTTCAAGTGCATATTTACATCAGTATATGTATTTTTGTAGGCTTCAGAAAGGTACCGTTTAAACAGCACAAGAAGCACAGAAAAGCAGAAAGATGCCCCCCTTTCCTTTAACAGCATCTCTGCTGTCAAAGCTGCATGCTTGGCAAGGGCACGAGATCTGACAAAGTCTGCTCAGACAGTACTTGCTATCATAACAAGGTCTGCTTGAATAACATCACCTCGAGACTGGGTCTGAGCCTCCCTCAGAGATGCACAGCTGCTTCTGCTGGGAATCTCTCCAGTGAGGTGTGCACCATGGGGTTACAGCAGCTGTGGAAAAGCTGCTGCAACCCAGCCACAAATGACCCCAGCTGTGGCTTTTGCCTTACTATCATGCTCTGGCAATGGTCCTCTCTGCTCCCAGCCCTGTGTCATGCCAGTAATCCCACAGCCACCCACAAGAATCCTTAGTGTCCCTTCATCA
The DNA here is from genome assembly GCF_963662255.1 of Cinclus cinclus. Classification (NCBI taxonomy): domain Eukaryota; kingdom Metazoa; phylum Chordata; class Aves; order Passeriformes; family Cinclidae; genus Cinclus; species Cinclus cinclus. Next base: position 36,481,567 of record NC_085048.1, on the reverse strand, counting down.
CTATTCATCCCAAACCCATTTATTTTTTGCTTGCTTGAAGATAGACTCCTCACCATTGTCTGTAATGACTCCTCTTGCACAGCCCCACAGCTTCTACCACTGTGCCATTTTCTTCACACCCCAATCACATCCCAGTACTCTCCCACTCCTAAAGACCATTACAAACAGATGAGTAATCACCAAACCAACTTTTCATTTGTTTTTAATAGAGATGGTGAGTTCCCTGTGTGATAACTTCTGCATGTGTCATCATCATCTCTATCATTCTTTCCAGTATTCAAAAGCATTTAAGGCTCTTTGCTTCATGTCAAAACAATTTTGCCATTTAACAAAGGGAGGCAGAACCCAGTCAGTTTTCTCAGCTGACGTTTGGTGCAAAATAAATATTGGAAACCACCAGCAAAACCAGTCCTTAATCCTGTGGCAGTCTGCAATATGTTCCAGTGCTCCATGGTCCTTATCATCAGAAAATATTTCTGATGGCTAAAATAAATCTTCCTTGCTGCACATTAAGTTTGTTACACTTTGTGCTATTGCCACTAGATAAGGATAGGGTTTTATCATGGTCTCTGTTACAGCTACATTTTACATATTTGAAGATTGTTTCCTTCTCTTTTCCAGAGTAGATACAGTCTCATTTTTCAATTTTTCCCCCCAAGTTCACATTTACTAGACCTCTAATCATTCTTGTTGCTTTTGTCTGAGCTTTCTCCAGCATGTTAGTAGGGCAGCTAAATATATCACTGCTCTTCTTTGAGATTCAAATCGGTCTTTATGCTATGAATTATCCCCAGAGCTCCCATAGGCTTGGTTAGCAGCCTATTCACCTAAATCCTTTGCTAAACCACCACTTTCTAGGATAAAGCCCCTATTCCTGTAGGTAAGCTGCCTTTATTTATCCCTAGCTTCATGGTCTTTCATTTGGCTGTCAAAACATGTACTTGTTTAACTGACCTTCCTTTAACAAGTAATCCAGATCAATTTTTCTAGCTGACCTATCCCTAATGCTTCTTCACCGTTTTATTGGGGATTTTTTGTTTTGTTTTTCTCATCTCCAGATCTTCAGCCAGGATCAGAAAGAAGACCTGTGGGACCCTGCAAGGAACAGCCCCCAGGGGAACAAACTCTCATTTATGGGCAACATTTAATCTATTCAGGATGGGCTCTTCTGCCTTTGCAGATCTCATTTATTTTCACAGTACTATGCACAGTGAAATCATGTCTTACAAAACCCTAAATGTGTTGTGTCATCGCATTTACCCTTACCAAACCTGAGATCTGCTCAGGAAGCAATAGCAAACCTGCTATCTGGAAGGAACATACAGCTTTCTTAGGGAGTGGCAAAGAGTTTGAGAAACAAAAGCTGGTGTGTTGCTTGGAAAATAGAGAAATGTAAAGGCGGGAAAACTATTAGGCATAGGAGGAGTGTATCTGTACTCATTTCATAAAGATACGAATTAAGTACTGGAACTGACTATCTAAATTGATTGCATCTGGTAAGCATTAACTGAGCACACATTTCTGAACTGTTTGCTGCTTTTTTGATCCCACTGGGTAGTCGGCTTCTGATACTTCCACTGAACCATGTTTAATCATGTTTAGCAATATTTTAGTGATAAGTGATAGCTCCACTTCCAGCCTTTGATGCATATGATTATATTACCTCCTTCTTCATTGAATGCAAAAATCCACTGGTAACTGGTACTATTGACGTCTGAGGAAGTCAGGGCTGTTATTGTTTCAGTGTTCAGCATGCTGCTGCTGCTGCACCGCTTTGATCCGTGGCCTTACGTGGCTTTTTAAAGCGGAGGAGGGTGGAGGGAGAAGGGTTACTGGGCTTGTAAACATTTCTATTACATCAGATTAGTTTCCCTGCCATGTACAATCTGCTGGTGTGACTCAGACTTTCACATTTTATAAAGTCAGTTATGTCTACCGGGACTACAACCATTCTGAGAAATTCTAGATAAATGTGAATTAGTTTTATTCTTATCTTATTACACAACGTACAATTGTACAAAAAAAAAATGCCCTTTTGTTGACATTTAGTGCAGATGTGCAACCACTGGCAGAAAATGAGAACAACATGTTCCCTGTCTCACCAGCTCTTTTATTCTTTGGCCAGAAGTCTTAACCAAGGTTTAGGACTAATCCATGCTCATTCATGGTATTCTCAGCAGCCCTCCACCCACCTCTCAACTTTTCTTTTGTTCATTGGAAATTCACCACAGCGACCTGAGAGAGAAGCCACTAAATAGCTGGAGTCATGTTTCTCAGAGTAGATCATTCAACCACTTTTACTCTGGGAAATAGGGCATGTTTTTTTGCAGTTATAAGATCTGGGCAAGGCAATTTATTTTTGCCCTTGCTTTGGTTTAGGGTACCACCAGTAGCATGGGAAAAGTGATAGTCATTACCAGCACAAATATTAGTGTCTCATACGAAATAATCTGGGGCACTATGTGTAACATTTTCCCTTCAGGACATTCTGGGCAGGATTTTCAAACACTCTATGACAGTCCAAGTTTACAACTGCTTTGTTATTTCCCACACACTTTCTTGCCAAATGTTTCCACTGTTGTCTGCTATTCAAATAGTCTCTTACTAGAGGGGTGGTAATTTTCATTGGGCTAGGGAATAAGCAGAGTTTGTGGGCTGTTTGCAGATATCTTTAGCAATGGCTGTGATTTCTTCAGCGCTGGGGTAATCAAAGAGTGCTTTTCTTTCTGGATGACCTACCTGCCTGCTTCAGGCACATCACCATTTCTAACTTTTCTGGCAACAGTAAATAGGACCCATTCATTAGTCCCAAGCAGAGGAAAAAACTGCACTGCATCCTTGAAAAAAACATGATGATGATTTGGAGGGAGGCCCTAGATACTTCCCCAGGTTCCTGCAATGCATCAATGCAGCACTGCAGCATGAAGAGTCAAAATCTATGTTTCTGGAAAGTGCAGGGTGGGACTCACAGACAAATAAAGACAGTGAGGAAAAAAAAATCAGGAGATTGTGAATGATCCTTACCTGTCCTCTAAGTAGAGTACAGGACATCATCCTGTAATTGCTACTAAGCAAAGAAGACACTAAAAGCCATACAAGAAACTATTCAAGACACTCACTAGATCAGCCCGTCGTGGTGGGCTGCAGCTCAGAGCTGTCTGCTAGGGTCATGCAGAAAAACCATTGCCACACACAGCAGCATCTCACATCGGGCTGGGGAACAGGACTAGAACAAAAATCAAGCAAGAAATTTTCATTGCCCTGAATTAATTACTTGGTCTTTCTTTCTGCACCTATATTTAACTCCACTCTCACAGCTGGTTTTGGATGCAGAAAACTTTGGGAGGACAACCCAGTGTACGACCCCCCTTTCCTTCAGGTGAAGGAGGACCTTGGAGTGGGAGGCAGGTGAGGCAGGTGCTGAGAGCCCTCCAGACAGTGAAGCCCTTTCACCAGGCTTCCAGGGACCAGAAGGCTGTGGGACAGGTTAGGAAGATTTTATTACTCAGAGGAATGTCTCAGTGCAGGATATGAGCCTAAGGATGCTCTATTTGTGGAAAAATGTTTTCTTATTAACTAACCAGTTTTTGACAGGGTTTTTACTGAAACAACAGCTTTCCCCAGGGCAGGTAAATGTGATTGTGGCAGCAGTTAGCATTCCCCGGGGCCTTCCCGCATCTAGGATACAATTAGATCCATTTGTCTGCAAATGCTTTAAATATTTCAGCTGGTATGCCATTAAGGAATAAGAAAGGGTTTTATATGAAGAGCAACTCAGAGCATTGCAAGGCAGCCAATATCACAGACAAGGCATAAGAATGATTTGGAATAGATAATGGTTGTGAGTAATGTTATAAATGATCTCATAGACTTTTTATTTTTTTCTTCTGTGAAGTAAATGACCTTCCTTCTCCCACTTAGGGAGCTGTGTGGTCATTACAGTGTGAAAAATGTTTCTCTCAGTCAGGACCACTCAGTACATTTTTACTGAGGTCCACAGGATAATCTTAATGACGTCTGCTCATTTTCACTCAGCTTTTTCTTGTGATCTTGCCAAGACACAGCGATGATGGCGAGGATCAAGGGCTCTCTCACAAGGATGCAGGAGGCTGCTCATCTAGGTCTCCTATCGTGTCTGAAACATCACTTATGCACCTTTGCCTTTTCAGCTCCAGATTCAGCACTAGTGTTCTTAACCACAGCAGCAGGAAGATTTCCTCATTTTAGAGCTGAATTTATAAGCGTCAATGACAAGCACGGCATAACATGATGAGACACTACACCCCTGCAGCAGCAAACGAAAGATCCTTCTTTCAAAGATCTGATGGGCAGTAACATGAACACGGCAAGCATGTGAGGATGCAGACAGTGGCAGTTTCCTGTGAGCAGGAGGCCAGAGAAAAGAGGGTGTGACCCATGGCACCTAGGTGATGCTACCAAGTGGGTTATCAGTGGACATTGCACAGTGTCAGCAGTTGACTCAGGTTTTCTCCTTGCCTTTCCAGGCCGTGTCTTGCCAGTGCCACATCATTTCACCTAGTCACAAAGCTATTGTGTAGAAATTCTAGTTTGTGACATGCCTAGAGGCAGGGCTGCCCCAAGCTCCTGTCTTTGCTCTCTTTCTGTGTTAAGACCATGACAAATAAATTCCATTTGGAAGAGAATCCCACTCAGGACCTACTTAAAATCTTTCCTCCCTACTTGTTAAAATTTTCCTTCTTTCCATCTCTGTGACACGTGCAAGTGATGTGAAAACAATCATACCTTCATTATTCCTTTGTTTTCAGAAGACGCTGGCACGGGAGATCTCATGAAAGGAAGCCTTGTGCCCTGGTCAGGATTTATTAATTCTGCAAATCTATAAATGGGTGAGTAGTGTGCAAAAGCCTTGCATACTTGTTATAAGTTAAAACATTTGTAATCATGTATTCAAAATTGTTCGACATTGTGGCTAAAAGTCCAACTGAGACATCTTCAGGAAGAGCAAAACCCCCACAAAAATATTTCTGTGATACAAATTATTCAAATCCTTATTAGACTGACCCATTCTACCAGTCAAAGCCTATCCAAAGGATTCCTGCATGGAACAAGATTCAGCACACATGGCAACAATTGTGCAACTTCTTTTGATTCCCAAATTGCTACATTTACCACAAAAACTTTGTTTCAGTCAGAGTCCCTTTTCAAATGTGTTTCAACTTAAAATGTCAGTTAAAGCCCTCCACAAAACCTGAAGCCCTGCCTCCTTTTTCTTTCAGAATTTGTTCTGGCAACGCTCCCCTCGAGTCAAGCAGGGACTCCACCACTCCAGACAAAAGTTTCGCAGTTTGACTCAATAAACTTGTCATCTTCACATAAAGAAATGGATAAAGATGCAAACAAGCCATTGTCCTGACATGTCACGTAGCTTTTAGGCAGGACACTTTGTTCAGCCTCTACGCAGGTCACCAAACCAACTCTGGCAGTGATCAGTGCTGCTGAGCTTGAACCCTCAGTCATGGCAGTGCTGCAGTGATTCTCAGATCGCTCTGCCGTAAGCAGCTGTGGTGCCCACACAGGAACAGATGACAGCCCAGGTCAAGATTGCAACCTCTGATGGATTTCTGGTGCTCACACCAACACCATGGTCTTCCACCCTGCTCCATCTCATGGCGTGGTGGGAGCATACATAGGTACATCCATCCTGAGCACTGGAAACCTGCCAGCAATAAACCCACAAGTGCCCATCACTGCTTTATAGCCTTTGTGCCAGGACATTACAATTGCTTCCCAAGGCTTTCTCCCTTTTCTGTAGATAAAGTCTGACAGCATTAGAATGCAGGCTGCTTGCTGGCGCCTGGTGAGGGTGGCTCTGGTGCCAAACCATGAGATGTAATTACAACACGGGCAGGTGACTCCCATATGGTGTGGGCTGACCAGTTGAGTGCAGAGACCTCATGTTAGACTAGTAAATTATCATGTCATATTTCCAGGGAGAGTAGATGGTGTGCTTGTGACATATTAGAGTGCGCTCTATTAACAGTATATTTCTTTCAAGTTTATCAGTGTTTTTCAGAACCTATAGACTAAAATATCTAATGTAGTTCACCCTACGCTCAACATCATTGAATATTGGTCCCTAAAATTTATGGGCATTCAGGGGGACAGATTGTCTGGATTTGAGAGAGATGTCACTGTGCAATAAAATGTTTATGTTTGGAGTTGAAAAAGAAAGTGATTTAGTGGAATATCGATTTTATAAGGAGAGGGGGAATTACAATTGGTGATTGGAGTTAGTCCAGCTAGAGATGAGTCAAAGCAAATGAGAAGATTCATGCACTTATGTTAGGAACTTAGTTTCCCTTACTTAGATAATTACTTTTCGGTCATTGTAGAGAACCTCACAAATGCAAATGCAGTATCTCTGTGAGATAGGGAAGGGTTGTTATCATCCATTATGCTCACAACAGAGGCCCAGAATTCAGGCAATATCCACATGGTTTGTTGAGGTTCCTCTCGAAGGCCACCACCATGGTCCAAGCAATTAGGACACCCCAAATGCCATCAGATCAGGGATATGGTTGACCATGCAATCTACCTCAAAGGGTCATTCTCACATTACCCCCATAGCTGACATGTTTACATCCTCTGATTCCAGTCCCTGGAAGTATAGACATATTAGGTATCCAAATCCCTGCAGGCCTTCAGCTTCCCACTGACCATGGCACTACAATAGACTGATATGGGCAAGCAGAAAGGGACCTTTTGGAAAAGGGTATGATATCATCACCTATGCTGGGATCAAACACAGAGGGCCCCAGGCAGCCTGCTCTCCCCTACACCAGGAGCTGTGAAACTTTCTAGAGGCTTTTCCCACCAAGGTCAGACCTGTCAAACTCAGGGCATGACCATGACCCTCACTTGTTTATGCATAGAGAAGATGGAAGAGAGCACATGAGCTAACAGTTTGCCCAAGGCCCTAAATCAAAATAATAAGCAGATGTGGAGTGCAAACTATCCTGCAATTGTCAAAAGCAAAAACCTCTGTTCTCTAATGTAAGAAAATTATAATGATCCCCTGCAGAGAGGTTACTGCCAAGGGGTAAACCCAAAAACAGTCCATATTTAATAGCTCTGCACCATTAACGACTAAAAACAACACTAAATTTTTACAAAAGTTCCAGACATCCTCACTGGGGAATGAACAGATAATAGAGGTATTTTCATATCACTTTTTTTTTTTAATTTGGGCCAGCTCAGATAAAGCACAGACCACACACTGAAAGACTGGTTACTCTCCATTATTACAACAGCCATCTGGAATCCTCTCAGACTAAATGTGCCCAGGCCATCACTGGTTTATGACTAGAACAGGCCACTGCTGAAGAACAGAAAGCATAAAATTGTGACATGACCTAAAACTTAAAAATAAAGAAGAAATATAGCCTGCCCTTTTAGCAGTTTCTTGGGGTCTGAAGAAGTTCAATAAATAAAGAATGAGAGCCACTAGCTCTTTCTGACTTACTGTGCCAGGTGTCAAATCCAGATTATGAGCTATCCATTTTCTTGGTAAAGTGGATCTGTAAAGAACACAGATAGGACAGTTTACCCTACCCTACCAAACCAAAAAAAAAGAAAAAAAAATCTACAAAATATCCTGGTAATCCTGGAAGCCAAAGTTCCACAGATGGGGCAGCCTAGCAGGAGCAGTCTTGGTCTCACAGCAGTGACACCAGCTGCTAACACCCATCCTGATGCACAGAGGAGGTGTGGGGATAACTGTGGCTTGTGCACACGTGGTCTTGCACAAGGTGATACAGGGTCAAGATTTGACAGTCACATTCCTCCTGTCTAGCACCCTCAGGATTACCTGCATTGCTATTCCTCAGGGTCTTCCCCTTCTCCTTGCAGTGGTGGCTTTTCCAAAGGAGCAATCCTGTACTTAGTCTTTCAGTATGAAAAGGAGCACCAGGATTCCAGACAGGCCATACACAGGGATACATCTTGTGTCCATGACCCAGCAGTTCTGTGAAGGCTAAATACCAGATGGTGAAATCTTGTCAGGTTTTCACAACTTCAGGACTCCATGCAGGATTCAGAGCAAACTCCAGAGAGGGCATCACAGAACACCATCTATCTTTCCAAAAGAGGATGCTGTGGAGGGCAAATAGAGCGCCAAGTTTCTTACAGATTTCATACCTAGAGATGTTAACCCAGGCAATGAAAAAAAAATCAGCCTTGAATTTTCCAGCAGGGTCACTTTTGTTAGATTGTGTTGGATAGATGCTGATGATGGCTCAGGAGAAAAGCAGAGAGTAAGACCCTGAAATTCTCTAAACTGTCAATCTCTTCATTTGGCTGTTGTCATCACTGCTGCATCCTACGAACAAACCAATCCCTATTTAAAATAAAACAAAGCAAACTTTTTGTTATCACCTACAGGGCTTTTTAACACATGGCATTGTTTTTCTTCCAAGCATAACAAAGGTCTGCGGCAGGATTTATCAGCACACCAGCAACACTCTTTATTCAGCGCAGGTGAGAGAACAAAGCGGTGCCTCCCTGCCTGCTCTCGAGAGCCTACACAAACATTAACAATGTGGGTAGCTGTTGCACTGTGCACTTGCAGGGTGGAAGTGTCAATCTGATCTCCTGGAAGGGTATTTTTCATGATGCCTCATGACATAATAGTCTTGTAGCATCTTTAATTTAAAATAAAAGCTCCTGCAGAGGATTGCTCTCGCAGTCTTCCCAACCTGGAGAACTCAAGCGGGGAGATGGCATGCAGACAGCTATACCTCAGAGGATTCCACTCATGGCTCTTTCATTGTTTGTTTGACGGTAATGCACAAAAGGTGCAATCGAGATCAGCATCAGTCATGCCGTGTGTCACCCAAATACACGGAGAGATGAAGATGCAGGTCTGAAAATCTGTAGGCATATTTAACTAGCTACTTTTGATCTGTATAGCACCGTGAGGCAACAGCAACTCTCACTAGACAGATGAGCAGAAGCTGAAGGAGCCAGAGGTCAGGTCTCTACAGTGTCATCCTCAGGCACATGCACTGACACTAATGAGCAAGGTGGTGTCAAAGAAAAGCTATCTGATTCATCAAAGCATAGACCTGCCCATGCACTGTATCCATTCTCAGAGCGATTTAAAATGGATTATGGCCTGGGAACCCCAAAAATATACATTTGCATCTTTCTTCACACAGAAGAGATGCCTGACCTGATTTACAGTGGGGATGCACAAGCAACATGATGGGTAGGAATCCCTGCAGGGGGAAAAGAGTGGCTAAGGGTGAGGTGGAGGTCCCTGATTTGGCACTGACACCAGCACTGGGGTGTCTGCAGAGCTCAGCCTCAGGAGCATCAGGTCTGGGTACCCCCACTGCTGCCAGGTAGCATATGTCCAGTCACAGCTGATCCACAAGAGGATCGGGGGAGAAAAAGAGAACCAGAGTAAACCAAGAGAGGAAAAATACCATTGGCTGCACAGAAATGGTGTTTTTAGGTACTGTCTGACATTTCCTCCTTTTATTCTATTACTCTGACATGAATAATTTAGAAAATTAATAGATTAAAAATTAATATATACCATTGTAGAATGTGCATGAAGGCACATTGCAAGAGATTATCCTGTCCCCGTTCATACTGCAGGCCCAAAGTTGACCTTAACTACCCCACTGGACTCAAACGTTTTTATTTTTTTCCTTTGTGCATTTTGGATCCAACAGCTCAAGGAAAACTGAACAAAACTGGAAAATGGAATTACCAGCCCAAAACCAAGACAGACAATGACTATGACATCTCTACATTAAAAACTGAAAAATAAAAGCACAGAGAAAAGGACTGACTGAAAAGGTACCTGAAGACTTCCCCCTTGAGAAACTGTGTCTTTCAGGATTAATTTAGTCAAGGAGGGGACTGTGGATACATTATAATGCCTGCTTTTTCAGCTGAAGGCTATTCTAAGCAAACAAAATCTTAAAAATACACAAAAACTTAAAAACACACAAAGCAAAGCCATAAGCCCAAGAGAGATGTCTTTGAGGTAGAATTTTCAATCAACCTGTATCTTGTAGAAAACTTTCTATTCAGACCAGTTTTAAACAGTTTAAACAATGTATTTTTAATGGGAAAGGAAAAGAAAAATAAGATATTTCATGGTAAGCCCCGTGGTTAATGATTATATGCAAGGAACTGCTTTGCACTCATCAGGAAGGCAGGTTTTGTGATCCAGCCTTTGGGCTTGAGACAAGTTCCATTTTTAGTAGAATCCATTAAATGCTTAATTTTTCCAGGGTAAACTCAGTGAATACCTGTCAGTGTTCTATCTGTATTTACACTATTAGAATTCACATCACTGTATTTTCCAAGCTGCTACTGTGTGTGAACTTTCATGAGAACTTTGCTTGTTATCTGCCTGATATGGATGTGGAATATTTTGGTCGGGGTGAGGCTATAGTCTGATACAGTGCACTCAAAACTTTCCACAGTACAAGTGGCTTTTCTGTGGCATGGGTTAGTCAAACCCTTGTTTCAAGTCTTTTCAAACTGTGGTCTGTTCACTTTGGGTTCACCTTTAGCTTTTATCTGGTTTCTCCCATATTCTCATTCCTTACCCCTTCTCCCACTTGTCTTACTTTCCACTTGCATTTGCAGCTTTCCAACTGGAGGTACAGCCCTACAGACAAATGGCCCCCCAAAACCAAAACCAAGACATAAATCACACAAGAAGCAAGCAGTTAGTCTCAGATTTTCTGCCATCACATTATTTGCTGTGCTTAAACATAGCATCCTATTTCTTCCTGGATCAAGAACTAGAAGAAGACACTTTGGCAACTGAGGCCAGCCTACTCTCCTTTTCTTTTTGAGCACTGCTTTGTGTCCCTTCTCCTCCCCTGCCACAAGCACTAAGCATCCAGGCTGGAGAAACACGGGGCAGTGGGACAATCCATGGGCTGGGGGCTGTGTCCTCTCATTGCCTCTGTCCCAGTGAGTTTCTCTCCTCTTACAGAGAATGCAGAAGCAGCAGCAGCAGCAGCGGCAGCTAAATCAGGGAAGGTGAGAGCTCTGTGTAAGGTCACCCTCTTACAGCAAGGGACAGCTTTTCTCTGCATTTCTCTATCACAAGTCTTCCCCTGGGTGGCTTTTCAGTGCCTGGACCCTGCAGTCTGAAGGTGGTGGAGCTGTGCAGCTGTGTTGGATAGGGCAAGAAACTGAGACCTCCCTGCTCTACAGCTTAATTTGGAAAACAGAGATGCTGGGAATATACCCTTGTATTCAGGGCCCATCCCAGAACATTTGGTGCCCTCATCCTTAACCCTGAGGAGACTAGGGTCCCACAGGAGCCCTCACAGTCACTACAATCACCAGTATCCCAACAGCAGCAGAAGACAGAAGGGCTGCAGTATATTTACCTCCACCTGTCACCTGTCTTCCTAGGGGTAATCAAGGAAAAAGTCTCCAGTCTGCCCATTGTTAAGGCTTTTTTTTTCTTCCTCACTGTCTGTCTGTCCAGCAGAAACCAGCTGCTGTTCTTGCAGTGTCTGGCATGCTCAGGTTACAGTTTTTCTGGCACTTTAATAATTTTATTAATAATATTATGGTTAATTTACTTTGTCCCACTCCACACTGTACACATTGGCCTTGCAGAGCAGCTGCTTGCAAGCCCCATCCCCAACAGTGTGGTGTGCCTGATCTAGGTGTAATTCATGGCTCAGTTGGGATTTCTGTGGCATAAATAGCATTATACCATTATGAAATGACAACAGATGCCAGAGCTGTTATCTGTCAAAGTGGAGCCCAAGAGTGCAACTTCTACCAGACTAGCAGCAATTAGGTTTGGAAGTGTAACCAGATTCTATTGTAAATCCTAATTCTGTTTGGTCATCTGTAACAACTGGTTATGTTGTAAGACCACAATGGCTTCCAAGTAAGAAATCACAGCATTCTCACTATGTGCTGAGTGTTCATCACATCAGATCTATTTCTCAGCATTTAATGTTAATTACTAGCTTGGGTTTGTATTAACTGAGAGCTAAATGATGTAGTACTGCAGAAAATTATTAAGATCTGTGTCACATAGGCAAACATGACCATCCACTTCCAGAATGTGAAATGAATAATGAGTGGGTATAAAGGAGTTCTCAGAAACCCCAGCTGAATGCATTCAAGAGTAGTGCTTCCTCTTTAATGGGCTCTCTGCCAGAATGACACATCACTCTGTCTCACTGAAGTAATTTATAAACAGTCCTTCACAACACTCTTTTCTCTCTTGTGTGTGTGCTGCTTCTTCTCCTCACAGGGATAGCTGCAGAGGGAAGGTGCACCTGACAGTGAAATTCTGTGCTGTTCAGAATAGCAAAATTCCTGGAGAAAACAAGAACCTAGCTCTCCCCAGAACTAAGCCTAAAGGAAAAGGGAGGGTAGAGTGATGTGAAAAGCAGAATTACATAGAAGGAGCTGGCTGTTGACCAAATTCCCAGTTCTTTGAGGCTGACTTGGGTTTTCCACTCAAAAGCACTGCCTTGTTTTCAGATTGTGATGCAATATCTGAAAACATTCAGTGTAGCTCCCTGCATTCCTGGAGCCCGAGCTGGAGGCTGAAGTAAAGGTCTGTGAGGTTTGCACATCATTCCCCCTAAGGGACGGTGCTGAGGTATATCAAAGAGAGGGTTTAAAGGGAGGGAAAGGAGCTTCTTAAAATCTCCGTGTACCTTCCCCTCCCTTCCTCTCTTTCTGCCCCAGCATGCTCTCATGCAATGAGTCACTGGTGGCTGTCACAGGCTTGGGATCCCCACTGCACTGTTCAGTACACAAGAACACAGTACTTGCTTACAACACAAACATGAAAAACTAGATCCTGAGACACAACAAACCACAGGAAAATTTCAGCCATCCTGCAGGTCCAGTAAACTACGGACAAGATTTTGGCCCGTGGTGTTCAAATGAGAGTCTTTCTGAAAACAGGAGCTGGAAGAAAGGGAGAGAGCATTACACATTTTTAATCAGGAGCTCCACCCAAGCCTGAGGAGAAAATGGCAAAAGTGCTTGCTTGTGGCTGATGAAGGTGGAAGTCAGCCTCCTGACAGTGAATGAAGGTTTATGGGCAGGGTGGGGACAGGCTCTATTAGAGCTTGCAAGAAAAGAGAAATTATTTGTGTCTGATATCACAAAGGGATGAGAGCCAGCACAGGGATGTGATCACCACAGAGAGAAAGGAGCCAGCAGAGAAAAAATGATGACTGGGTAGTCTAAGCAATGGGCAAAGGAAATGACCACTGCAGCAAAGTTCCTGCTACAATAAAAATGCTAAGATGCTGGATGCTAAGACGTTATGAAACCAGCCAGCCAGGAAACATCATATGTAGATGGAGTATGAACAAGAAATCTTTGAGGCATAAACTTGGCATGTTTTTTTAAGAGAAAAGACTAATTACTTAGGCTGGAAGTAAAAAAGTGTTTCCATTAATATCTAAAAATCCTTATTCCAGAAGGCCTGTTATGCCTTTCTCAAGAAAGAAGAGTCAGCTTTTCCTTTGGGTAACTTGCTTGCCCATCAATTACCCGCTTCAACAAAGTGATTCCTTTGTCCACTGCAAGCTATTTATGTGATTGTTTATACATGGCCCTACAGATATTCTGTACTTGCAGTCTAGATGTGAAACTACAGACCCACATCAAAAGCACAGACAACACTCTATCAGGAAAAAATTTCCTAAACAGACAAATGCTAATCAAAATCCTTTAGCAGAACTTTAAAAGATTGCCCTGCCCTCAACCAGTCATGTATTATGAGGTACAGCACTGAACCTAAGATACAGCAGATCTGCCTGAGGAGTGCTGGGAGTTACAAGGGAAGCTGTTCAATTGCTGGTTTTGTACAGAGAAACTATGTGCATATCCTTCCTTGCTACAGCTTCTTGGGCTTTAATGGCCCTTCACTTTTGTCCCTTTGAACATGCAGTACTTCTGCCTAGAAGCGCTAGAGCCCCTATCACTTCAAAACCATTGTTGGGAATTTCCACAATTGCAGCCTTCTCTTACTGTTGGAGGAAAGGATGGCTTCTGACAATGAACTTCACATACATGCAGACAAGAAATTCATTGTGTGGCTTCCCACTTGCCTTTGTTTCCCTGTTTTGTAGAATTTGCTTCTCTCATCAACCTGCCTAGGGCTGCCAGGGACTAATGTTGCCAGTGTGGTGTTGGATACATCAGTCAAATGCTGAGCTTGAAACAGAGAATATCTTCCTTTACAATTAAAATGACTGGCTATCTGGGGAAATGTAAGTCTTTCAGCTCCAAGGAAATTTGACTGGTCCAGTAATCTCCTCCCTATTTCAAGACTTCATGACCTCCATGAAAAGACACTACAAATTTCATTAGTATAGCTCTTACAGTAATTCAGCTAAATCCTATTGAACTATTTGAACTACTTCATTTCATCTTTAAGAGCAGACTTAGAACCTGAACACTTCTGTAAATTGAAAAGAAATGTGGGTTAAATACCCAGCAGGGATTTCTCTATCTACCCCAAAAGCAACTTAGCACTTTCCCTCCTCCTAGTAATACCAACAACTTCTTGCCAGGAAAAAAATTACTAAGAACATAGATAAGCTTGCAGCAAATACAACAGGGTAAAACAAAAATGCAACAGCAGTGGAAAATAGAGAGGAGATCATATCGAGTAAGAAAACAGTTAACATCTTCACAAAAAATCTCTGGTTCCATCCTTTCCTAAATATCAATGGCTTCAAGGCAGGATAGCTGGGAAGGACAAGGGATAGAGGTAGTCACCAACACCAGGTTTTGCCTCCTCTCTAGGGCTGACTTCAGAGGCTGGTTTCCCAAGGACCTGTCCAGAGCCAGTGGAAAAAGGCAGGCAACTCCACAAGACAATTTATGGGACCTTAGGAAACTTCAGATCTGGAATGCCCTCAGAGCCCTTTCTCTCCAGCACAGCAGCAGACAAGTGACACTGGCTTGAGGCAACTTATCAGCCCCACTCCTGATATGGTAAAGCCAGGGAGAGGACCACAGGCAGAAAATGCAGTTCTTTTCTCTGGGCTGAGGGACAGATTAGGTCTGCCCACTGGACTGAATGATTTACCTCATGGGCTGTACCCCTCAAGGTGCCTCCTGTGCCACAAACAAAACCAGACACAAACTTCTATCTGGAGAAAACAGGTTTCTGAGAAACAACGCCTTTCTTGTGAAGAGGGGATGATTTCCCATACACAGGTGAGGTCCTCAGATTTCCTGACATGACACAGCATTGTACAAGAGTGGCTCTGCTCTCTGCTGCCTGTTGCTGCTGAGAGCTGGCAGGAGCCCAAGCAGTGGCTGAACCAACAGGCTCAGGTCTTTCAGAGTTGTCATGTACCCTGTGGGTCAGCTCAGTTAGCTGGTTTTATGTGAAAAGGAGCCTAGCTAGTGGTCCAAAAGGAAAGAGAAAAGGAAAGAAGGGAAAAGACACTCCAGTAGAGAAAGTTGATTAAAAAGTTCATAATTAGGAGAAAGGATGTCAAATGTTTCAAGGATCTTTGACTGTACGTCACCAACCCGGAGCACTTCAAGAAGAGTGAGTGTGGGTGTTCAGCAAAGACAGATGCCCCCAATCAGTAATTATCCATGCTTAAAAGAAAACTTTAAAGTTTTCTGCCTTACAGATTTCACTGGCGGGGTTACTTGCCAAAGGAAGTGCATATGCATAGTACTAATGTTAGCAAGGAGTGGGATTTACAAATGACATTTATCACCAGCATTGAAAGAATAATAGCTGAGGAAGTGAAGGACTAAGGAGTGCTTGTTTGGCTATTTCATTACTCTGGTATTGTCAATAACTGGCATACTTATCTCTATGGCTCTTGCATTTTGGACTGTGACAAATCAGTCAAAAGACAAAAATCTTCATATATATAGAGAGAGCTATATATAAATATACATGTGTGTGTGTGTGTGTATTCCAATATACACTGCAAACATTTTCCCTGATTCTCCCTGAATTATGACAGTGGTCTCTTTTGGTTTGGCTAAAAATATAAACATTGTGTCATCAAATATGGCCAAGAGGTAGAACTATAATAGATATTGAATTCTTACCAGCAGACATAAACAAACAAACTAACAAAAAACAAACCAGGAAACCCCAACACAAAACAAGATTATAAGAGCATTTACATTGCAAGAAATGCTGGATGATGAGCTGAGTTATTAGCAGACTGCTAAGAATATTCATGGACATTTCTGGCCTCTGAAGGAGCTTCTTTTAGGGTTCATACATTATTAGAGAAAATCTCCAGCCCCCAGTCATGGTGCCACAGTGAAGCTATCTCCATCAGTTCTGCTCCTCTGACCTACTTAGTTGGGCTTTGGCTGCTGTTTTCATGCAATATTTGAAATCAGCCTCATCATTACAGCAAATATTATTATCTCTTGCTGTTTTCCATCTAGCCCCAAGAATAACTCTGATGTCAGTGGGAAGCTCTCTCTCTGGCAGCAGTCCCCTTGCTGCCAGCTTGTCAAATAAAAGGTCAGCTGGCTCTGCCAGCTCCTCAGACAGACCCACTCTGTGGGGTCCTCTGCTCACACCCAACTGCCCCAAGAAAAGCTGCCCTGAAGGAAGCCAGCTCCTACTCTCTGCTTCCAAGATCCCATTCAGTTGCCTGTCCTCAATTACACCAGCCAAGTGCAGTCCTCAAAAACACACACTGCAGCAGTGCTGTGCCAGTGCCTCCTGGTCCAGCCCTTCCTCCTCCACAGTAAATATCCCATTTTGGAGCCCCAGGAAGGGGGAGAACACCCCTACCCTCATGTCAGGGCTTTCCCAGCAAACAATTGGCATGTGGCTTCCACATCTGTGTTCTTGCAGTACTGATGTGAAGAGAGGGGAAGAAGGCAAAAAGCTGGGACCCAAAGTGCTGAATGTAGCCTTTGGGCATGCAGAATGAGCATAAACTCATATTGGCCTCACCAGTGAGAGCTGGGATATTTTTTCTGTTTCAGGAAATTTGTCCTCCAGCTGCAATGCAGCCTAGAGCTCCTTACATGAAATCACTCTTCCAGTGAGGATATAAGAAATTACAGGGTGAACAAGAATAACCCCCTAGGAGTCCAGCCCTGAACACACAGTGCTAGCAAACCTCATTCATATCACTAACCACAATGGCCATTTTGCCTGAGGAAAGACAGAGCTAGGACTTCAGAGTTTGGCCCAAATCCTAGACTATATAAATAGATTTCTATGAATCAAAGCTCCATTATGTAAGACATAAAAATAAAAGAACAAATGAGAGGAAAAATAAGCTGAACTTCAGAGTCTGCAGTGAAGCATCATCTTAAGAGTCTGGGCACTGAGTCAAGACACAGATCTTTTTCTTTTCTTTTATTTTTTTCCCCAGTTTGCCTGCTTTGCTTTAAAAGTGACTCATCCACTTGCTCCCCCTTTCACCATGACTTCCCATGTTGTTTCAAACATGCCTGTGCATTTTAAAGCTCTACAGGACCATCCAAATTGTCTAATTATTGACTGCACATCTACATTTCCATTTCCAAATTAGGGGGGAGAAATGGATGTGCCCAAGTGAAAAATGCCTTTAAACACGTTGCCAAGGTTAAAAGAACCATGGTGCGAGGCATGCTGCAGTTTACAATAAATTGGAATGTGACTAAAGGCAGCATGTGGCAGCCTTCTATATTTAGAGGTGGCTTTTTGCTTTTACACTCTTTGAGATACCTGACAGAAAAGTATCTATGTTTGTGCATCTCAGCAGAAGAATGAGCCCCTGAAGGTGTAGGAAATCTCCAACAATGGCTTTGTATACATTCCAGTTGTTGCTGGGTCATTTGTTTACACACATTACAGGCTCGCCTCCCTCCCTACCTCTGGCACATTCCCATCCACTCTTTGCTTTGACCAAGGAGTATTTTTAGCTGATGTAGAACAGTGATTTCACCATTGGATCTACTTGTCACACCTTTTCCACAAGCCTTTAAAAGAGGAGGCTTGAGAGCAAATCAAAGTGCCTATAGAAATGCTGTGGTTATCATTCCAGTAAGAGAGAAGATACATATTCCTTTTACATTTTCCTTAATTTATGTTATTTGCATAGCCAAAGGAGCGAGGAGTCTGTGTTTTGTACAAGGCAAGTCCATAGTTTGGTCTGAAGGCTTTTCTTTTGTTCAGAGAGATTCCACTAGTCATATGTGAACCCTTTCAGCAGAAAATGTTTTTTAAAAAACAAGCCAACTAGATATATGTGCTTTTTTAAAAGATTACCCTGAGCTGTTGTTCTTTTGGGAGAGGTAGACTCGTTTTTTCTTCTTTTATTGCAGCTTTTATCTACTGTTTGGTAAATAAAAGCATTTCTTATGTGCACTTGTATTACATGCATGCCTTTAGGTTTATAAATAGTTACAGAAAATGATACTTTTTTCACAGTCCCCTTTCTAGTCTGCTTAAAGCCTTGCCTGACTGCTTTTAAAGAGGGCTTAGCACATTTAGATAACATGGTGATGCATGCATATAAGAACGGCACTAATAGTCTAGCTGGGATAAGCATTAGAGCATTCCCACTATTCCAGATTTCCATAAATAACATAAATTAACCTCCCAGCTATTTATATGCAGTACCAGCTACAATAGCCTTTTATTTCATTCCCTTTTTCTCACCATTTGCTAAATCAATATTCAGCCAACATTCTGGAGATGGCATCCATTTTTTTTTTGCAACAGGCTGCACAAGCACAATGGATGTTGCATAAGTTTAATGGGAAACAGTCACCAAAATGTCTCACTGCAGCCCATTGCTGCTCTTTATAGGCCTCTCCACTGGGAGATTTGCAAAACAAAAGTAAGCCTTGTTTTACAAGAAGCTCCACATATTGTCATTCCTAACCAGGCTGACAAAAGTCTGCCACTGAATTCATGGCAACTGTGAGACTCTATAACAGTAAAAACATTCCTTTGCATAGGCCAGGAAAGGGATAAAATGCTCATCCTCCAGGCCTTGCAGAGATTCTTGGTCCACAGCCCAGCTCTAGACCTATACTCCATGTTTCCAGGGTTTGGACATGGTATTTTGTGTGCTACCATAGCAACTGATGCTCACATATCTTCTAGCAGATGGCAGTTCCAGGAAGGAGGCCTGAGAATGTCTTTGTAGCAATAATTGCATTCCTTGGACGTTTCAGAATGGCTCTGTCTTGCAGGCTGCTCTTCATGATGTTTCAGTCACCACTGGTTGGCAGGTGGCTTCACAAAGTAAAGACAGGGCAAACTGAGAGCTGCCTAATCAGTACCAAAGTCAGAAAGTCAGCTGTACCAAAAAAAAAAAAAAAAAAAAAAAAAAAGTGGAAACTTTTTAAAAAGCATAAAACAAGTAGATACATGGAATAATGTGACAGAGAAGAATCATGAAGGATGTTGTGCAGGGAAGCTGTGTCTTACAAATTTAGTAGTGTTTCCCAGAGTTCACAAACATGCAGCTGTAGCTCATTTGGTTGATAAAGTAGGAACAGATTTACTACAAGATTTCACAATATCCCTTACCAAGGGCTCATAAAGATGCTAAACTAGGGGGAGAGTTCATTAATTAAAGTTAAAAGAAACAAAGAGGAGGAATAAACCTGGAAATCCTGTGGAGATTTTTTCTGCTGGTGTCATTAAGCATGTTCACTAACCACCAAAAAAAGGCAATGAAGAGTAAGTTAATGAGGTTTATTGATGATACTAAGCTACTGAAGCTGTAAAAATGAGTGATGACTGTACAGAATTACATCCAGTGCCTATGATAAAAAGCAACATGGCAATAAGATGTCAGAAAAAAATTGGTGTCTATGAACACAACATATATGCATATAAGGAAAAGCAACCCTAAATTCAGTGGTAAGTGATGAGTTTGTTAACCCTGTTTGTTAACCCTCAGGAAAATAATTCTGGTCCTACAATGACCTTTTCTACAAACATATTAGCTCAGGGTTTAGAAGCACCAAAGGAGCAACGGATACAGCTGGGCCTATTAGGAAAGGAACAGAACCCTGAATTTTTTATTCCTGTATTTTGAAGCATCTGTGGAGTTCCAGTCCTTCATCAGTCTTGGAAAAAAAAAAGATACAATGACAAAGAGGATAAACACACAACAGCAGTGATTAAAAGTACCAAAGTAAATGTTGAAGAAGCAAGTAAACAACCTAGGAGTCTTACGCTTGGAGAGGCGAGTAGGGAAATGAAATATAACCTTGAATGGCATGGACTTGTTGGATGGGGAATGATTATTCACTCTTTCTATACAGTGGGAAGTGCACAGCATCACATCTTGAACCTACAAGGTCGTAGTTTCAAAACAAAGGTGGCATTTTTTCACAGAACTAAGGATATATTGAGGAATTAATCTCCACAGGATGCTGCAGCTACCAAAATTTGCGTGGATTCCAAAAAGCAGTTGTACAAAGTCATAGAAAAAGACCATCCTGAGCTCTTCTGAAAAAAGGTGCCAGCTCCAGCTCAAGAAGTTTGTGGGTTAGAGATTGTCAGAAAATGAGACTATGCCGGTATCACTGACACCCCAAAACCATTTTCCTATACACTATCAGCCAGTGTCAGAGACAGGATACTGAGTTAGCTGGGGCTTTGGTCTGGGTGGTCACAGTCCCCTCGCACTGCACCATCTGAGCTGTAGGAACTGATCTCAGAGCCATGCTAATCATGACTCATCTTAGCACTTTTGACTGAAAGCCAATATCCATCAGCTGCTTCAGATTCACCATAAATTTCTAAGAGCACACACAGTTATGGTACTACTCCATCCTGCCTGGGCATTGTGTGCTCTCTCACTTCAAACTAAAAGGGAAAACTCACAGAAAGCATGAAGGGAAGTATATTTTGTATTAGGCTTCTTCAACCCCTCTAGACCTTATTCTTTTTCCATACTTTGTTTTCATCCCTGTTTTACATGAAATGTCATAGAGAAAATGAAGGTCTGTTGGTCCAATAACCTCCCTCATCCATCAGCTCTTTTTCAGCAGGAAATTACTGCTATTTGGTCTGAGCTGTTCTTGTGAAATGAGGAAGGGCCAGATGCTGAAGACTGGATTCACCCTAAGTTGTACCTTACTCAAATACAAGTCACATCATGATCACTGCCACTGCTTAGAGGATTAAAAATTATGAAGTTAATAAAAAGGAGAATCTGCCCCTTATGTACCAAGTCCCTCTTTAAGAGTCTTATTTGGTTCATCTTACTGTGGCTGCTGTCCTATTAAAACCTTAAAGAGAGCTCATAAATATAAAAATACCCAAGAGCATGGCAGAGAATCCTGCCCCGAATAATTGTACTGAAATATTCTAAAAGGAACTTAATTTCCTTCTCGATAGTCTCAGTAATACTTTGAAGAGAGAAGAATGAAAGTGAGGACATGCATTACATTCTGTAGATGTACAAAAAGGAAGCCTTTTCTCAGGGAATACGTCAGGGGAATATGTCGAAAAGGGCAGATCTGTGAAAATATGACCTCTGATTTTGCCAAGGTCAGCAAAACCTACTGTGATTCACTTTGTAAGTGTCGGTCACACAAGTTAAATCTGCCTCAAGGCAACTTTAACTTCTCTACTCAAATTCAACAAGACACAATGTTTTTGAAAGGTTTGCAAAATCCTCCTCTGTACAGAGGAGCAGGATTATCTGGTCCAACATTTGTTTATGATTATTTATGTATCCAAACCAAGTTAGTTTTTTACTATAAATTCATATGGACTGGCAGATCAAAAAGCCATTAAGAGCTCTTAATCTAACATGGAACGGGCTTCTTAATTTGAGTTTCCTGGCAAATGTTTTTCATGGGTGGGTGCTGTTCTCTTAGCCTCAGTGGCAAGAAGACCCTCACATCTCACAGGCCTACAGTGCCATTTTTTGAGAAAATCTGTTCTAATTCTCAATTACACCATTTGCTGAATATTTCTTGAGTTAAAGCCGAGAAGAAGATGGGATGGGTCTTACGCTCTGCCTTGAATGCCTTTATATGGCTGCTCAGAGGCTGTCACAGCACCCCATAATCACTGTTTTGGAGACAGAGATGGGCATCTGGGGTCACACCATTACCCGTTCCTTCAAACATTCATGGTTCCTAATGTCAGAAAAATGAGCTTCCAACATCCGCTGCACTTGCAGTCACGTGGGATTTCATTATTGTGCTATAAATAGGAGGATTTCCATAGAAAGTCAAAGCATTTTGTGTCCAGCATAAAACTGATCAGTTCCAGATGTTTCAGAAAAAGGTGTCAGGATATTATAAAGCAGTTGTGGAGAAGTGTGACATTCAAAACAGTTCCAAATTTACCTGTACTTGGGAGAGAAATCATCTGTGATGTGAGTGTTTATCTCCTTAATTTTTCCACATATCTTACACAGATTAGCAATACATATACTTTTATTGATGCAAATGTCTCAATACCTAATAGTCCCTTTACTGTCTTCATTATCTTGTAGCAATGAACATGATCAACTGCTGACAAAGTATTTGCCTTTTACTGGAAATGGTTATCTTTCAGTTTCACTTCAGTTTTATCTCAGGCAATGTTATATGCATTGTTTGTGTGCCACAGGATGCTCAGACCCTTTCTATTCACCTCCTGTCTAACAAGAGCAGCCCTTTTAGTCAACTTTTTATCAGGAAATGTCCCATTACTTCAGTTGCTTCATCACCAGGTTTCTGTGTTTTCTCTAGAAATACTGAGCCACCTCCCAATGAGCATACCTTACGTGACAGATTTATAATGATTTTGCAGATGTAAATATTATTGCCTCACTCATTTTTTAATTGTCTGAAGCACACTGCTTGTTTTCTGATAGCTATGGTTTAGCACGTGGTGTCTCGATGTTCCTGTTTACAAAAATACTCACAAATCTTTCTGGTTTGGTTGTTGTGTTTTGGTTTTTTTGTGTGTTTTTTAATTCCAGTTTAGTTAGAGCAGTACACTCAGTGACCTGAATACTCAGCCCAGCCTCTCCCTGGTGATGGGCCACCAAGGAGGTTGAGGTCTGGTGGGGCATCCTGATTGAGCTGGAGACAGACAGGACCACTGCTGCCAGGAGGTGATGCTCCACTTCATCCTCACAACATTCCCACCATGTGGATGCACTTATTCCCAGCAGTGCTTAATACCTGCAGCACCAATGTTTCTTGGAACTCTCACTGAGCTGAACCAGCACCTGAAATGGGAGGGAAACAAACATCAGAAACAAAGGCATATTCTGATGGATCAGGTAGCTGGATCAGCTCCACAGTCAGCCTGAGAAACAATGTCAGGAAGAGGGTGAGAGTCCTGATTGGCAGCAGCAGCAAGAGGAGGAAGAGAGAGAAGAGGAATGAGATGCCATCTGTCAGCAGCACCAAGCCAACAGAGGACCCCCAGTGAGAAGATAGGAAGATGTTTGTGATATGTCTGCTTCAAGCTACACATATCCAAAGACAGAAATACTGTTTAAACTACGTGACTGCTAAAAGCTAAGGGCATGCAGAAGAAAAGTTCACCTTTCTATACAGCTCCCAGCAGTGCCAAGCCTCCAGAAGTGTTACACCACTGTTGTCAGCAGCCACCTTGCTCTATCATCTCAGCCCTCTTTGCTGCTCTTCACTGCCCTCTCTTGAGTCACGAACCTGTGGCGGGTGGTGTACACCTGTGGCTGCAGTGGTTTCCCCTCCTTTCCAGAGTGACAATATTTCAAACACTTGCTCTAGATAAGGTGTTGGGAGCTTCTCCTTGCTAGCACTTAGCCACACTGAGAATCGCCAGCCTACTTCTGCCCTGCACTTCCCAGCCATCAAATACAACACCCTTGGTCCTGTAACTACTTCCTCTAAGAACTTTTTGTCAGGGACTTTGTCAAAGGCTTCCTGAAAGTGCAGGTACTCAGGATCACTGTGTCGAACGACCCCAGCCATGCCTCTAAGGAGTCCATGGAGCTGAAGTGTTTTATTTTTGCTTTAAACTTTTGCTTTCTCCTGTGAGTTTCCTTTATATTCAGATGTACAAGTGATGCAAAACTTCATAGGAGGGAAAATGTGCACAGCAGAAAAAGATGAGATAGGGAGTATGATTATGCAGGAATCCTGTGCAACTTGAATTGTAGGAAAGTAATTTTGTCTCCTGCACTGGAATGTCTCCTGCTGATGGGTGCAACCCTTTCCCAGTGACTGTGAAAATCTTGATAAGGAAAGTGATGAGACTCAGTGCAGCTAGAGCTCTAAGACTTGGGTTTGCCCTCCCACGCATTTTGGGTGGGCAGGCAAACCACAGAATGTCATCTGTGAAGTCAGAAAGCATTGGGTACATTTAATTACTACATTAGCACTTGCTAACTCTTTGAATGCCAAGAACTGGTTGTGGAGGGTTTGGGGTTGTTGTCTGCACTTTGGTTTTACCTCAACGTAACTATTGGGGTAGGAGCTCACACATCTCAGAGCTGGAGTCAGCCTATTAATAGGCACTTATTGTAATAAACAGGTCAGGAAATAATTGTGGCAAAGCAAAGAGCTGAGTAGCTTTGGCTTATTCTTGTACTTCTCATTGTTTCTTATTCTTGTATTTTTTCACTCACAAGGCTTTCTCCTCAGCAGTTTTCTATTTCCAACCATCTTACTAGTTCTGAAGAAAAATAAAATAATGTAAATAAAGGCTCTTTTCAGTTAAACAAGTTATTTCAGCCCTTGGGAGTTAGGCACCACAGAAATCCCCTCTAAGAATCTGTAGTGACCATTTTAACAGTGTGTTTCTTACTGCACAGCCCACTTATCATCAACACCCTGATGACTGACCACAGCCTCATCATGCCTCCCGTGGCCTAGTCACTCCCTTTCCCAGATATCTAAAGGAGTAGCCAAATCCACTGACAATGAGAGCAGCCAATTGCTACCACCCCCTTCCCCATGAGTGCACAGCCAGGTAACACTGCATGGCATTGAAGCAGAGAGGGATCCCAACATCCCAAGGAGACATGAAAGATTCTTGTCATCCCAAATTACCTGACTCACCCCAGTACTAGTTGTTCATCCAGTGAAGCAGCTGTCCCAGATCTTGCTGTACGAGTTCTCTGGGCAAGCCCTGCTGGTTCCCAGAGCCCCTTCCCCTGAGATACACACTCAGCACCTCCAGGACCTTGGCAGAGCCGTACACAACTGGAGGTATTGCACAGCACATCTGTGACACAATGGTAAACCACATGGCCTAATGATCCAAAAACCTGGGCCGTTTCTCCACACAAGAAAAGGAAATTATAGTTACATTTGGCAGTTTCCCTGAGAACAAAAACCAAAGCATGAAGCTGTTCTGATGTGATCTTTAGAAGTATTTGGGTAGGCAAATACCTGAATCAAAAGGAGGTTTCTGACAGATTTAGGATCTTTCAGTTACTTCTCCATTCTTGGGATATCTGAAATGAGTCAGTCATCAAAAAGTCACTGTTGCTTAATGCTGGGAGATCAGTGACAAAAACCACCCTGCCGAAGAGCTCCTCTGTTAGTCAGCATTTCCTTCCTGACCCCACAGCAGGAATGGAGGTATGTGTGTACCAGGGCTGAGATTTGCCTTCCCTGTGCATGCTTCTCTCCTGCTCACCAGGGAAGGAGAGAGCCTTCCTGCCACTCCTAATGTGCTGCACCCCTGCCATCTGCCCTGGGGCTGTGGAAATGTCCTGACACTGGGCGTCTTCTCAAAACACGATCGGGCTTGCTGGATCTATATTGTCTTGCCTAACTGTGCTCCAAATGTTGTTGAATCAGAGGCTAAGGAATTGCAGTGCTTGTTGTTCAAAGCAGAATTAAAATACTACAGAAGTTTGGGTTTTATTGTAGGGGGTTTTTTTGTTGGTTTTTTTTTGGAATTTTTTTTTCATTCACAGTGGATCTCCCTTTACCAAACTATTTAACTTTGAGGGCATTTTTGTTCTTCTATTTCCCCTTTATCTTCTGCCATGCATACCCTAGTCAAACAGAAACTCATGTATTGGGACACCATGGCTTTACTCCACAGGGAGTTATTAAAGTGATGTAAACACACTGTTGTTTTCATTTAGCTTACAGGTGAGATACTAAGCAGGTTTTGATCAGTATGAATGCATCTTCTCACTGAACCTGGGGTAAGTTTTTGTACATGGATATCCTTTACAAGTCTTCACTCAGGCTTCTCCACAAACAGCAAGGTAAATGGGTATAACCACATCCTAAATCAGTCCAGACAGATTTGCATTCATGCAATTGAGCTCATGGAGGTTTGGGTGTGCACAACCTCCTTAATTGCTAGCAACTAAGTTTCTGTGGAGTTGAGATTCGTATCCGTATGTATCCTTTTCTAGAGAGACTGAAGGTGGTTGCCCCAGAGAGCCCTTTGTGGATACCAATGTCTGCCCACATGTAATCTCATGTTTGACTGAGTTCAGGCTGGCTTGCCAGCCCTTACGAGAGCTCTGAGCCACAGGAACACAGAAACAGAGATCAACAGGACCAAGGGCTGTAGGCTGTGACCAAGAAGAGAGTGCCCCAGGGCAGGGAAAGTGTGCAAAGGTGAGGGTTCATCAGCGGCTGTGGACTGGTTCACCCACCACGTGGGGCAGTCAGCTGGGCTAACCTGTCACCTCTGCACCCCTGTCGTGCCTGACTCACCCACCCCACATCCATACATTGTCATCCTGGACATTATCACAGCAGGAGCTCTTTTCTACACAGTGTCACAGACTGAAAAGAGAAGACAAAGAGGAACATGAAAATACAGAAAGTCCGTGCTTTTTCAACACTGACCTCATTAAAAAAAAAAAATCCAAAAAAACCTCCCATCCCAAATAACAGCGAAAACTCTTTGATAACTTTCTGTTCCACACAGGTTCTCAAGTACTGCCAGCCTGGAAAATGGCTTGGTCTTAACCTGGCCCTATCTGTGACCACATCTAGGAGTGCCAGACTATCTGCAGTAGGGCCACTGAGGCACAGAGACACCAGACACACACCAACCCTATGGAGTAAGAGGGTCTAAACCCCAGGGTGTGAGACCTGACACCAACAACAAACAAGGTGTACTCACTCCTAGTGATTGGAGTGATATTGTCTGGGACTCCAGATGCCATGCATGCCACCTGAGGTTGGTGAAGAGAAAAGGGCAGACAATAAAAACAAAAGCTGCAAAACACACACACACACACACACACACACAGAGCAAATGTTTTTCCTTGCAAATGACACTGGAGTGGGTCGGGAAAATAGAGTGTCTGATTGTTATCTTATATTTTCACACATTTTATTTTTACTTGTATCATCCTTTCAGGATACCAAGCTCTTAGAAGGATTTTGGTTAAATCATTCCATGAATGGGAATGATCAAGCTAGGGGTTTTTTTTGTTGTTGTTGGGTTTTTATGTTTTGTTTTGTTTTGTTTTGTTTTGGATTTTTTGGTGGGTTTTTTTGTTTGTTTTGTTTTCATTTTTTTGTTTGTTTGGTTGGTTGGTTGGTTTTTTGGGTTTTTTTGGTTTTTTTTTGGTTTTTTTTTTTTGGTTTTTTTTTTTTTTGCTAAAGCTTTTCCCTGCTTATTAGAAACCAGTTTCAGGACAGTATTACTATGTATTTCTTTTACATTTAACCTTCCTGTCACTCTAGTTTTACCACTGTGGGTCTGAAATTCATTCATGTGGAAGCCAACTGCAGACCAGTTGTTGTATAATGTCCCTTTATTTTATTATTTACTCTTCATCTTGCTCTTGTTCATGTACAATATCTATGGCTGCATATATTCAGCATGGTTATGAAATATCTGATCTCTCTCTCTTCTTCCCAAGAAGGAAAAGAGAAAAGAAAGGGGAGATTTCATCTCAATCCCCTGGTATCAGACTCTGTTATTCACTGTGCTAATAACTGTATCAGCATGTTTATAAGCTGATATGCTTTTAATTGTTTCACTCACTCTCTCATACACATGAAGTAAACACACTCTAATGGGTTCTGTACCTTTCATCCTTTATTTTATTGTTAATGGTATCTCCAGTAATATAAAATGACGGATGAGTGCAGTCTGAGAAAAGCAGAAAAATCAATACACGTCCAGACTCCACATGAGAGAGGCGAGGAGCTGGGGCTGCCAGGCACTGCAATTCCTCTTGGGCCAGATGACAAGAGCAAGGCAGAGAACAAGGAAAGGCTCACCAGCAAAACACCTCCTGTGGTAACAAGCAGTGCCCTGGACATCCTGCACATCTGCCCCACCATTGTACCTCCTGTTTGTAAAGAAGGGGTCTCCAGACAC
Source organism: Cinclus cinclus (assembly GCF_963662255.1). Taxonomy (NCBI): domain Eukaryota; kingdom Metazoa; phylum Chordata; class Aves; order Passeriformes; family Cinclidae; genus Cinclus; species Cinclus cinclus. The sequence goes on along the minus strand of NC_085048.1, from coordinate 36,453,294 downwards.
ACTTGATGTACAGACACATGTGTGGCGTGGCTGTGAGCACAGCACTCTTGCCACAGCTGGGGTCACCCACAATTCCGGCAGCACACGTCTGAAGTTACCCAGTGCAAACTGGCTGGATTGTCTTCATCCCAGGCTCCCCCTGAGGTGAGATCCAAGGGGTCTTGTGGAATGAGAGAAGCGATGGTAAGCCTTTTCCTTGAACTCAGAAACAGATGTGTCCATGCAGGGCAGGGGCCATGCCCAGACTCAGGTGTGGGCAGACTCACTTGTGCTTGAAAAACTATGCCCCAAAACATGTGATGGTGTTAGAGGGTGTCAAGCAGAGCAGTGAAACAGCTTTCTACACCTTGTGAGGAACACCTGACAGTCCTCTGCATGGCTAGAGGAGAGTGTCACATGCATTCAACAGGAACACGACATCCCTGCGTCACGTTCAGCCATCAGCCAGTGACCGTGTTAATAATGCACAGGGGCAGCCACTTGCCATTTCCAATTCTCTAGACTTCCCTGTCTTCCCTACAGGAAAACATAGTTTGATCTCTGGCCATCCTGTTAAAAAAATCAAGTTGTTGTGGTTTTCTTTTAAAGGTATAGGAACAAAAATAGCCTAACAGACCCCAAGGATTTTTAATGCATTTAGGGAAATAAACCAAAGATATGGAGAAGTATTGTTTATTTTAAAACAAGAGCCCATCCTTCACATCAGGCTGTAGCCTGGAGTGGGTATCATACTGCCAAGTTATAAGAGCCTGTAATGGAAATGCTGACAGACCTTCAGCACCACCACAGTCACAACCCCTCTATAAATAGACTGCAGATGCTTGGTATGTGAGATGGGTTCAAGTAGCCACTTGACAGACTCTGGCAATTTGACCAATGATTATTTCAGAAAACAATCACAGATGAGATCCGTTCATCTTTGTACTCATTCTTTCAGGTGGTTTGGGTGCATATCCTACCTATTCTCCAGTGCCAGATACAATGCATTAAGGATGCTGTTCTGGCAGGTACAGTGCTGCCTCTCAAACAAAGCTGTAATATGACCTACTTTGCTCAGTCTAGTACTATTCAATAATAAGTGGCCTCTATTGGGTTTCTACATGTAGACAACATCAAACACATTTCACTGAAACATTTAGATATTGATTTTACTCAGTCTGGAAACTTCAAAGTGGTTTCTTTCCGTGTCATCTTGAAAATGCATCCTCTTGCCCTCATGCTATAGATTCTGTGTTAGTGCACATGCATATGGACTCCCTCAGCTGCTAGTCATCCCTCTGCTCTTTGTTCCTAAATTAAGGGCAATTGCTGTATTCCTTTATCTCCTAATGGCAATAACTACTTTGTATAGTAACTGTAAGAGCTGTCTCTGCTGCTTGGCTTCCTTACAGTTACCCAGCCGTGCCTGGGTTTTAACCAGAATGCAAAATGATGCACTGATTCTAAGCGGGAGCACTGGAGGTACTGGAGAATTGTTTAAAACTTGTGAGCCAGTTTCTTTAGCTTCAGGGAATGTGTTTTTATCATGCATTTGCTCATTCAGTCGTGTGTTTTGGGGCTCTGTTCTCCAGCTAAAAACTTCATGGAGATTTGTTTAAACTCTCCACCTATTGGGATTGCACTGTTGGTTTCTTTTCTTTCTATTTTCTTGGTTTTGGGATAAGATCACAAACACTTAGGTAGAGACCCTTTTTCCTGCAGTTCTTGTGGTAATTTCAGCTGTGGGAAAAGTACTCCCTTCTTGACCCACTTTGTAACATTGTTTTTCTGCACATTATTACACTGCTGCCACGTTTCCATCCAAAGCCAGTTGCGTCCTGAGTCAGCCTCGTGCAGAAGGTGGTTGAGGGACTTTAGTCTTGAAGTACATGTGTTTAAATAAGCTGTCCTAAAACACTCTCCTGCAGCAGAAGAGACCACTGCCATCAGAGGGGGTGGATGAAATGGAGCCCTACCCAGGTGTGGTCCGTGTTCTTGACACATATTTGGGATTGGAAAAATTCTTTTCCTGCCCAGAGTCAGGAGGTGCTGGTGCACTTCCCCAGAGAAGCAGAGATCAGATTCCTGTCCTCCTTATCTATGGGCCAGTGCACATGTCCAAGTGAAATATCCATATGTCTCATCCTCAGATGCACTCTTCCAAGTTGTGTGTGGTATTTATTCAGAAAACAAAAACAAACAAAAAAGTAAATGTTCTCATTTTGAGTATTTTTTATGTAATGTCTTTATGTAATCTGTTATTATGGTGTGCTGGGTGTGATATTAGTATTATTATTACTACTATTATTATTATGTCTAGAGTAGCATCATTAGGTCAATGGCAGTCATTTTCTTCTAGAAAATTATGAGTTAAGAGCACCACAGCAAATGAAAATCAACATGAGCCTGAAGCAAAGAAGCAGCCAACACTTTGCTGCAGAAGGTCAGCTCTCTTTCAAACATGGCTTTTTCAAACTTTTGCTTCTTGATCAGCACAAATGACTGTTCTTGACTAAGTGCCACTTACTCAGTAATCTTTCCTCCTAAAAAATTAGGTTAGAAAAACCACATCGCTTACATTCACAGCAATTATTTCCTGTGAGTGTCATTTGTTTGAAAGGCCAAACACAGAAGATGATGTCATATTCCAGTAATACTCGAGGACATTTGAACCAAAGCAAGACTAGTCACATGGAGCACTTCATGAGGAAAATGTTTCATCTGGGAAGCAAAGACAAGGTGGACAGTAGCACTACCTACCACCAGAGCCCTTCACAGCACCTGGAGCTCCTGGTGCTTCCCTCAGCTTTCTGCCCAGCCTGCAATAGATAGATAGGCTGTCTGGGGGCCCGGGCTTCGCATGCTGCTTTGGGCATTTCTGTGGCTTGGTAATGCCAAATGTCACCTGCTCAGTCAGCACTGCAGAGCACATGATTGTCACCACAACTTTGGTGACAGTAGATGGTTAAGCAGCAAAAAGTGCCAAAGGCAGAAAACATGGGGTTGTTATTTAAGTCTGAATCCTTACAGTGTTGGGGGATGTTAGAGCACTTTCAGCACATATTATTAAAAAAAAAAAAAAGACCATCAGTATATTGGGATGGCTTGATACTGCTGACATCAAAAGCTTCTGCTGTAACATTCCTTTATGCATCAGAAATACTTAACAATTGCAGGTTTCTTTCAAAGGAGCACAAACAATCCAGTGTGGTTTAAAGAAGGTGGAGGAAACCCTGACAGAGAATAAAGATGAGCTACAAAACCCATAGTAAAGGAATGCCTCAGTGGAGATCACTTTTCTGCATCATTCCTGCTTTCCCTGGAGCTAAGCACAGTGCTGCACTTAACTGGGGACAGGATCCTGTTCATTTTTTCCAGGCCTGTCATCTTCAGTTTCACTCTTTCTATACAGCAATTGGGATTCTGTCCTACATGTTGAAATAAGGATAGTAGCTAGCAGAGAGAATCCCTTCCCAAGCTGTGAGATAGCGATGGAGTCTGCTTTATGAATGCTAAAAGAGAGTGCACAGCGTCTGGAAAACACTTCTCTAACCTGCGGGGTTTGAGACCTGCCTATAAAGTTCTCCTTTCGATCAGATGATCTCAGAGTGGATAAGCCAAACTACGCTCTTCCTAAGTGTCTGCTAATGACCTTAATGGAGCGCAAAAGCACAGAGAGGCACCAAAAGGGATTTAAAAGCAGCGAGAGCGGGAAGAGCAGTAATGTCGCTTCGTATATAAAATCTCACACCCCAAATAACAGAGGTGCTGAGGTAGGCAGGAACCTCTGGAGATTGTCTCATCCATATCTTAAATGAAACACTCGGATCTACACATTCGCATGTACTCAAAATGGGACACAGACATCACATCACTATCATTTGACTGAAAACCACGGAGGACCAAAAGCATTTAAAGGAGAAGAGGAGGTTGGAATCATAAGATGAAATCTGCAAACAAGCCTGAGAGTGCTGGCACACCCGAAGCTAAATCTGCTGCAGTCTCAGTGCAGCCTGACTTTGTGGTTTGGATCTACAGGAATCATAGCAGGGCAGGAACCCACATTCCCCACAGGCTGTGAGTGCAGAGGATGAAAAGCCAGACAGTGAGCTCTTTAAACACTGGCAGGTTGAGCAGGGAATGAGAATAGGTGGCCATTAACACCCAGAGCGGACTGGGCAAAGCTCCTATGCTCTTTGCTCCTTTTGGAATTCTCACTCCAAGCTGGCTGCCAAAACTTGCCGAGTCATTTTGCAGAGGATGCAAAGAGCTTCGCTGCTCTGTTCCAGCTTTGTCTGCCCATCAGACCACAGACACAGCCCCGGCTGGACTGCCGCATTACATGTGAGCAGGCTGCGGGTGCAGGACGTTCCCCATGTACACAGGCTGCCGAGCCACGTACACTTGGAATGAGTGTTCCTCTTTGGAGGACATTCCAGCTGTAATGGCCCATACCCTGCTGGGGGAGTTAGGATCCCACGGAACGCAAGCATTCAAAGCGCTCTCTCCAAACGAGGCAGCGCAAGAGTTAAGCCCGGGCTTTGTGTGTGCTGGGGAAATACTCCGAGCACTCAGGTGAGATGGGAACTCACCTGCAGCGCTGCTCTGAGGGTTCCGTCTGCGCTGTTTACAGAGACATTAAAGCAGCAGCGTCTTTTGTCAGGGCTGGTGGGAATTCGGTCCCGCTCCCCCTTAGGGGGTGGAGAAATCCCACCCAGGAAAACAGAACACACCCAAAGATCCTGCCGAAGCCAAGTGATGATAGTGGAGGGGAAGACACGATCAAGGATCTCCCTGAGGATTTTGAGCACCCAAACTGCTGCCAGAATCTGCGGGGAAATCTCAGTAGCAGTCGGGGTAGGGGGAAGTGTGGAAACAGCAAAAAAGTGCATCTGGCTGGGCCAGCCCCTTTCCTTCAAGAGACACAGCCAAGCTTTGAAAGACAGAGAACAAAAGGCAGACTGGTGAGCAGGGGAGGAAAGTGCTGGAAAGGAATTTGTTACTACAGGAAGCTCGATGGTTTGCCGTAAGACAGACTGCAGCCCTGTTGTTTCCGTGTTAAACCCCAGAAAGGGGCAGCTCCAGCACACAGTGGATTCTCTGGTGCTAAACCAGGGCAGGTTTGAAAAGAACGAAAGGCAGCTTGAGTTTCCCAGCTATAGTAAAAAATAATAGCAGAGACCAAGGTGGTTTTTTTTTTCCTTTTCTTCTTCTTCCAGAAATTCCCTGGTTTCATCATTTTGAGTCTTAAACATTGATTTAAATCCAGGCTTGCCTTTAAGGAACAAGAAAACGTGTAGCAGGCCTTCTAGATCCCAAATCTATGGCAACACTTCCAATTTTTATTACCATAAATAGCAAAAGGAAATGAAAACCAGGTGTGGAATGACTTTTTTAAATGATGCCAAGGCTGTCCTTTAACCTTTACTGGAGGCAAACACACATCTCTGCATGCCAGGCTTAATGCATAGTTCCCTTACAGTTACAAAAATCTGACAAAAACAACCTAACACACTCAAATTTTTCTAAGCATGTTTGCCAACAGCCATTGTCACCAAAATATTTCACTGACCTTTGACAAAGACAGTAAATAAGGTTTGCTAGGCTGTAGGGAGGAAAAAATCAGGGCATCTGAGAGCTCAGATTTAAACAAAGGAAAGGGTAACATGAAAACAACTTTGGAGATCAGTAAGAAGAAAAATAGGCATCTCATTTATCTTTTGATAGCACCATGCTCTTGATTTTTGCACATATTCACGGTACTTTCTCCAAGTTACTTGAGATGACTTTGGTTTGATCCTGCCAGATGCTGAGCAACAAGCCACAGCCACACTCAGCAGTTTGCAGAGATCGAGCTGAGATTAGTCCCAGATTATTTTGGTGCAGCCTGCAAAAGCCAGTCACTCTGTTTTTCATTTCTGTGGCAAAACTGCAAGATCCTGGAATTTGTTCTTTCTCCTCCTATATACCATCCAGTGAAGCAAGAATTAATGCCCTGGAGCTAGCTGTACACTGCCAACTCAAGCCTTTAAAATGAACACAAAAATCACAGCCCAGCCTGAACAGGGAAATGTAAGCCTGAACCTGGCCCCAGCGACAGCGGCTGCTGGAAAGGCCCCCGGAGGCAACTCCAACACTGTAATAACCTACGTAAACAGGGATGGTGTTTCTTCTTTTTTTTATTTTTTTTTTTTTATCCTCCGCCTTGCTTCAGTGGAAAGTGGTGGAAAAATAACTCACTTGCGTACACAGTCATTTAGGCCCAGTCATGATTCCTTCAGAGCCTGTGCCAATAGATTTTAGTCATTTTCTGGCAAAGGTTTCCCTTTCAACCACAAATCCTGAATAGTTATTGGGTGAGTCACCACCTTGAGTAATCTAATTCTTTGACCAGTACATGCTTGCTTCCTGTGCTGCAGAATGTCTTTCTTCACTGGGATATTTTAACGCGTGCCTTTTGTTCAGGGGTTTTCTTTCCTGCAGTGGCCCTGCTGCAGGGCTGGGAGTCCAGAAGGGTGCAGAGGAGCTCCGAGTTCATCTTCCAGGGCAATTCCTGCTGCAGATCCCAGGCTGCCTAAGGGATGAGAAAGGCACTACTGGCCTCCCCCACTGTAAATCCAGCCTGTGCTGTCCTTGAGAGGGTAGCAACCTCAGGGTTAGAAGGTAATTTTTAAGACAGAGGGCCCTTACTCAGCAGCTCTGGCCATAGCTGGAGGTATCACATGGTTCTAGGCAGCTTTGCCAGCGAATTGTAAAACAGCCAAACCTGCAACATTCGCCTTTGCCAGCCTGCCAGCCAGCCCCCCAGATCAGAGCCACAGGGCTGATCTCGGATTTTAACAAGGGAATGCAAATAACAACTGCATGGGATGGTGTTGGTGCAAACCACATCAGCTGGTGTTGGCACAAGTTCTTGCAAGGGTTTTGACCTGTTTTCCCTTTCTCATGTACTAGCTTTATAAGAAAACATACTGCTAAAAATCACACGTGTTTAGAAACACTACAGGAGAAAAATATTTCTTTTCGCCTTTAGAAGATGAAATGTTTCAGGAGAACTTAAATGCTCAAGGATTACATTGTGGTGAGTGTTCACAAGACATCTTTTGAAGAATGTTAATAAAATCTTTTCTAGCCCATTCTTTTATGATTGCAGCTTTCTGTTTCATTTCCTATTTATGGGGGCCCATGCTTTCCTCGAGGCATCTCCTGGCCACTATTTACTGAAAGCTTCTTCTCTTCAGGGGAGAAAAAGAAAAGAGAGGCAGCAAGAGGGGAGGATTAAATTATACCCTGATACTTTCATGACAAGAAAAGCACACTATAATAAAAATACTCCAATACAAATTCATGATCCTGGTAGAAAAATCTCAGCATAAAATGTCTTTGTGCATTTATGTACATATAAGCACTGCTGACAAACAGAGCAGATCCCACTGTGGCTGTGTGTGGTAGGCTGTATGTCTGCTAGAACCATTAGATTCTCTCCTGACCTGATATATGATATATGAACACAGAATTACTAGAAGAAAATAGAGCTGTTGAGACACCCCTGAAGAGCCCAGCTGTCAGCACCAGCACTGTCCACAACCTACCAGTCAATAGAGCCCAGGAAAATTCCTATTTTGTACCTTTTCCTAGAGCTGGGGCTAAACATTTCCATGTTTGATGTGAGACCAATGTAACATGTTGTTGTCTCTGCTCTCATTGTCCTCCTGTCAGCTGATGTTTTTCCATCATTACTGTAGAAGCACACCAAATTGGACTGGAAAGGACATGATGATATTACCTACTCCAATTCTTCTCAGTCTTGGAAGCATTTAGGAAAAGCAATGGCAGCAGGTTGAGGGAGGTGATCATGTCCCTCTATTCAGCCCTGGTGAGGCACATCTGGAGTGCTGTGCCCAGTTCTGGACTCCTCAGTACAAAAGAGACCTGGAGCTCCTGGAGTAGGTCCCGTGGAGGGCAACAAGCACGACTGAGAGACTGGAACATCTCTCTTACAAGGAAAGGCTGAGGAAGCAGGGCCTGTTCAGCCACACCTCAGTACAAGAGATGAGACAGCTTAAAGGGGACCTCACCAATGTCTGTAGGTATCTGAAAGGAGGGTGTTAGAGGTTGGAGCCAGGCTTTTCTCAGTGGTACCAAGCAGTAGAACAAGAGGCAACAGGCAGAAAACGATGGACAGGAAGTTTCATGTGAACATGAGGAAGAACATCACACTGGAACAAGAAGGCCACATGCTGGAACAGATTGGCCAGAGAGATTGTGGAATCTACCTCACTGGAGACATTTAAGAACCATCTGGATGCAATCCTATGCCATGTGCTCTAGGATGACACTGAGTGAGCAGCAATTTTAAATCAGATGTCCCACTGGTATCCCTTCCAACCTTATCCATTCTGTGATTCCTTGAACTGTGGGCCTTTAAATGCTTCCTGTGATGGCAAGGTCTTCTTCTTCTGAGGTTAGGAGGTGGCATGAATGAACCTATGCAACTTTTGAGTGTAACCTGACATCACACCCAAGGCAAACCATCACTAAAATGAGCAGTCCTTCACCTCATCATCATCCCCATGTGTTACTCATGTCCTCTTTCCTCCAGGGTTCTGGTATTTGTATGTAGTCATGATTCTTCAGTACAGTAGTTGAAAAAGCAGGCAGCAACACACCTTTTCTTCTGGGGTTAGTTTTTCCATGGCTTTCTGCCCTGGCCAGTTCATAGCAGGGTCAGGCCAGCCAAACACAGATGGTAGCAGTGTAGGAAATTGTGGGACCACAAAGAGCAAGAGACAGCAAGGCATTTTGAAGACATTGGCTGTATCCATTTGGTTATCATAAAACATGGATGTCCCTCAGGACAGCCTGTGAAAACCACTGTGCTCCCTGGTCTGAATCAGAGAGATTGATGCTTTACGGATAGCTGTCAAAACTTTTCTTAAATTTACTTAAACTTCCATCTATAAAGTTTATCACACTTAAAAGTTATTTTGGTTTTGCTCCATAGCATTCCTTATAACAAGAATAACTTTTGTCCTGTATATAAACCTTATTTAGCCTCATTTATGTGAGGAGAACAAGATCTAAATACTTAAATTGAGCCTTGGGACTCCCAGGCAGAGGCCAGTGCAGCAATACTAATTTCCTGAAAATCTTTGGCGACCACTGCAGACAGGAAGCAATCAGGGGGTAACGTTCCAAGGTTCACACAGAAACTTCCAGCCCTGATGCAGAGCCCTGAGTTACCAACCTGGCTCTCAACCCTCCATGCCACCCAAGAGCTGCATCCCTTCGAACCCTGCCTCCACTACAGCTTCGGTTGATCTCAGGTGTGGGGCTCAGCCTCCTCCCTCCCAAAGCCAGAAACAATTGTATCACCATAGACTTTCTGGCAGCAGTAGGGAAAAAAAATGCATCATTCAGAAAAGCAACTGATCTCATTCTTAGTAATGACATGAAGCAGTGTCAAAGCCATCACCACTGTGGTAAGCTGTTTCAATATCTATTTACCACTACTGCTAGGAAGGTGCTTCTATTTCAAGGTTGAATTCATTTAACTTCAGCTTACAGATACTGGATCTTGTTATGTTTTTATATATGGCATTAAAATATCACCCTAGGTCTCATTTCTCTGTGTAAATATCTATAAACACAGATCAAGTCACCACTCTGCCTGCATAAGCCTTGTCTTTGGGGCTTACCCTCTAGCCCTCAGGTCATCTCTGTAGCTGTCCTTTGAATTTCCTGCAGTATTTCACATCTTCCTTGAAGCATGAAAATGAGAAGTGGACAAAGTATAGTAATAGCTGTCATTAACTCAAAATCACTTTCCTTCTTTTACTTCATATTCCTTTATTATACATTTATGGGCTGCATTGGCCAATTTTTCCCACCACACTGCATTACGTGCTTGTGGTTTGGTAATTATTTGCAATGACCCCCGTGTCCTTCTGTTCAGTACCACTTTCCAAGAAAGGGCTCTTCATTCTGTGCAAGTTTTTCAATCAGAAGATAATGCAGTATGAAGTCAAATGGCTTTGAGAAGTATGAGCATAGATATCAATGCAGCTCTGTGGACAGTAATCCTATCAGAAAAAGAGCAAGAGGTTTGTGTGATGAGACATGCCACACCTGTAAACAAACTGACTTACATTTGTTATCATTTTGGATGCAACTAGAACTTGGTTTATTGTTTGTAAAGTCCTGAATTCAGTCTTCTAATATTTTGACCAGGGTTTTATACTTTCCTGAATTACACTGTTCGCCCCCAACCTGCCTACCCAGCTTTTTTCAAGCTCTGAGCACCTTGGCTCACCCTCTTTCATCCTCTTGGCTATGCATAATCTGAATAGGCTGATTTAAAATTTTGATCTTTAGCAGATGCTACATCATGCACCTTTTTCTGTACTTCAGAGGTTTCTACTCCCAGCTTTGACTTCATCTGAGCTGGATATATCCTCCTGCTCCACCCCACCTACAACACAGAAATCTCTTTGAAAATGTCTGCCTTTTTGAGATCAAATTCACACACCTGCAAGCAGCAGTGGAGCCTTAGCTGACCCACAAATGTTTTCCTTAGTATGACAAAGACACCTTCTTATTGCCTTTAGTCATTTAGTACCAAGCTATGCAAGTCACTCCTTCAGATCTCCCCATCACTGGGAATTATTTACAGTTTTTAGCTTCACTGTCCATCCACCATTTCAGCCTGGAAGTCTTACCAGCAGCACATCTTCCCCATGTGACTGCAGAACAAAGGCTGAGGGATGCCAGTTGGACAGCACAAAACAACCTTCAGTGTGAGGTAATGGTTCCCATATTACAAATCGGTCATGCCACCAAGAAGCTTGAGTTTCTGGAAAACTTTCAAAAGTTTCAAATATGCATGATAGATGTTGGTACTTTCTTTACAAGGTCAATGAAACCAGGCTGATTTCACTGGTGCAGGCACAGCTGCCAATTTTTAGACCAGTGATGATCTCATCTTCTTCAAGCAGAATGAGAACCGGTATGCAGAGTTGTCATATGTTCTCCTGACACCCGCACGGCTACTGCAGCACCAAGGTCAATACTAATTTAATCTGCTTTTGTGACTGCAGTGAAGCCACAGCACTTCTGCATTAAGAAATCATTCGTCATTTCTGGAAACTCAGGAAATGTTGCTACTGGCCAAGGGGATCTGTCAGTGTGTCCCAAGAGAAAAGCATGTGTGATAATGCAGTTTTACTGCATGTTACAAAGAAAGATTAAGAGCGCAAAAGATAAGATGCACTTTAATAAACGTTCACTAACACCAACATGTCTTTAATTAATTGCTTGAAAGTGTAGCCTATAACCTTTCAGAGAGGCTGTTTAGGATCTCTAATGGTCTAAAAAGTACCACTGTTCTTAATGGACAGTGCCTTGTGTGAAGCTAATGTCACTGGTGCAGATCCACACCACATATATCAACCTGGGATGCCCAACATCAGTGTCCTTTATTCTTGTGATGTTGTCCTTCACTTCTGGAAAGCAGAAAACTGCTGTGGGGTATACCTGTTCCTACAACAGCCACATGCACTGCCAGGCCCTTTGGACTGATGAGTCTCTGCATCCTCTGTCTTGACTGGGACCAGCTGGGACAATTCTGACTATTCTCTGGCTTTAGACGAGCAGGATTTCTTGCAGGTTCTTTGTTCAGATGTCTGACTCAGCACCTGGTGTTGACTCCATACCTCCAGATGTGATTATAACATTCCAGTTCTCCTGCTTCTGATCATGACAAATTGCCAGTCTCTTTCTTTGTTTCTCGTGTTCCCTGGGCAACCTATGTTCATTGCCAAAGCTTGAAAGATTTGCCTTAATACTGGTCAGATCAAGGAAACTTCAGAAGAGTATTCGTATTTCTGATCTTTTGTGAGATGATCAGCTTTTTCTTTAACTTCTCTCTTAGGTCTTGTAGCTCCCACTTCAAGATGACAATAAGTAAGAAACAAATAGGATGTAATAGAGGTAAAAGAAATGATAATTCTCTTCCCATCCTGATCACTGCATTTATAGAAGAAAGCTCTCAAATTACCAGAGAAAAACCTCTTATACGAGTGGTCTGTATTCAAACTTTGTTTTTCAAGAGTTGTTGGTTCAAACAGACACTTCTACATTTTGAGTACAAATACTTCTCTTTCTAAAAGATATACAAGAAGCCTTAGCAGTGTTTGGCAATGATATAGAGTGAGAAATTGATACTATTAAGGTCCTATTAAAAAAGTTTTGAAAGGGATTAAAAGATAATTATAATGAGGATTAAGAAAATAAAAAGTAATTTTTCCTTCTTTTTATAAATTCAATTATTAATTCTCCAGAAATAATAAAAAATACAGACAAAAGACATTTATACTCTGTATAAGCTTAGCTATGAAAAATATGCCTACCTTATTTTTATGATATTTCAGGTTTTGTTTTGGAGCTTTCAATTTGTTTTTTTAACTACAAAGACAAGCTTTCTATTGTTGTTTAGTGCATTAATATACTTTGTGTTGTTATGATCCACAAACCAAAGAACTGACAAAGCTGGGTCTTTGACTGTACAATAACTGGAAAGCATTGTGGGCCCTGTTCTGCTCTTACAACTTAATCACTGCAGAAATGGGACCTAATTCTGCTCCCATTCAAGTCAACTAGATTTTCACTGTTAACTTTTATGAGAGTAAGGCCAGAAAATACATTGCATGGAATTAAATATCTGATAGGTTGGGTGCTGGGGGGGGTGTTTGCTGGGTTTTTTTTGTTGTTTGTTTGTTTTTGTTTGTTTGTGGGTTTTTTTGTTTTTTGTTTTTGTTTTTGTTTTGTTTTTCTTAAAGGGCTAATTCTTCACACTGAATAACTGAATTGCTGTGAGCTACAATGGAAATGGAGAATGAGTTGGTTCTACATTTACTGGCAGTGCCCTGGTTTTGATCTGTATTACGAAGGATCACTGAACATGAAGAGGCCTGGTGGCTTTGAAAACCAGCCCCAGAGTGGCTGTGAACATATTTTGCCCCACATCGCACCCACTTTCAGTCCATACAGATGCCTCACAAACAGTTTACTCTTGGACTGTTTGGATGCACCTGGGAGCATCCTAGCCCACAGAGCAGGCTCAGGCAAGCATAATCCCTGCAGCTGCTGTAGAGAGCACACCTTGAGCCTGGGCAGACACTGTGCATACAGACTCCCAGCATGGAAAACAGTCAAGTCTGCTCTTGAGGCTGGTGTTGGCATAGTCAGTCTTGTCTCTAGAGATTTCTGGGGATCTCTGAGTGCTCTCTGTGACCCAGTTCAGTTCTGTTGCACCGCTGTTTGCCTATAGCGTTACCCTGGTGTGGGTGGAAAGAAAAACATGTTGTCTGCCAGGTACAGCTGTTGGAAAGGGCTAGGCCCTCCCTGCTCTGAGAGGAGCATGCCTGCATACTTACAGGAGAGGCCATAAGGAGAAGAGTAGAGCTGGGCTGTGCAGCAATTAAGGGCTAAAGCTGCAGCTAGCACAGATCAGCCATGCTCTAGGGATGTCAGTGATGCTATCTCTCCTGTGCCACTGAGGATCTGGCTTCTGGCATCCTTCTTGTCTGTCATAAAGGTACAAAATGCAACATAGAAGTGAGCAAAAGAATAACAAAGGTTTTTGTTAGCAGCAAGGGTTAGAGAGCTGTATCGGTTTCTTCAATCGCTGATGGGGTCCCTGCTGCTGGCCTCATCACCTGCCTGTTTCAGGCAATCTCTTCTCCAGGCTGCCTTAGCCATCTGCGAAGATTACAAACAGAACAAAGCAGCAGCAAAGGAGAAGAAGGAGAAGGGGCAGAGGGAGCTCGTTCATGCTGCCTCCCCCCTATGCCTCTTTTCATCCTCTGAATGTGTAAATCCTGGCTGTGGCCAAGCTCTTAACAAACTGTGTGCAGAGGTAGCCAAGGCAATTTGATTCAGCTCTATTGGAAATCTGATTTCTCGTTGGTTTTACACAAAGGTCTATTAATTAGGGCTGATAGAGCTTAGTAAAAAAATCTGCTTGGCTAGCAAGGGCACTCTCTCGTTTGCTCGCGCTTTTCTTAGATCTTGCCAAGATCTCAAAAATAGGGGGAGCTTAATTACAGTCAGTGGATTAATCTCTAAGGGAAAGAAATTGTAATTAGCTCTTTGAAATGTGCCACTTCTTCTTCTGGGCTTTCAGATTTTGTCATTGTGTCTGTCTGTCCTTCTGTAGGACTAGAAAAAAGGTAATTCTGCATAGCTTTTATTTTTCACCCTAAGCCAGAGATGTAAATGGCAGCCTGACTTCATAAACATTTCCAGTTGTTAATGAAGAAACTGTTGTTTCTTCAGTTTTTTTTTTCTTAAGTCCTGCTTGCTGCTTCCCCTGGAGCAATTCTCTGAAGCAGTGGTCCCTTTGGTTCCTGCAGCCAAGGCTACAAAGGGCTTTTGGTGTCTCTTTGGACTCGTTCTCCCCTTTGTGAGAGGAGCAATGAAAGCCTGGGGTTTGACTGTGCCATTTTGAGCTGTTCATGTGATGGCATGAGTTGTAACTGCCCGTCAGTGATCGATGGGAAGGCAATAAAACCAGTGCCTTGTAGTCTATCATTTATGTTCATGTTCAAGTAGGTTTGAAGGTGAACAGGGGTGTTGGGGAGAAAATCTAAAGCCAGAACAAGGCATTGCAAGAGATTTCAGTGAATTCCCATTTCTCACGCATGGGAATTAGGCACAGGTTTAAAAATCGCCTTGATAAATGAGAATGTGTCCAGCAAAGACACACCAAGGACTCTGATTTATGACAGTCATTGCATGCAGTCATGTTCCTGATACACAGTGCCTTTGCTGTTGACTTTGCATATATGTAAGCTGATTTTCCAGACATGTACATTGGGGTACATCACACTCTGGCAGGCGAGACCAAGCCCTTTATGTGTACACACTGGCAGTGTATCAAGGAGAAGAATAAAAAGAGAAAATTAAATACTGTCCTATGGGGGAGCAAGCATGGAAGGATCCTTCAAGATGTATATCCCTTAATCCTTCTGCCTAGTATTTCATCATCCCTCAACAGTGCAGTAAAGCTATCCCTTCATTAAAACTCTCAGTCCTAGGGAAGGTGACCCAAACTCCCCTTCCATCCATTTGAATCTTGCTCTGACAGCCGGTGACTAGTTAATTATTAATATGAAATATTTGATGGTACATACAGCAGCTGAACCCAGTTTAATGTATGCTCAGGGCAACTCTCTGAAGCTGAAATCAGCCATTCTGATGCTTTGGATTTTTCTACTGAAGTTTTGCCTTTTGCTTCCTCTTTTACTTCCCTGTCTTTCTTTCTTGTGCCTTTGTGCCTTCATGCTGAGTGTCTTCTTTCATCTCAGCGATGAACTTACAGGTCTGCATTTCGATTCTATTCCTTTATGTACTGATCAGACTTAATGGAAAAAATAAGAAACAGGACATAAGCCCTGACTTCATCCAGTCCTCAGAAACCCTATTTCTTTCTTACCTCTGAAATGGTCAGCCAGTCCAGTGACCCACACTTTGAAACACTGCTCATCTCTGCATATCCGTGGAGTCTGAGCTGTGCTATTAGCCTCAACTGGAAGTGAAATCACATCACCCAGAGTTAACCAGGTGCTACATGTGGTAAATACAGGCTTTAGGAGATTTATCTTCTGTCTTAGGGCATGCTTTTAGGATGCAAATCTCCTCTTTAGAATGATTTGCTCACTATGAGATTATGATTTGTTACCTGCATGCTTTGTCCACACAAATACAAATACATTGCAGAAGTCATAACTACCTGCCCACCCTGGGTGCGGTCACTGTTACATAATCTGTTGTTTTACCATTTAAAACATTTAAAATACCATCTGTTTGACTCCCATACAAGATCTTCAGCACTGATTTTTCAAGATATTTTCCCTTTGTTTTGTCATGTCACATTTGGCTACACCATTTTGTCCTTTTTTTGGGCAGCATCTTCTTTGGTGCTCAAGAGAATCCACTTTAGTTAATGTTCCCCACCCACTCACCCCCATTTGCAGCAAATATTTTTATCCACCTCCTTGCATTTTGCACTTTTGAGAGTCATGAGCCATGATAATGCACAAAGGCTGGGCCAACACAGTCCAGAATCCAGGCTTACCCTGCAGAAAATCCTCCTCCTGACTGGCAGGAGCAAACTCCAAAATACCCCAATATTATTTCCCTCTTGACATGAGAGTCAGCTCCATTAAAGCCTCTTTGAGAGCCTGGCCATCAGACCACTCTGGAAAACAGAAACCAGCACAGCTACTTCCAAATAGTGCTTATATCAAGTCTAGCAAAGACACCAGAACTTGTAAATCCTGATGGTCTGTCCTTTCTTTCTTACTGTACCTCCAGTACTCATTTTATGATCACCAGAATACACACAGTAGTTATATGCTTATTATATTACATCCATCCCTCTCTAGGGAAAACATGAGAATATATTTAACCAATATTCTATTGCCTGCTGTAATTCCAGTTCATGTTAGGGACTTAGCAAGCAGCACACAGCAGAAGCAACAAGACCCATTCCTTGTTCCTCCTCTGCTCATCCAGCAGACTCACTAAATTATGCACATTGTTTTTCCTGAAGAATCTGTTTAAGCAGCATCATAAACCAGCAGTATTTGCATCGCCGGGACAACCTTTGTTCTACTTAGCATGAAGTAATACTCAGTATCTGCATGCAAAACCAGAAAGGGAGGTGATTTGGAAAGTATTTTTGGATATTTTAGAGAGCAGGATTGAGATTTCATTATTATTATTATTATTATTGGAAATGTGAACATTTTCTATCACATTAACTGACTTTACAGCAATTTATTTTGCTGCTATCATAAAGGGAGGTAATGAACCATGAAGTTTCTTCAGGAAATTGTCAGCATCTGCCTGCAAATAATTTTCAAACACGTGAGCCATGAAGGAAGAACACACTGATTCAAAGAGAATTGCTTGTCCTCATCCTAAAGGAAAACCAGTCAGTGTCATTGGTGTTGGATACATTCAGGAGAAGGATCTAGTTTAAAGACATGTCACTGGTATGCAACAATGGAAAATTTACATGCATGTTAGTCATCTCACAGATAAGATTATCTCCTTTGAAAGCACATGTTTCCGCAGCTGGATAATCATAGTGAGAGGATAATCAATAAAATGAGAAGAAATTCAACAACCTGCTTTTTATTCTCTTAGGGATCTCACCTTTAAAAACAATTACCTCTCTGTTATCTGTGACACCTCCTTTGTTCCTCACAGTAGGTGCCTAACACTAAACCAAAACCAAAACCCATATCTAATCAAAGATAATGGGAAATTTAAAAGATTTCCTTATCAGTTCCAAACACATATGACATCAGGTAGTAGTTATCTCGGATTAGGAAGCTCTCTGGGTGTGATTCGCAGACAGAATTTACCTCATATCTCTCCAGCTTTGGTGACAAACATGGTACTGAAGAATAAAGCAACAGCCTCAGGTTGTGATATGCTGGAAATCTATGGGAAATGGATTATCCATGCCTGTAGCCTTGTGTGGTCATTTATGGTGCAAGGGAAATATAAAATGCAACCAGCTATATGTGAAGCACTTTATTCACACTATTAGTGGGTGTAATTGACTGTGCAAGTGAAAAGTCAAGCTCATGTATGTTTTAGTCTTTAAAAAATTCCCAGTGACAGAAAAGTTGCACATTTTCGTTATTCAACCTTTCATTTTATACAGTTAAGACATCTATCATTCCCTCTCTCTTGGGTCTTTCCTTCCTTGATGTAATAAGAAAAAATGTTTTGGTTTTTTTTCCTTTACTGATACATTATCATTAAAAATATCTCAGACTTTTTATGACTTCACAAAAGAACTGGTCATTGATATTTCTCTGACTAGGAAAAAGCCAGTTTTTGTCTTCATAGCAGGTTCACTGGCTGGAGAAATGTCTCACTAAACTCATCACAAGCTGAGTTAGAGTTCATTGATTTACTCATTTTCCCCTGTGCTCATCACTTTAACAGCTGAGCATTTCATAACTTTTGAATGGATTTGTCTCTGAAATAGATTGGTGAGGTAAAGAAATTTTATTTACTTCCATTTTAGAGGTGAAGAACCGAGGCAATGAGAGACTAAGTGACTTGTCACAGGTCACAAAGGAATCCAATAATGCATCCAGGAACAAAGACTAGACCTCTTTAATACCAGCCCAGTGCCCTAGTCACAAGAACATCTTTCTTCTCCTTTCTCCCTTAATAACCTCTAACTCATTTCTTCTAGGGATTCTTCAGCAGTCTGTGTCTCTGTTCACAGCTTGCTTGCTTTTACCATAATCCCATCAAACCCTCCATCCTTATGGTGCTTTCAAAAACATTTTATATTTATTTCTGATATCAATACAAACAAACGATCACAGAATTCTCAAAGTGGCATTATAGCAAAGTCAGTATGAAACAGATGGAACAAATAAAATGAGGTGATGAAATGCCATTCGAACAATAGTGAGAAAACAATATATTGCTAACAACACACAGTCTGCTGCTTCTCCACTGTGTGTGTAAAAAAGCTTTGTTAACAGAAATCACAGCTAGTTATTAGTCAGTATTATGGTTAATGTTTGCTTTTACTTGGTTTTCAGCTGGGAGAAGGACATGCAGCAATTCCTCCCAGAGTACATGTCAGCAGCCTAAAAATGTCAGAAATACCTGTTTCAGTTATGCAGTCAATGTTTCCTTGGCTGGGAAGGAGATGAGGAGGAGAGCTTGCAGCACTTTGAAAAGAGGAGAAACACAGCATTTTGGATACATCTTTACATGTGTCTATGACGTTTCCTAGTCTCACTGCAAAAAAGCACCTTACTTGGTGAGGGAAATGGATGGTGTTCATCAGGGTCTCTGGAATCAGCAACAGTCCCAGTTACAGTCATGTAATTCCTGGTGAAGTCAGTGGGACAGGGTATCCAATGGCCTGCAAAACCATTTCCTCAGTGCATGGATGATACAAATCATTCCCCTTTCAGAAGTGACCTAACAACTGATTTATGCTGCTATCAGTGAGTAACTTGCAAAAAGCCATGAAAAATTTGAAGGCAGAATTTATCTAATTGGAGGTGGAATTTCTCCCTGTTTAATTTTCAACATGACTATAGGTCAGGAAAAGGATCTATTTTGTATCTGAGCTGGGATTCTTGAGGATGCTCACATTCAAACTTCCCAAAATCCTTACTTGGTTTGCATTCAGTCTGAATTGAGGCTGCTGCAGCTTATAAATTCTGCAAATCCTTCCAGTAGCAATTGTGGGCTCTTTCTAAGAAACACTGTAAATCTTCTAATCAAGCCAGTTCTGACTGTGCAACATGGCTGTGGAAGCTGCTGGCAGGGAAGAGTCTGTCACACCAGGCACAAAGACAATGGTCATTTTCCTCACCATCATTAGTGCAGCCCTGAACAGCCTCAGAAACCCACCCAAGTACTCCCTTGCTTTATCTAGGTTTCATCTCACCATGATTTTCAGGGGGGATACCAGGGTTCTTCAGCAACTTAGGCCTCAAATAGCATCCAAAATGGTCTTGAAGGAAGGTCTGGACTCAGATTGGATATTTAGAATTAAGTGGTTCCCATTTACTTTGTATAGCACACATTCAAAGTTCCACTAAGTTTCAAATCAGCTGCAGGTAAATGTTCTAGCTCACATCTGCAACTTGTGTCTTAGGGGGAAATATTTCAGTGGTTGCCCCTCAGAAAAGTAGTTTCATTTGGCCCCCTCAGTCCCACTCATGTATTTCCAGTGGAACAAGGAGTAGAATAGAAAGAACTCCCAGATTTACAGAAATGGTGTACAGGTCTGTCCTGGAGTGACTTTATAATGCTGAATTGTATCCCCACTCGTCTGTTTAGCCCAGAAATAAGTTTTGTGCCTTTAAAACAAGATCCAAGAGTGAAGTGTGGGAGAAGGAAAAGCGGTGGGATTTTTTCATGACTGTATTCAAAAATAGAGAGAAGAGCTTCGGCTGTATGTGTGTGTGTTGTCTGCAACACGACAGACAATGGGACAGGGAACGGGAGAGAGCTCGCCTTTGCTTTTAGTCAGTTGTTTTAGCTAGCTGAGGCAGAGAAGTTCCCAAGACTGTGTTTTTTTCTTTTCTTGGAACTGTTCAAACCTGCTCTGGATGGAAAACCCAGAAGAAACACCAGGAGCTCACGCCCGTGGCCCACCGGGGCTCAGGACACTGGAGGGACTGAGAGACACTCAGTGAGCTGAGAAACACCCCCAGAAGGACTGTCTCTCAACTACAGAAGGACTTTATGAATTTGCCATCTCTTCAGAATAGCGAGAGGTTTTATTGTTTAATATTATTCATTTTTTAAGAGATACTTGTGAATACTTTGTTGTTAAATAAACAAGTTTCTCCACTTTTCTAAAAGGAAAACTTTCCCGAACTGGTAGTGGGCAGGGGTTGCTTGAATTTGCTTTCTACAGGGACCGCATTTGGAGGTTTCCTCTCAAATTTGCCCTAAACCAGGACAAGGTCAATTCTGCCAACTACTTTCATCCAGACCTGGCAGGAGGAGTCAGCACAATGAGTAGGACTGAAAGACAAAGTGCTGGAACTACTGAAATTTCCAAATGTGCCAGAGGCAACCTGTTTTCTCCAGCCTTTTTCAAGGTCTGACTACAGAAAAACAGGTACAGAATTAGCAGTAGCAGCTGCAGTGTGGATGAGCATCCACACAGCTCTGTAGCCACAAGCACAGCCTGTGGGCAGGGGAGAGTGCTTTGCACAGAGCTGCTGAAAGAACAGCCCCTGCTATGGCACTACTTGTGGATGCTATGGCAAAATCCTCCAAAATCCTCCTTGGCCATTCACTTCAACAAACACACTTCTGGAGAACATGAATATTCTTGTTTGCTAATCAGAGTTCAGAAAGATGGATGGGTTTTCCAGCTGCTCTGGTAACATCCGTAACAGTCAGTTTTCACGAAGTGCCATAGGTTTTTAGCAGAAAAGTCCAGAAATTAAAAAAAAAAACAAGCCTCCATATAATTAGAAACACTTGTATTGGGAGTGATGGCTTTCTCTTGTTATGCTATAAGACAGAGAAACTTGTCTTTACATGAATTTCCAGTAACCTCTGTTTTTCTTACTCTTTTATACATGCCGTCCTCATAATATTTTTATAGGATGGGACAAAGAAACTATTTCAATAAAGCTTTTCTTTCTTCATGTACTGAGGAACTATAACTTTTCATTTAGCCTTTTAAGATATGACACATCTTTTGACATTTTCTGACTCCTGGTACAAGGCAAAGGCAACTTCTGAGCTTGTGTTTTGGTTTTCCTTCTCTTTTTGATCTGTTTAGCTGAGCTCTTGTCAGTTAAGAAAAAAAATTTAACCCATACAATTCTGGATGTTGAAAAAAATTGCTTTTCATTAACACCAGGACTGCTGCACTTAAGAGCTACAGCAGAGCTCTCTTTTCCACTGCATGGGACTGGACCCTTTTTAGCAGAGCTCTCTTTTCCACCACATAGGACTAGACTCTTTTATCCTTCAGTGCTTCTTTGATTTGTCTATTATGTCCCACTTATTAAAGTTTTACATTCATTATCTCCCTTTAATAATTTTCTCATTTCTTACTCTTTAGGAACATGGCTATTGGTCTTGATCAATAACATAATCCCATCTGCCCTACAGATATCACTAACTCCACAGATAAAGATAAGTCTTTCACTTCCCTGGTCTTTACTCACTTTCCCGACCACTGAATAAAATCCACAAACATTTAAGCTGTCATTAATTAATTTATGGGTTTTTTTTTTTTACGTTTTATATTCTCGACTAATATTTACATTGGCTATTTGGGACCTTTAAGAGTGAGATACTGAAACTATATTGTCATACCTTTGCATATGAATATGTTTCTACAAAGGTGAATAAAGAATAGGCTAATTTGTACATTCAGATAAGAAAAATGAAAAATATCGAACATTTGTGTGAATAGACAAAAACACACATAAAACTTTTTGCAGATGAATATGGGTTTGATAGGTTCATTTTTCCTTCAGATTAACATCAAGACAACATTTTGCCCAGTCACACCCATATTCATCAGCAGAATTCAGCCCTAAGCCAGTTCAGATAAAATTATTATCATTTCCTCCTACTTCCCTTTAAAGTAATGTAGGCATAGTTTGCTTTGAAAAGTGCTGAACAACTTTTCCCATGAAATACAGAAAATAATCCTCTACTTAGAGCACTTGCTTCTTTTCATTCTCTATTTTACACAGCACATGTAGTTCTCATGACAAGACAAAGAAAGATATTGTTTTCCTCCCCTTTATAATTAATCTGTTTTGTACCAAAGCTGTAAAAAGAAGGCAAAGATTACTTAGTAAAAAAAAATTCTCTCATGCCCTTCTCAGTGACGAGTAGAAATGGAAATTACTTGGATTTAGAGGTTGGCTAAGGTAGTGAACTAGCTGTGAATCTTTACAGGTGTTCCTCACTGCTAGTTTACATCAGACATACAAATTAAGTTTGGGCCTCATTTGTACAGATCACAAACTCTGAAAGGGCAGAGTTGTAAGTCACACTCACAGGTGGATGGGTGCAGATGCTGTGTTTCAGCCCTGGTCCTTGGGTCAGGCAGTCTCAGTGTTTGGTAGCAGCTCCTCATTCAGCTCTACTCTCACTGCCTCTCTCACCTCCCAGCCCACCTTGCTTCCAAAAATGTTCACTCCTTTTCTCAAAAAACAGGTAGTTTTAATATATGAGATTGACACAGAGCCCAGAAGAAACCACCTCCAATGGTTAAAATGAGTGATTTATATGCAGCTGACGGGAGGAAAGTATGTGACAAACTTCAGTTAAAGTTACTCTTCTGGCAAATATCATTGTTAATGATAGCTATATTAAAAAAATATCAAGAGCCTCACTCAAACATCACATTGTATTTCTTTATGACACTGAACTGAGGCAAACAAACCTTTATAAAAAATTTCAGAGTCTTAAAGGCTCTTTCAAGGCAGGAGCTGCTGTAGTAGAGTGTGGTGCTGTGAACTTCAGAGACATTGCCTCCAGGACAGCACTGAGGGAGCTTTCACACAGACATGTTAGAAATTCTGACCAAACCAGCTCAGCACAAGTAAACTGTAAATAGACAGTAATTCAGAGGGAGGAGAGAGAGCAAACAGCCAAAGATAATAAGATAAACAATATGTAATTATTCAAATAGATTAAACATAAATAAAGCTGCATGTAAGCCCTCCGGGTCATTACGGAACTAAGGACACAATTAACAAGGATTAAGACATTCTCAAGAAACTGAATTTATTATTTACATTTGTTCTCACCGTAGTGGGGGATTTTGGAATTTATTGAAATGCTTATTGTACTATTATAAATATAAACATTTCTGAAGAGGAGGTACTGGAGCAAGTTAAGAAAACCTAAGATGACAAAGATAAAAGAATTTAGGAATGTTCAGAAGCTAAACTTCAGAACAGAGAGACTGGCCAGAGCATGCAATGTGGAAAAACAAGGGTGTTTTCCAAGACTTAAAGATTTCTCTCTTCCAAAATATTAGACAGAAAGGAAGGTAGGCAGGGTGAACCCCAGCACCGAGGATGCTCACTAGGTGCAACCACAGACATTGTTAGTTTGGGGTGCAGGATCAGGCCAGCTGAGCTGCAGCTCTCTCCCTCAAACCCACAAAAGAGTCCCAGTGAATTAAGGAAGCAGAAAGTGTCAGCAGGTTTTTAAAACCCTTTGACAGACCTCCACATAGCAGAGCAGTGGGTCAAATGACAAACTGTGGATTAGTACACTGTGTTATAAATGGATTAAGCAATAGGAAACAAATAATCTCGGTGCAGTCCTGTGTGACAATAGTAAATGCTAAACCCCTAGTGTCTTAAAGGTTATCCCTCACATCTTCCCTTTTCCATTATGTTTATTTGCTCATTGTGAGGTTTTATGAAGAGATTGCCTGAAGAAAAAGGGGAACATTTTCTTTCAGCTGAGTTCTCCTTGCCTCCACCACAATAGGATGACATTGCTAGGCTGAATATCTATGCCAAGGTTCATGCTACCATATTATACATTCCAATTTCTTACTACTGGTCCAATACACACCTTCCTGGCTGTGATTTTTCTTCTGCTGCATCATCCTGCCACCTCAGAACCTGGTCTGGAAAGTGAAGCAGGAAAAATAGATAACATCATGTATCTGGTGCTGTTCCTCAAATGATTTTTCAAAATTATTTAGAGAGGAATGACAAATTATCACTGAAGTTTATGCACACTGCTAAGACTGAAGAGCAGCATAAATTATGGAAGATGGCGAGTGATTTCAGTAGATCACATGTATACACCCCAGGCATGTAGTCTAAGGAATACAAAATAACATGCTCCTAGGTGAAATAACAGTTTCTTGACATGAAATGGCATTCTTTTCACATCATGGTTTCAGAAAAATTCAGAATAGGTTGCAGAACGCATTCCTCCACCTCTCCCAGGATGCATGTAATGACACTTAAGCAAATAAAATAGCACAAGCCGTGCTAAGTAAACACACCAACACACTGCAGTCAGTTTCAGACCTCTGTCTTTGGCAGGTTGTTTCTTCTGCGTGGAGATCATTGCTGAACAAGGGCTCTGATTTGGGTTTTGTTCTGTTGTTTGCCATTGCTGAAGCAGCAGCTGAAGAGATCCTGGGAAAACTGGGGGGAAAAGAAGCATGGCTGATTTAGGTACAGAGAAAACATGAAGCAAAATGGACATCAGCCAGCAAAATACACATATGCCCACCCTCACTGCTCATGCAGGCAGCTTGCTCCCAGCCCTCACTGCACTCCCAACTTGCCCAGTGTCTCTACCTCACGCAAAAGGGGCACACAAGCTTCAAGAGTTTTCCACTCTAAGCCTGCAATAAAACAGCAGACTCATCACCTTTTCTTCACTGTCTGAGCCCAATACCTGACCCCCATATCCCCTCCCCTCCCTTCTTCACTGCACAACCTTCCTCTCTTCTTGGACTCACAACACTGCCCCTCACTAAAACACGGAGGTGCTGCCCTTGGTCAGATGCTGGGGAGCCTCCACACAGGGGAGCTTCAGGCAGGCCCATCAGCCTCTCATGGGGTGCCAGGCTGAGGCAGGGGTTCCTCTTCGCTGGGTTCTCGAGGCAGTGGATCCACATCAATGGGGTGCTCTGCCCTAACCCCAGACTCACACTCCCACTCCTCCCTTTGCACATATCCTGGTCTTATCTGATCTCCTGGTCAGATGGCTCAGGAAGTTAAGATGGCAGAACACTAATCCTGCAAAGAAGTGTGCAGCCACCTGAGGTCCCAAACTAGTGCACTTCAACAGCAGTGCCTGCCCTAGGGGCAAATAGTAGGGAGGGGATTCGAAAACACAGCCAGAGGTGAGGATGCCTTGGGAGCAGTGCCATTAGAGCTGTTTGGAGCTGTCTCAGAAGCACAACCTCAGTCTGCTGGCTACCTCAAAACTGAGGCTTGTCTCCCTTCACCTGTGCAGCAATGACAGCCTCAGGTTATGAAGGCAAAACCTGGGGATGGAAACCTGCAGAGTTTGGGTACCTCCTTGTTTTGGAGCCACCTCTCTGTTCAGGAGCTCAGGCTCACGCCTTCAGGCTGAGCACTTAGGCTCCATGGGGAGTAGTTAAGCCTTTTATGATCTCTTTTACCTTCTGATATTGCTGTTAAGGTCCATGTGCTGGATTTAAATGTCCATTTTGTGATGTACATAGTAGAAAACCACATGCAATGGAGAAAGCACAGAGAGGATTATCACTCTGCTGTAATGGATCCAGGATCACGCTGCAATGATGCTCAAGGTCATGCAAGGTCATCAAAGGATGATTTGAAAGTGTTGCTTGCATTCTTGCCCAGGAGAGAAGAAAATCTGGACTAAGCTGGGAAGGAGAGGGAGTCTCACAGGCACTGCATGTTTTCACAGAGCAGTCCAAGCGGAACTCCTGCTATTTCACAAGGAAATACTGAAAGGGCAGAAAGAAACTGCCACCACTGCCGCCCTCTTGTGAACCTTCCCTATGCTCTGTTCCTCTGCCTGCCACTGCCCTCTCCTTTGCAACAGTGGGAGGGAGGCAGCATGGCCAGGCAGCATCCTCTGACTGCTGGCAGACCTCTGGCATGCAGAGGTGAGACACAGAGAGGAACCTGTCCAAACCTCCTAGAAGGATGGAAAGGGGGAGCTACTGCCCAGTGCCAGCAGAAGAAACCTCTCCAAAGCAATCGTTTGGCAAGTGGGGGCTGGGAAAGAATTAACTGCTTCAGTTAGGCAGGGCTCAAGGGGAAGGGAGTGGTAGCTTGGGTATTTTTCATCTAGACAATTAGGTCTGATCCTCGGGGCTGTGGGTGTTAGGCCAAGGCTGGAAAACTTTCCCTACAATTGCAAAGCACAGAGCTTTCATGCAGTGTGTACTCAGCCCCGAGAACTTCCTGGTAACTCTCAGGTTATTGAGGCAGATTGTTGATTAGAAGCCAAGAGAGGATTAGAAACCCTTTTAAGCATAAATAGTATTTGCAACTGTGTGAGTTAAGCAAACGGATACAAGGGAAATCAAACCTCATGCTTCAGGGCATAAACTGCTCTCTTGTGAGTCAGGACCAACCTTTTTTTTTCCTCTACGCATCACATCTCATAATTAGCTAGGTGCTTGCTGTGGTTTTGATTTGCTCTGAAGCATCAGTTACTGGCCGCTACCAGAGGCGGCATGCTGGACTAGATAGACCCGTGATGTGTTTCTGTAGGGCAACCCTCTTGTTCCCGTATTGGCAAAGCGTTGTGGGACAGCTTTAGTGATTCATGTCTTCAGCAGCTCCTGGTCTTGCCTACCACTGCCCTCTCATTTCCACAAGCACTAAAGTCACTCTGAATTGCTATAGAAATAAAAAGGCAAAGTTGCAGGAAGGGGTTTTTTATCTACACGATGCAGACAGCATTTATTTAGTAAATATGAAGATGCTTTTAGGACCTGTATGGGCAATCTTTTGCTCACAATAAATTAATAATTTTCGGTATTCCATTTCAGCTGCAAAGCCAAACAACTTCCAGAAGGTTTTGTACGTTAAAAATATATATATTTCTCTGTGTATAGACATAGATTTATGCACTCATATATATAAATATAAGTTGGTCCTATAAAAGGGTTTGAATTACTAGCATTTCCTTACAAATTAAAGGCAGGCAAAGACCAGTAATGCAGGTGACAGAGCATGCACTAACAAAGTCTGCCTCTCCATGCTGCCTCTTTGATGTACCTCATCTTTGCCCCGAAGGAATTTCATTATCCTATGGTGAGCTGGTAATGAAATCTGTACTCAGAATCAAGCCTTCATAGACAACGATATCTCAACTCTTTGTTCTGTACAGACTAGCTGTGTGTGGCAGGAATATGTTTCTATTTGTGTGTGATCTGAGTGTACTTTGAATACTGATCTCCAGATAAAATGGATAGAGATCTAATTTGACAAAATACTAAATTACTCTATCTTGCCTTATCTAACAAAATTCTGATGCTTATTATTGTGAAGAATATTTGGGGTGATACTCATAGTGTTCAGCATGTGTGAGAAAAATCTCTCTGTGGAGAACTGACTGGAGTGTCAAAGACCCTGATTTATAAAGAGTGCAGAGGGCTCTTAAGTACTATTTTTAGAACAATGCCACAACAGATTTACATGCAAGGGAAAAAACCTTCCTCTACAGTCACTTAGGAGCAAAGTAGCATTTCACTGCATAATAATGAGGAATTAATTGTTCTTTGTCATCACTTTCTATGCAAATTGCCATATAGCACTTGCCCAATGTGCATTTTGGCTTTTAACAATGAAAGTAGTCATGACAAAATAGACCAAATTTCATAAGCTACAGACAAAAGTAGGCTGTACCATTCACAAATTGAAGCTAGCAAGTCTATTCCTTTGAGGAACTCTATCAACTTCCTATGAAAGTCCATAAAAAAAAAAAAAAAAGGAAAATATTTCTTGGCCTACACATCTAGTTAAATTAAATTAAGTTCAATTATTAGACAGGAGGAATTTCTTCACAAGGAATTTGTTCATCACTCTTTATAGCCTTTGTTTATACTTTTCTTTTCGCTTGGCATAGTCATGAAACACCACCAATATTTTGTTTCCTCACTGCTTACAAGATTTTACTGTATCTTTAATGAATTTCAAAATGCGTGTTGCCAGTTGTTCAAAAACGTTTTCCTGACTTATATTAAAAAAAACAACAGAAACCCAAACAAAAACAAAAACATTATCAGCCTTGTGTTTCATGTATGTTTTCACAACATCTACATTTAGACTAAACAGACAACTCTTCAGAGAAAACCAGAACAGAAACAGCTACAGAATAGCATTTCCTTTCACTGCAAGAAAGAGAAATGCATAATAAATCATCTTTCTTCCACATGAAGCTTTAATTTTTTAGTAATTCTGCAACTGACATTGAAAATTTAATGTAAAAATTAACTAGATGGCAGACTGGGTCAAAATGTAGACATCCTAATGGATTGCCTCGTGTCAAAGCATTTTGTCCAGAAACATCTCAACATATTTTCTTTTCCCTGAAAAACATAGGAAGGATATCAGTGTGCCAGGAGTTTCTGTCTTGCATGTGCAATGAATTAATTCAGTGAACCAGCGGGTCTTTTCAATCTCTAGTTTCTACCAACTTCAAACATAATAGCGAGTTCCAACAGAGTCCCTTTTCTATTCATAAGCTATTCACTGCAAACCTTTGTAGTTCACAACTTCAAGTTAACATAGCAAAGAGCAGTTTTAAATCACTCCTGTAATCAGAGGTCACAATTATTTGCTGCAGCTACCAAATAAACCCAGTAAAAACACCACACACTGCAAGCCAATGCACTCTACTTTCACCTCTAAGAGAGAAAAATAACAGAGGCTTGACTTCTGCCTTATGTGTTAACACTTCAAGTAACACTATCTTTTAATCAAAAAAATAGTTGAAGGCAGCTTATAAATCCCTCTGCATGGAAAGAACCATCTTCATCCTTACAGAAATATATTTTCTGCCCTGGTCCTTGCTTAAGGTGCTTTCTTGAAAAGAGCAGAAGAAATGGACGTGAGAAGTAAATTAATCAAACAGATAATTAAATATGTGAGTGGAAAGCCAGTTTCACTGGGGCCCCAAGTCTTTGGTTAGTATTATAACTAAAAGTAAAATGAACTACCCTTGCAAAAGCCAAAGCCTTCAATGTAGCACTGAAACACTCCAACCCCCCTATACCCTCTCAGAACTGCAGCA
Organism: Cinclus cinclus; assembly: GCF_963662255.1. Classification (NCBI taxonomy): domain Eukaryota; kingdom Metazoa; phylum Chordata; class Aves; order Passeriformes; family Cinclidae; genus Cinclus; species Cinclus cinclus. The sequence goes on along the minus strand of NC_085048.1, from coordinate 36,423,990 downwards.
TGGCAGAGATTTAGCCTTTAATAACAACTCCAGAATACTCCAACGGCTGCCCTAAGGCCATCAGAGGCAGGGGGACCCACCATGCCAGCAGGATCAGTGTATTCCCGTTGAGTGCCAGGACATCTGTACCCTCCGTGGTCCTCCCAAAGTGCTTCCACCAGTCCTTCTCTGGTCTCTGGTCAACCAGAAGCCAACCTCAACCAGCACAAGTCTTCTTATGCTCCAGTCATGACAACCAGTTCTATCTTTAAAATGTTATATTCCCAAGTGTTGCTGTGCATCACTTCCCACCCCTCCCTCTGAAGGCACACTTGACACCTCAGACACCCCCACAACACCGTCGTGTCTGCTACTGCTGGGCTCTGACAAAGCTGGTAGCTTTGCATTCTGCTTTGTCCTCCCCTCCATCTCCATTGCCCACCTCAGTGCTCCAGGCTTCTCTCCCAGTCACACCAGCACTGCATTGTCTCAATGGTTTCATCTACACATCCTGCATGACTCATCACCAGAAATACCTCTCCAGGTAAGGCTTAAGCAGCAGCGTCCTCAGTATTTCTCCCTCTGCAGAGGCAAAGCCACCACCACAGCAGCCCAGACAGTCCTGAGAGACAGTGCCAAAGGCACAAGAAGCAGCCAGGCATCCAGTCAGACATCCCACCAGAACTGCCAGTTATGAAGAAACTCCTTCTGACTTCCATAAGACAACAGCCAGGTGTCCTCTGTTGTGGCTGCACAGTCTATTCAGGAAAGAAAGAAAAAGCCCCTATTACAGTATGCACTGAAAGCAGAATCACAGGCACTAGAAGGTCACAACTGTTACCAACTCAGTACCTCTATGAGTAATAATTACCTCTAGGCTTTTATTCTTAATAAGTGGATTTAAGTCTATTCAGCCATCGGCCCATGTGTATAAACTCTCATAGATGCTGAAGACTACATGGAGTAGAAGAGTCCTTAGAAATAGCAATTTGTCTCCACATAATAGTTCTTTTCTTCTTACATATCCTCTGTTCCTTCCCAAAATAATGACTTTGAATTAAATCTTGCCAAATAACTGGTGTCATGTGAAATGTCAGAACTGCAACCTAGACTGCTCAGAAATATCTCTGAGCTCTTGAATGGAAAAAAGTCTCCAGCCTGACATTTAATATCTAGAACACAAACACCACTCTGTCATATCTAGATTAACCTCCGTGTGCCCTCTTTGTTCTCCCATCCAAGATGTTTTCCCTCCCTCAGCACTGTTCAAAAGAAAGAAATATTTTTCTAATTCTCTTGTGCATCCCTTGATTTGCAGAAGAAAACAGCTTGGACAAAGCACATGTTTTGTCTCCTCTCACAGTTTGCTGCAGACATTTTCACTTTTTTGGAAAACTGGGTTAGGGATGAGGCCTACAGCCATGAGCTGTGCCATAATTGATACAGTGAAGGGATTTCCATGAGATAGTGGTGAAGGAATTACCATGGACATGATGGTCTGCTGATGGGGCGATAAGTTATTAGGAGGAAGGATGACCCTTGTTAATTGGCCAAGTGGAAGAGAGTGTGCTAGCAAGGTGTCATGGTTCTGTGCTGGCCTTGCACAAGACCCACGGTCTTTGCACCCTCTCTCTTTGTACCTCTCCATTCACATGTGAAGTGGTTGCCTCCTTCCCCCACTTACAACAATAATAGAATAGCAAATAATAATAGAATATTTGACTACCTCCACTTCTCCCCCAAAGTGGGATCCAGCATTTGAAATCCCTCACATTGCACACAAGTCAATGGGCTTGCTCCTGTCTCTTCTCCAAAGCCAGTGACACATTCTTGGTAAGACTTAGCCTCTGACTGCATTGGAGCATACCTGGGAACACTCATACATAGTGCTACATGCTAGTATTTTGCAGGTCTAGTGAACTTATCACCAGCAACCTAGGGAGAATCTATAACATGTTCCTCCAATAAACAGCACTATTTGTAAATCTGTGTTTGTGAAAGTTCCTATTGAACGTGACCAGACTTAAGAGTGCTGAACTGAACTATTGGTGAATCTGTGATTGTGAAGGAGTCCAGACTTCAGTGTAACCCAAACTATTTGTGCACCTGGGATCTTAATGAACGAAGTGGACTTACAGCATCAAATTGGTTTAGTCAGAAATTAAGTTCAGCCCCACCCAGCCCCTCTGATCTCAGGGCTAGCTGGAACGCAAAGGGGTTTAATTTCTGCCAAATTTCTATACTCTTAATACAATAACCATAAAGGCCAAGTGTTGTTGAAAACATTTTGTTCAGCTTTTGAGCAAGCTGGGCTAAAACGAGGTTTTACACACAACTACCCTCAAACCATTTGACTGTGCTGAGTTTTAGTGATAGAAGAACATATGAACTGATATTTAGATATGTCATTTCAGTTGTCCTTGCTTTTAGAAGTAGACTCTGGGATCATCCTGACCTGTGAAATCATGGAATTTGACAGAGTTGACCTTTAGAACACTTTAAAAAAAAGGTTTATATTATATTTTAAAATACCATTCTAAATGCAAATTCTAAAATGTTACTCACAATTTGCAAATAATAATGAGCACACTAGTATGTTTTTTAACACACTAAATTAAAGAAAGAAGCTGAAAGCAGTAATAGAGCTATGGAAATTCTCAGAAGATGGCACTGACTTAAAATAAGGAAGGACAAAGCCTAAACCCGGCTATCCCTCTTCAGAACTTGCCTGGGCTGTATTCGTGTTGCTTTCTACAGCGCTGATCTTCAAAGCACCAGCAGGCTGCTAGGGCGATGTTTGCTTTGGGCCTAACAAATTCTGATCGCCTGTAAAACCACTGAAAAGAATAACCTTTAGCTTATTCATCCTACCTGTCTAACACAGGTGTTGCGACTACTTTTGCCAAGTTAAACTATGTCAAACGTAAGTTGGGTGATCCCAGCAAGCAGGTGATGTGAACAGTTTACCTCTTTTTTAAAAAAAAAAAAAATATATTTTTTTCTTGAAAAAGACAAAAAACAGAGAATCCACTTAGTGACCACAGAACACTTTTTGGACATAATGTGTAAACCTTAACAATTCCTGGCCCTCTGTTTCTTGACGTACAGAGGTCCTTATATTCCCTTTTTATTTTATTATCTGCATGAATTTTTTTTTAAAGGTCAGTGCCTGCTGTGTTTTCATACTTTGCTTCTTGACACTGTAAGTTTAGTCCCACCAACAATGCTTTGTTGGTACTTCAATATATTTCCAATATTATATCTCACCAGATCCTCAAAATACCATGGCAGGGATCTGAAACTGTGTGCATGACAAATGCTCCTTTGTGGAGCTTTTGATGTGATGTCAAGCCATGCTCCAGAGACACTACATTGTGGATCTTTGATATTGCACACCATGACAATGTCTCCTTCGTAGCTGTCACCATCACTGACTCAGGGTGTGCTGGTAGTACTGTCAGTGCTCCAGGACACATAATGTACCTGGGGTGTGTTAGGATTTGCTTGTGAAAAGACATATGGTGCCTGTAGTATAATCAATAATCAACTGTGAATTTCTTAATCACTGCAAAGAAAATGATGCAATGTCATTAATTCTACCTGCATAACCCAGGAGAATATGTGCATAATTACCAGCAACAACTTAGATCTCTGTGCAGGACCAGGGTTTACCCAGGAAAACTGGTATTTTTCAACCCAAATGCTGCAGGGCAAACTGTACTTCAGAAGGAAACAACAACTTCCTGAATTAAAACCTGCAAAATTTGTCTTTATTTTTCTCTTTTCACTCCTTCATTACCATTGTAAAGATCAAATTGCATAAGATCCACTAACGTGTTGCTCATTCAGTCTTTGAGTCAGCATGGTTGAAGCCAAGACTGCAGTACTTGTCTTTCCTTAGCACTTTAAATTAGGAATTGCCTCTCACTAGGAAAAAGCCACTTGTTTTTGTAAATACGTGACTGAAATACCTTGCAATACACAGAGCTCTCCAACAAGTGGCACTATTAAGACTATTCAAGTTACAAGATTGATATGCAAATGAGATCTCAGAAAGGGATGTTGGGACGTGTTTTACAATACTAGATTCACTTTAAAATCTTTTAAATTTACATATGAAATATAATTGAAATATATACTCATAATTCAGCTACTCTGGAAAGTTTTGTGTTATCCAAAAAGGAACCACTGAAAAATAGGTCAAGTGCCATAAGCTCAATCAGTCAGTCATCTCCAAAGAGACGAAGTCATGGCAGTGTGAAGAAACAACCTAATTGATATGTTAGTAAAGGCAACATGCAAGCAGGAAATTTGCCCACAGCTCTGAGCCAATGCACGTTGTTGAATGTGTGGATGCAGCCTTTTCTGGAGAATGCATTACAGCATTCATGGCAAGTTATCCCTTAAGTATTCTTGGGTCAACTTCAAAATTGTACCCCTTCACAGTCATTCTCACCTTATTTTATTGTTATTGCTTGACAAATTGGGTGTTGTTTTGAGAGACCATATATGACGCCTCTTCAAATAGCTCATGTTTGTTTGGAATATATATTTGGCTGAACTGCAAGGAAAACGGTCCAGAAATAGTTACATACACAAAAATTTAGGCATGAAGATAGTTGATTGCAATGGAAACAGTATCAGACTAGATTTGTTGCTGGAACATAAGCAGTTTGGGAATGAATTGGGAAGCCAAGACATTAAAATGTAAAATATGTGATATAAAAATATCATTGTTAAACAGTAGACTTCATTTGGTTAGTATAATATTCCTTCTGTATTTGGAAAACAACTGTCAGTTTCCCCAGTTTTCTACTGTTATATGGAGATACAACAGCCATAACAAAATCATAATCTGAGTGACACACGGGAATGTGAACTCTGTCTTGAATTTTGAGTTGATCACAGAATTATTAATAGCATTTGGGTAGCAAAAGCTGCATAGAGCTGCTTGGTGATCAAAAAGCCTCTGTGCAGAGTCCCTGCTTAGCTCCACCTTCTTTCACTCTGTGCTGATATCTCTGTCCTGCACAAGCATGACCTGATTCGCACTGAAGACACTGCAAATTTTATCACAGCATAGACTGAATAATAAAACCCAAAATGGACATTTTCACATTACTCTTCCTTTCAGCCAAATAGTAGCATTCATATTAAAACATCAGCCAGCAAGATAAATGGCAATTATTTTGCTATGGGCAGAGCATACACAGCGTGCTTTGTTGAGTTTTCAGTTAGGATGGCTTTGACTACCTGGAGCTGTATCTCCTTCAGTGTGCTGTAAATAACAGAATACATGCACTTTGAATGCAGTGGCATAACAGGCATGTAGCGTGCTAACTAAAGCATTACAAATGCTGCATGGCTTATTTTTATCCCTCTGTCCTTCTCATCATAGTATTTTTATCTCTCATGCCAATACAAAATTATTTTTATGTCTCAGGGAAAAACAAGGCAACACGAAGACTCAGCCCTACTAGCACATAAACATGATGAGTCTTCTTACATCCTGTGGGACTTTTTGCGTGCTTAACACCACATATGTCTGCAGAACCAGAACCTAAATGGCACTGGTGAGCAAGGCTTTATATGAACATTACTTGGAAAGGGAAAGTGAAGTTTATGAGTCAAAATATCCAGTGGGGTGCTATTCTGCTAAACACATAGGGGCAAAATGCAATAAGGAACTAAAGGCTTTCCACTTTACACAAGCAGACAACAGCGCAAAACACAAACTGGGGAGAATCACATTTTTGAAAAGTGACTATATGCATTCAAAGAGTTGAATGTAGGTTGACAACATAGTTTTCTGTAGTTTAGCAGACTTTGAAAATGCAGTTGGCTGCTGCAATTTCAGAAGACATCACTGAGAAAATTTTACAGGAATGGCTCCTCTCTAAAAGATTCAGAGAACACAGTATATCATCTGGCTGTAGAGAAAGGGGAAAACAGAGGATGAAAACGTACAATGAAAACTGACAAACGCAGAAAAAATAACAAACACGTACACGTTAATTACTGAACGTGCTTTTGTTAGCAGTAGGTCACCATCATTCTTTATTGACATTTACTGCAACTGCAATTTCTTTTTCAAGACCACTGACCCAGGAAAATGTAGCCCTCTAGTTATCCAACGCCCTTTAATTAGAGATGTCTCCAGAGATAATCTCACTCACAGCCCCTATTGTGAATCATTTATTCTCCAACTTTCCTTTTTATCAGCTGTCTTTCATCTTTATGTTTTTCTGTCCGAGCCCGGCTGAGTAACTCGGGCTTGCAGAATGCGGCTTATTCATTTACCGGTTCTCCCAGCTGCATCTCATGTCCATTGACATTTGGGGTCTCACTCAGAAACACTGGCTGCCGGAACCAGGATAATTTGCAGGAATCACAGCTTTCCACTTGGCAAAAGGAACCATGGCGCCAAGCCTCGGGGAGGGAAAAGGGCTCGGATTAGGGAGCTTCACTCACACACACACACACACACACACACACACACACACACACACACACACACACGAGGAGGCGAACAACAGTCAGCACTCCCGCGTCGGGAACACTTGTCTGGGTTTTGTTTGTGTTTTCAGTCCCAGGAGCGCTCACCTCCCTGCGCGATGCTCGGTACGGCTGACTCATGACTGCCGGGCGCTTGCGGTCGGCATTATTAAGTAGGATGAGGTTTCTCCGGGGGGCGGAGCGCGCAAAATAACGCAGGCATCAACACCGAGGCGGCCCCACTGTCAGACAGCGGTGACCGGAGCAGGTGTTCTTTGCCCTGCCCATCGCACCCAGCCCACCGCACCCTGCCCAGTGCCTCCCCACCGCCACAACCGTCGGCCCCCTCAGGCCGCCCCCGCCGCCATGGCGGCCCCTCGCGGCGGACTACGGCTCCCAGAGCTCTCCGCGGTCGCCGGCGCGAGCCCCGGCGCGGGGTCCGGCGGCACGCGCGCGCGCGCGCACGCACACCCTCCCCCCCCCGGCGCACGCACACATACACACGGAGTGCCGCGGGAGGGAGCGAGCCAGCCCGTGCCGCGCATGCGCCAGCCACTCGCGGAGGGGAGGGGCGGGCGGAGCGCCGGCGGCGCCATCGCTATTCGCGGAGCGGCCGTACGCCGCTCCCCGTGCGTAGGGGCCGTCGCGGCCGTAGGCGCAGCGGCGGGCGCTGCGCCGTTGGCGTAGCGTTGTTGTGAATGGAGCGCGCGGCGGGGCGGGGAGGGTGACGTCAGCCTGCGAATGTCAACAATGTAGCGATTGAGGGGCGGGGGCGGCGCTGGGCCGGGGCGCGGGAGGCGGCGGCGGGCGGCAGAGCCGGGCAGCAGCAGCGGCCGCGGCAGCAGCAGCACAGCAGCGCCGCCTTCTCTGCTCCGCTTCCACCGGCCGGGCTGCCACCGCCGCCGGCTCCCGGGTGCCGCTCCGGCAGCGACACAGCCGCCGCGGTTCTGCTCCCCCTCCCCCCGCCGCCCGCCCTCTCTCCACCCGCCCTCCCTCCGCTGCGGCTTTCTCTCCTCCTCCGGCCCCCCTGCCAGCCCTCCCCTCCTTCCCTCCCTTCCCCCTTTATTTTTCTCCGCAAGACTTTGGCTCTGGAAACAGCTGGTTCAAAGCAATCGCCATGTGATGATCGTCTGGGTCGGGTTTTTTTTTTTTCATCTGGGGGGGGGAGGGTGCAGGTTTCTGACCGCAGAGAAATACTAATAAGAATTTCCGAAACAACAGCAGCAGCAACAACAAGAGCAACCTCCCCCTTCCCCAAACCTCCTCAGCCGTAACAGCCCCCCCCCCCCACCCCCGGGCCCACTCCACCCCGCCCCACTGCCTCCCCCACCTCCCGCCCAGGCTGCAGCGAGAGGGGCGACCCCCGAAAGTTGCGCGGAGGCGAGGTGAGTGCGCCAGTTCCGCGGCTCGGCAGCCCCGCTGGGCAAGGGGAGCGGCCGGGGGGGGCCAACTTTGGGGGGAGGCTGGCCGTGCGGGTGGGGGGGAGGGGGGGGGCAGCGTGCTTTCTCCTCTCCTCCTCCTCCTCCCAGGCACGGCAGCTGTTGCGCGGGGTCAGGCGGGGGGCTGCACTCCCGCCCCCGGAGCTCCGCGGGCTGTGCGGGCGCGCTTATTCCTTAAAGTGGGAAATACGCGCGTTGCGTAACGGGGAGTGCGCGTGTGTCCGTGCGCGCTTTCCCGCTCCCCTCCGCTCTCCTCCGCGCCGCCTGCACGGCCGGGGAGCCCCGGGCAGCCCCTCCGGCGAGCCCCGGCCCGGCGCCTCGCCCGGCCCCGCCGCCGCCACCTGCAGCTTCCCGGGGCGGGCGGGCAGCGCGCCCCGCCGCGCCTCCCGCTACCTCCGGTCCCGTCGGTTCGGGGAGGGATGCGAACTCCGGTAACAGTTTCTGGGGTCGTTAAGGCGCGGCGTGCGGGCAAGGCAGCGCGCCGCGGAGGGGCTGGCTGTCATGAAAGAGGCTAAGTGTGAAACCGTGCCTCTCCTTTTGTGGAGCGGGCTATTTTGGTCATGCAGCGGGTGTCTTGCTTAAATCGCTTCAGTTGCCGTGAGATCATTGTGCCCTTGTTATCGAAGCTCCGGATTAAACCCCGGGTTTTCAGTCTTTCTTAATAAACGTGAGACAGGGACGACGTCTGATTAGAAATACTCCTTAAGATGTTGAAAAGATTGGGAAATTACAGCGTTCCTGTTTGCCCTAGCTGAAGCCGTGTCACTGTGTTCGTGATGAAAGCCCGTTTTCAGAGACTTTGGAACTGTTGCTAAACTTGTGCATATTTTAATTTTTTTTTTTCTTCTGAGGCTCTAGCTGAAAACAAGTTGCGGATTTTTGAGCTGGGAATTGTCTGAGATTCTGCCGCAGCTGGTGGAATGCTCTGCAGTTTGGGGAGGGTGGTGATGCTTGGGTAAATTGACTTTTTCAGGTATGTAAATACTGAAATTTGAGATAATTGCTGAGATGAGATGGGTAGAATAAAACGATATAGTGGTGTATTAAGCTTTTGCTGCAACAGCCTCGTTGTCTGCAGCTTTAAAACCACTGTGCTAGGAGCTTTGCATCTGACAAATAGAAATAAAATTCCACCTCACATGTGGGCTTGCTCTTTTAAAAGCCTTGTTGCCTTTTGTGTCCACCTGCCTGCCCCTTGTCGCTGGGATCTGGGCAGCTGTGTAGCAAAATGGATCGGCGTTACACTTCCCTGCCGTGTACTGAACCTGAGTTTTCAGCGTTGCTTTTCACATTTGACCCTCCAGCTTCAAAGGCTGCTCTGAAGGTGCTCTGCAAGGAATGGAATGAAGTCATGACTAATTGGAAAAGTAGAGAACTGAAAAATCAGGATCATAGGTCTAGTTTTCTTGTTAGTTTCCTCTGTAATGCTGGGCGAACCACTCAAACAGATGTATGCCAGCACACAGCTGCCAAGTGGGCAAGAAAGGTCCGTAGTGATTTTGGACATAGGGTGGTTCTCAAGATATTTAGGGATCTTTTGCAGAAATGCTTCAGAGAAGCAAAGTGTGCATTTCTGGGCAGTGCTGGGCAAATCTGCTGTAAGACTTGAAGTTAAACAGGTAAAATTTTTTTTAAACTTTTACTGTTGTGGAGAGTAGATGGGGAAGATGCACGCAGTGAATAGATGAATAATGCGCATGCTGATGGATCCCAAGTTTTTAATCAACAGCAATTGTGTATGCTCTGGTATCTCACACTGGGAGACCGTTCTAGGACAGGTACTCCTAGACTTTTTCTGACCTACAGGCACATCTGGAACATCTCTTGGTGGGAATGTGTATGCTGGCAGATTGCTCTGGTGATGTAGGTGGGATGCCTTCCTTCTCTTTTCCTCTTGGCTTTCAGTCATTCATTTTGCAGCAAGAAAACATTGGCTGTTTGCTCTTTTGTATTGGGCAGGAAGGGAAGTTAGGCATAAAACCTGAGTTTGAGGAGATTTTGGTGAATTTTTGACGTTGAAGAAGTCTTGAGACACTCACTGAAATAATAAAATCTCCATAATAAAAAGCAGTCTTATATATCTCTTTCTGCAAGTTCATAAAAAAGACAAAGAGAGCTGTAAATAAAACCCAGTATAGATGTGTAGTGTGGAATATGTGACAGAAGTTGCTTGCCATTGCTTATTTTAAAACTTTCATTGCTTGATTTTTCAGTCTGAAGTGCCAATTTTTCTTAATGAGGCTGCAGTATGAGTGCCAATTATTTTCTTTCAGGTTTTCTAAAGGTGTCGTGGAAAAATCAGCGTTTTGTTTTTTTTTAATAATAGAAATAAATGTTTTGTCATTGTGTGCATGTGGCATTCTTTTTGGGTAGGGCTTATCATACACACAGATAAAGAGGAGACTTCTCAGACCACAGCAAAGAGAGGTTTATGGCACTAAGCTGAAAAATGAGATATGTAACATTAATATATGCAAAGTAATCTTTTCAGTAGTAATGACATTTTTATGTAATAAACAGTTGGTAAAACTGAATTGCATTTATTGTGTGACATGAACAGAGTCTCTTGTAGTTTTAATTTAGGTGATATGAACGTGGTTTATATATTCAAATCAAAATGTATATGCCTTTTTACTCAAAGGAATACTTTCTGAATGGCTTCTTAGTTTGCAATAAGAATGTATCTGTAGTGTTGAGCTGGTCTGACTTAGGTTTAAAGGCATGCATGCTTCTTTCACCTATGGGTCTGAATTTCCAGCCCAGTTCATTTTGGGTGTGATGTTTGTATATAAGGGTTTTCTGAGTTGAGCTGTTAGGGAAAATACACTAATCATTCCATTGATGTGCTGAAGAAAATTCAGATTTAAACTTCATGTTTTCTCTGAGTTACTCCTGCTGCTTTCAGTGTTCCTGCAGACTATGGATGCTTTAAGAGAATGTGTAAAGAGTGTTGTTCTGAGACTGCAGTTCTTTGCTGATATTTGAGCAGGTGCCCAAATGATTTTGTTGTAGTAGATGAATGGGCAGTAGAGTTCTACTCCCAGTAACTCCTGCAGGATTTCCGGAATAGTGCTCAAAGTACTCATTCAGGTTACAAAAAACAGTCATCATTCCTTTAAATTCAGCCAAAAGGTACTAACCTTGGCAGCTGTCTGAATATTGCACATTTATTTGAAGCTTGCATCAAGAAGATGTAAAATGTATGACTATAGCCAGCTGAGTTGCAATGTGCTCATCTTGCTTTTTAGATAGGCAGAAACATCTTTGTAGTGGATTGAAAAGAGCACTGCTCACCATGCTGCTCTTAGACTATGAATTACAATTTTAAAGCAGGCAGGCAGAGGAATGTATACAAATGCTGCCTCTATGACCAGTGATGGACTTGCATCTTCTGAGTTACTAGAAGTAATGATCAAAGCACAACCACATGTTCAGAACAGGCAAATAAAAAGGAACGAGAGAGTAAGTTCGGGAAAGCCCTTGTGCTAAAAGTTTACATGTGCAGCAGAACTTTGATCTGTCAAAAATTGGGCTCAGAAGACTCCTCTGCTCGATTGTATTGATCTTCATGTAGAAGGAGCTGCAGCAACAGTCTGAAGAGCACCACCTGTGCTGCACTAGCATCTCAGCAGATCAATAGATGTTTCCCTGTTTAGCTTGAAAAAGACTGTCTGTAAAAGCTCCTAATACGGTGGGGGCTGAACTGCAGCTCCTGTGTTGGTGAGGGGGCTGCCAGGCACGCAGCCCCTCTGTGTGGAACCCCTCAGCCCTCCCTGACTAATGTGTCTGCTGCCCCTTCGCTGTTTACACCTGCTGGTGGAAACCTGCCCTTAGAGCCAGCTGGGATTTGCAGATTCGCTGCCTTCAAAGGAAACGGAGAAGGAGGAGGTGGTGCAGGTGGTGGTTGCAGGGGCAAGAGACACGGGGAACTGAAGTATGCCTTTTTATTTTATTTTTTTTTTTATGTGAAAGGTGACCTAAAATGGTCAGATCCTCCCAGATTTATTCCTAGGACCTCTCATTTGCATGCAACTGTCTCTGCTATCTCAACTGAACAAGACGTTTGAAAAGCTACTAGGAACAAAAAACATGGGAATATCCCTAGTAGGAGTTAAAATAGAAGCCTGAAGCTTTTTTTTTTTTTTCCTTCTTTTTTTTTTTGGGCTGTGATGGGTAGATGGGGTTTGGTGCACAGGTTCAAAAGGAGTCTCCCCACTAAGAAAAACAGGAACTGTTTGCTGCCTGTCACCACGCAGGGCTTCTGGGCTGTGGAGCAGCAATTTTGATTTTTGAAAAGAGGAAAAGCAGCTTAAATAAACAAAATGACCCTTGAGACTTAATCGCAGCTACTTATTATAGCTGACATCCACTGAGGGCTTTTTTCCCCCCCTTTCTCCCGCTCCCCGCCCTTCTTCTTTCTTGAGTGATCGCTTTAAAATTTCAACCTGAACTAGGAAAACAGGAACTGTAGGTGTGGAGGTGCTCCTTCACCCCGATTTGCATGCAGGCTGTTTTTTATTTAGCGGGTAGGTGTGTTCGGTGTGTGTGAGAGCAATTGAACGTGTCAGCAGTTTCCTACGAGCCGCTCTTGCTGACTCACGTGTCTGGTGCAGCTTGGAGCTACCCTGGCTATAAACTATCCACAATGGGAGGGAGGCGCGGGCACACAGACCGGCAGTGCCGAGCCGCTGTTCAAAGGTTATTTTCGGTTCTCCGGTCACTGCTTTGCTGTGGTTTTTCTTCCCCAGTAACATCAAAACACGCTGTCATTTTGCCAGGCTGTCATTCCTCTAGGTGCGGAGGGTAAAGTGGAAGTTCATTGTGCCGCTGCAGAGCTTGCGCTCCCGAGTGCGTTCTGATGCTGCTGATCACCGAGCTAAAACTCTGGGGTTTTGGTGTTTTTCCTTTTGGTGGTGGTGTTTTTTGGTTTTTTTGTTTGTTTGTTTTGTTTTGTTTACACAGAGTTTGGGCTTCTTTTTGTTTTTTTTTTTTTTGTTTGTTTGTTTGTTTTGTGACTGGGATGTTACCGAAAAAATCCTCCTGTGCATCGTTCCAAATTTGGGTATGGCAAGTCTAGCCCATGAATTGTGTTTTCCCTTTAAATGCGAACTGTGCTGTGGAGTCTCCTACTCTCCACCCCTTTTTATGGCATAAATCTTCTTTGAAGCCAGCAAGGAATTATGATTAAACTTTTAAAAGCATTGTTTTTAGGTGTCTTTAATTCAAAATTTTGGTATTTTTTGGTCTTGTTTTTGCCTCCTGTGTGGCTATATCACTGGCTGCTAGTATGAAAGGATTCCTTCATCTGCTCATGCTCTTGTACAACTGCTTCTTTATTTACAGACTCTATTCTGATTACTCATAAGGATTCTAAAATGATAGCTGCTGCTGACTGATGATTTTTAACCGATCTTGTTGTGGTTTTTGGGTTTTTTTTCTTCCCTCCTTTCTTCTTTCTTTCTTAGTTGATCACAAAAGGCTTTGCAGAAGTGGAGTGAATTAGCCATCTGCAGTTTTGGATTTACTGTGAGGGAGTTTAGATTCGTAGTTGTTTTTTGTGTATTTTTCTTGTGGACTGGGGTGCAAAATAACCGGTCTTTGAAAGTGTGATAAATAAAATCAGCTGCTATAGAGCAGGGTTCAATAACAAGGTGAATTCATGTCACTTGTTTTGTTTTTAGTAAGCCACTTTGACCAGTAATTAATAGAAAACCACACTGAGAGCTTTATAACACATGAAGAAAATGGGTGTTCTTGGTTTCCGCCAATACAAATGACTCATCGGTATCAGTAGGGTTTCTACTTCTAATAATAAAACTGTGGAAGACCTTTAAAACGTGTGGTTTTGGCCCCTACTCTTAGTGAAAGGTTGGAAAATATTACTGTGAGATTTTTATTTTTTTAACTTATAGAAGATTTAGTGATTTGCTATGCAGCAGTGAAAGATCTTGTACCCTCCGAAGAAAACCGACTCATACCACTGCTTGCAGTGCAAAAGTCTTCCCCTCTTCTGTCTTCTTCTCAGTGTTTTGCATTTCACTGTAGAGTATTGCCGATCCTTAGCTTCGATGTCAGAGATGTGCATCTGGAAAATCTAATGTATTTATGTTGACTGGGGGAAGACTTGGTGCATTACCTCATCGTGCTGAGCTGCTGTTCTCTACCCCTTTCCCAGTCTGGTGAAGGGAGGGACAGTAAGACTGCTGAGTGACCTGTATTGCTGTTTCAGCTGGGGGTCAGAGGATCTGGAGGGGAAAGTAGACAGAAAATAGGAGTTGAAACATTAATGACAACTGTAGGATGTGTCTGTCACTACCTGGAAGGAAGCACACATCTTCCAGTACTGAAAGCGATACTGAAAAAAGTGCTAATCAGAAAGTGTTCTGTTAAATTATTTTATTTTTCTCTCTCTCTTAAAAAGTAATGGTTTTCAAATCCTTTTAGCTGTTTACCTTTTGGTAAATATTCTGTGCTGTGTTCAATGCAGTGAAGCAACCTCTAGAACATTCTCCTTTTTGTTTGAAAGTGTACCTTGTAGAATAAGAGGTTATTTTGTTTTCATTTAAGCAGAGCACGCCCTTCATGGTGTTAGAGTATATGAAATTTTAATTCTTTTATTCAAGGTATTGTACTTTGAATGGTAGTCCAATCAGTGTCTCCTGATCTGCTGCATTAATATTTAGTGTTGCTTTCTGTTTTCAAGTTGTCTGTGTTGTTACAAGGTTTAAAGGCTATACATGAGACAGAGCTAGCATTTTCTTCCCTGTCAGTGAAAATTCCCACATTTATGAAGCCTCCATGTTTATTTTCGCTGTTGTTGCAATATTTATACTCATAAGTTATTCCTTATACAGATGTGATGGTTCTTTGTTTCTTATTATTCTATTTTAAAAGCAGAGCATTTTTTTAACAAAATCCACTCAGAAAAATCTAGACTTATCCCAGTTCCCTCATTGTCAGCGGGCATCTTTTACCACTAAATGTTTATATATATTAATGTAGTTGGTTTTGATTGTGCTGAAATACCTTGGATATATTTGTCAGTTTCTTGTGTAACCAGACTGTGATGGAGAATCTTTGTCTTGTAACTTCTTACTGAGAGAAGTGCACTAAAAATAGAGGTGCAGAAGCCTCTGGAAATAAAACTTTGCAACATGTGGAAATCCAATTGTTTGTTACATGGCAACAATAAGACAGGTTTTATTATTTTCAGATGGATATAGCATAAAAGGCCAAATTCCAACTTAAGGGATTTATTTAGGGACAATTCTTACTGAAATTCACAGAACAATTGGTAGACTGCGAAGTAAGGTGTCAGTGGTCATTCAGAGTTCAAGAGGACATAGGTTCAGCATTCTGAGTTTGGCTTGTCTTTAGAAAATCATGCCATCAGAAGTTGGATCATGGCATATGAATAATGTGTCTAAATCTCACTGATGTTTTGAGCTCTTCACTCTGAAATGGAATTTGTGTCCAAAATCACTGAGGGTTGCAAGTGTTGCTACCAAATTTGGGGCAGTGACTCTGCTCAGCATCTCCTCTCCTTGCCTTTGCTTGCCTTGGCAGCAGTCTCATCCCATAGTGGGTCAGCCCTGAGAACTAAATTGGCAGGAAGTTAAATTTAGTCTATGTGTGGGGCTAGTTTTGTGCAGGTTAAGTTTGCTGTGGAGTCTGTCAAGAACCTGGATAATGCATCCAATTAAACCAAAATTTGTTAAAAGGCTTAGAGTTTGCCATGGGATATCTGGTCCCTAAAGTGCACTGACCATCACTGCATCATGCCCCATCTCCTGAAGGTTGTTTTTGTCTTGCTCTGGCAATGTGGTGCCTCTGCAGAAAATCAGTAGCAGCCTGTGCCTAGCCTAACCTGTAGCTTGGTAGTAGGAACTTGCTTTCCAGGCCATGAGAGGCTTAGGATATTTATTTCCAGCTTGTATCTACAAAAGACAATTGAAAAAAAAAAGGTTAGAGGGAAGCAGAACTCAATCAAATGAGTCATCAGTGTTAAGAAAATGCAAAAGTACTGTCTCCTGCAAATATTCAAGTAACTGAAAGAGGGTAGGTTTAAATTAGATATTGGAAAGGAATTCTTTACTGTGAGGATGGTGGGGTACTGGAACAGGTTCCCAGAGAAGCTCTGGATGCCCCAAACCTGGAAGTGTTCAAGACCAAGCTGGATGGAACTTAGAGCAACCTGTTCCACTGGAAGACATCCCTTACCCATGACAGGGGGTTTGGAACTAGATGATCTGGAAGGTCCTTCCAACCCAAACTATTCTGTGATTCTGTAACAAGTATTCTAATTCCTGTCCGATTCTGGCTTCTGGCCTCATGCAGCCTGGTCATATCACCGATCTCCCAGATGTGATGAGCTCTTGAGAATTTTAAATCTGTTACATGTGAAGAGATACGAAGAGATGAGCAGACCTGGTGACTGGAGAATTTTTGAATTGTGTGGCTGCATTCCTAAACCTTCGGGTCTTCTTGCAACCTTTTCTCACTCTGGGGACGATGGCAAGCAATGTTGAGTAACAGGTTCAGCAGATGACCTGAGTGACTTGAATTTACTCAGGTGCGGGAGGGAGTCTAACTTTGTCCTTCAAAACGAGAGGGTGAAATTGAGAGCTGGTAGTGCCTTGTGCCACTGGGTGGGAGCAGGAGGTCCTGCTTGGCCATGGGCTTGTTGTGCTTTGCTGAGCTGATTCAGCTTTTCCACCTAGTACATATCAATTAACCACTTTCTTAACCCTGGCTAATTTTCCTAGGCAATATGATGAGTAAGGCCACAGATCCAAGGAACAGCAGAGCTAATGTGGGAAAGACAGCGGGGAGCAGTGGGTGTGTAGGTTGCTGAGGGGCAAACTCAGATGATCTCAAATTGCTTCACCTTGCCAGGCTGCTGGAGCTGGGTGGCTGTTGTTTGGGAGGGGGATGGCACTGCTGCCCCTTTCTTGAGCAGCACCCTGGGATGATTTTCTGCAAAGTTGAATGCTGGTTGTGCATTAGGCAAACTTCACCAGAACCTGAGTAGCGAAAATGAAAATGTCAGGAATCTTTTGGTTAGGTCCTCTTCTTGAGCTGGGAAACCTAAATTCTGCTTTGGGTATCTGCTGTGCCTGAGGTACTTTTGTGTGTAGAACCTGTACCCTGCCAAGTGCTTGTGACTCAACCCAGCAATTTAATTTCATTTCCAATCCCTTAATTTGTTCCTGCAACTTATTAAATGTGTACCAAGAGAAAGTGTGGAGCACAGTTCTTACAGAAATCCAAATTAAGTGATGCTGTGAAATAATCATGAGGCATGTCAGTAAGTAACCCCAATGTAAAACTCATGGTAAATTATGAAATGTATGCATAGTTTGTCATAGCTGGAAATTCATGGACAATGCAAATTTAAATACTTTGCAAGGAAATTTTTTTTATTTGTCTTTTCCCCCTTCTTGGTCCTCTTCATTTGTCTTATTATTAGACTAAAAGTAGAGTCAGTGATTCATTCAGTAATCTCTTTCTTGGACAGTTAGTCATCTGCCAATTTGTGTTAACTTTCCACTTTGTTCAGAAAGTGAGTAATGTTTAATGCACCAACCAGCAAATTCCAAGCTTAAAAAGCTGTGTGTATCATTCAGATCATCTCTAAACTTTCTCTAAATTTTTTTTTACCATTTTCTAAGATCAAAATAAGATCTGGCATACAGTGTTTTACAGCTACAGTCCAGTTGTTTTGTCTAGCCCCAGTTACTAAAGCAAAACACAAGGCTGCAAATGCAGTGCACAAGTACAAGCAACCCGCATGTTATTTGGCCAGTCTAATGCTTCTTGTTTTTTTCCCAAATACTACTTTCAAGCGGTAAATACTGCCTCCATAGTTCTTTTTCCCTCCCCAGATGGCCATGGCTTGTTCATTTCATTTGTTTCCTACCTCAACAAATTGTGATGCTATCAAGGCTAATTTAGTGAAAATAACTTGCAAGGAAAGTAGTAATTGGTATTAGCTGCCTGCTATAAATATTTCTGGGGCTTTTCATGGTGAGTTTTGGTAGAGAAAAAAAATACTGTGCTGTTGAAGTGTTATCTGTATAGAACTTACAGCTATAAAGTCTTTCTATAGCAGTGGGCTGGATATTTTAATCTCATACTGATGCCAGTTATTTCTGAAGATGAACACACTGCTTGATTGAATCATTTGAGAATTTAACTACCTTTTTATTTCTTACGGAAACTAGAGTAGCATAAAGAGCAACAAGGTCAGTAATGTCATAGGAGAACTTTATAGGACCAAAGCCTTTACCATCTGCTCTAAAATAACATGAAATAGCTGACTACTACACTCAGCAGCAAAGGAATTCAATGTGCAGATGTCACTTGAGTGTCCTGGAGAGGGGTGTGTATGTGCAGGAGGGTAGGGTAAGGTGGCAGTGGTACATATGAATGCTAGAAGTGGTTTGCTTGGCCCCACACTTTTCCTTGTTCCTTCCCCAGGTTCCTGTTGTCCTCCCCCACCACTTGCAGTCTATTTCTTGCAGTGAAGTTGTATTCTCTATGACTGTCCTTTGGTGCAGGTGGTTTTAGGGGTTTCCTGGTGCCACAGTTCTATAAACAAGTGATGCAAAAGCTGATAAAGAGGAAAGAATAACCTTTGGTTATAGAGCCTATAGTCTGCAGCATGATGGGGCCGTAGCAGAGTTCTGTTGTGCTCAGCTGTTGTCAGAATAAAAACATGATTTGGTCTTGAGGAAAAGGTAGAAGAACATCTGTTTTCCCAAACTGGATTCCTAGAATCCAATTCCATGTAAATACTGAAAATATTCCAGTAACCATGTTCCAGTGTGAAGAATTAGGGCTTCTGAAAAGTTTTCCCTCCCAGCCTCATTTGCACCTCAGCAAATTTCAATAGTTTGGTGAAGCTTTGGACAAACAGCCATACTGGGGATTCTTGTTAGAACACCAGCCTTTGGGATTTGCCCCTCCTGGTTATCTGAACATTTTCCATCATCAGCAGTATTAGTTAATGCACCCTCCTCTCCCAGATGTCCATGCTCACACTAGCACTGCTTGCATATTTCTGATTTAAATCTTCAGAGCATTGTGAAGAAGCTCCTTCCTAGTTTTGGGGTGAAGGTGGGGATGGGCAGGCAGAGAAGATCAAAAGCTGAGGTCAGTGGTGCAGCTCTCAGTTGCGTTTGGCACATGTTCTGCATATGTGACTCAAGCAATGGCTGATTCACTGCCTGAAGGTGGTTTGGGATTTGCTTGGTGTTTTTTTGTTTGTTTCTTTAAAGTAGTTGTCCACCCAGAGGTGAGAATTAGTGCCCTTTTGTTGGACTTAGGAATAAGAAATGTGAAAAATGTCTTTGCTCCCAGCCTATTGCTCCAGAAGTCCAGCAGTCAATGCAGGGCAGCAGACCTGCAGTGCTGAACTGATGTAGGAGGAGATGGGCGTCTGGCTTTCATGGGACTTTGCAGGGTTTGAGGGATAGCCTTATTGCTGGATTTGGTATTTCAGGTTGCTGGTCACCTGGATGGGCAGAGAAGGCTGCAGGACTTAGAGCTGTACTTGGGAACATGTGGCGCAGCTGCTTTCTTTGGCTAGTCAAAGATGGTTGGGTGAAGCAGCGATGACCAGGTGCCTGAGACCTTGTATGTGTTGAAACCCAGATAAGGGCACTGTTGATTGTTGCAAAGCTGAAATTTTATTCAGGGCATTTTTATTTGAGGAAACAGACACACACACACACACACACACACACATATATATATATATATGTATTTATGTGTTTTTGTCCCCTGCCCCTGTTCCATTTATTACTTGACTGTAAAGTTTAGGCTGTTCCCTAGGGAAGGTGGGCAGCCCTTGCCATCATCAGGCACAGAGAGGTGCCTGAGGAGGCACAGCCCAGGGAGGGATCTCCCGGGTATTTATGGAGGGTGTCTCCTGCCCTGACTCGCTCTGCAGGTGTGCTGTGCAGTCAGTTAGAGAAACCGCGGGTTGAAGGGTTCGCTGGGGTGAAACAGTTTACAAATAGCTTTTTAGTGTTTGTTTTTATTTTTAACTCCCTTCCCACCCATGGATCTCTCCCCCAGTGTATCAGCGAAGATGAAATGGCTCAAAGAGAGAACAAGAGTTTCCAGAGGACCCTTGGAAAACAAGTAGCTTTTCCTGCATCTTTTTTTCTGGTGCTTTCTTCTTTGGGGTTTACAGGAGTAAAACTTCTTTCTTTCTCTGTGGCTGTTGGGTTTTTTTAGGGCAGTGGGGATGTCACATGATTTATTTATTTATATATTTGGGGGGGGGTTTTGTTTGGTTGGTTATTTTTCTTTCCCTTAAAGACTGACCACTGATGAAGAGGTAACTATAGCAGTGTATTTTTAGCTGGTGCACTTCTGGCACCTGCAAGGGGAGTCCCCAAACCAGGTCATGCTGCCCTGGCACCATTTCCCAGTATCCCTAGTAGAATGGTCCCCATAGTCAGGCATCTTCTTCAGTCATCTTCTCTTAGGCATTTGGCGTGTGTCCTTCTTGCCCTAATTTTAGGTTATCACGGGGAAGTGATCTCAACCATGTAGCCTCATCTGAGCATGAGAGGAAATTTAGACATTTCTTTATCTTATTTTCCTAACCAATGTTCAATTGCGAATGGAACATTCTAGTCAAAAGAAATGTAAAATTTCTTTACTGGGTGTTTAATCTCAAAACCACAGCTCCCTGTACCCAGGACACAATAGTGGTAATGCCATGCTTACAGCCTTTTTCCAGCACAGTGTAGGTGTGGGTAGGTGCACGTGCGGGGGAGAAAGGGAAAGGGCATCAATGCAACGAAGGGTTCTCTTTTGCTCCTTGGGCTGCTTTTCTGGTTTGTTTTTTAAATTAAAAAATGAGAAAGCAATTCTGGCTTGCTCTCAGACGAGGCTAATCATTGCATAGACCCGACGCTGGTACTCCATGTATGTATTTTCACACATGTGTCGCTGTCTGCGTGCGTACTTTGTGGCTGGCACAGCATAGCTGGAAAGTATGTGGGAGCATGTCTTCTTCCTCTGAGGCTGCTACAGGTGGTTTGGGAGGGTGGGGGGTGGAGGAGGAGATGCTAGAGGCAGGCGAGGTACGACACCCATTTCCTTTGGCGTGTGTCGTGCCCTCCGAGCCGCGGCCTTGCCGGCAGCCAAGCGGCTGCGTGTCGCACCCGCGGTACTTCGTCTTCGCGCTCACTGGAGGTTTATGACTAAGGTTGTGGTTTAATATGCCCTTTTTAGGTATGCAAAGGGTTTAAAATTATCTAGTGTTGCATTTCTTCTTTTTTCTTTTTTTTTTTTTCCCTCCTCCATGGCATTTTCTGCCTTTAAAAGTTTCCATAATTTTTAGAGGGCAAGAAGCATAAGTTCATTTTTTAAAGAGAAAAGAAAGATTTCCCTGATTACTCATCAGCTAAAAAAGTATGCATTTTTGCCTTTCAAGGATCACTTTTTGAGACTAAATAACTTCATGGCTTGTAAGTTTTAAATACCTAATACAAACTTTTGGAGAGTCTTAAAACTAAATAAAAAGAAATCTTAAATACCTGGAACTTGTGAGGAAACACAAAACTCTTTGTAGATGAGGATGAGATGCCTTTCTTCTGCAGCTGTACCCCACAAAGTTTGGACAGATCTGTTTCCTTGTTATTTTGAAGTCTTTACTTGAGGGCTTGTAATTTTCCTGAACTGTTCAGGTGCCTCTTAATGCCTTGAATATTTGTTGATGGCATTGAATGTGACTTGTATTGCCTTACATTTCCGATGAAATGCTGTATGCCAGCAAGCTACACTTGAATTGCACGTGCTAGGTTAGGAAGGAGGTGGAAATGGAAGGGAGCAGACCTACACATGTGCACCTTGCTTGATGTAACATTTCTTTTTCAGCAGGTTGTGCTGCTTTCATGCCTGTGATTCCTTTTTTTTTTCCTCTCTCTTTTGTTTTTTTTTTTTTTTCTTGTCCTGAACTGCCATGGAGCAGGATATAGTTTGCTAACTCTTCTTTCTTTTTCCTTTTTTTTTTTTTTTTCCTAAGATTAAGAAAAGTGTGCTATTCCCATGAAGGTACCTGGAATATTTGGCATCAGCTCAGTTGACAGGAGCTGCACATGCTCTGCTCCAGGGGAATTTGAGCAAGTTGAACTGTCAATTGTAGCTCTTGGGTATCAGAGGTGCAGAGCAGTCTTTCTGGTGTTTGTGCCATCTCCTATCTCCTTGTCAACTGAGAGGGCTACTGAAGGATCTAACAGTAGATCTCCTCTGCATATTTGACACTTTAGAAAATGATACACAACCATTGTGGAAGCCTTAAGGCTTGATACATGTTTAAAAAGGGAGTAAGTGCAGGAAAATCTAATGTTCCACAAAGATTTAGCAAGACCTGTGAATCATTAGCCAGGTCACACAGAATTAAACTGATTTAATTTGGGAAAAGGTGTTGAAAGTCTCATGGCAGTTTGGCTTTAGCTTACTGCCTGCAGAAGGAGTGCTGATTTGGTGTCTTTTTTGTATTATTTGCTGTGCACTTCAGGTTGCTGTTCTTTGTAACCCTGCAATCCACTTACCAAAATCCATGTATAGATCAAGTGTCCCAAATGTCCCTCCTTGAGTGCTGCAGTAGCTCCAGGAGCAGCTCAAGTAGATGATTCCAGTCCTCCACCAGAGGATTTGCTTCTGGGTGCTACCTGCCAATGGTCCTGGGAGCACAGCCTGTGGAATTAATGCAGCTCAGCACTGCAGGGTGACAGGTAGTCCCTGCTCCAATGGACCACTCATGCCTCTTGGGTAATACAGTCAGTGGGAATGGCCCCTGAATTGCTTGTGGGGGAAAGTCTATGATTTAAGGGCTGTGTGCAAAAAGGAACAAGAAGAGGAAGGTTGAGTCGAAATAGTCATAAATGTTGTGTGCAGCTGCCAGGCTGGAATCAGATTAGAAAATGAGGGAGAAAAGGGTGCAAAGCCAAGAAGCATCTGAGAAAAAAATCAGAAATTATACAAAGAATAAAAATGAGAAAACAGTCAAAGTCCAGTACTCTGTCACACTAGAAAGGGAAACACATAATTGGAGCTCCTGTGTCAAAGTAGATAATGTAGGCACTAAAACCACATACCTGTTCTACTTAGCTTCCTAAGTATCCTCACTTCAAAATTAGCCCCGAAAAGAGCTGCTTGCTTACAGGAAACCATGCTTTTGGCTAGAAGGTACAGTAAAAAGACAGGGTGGGGCATAAATGTGCTTTATGGTATAAAAGTCAAAGGTATGCTACAGAGCACGATGAGTGAATCCACAGTACTTTTCATTTTCAAAATGAGTTCAGAAGGTATCATGCTCTCAAGAATACCACACCAAGGCTTGAGCAGTTGAAAAAGGCACTCAGCAGTTGCAGGGAGTTTTAAAACATTTGACTCCCTGAAATAATGCAAGCATTAGTTCAGCACATAGAACTTGCACACTGACCAGAGGCACAGCAAATACAGTTCTGATTTATTTTATTTTTTTAGCAGTCCTGCTGGTAGACATAAATGAAGCAGATTGAGATCTCACCGTGGTTGCAAGCAGTGGCAGAAAAATTAGCACCACACTTTCCAATGGAATAAGAACAAAAATGTAAAGTCTGCCAATTAAATTGGAAACAGCTCTTAATTTTCCCTCTCCTGCTCCTTCCCTGAAGGATGAATGGCTTACTCTTCTGGATGGAACTTTGTCTAATGACTCATAGTTTTATATGGATTAGTGTGAATATGTAGGTGAGGGAGATGCTGGTATCTGAGAAACTATGGTGTCTGGAAGAAGTGTCCTGGAACACGGAATAAATGAACATTTGATCTGTTTCTCATGCTGAATTAATGGAAACATAAATGCAGAATATCTTCCTCTCTTTACTCCCTCTCCTCCCAGATGCACTCACCAGATACAGAGGAGGTTTACGGTGAACAGAGAACATGCCTGTTATGACAACTGAATTAGTCACTAAAATAAGGGTATTTCCTTTGCCCAATCTGAAATACACATGGATGAGACACTAGGAGCCAGAACTGTGGCACTGGAGACATCAGCAATGAACACTCTAAATTCCATGGTGCCCTTTGTGAGGTAGTTATTGTTCTGATAGGTTTCCAGCGAGGAAAGAAAAGCCCTTTCACCTTTTTGCACTGTGCTTATTTGGTCAGAGGATGTTGATCCATGCCTTACACAGCAGCTGGAGGGAAGAGCATCACACACAGTGCTCTTCTGTTGGTACTGTGGCCCACCTTGTGTTAGACTGTGTCACTGTCATTCTTGCTCATGTAAAGCAATAGATAGGGCAGCTGTATTCCCATTTGGCTAAACCAAAATCTCATGGCTCTGCAGTCATGTATAGCTGGCAACTTGAGCTGAAAGTATGGATTCACTTGGGTCTTCTCCAGAGGACTGCAAAGTTTTCATCTCAAGGATCCTGGCTTACCGTCTCCTCTCTGCAACTATTTACTATACATCCACTTGCATCAGAATATCTGTTTAAGGTATGCCTGGTGAAGTGATTGTCTCCCTGTGCTTGGCACTGGTGAGGCCAAAGCTTGATTACTGCATTTAGTTTTGGGACCCTCATCTCAAAGACTTGTTTGAGGTGCCAAAGTGTATCCACCGAAGGGCAGTAAAGCTGATCTGAAATACACGTCTTAGGGGAAGCAGCTGAGGTTGTACAGCCTGGAGGCTCAGGAGGGACCTTATTGCTATCTACACCTACTTGAAAGGAGACTGTAGACAGGTGGGGGTCAGTCTCTTCTCCCAAGTAAAAAGCAATAGGACAACAGGAAATGGCCTCAAAATGCGTTGGAGAAGGTGTAGATTGGATATTAGGAAAAATTTATTCATGGAAAGGGCTGTCAAGCATTGGAACAGGCTGCCCAGGGTGGTGGTGGGCTCTATCCCTTGAAGTATTTAAAAGACATGTATATGTCACATCTGGGGACATGATTATTTACTGGTGGACTTGTCAGTGCGAGGTTAATGTTTGGACTTGATGATCGTAGAGGTCTTGTCCAACCTAAGCAATTCTGTGATTTTGGAAAAAAAAAACTGTGTTAATGAGATGTTCAGGTTAGAGAAACATAAAAAAGACCACCTTCCTCAAAGTAGTTTCAAACTCAGTCATTTAGCTGTTTTTCTCATAAGTGGTAAAAGTAAGGGGTCAGTGTATTGCAGTAGCAGGGGCCAAGGAGTCAGAGGAAGATGGACATGTGTTGAGCTGCAGTTGCTGCAGGCACACACAGTAGGGTTTCCACCCTCCAGTTTTACTATTCTCAGTCTGCAGCAATATTATTTGGTCCTCAGCAATGGAGTCTCTGTTAATGGCAAAAGAGAAAAACTGTTCTTACAGTCTTATGTGACAGTCATTCCTAAAATTGGACCTTATGTAATGAGCTGTCCTTGTTGAGCAGTTTTCCAAAAATCTGATGTAGTTGGGTCCTCGTTTTTAGATTGTTCACCGTAGCGTACTTTAGCATTTAGTTGTAGGGACCTTGTTTTCACATCTCAAACCTGCAGATGTATTGCACTAGTGTTCTTACTGGGTAAGAAATTTGGAAATCCTGAGGTCAGTTCTGAGCTCCTGGCCTCTGCTTTCCTCTGGCAATGTGTTGCTCCTCTTCTCTGGGAGGATCCTGGCTGTGGAGCCTCTAAAGTTCTCTGCAGGAGAAAACTGAAGTTTTCCTTTCAAGCAAGATGCCATGCAAGACATACCCTCATGGTGCCACAGTACCCTGGGAACATTTTCTGGAGAAGGGGAAATGCGTTTACATTGAAAACACACCAACACCACCACCAAAAAGAAGCAGCTGCTTCTCATATAAGTGTATGGGGGGGAATCCCACAGTATCTGGAGAGAAGTAGACTTATTTGGTCATGTGCAGTATCTCAGACCTCCCACCACCACATGTCAAGGAGGTCTGACTTCCATTTTAAAACTAGTACCTGGCATATACTGAAGTCTTATTGCCTAGAAACCCAAACATGGACACATCCAGAATTCATGTCACTTGGCGTAATTTCTTGAAAAGAGTTTAAAACTCCCAGTGTTTATTTTGGATCCCCAATGCAAGGCACAGGAGGGTATTTTATGATTAATGAGCTTTTCTGCATATGTTTTTTTTTGTGCCTCTTGGCATTTAGCAGTCTCACTGACCTAGCTTTTTAGTTCCTTTCTGTCTTCTTGGCATTCTCATCAGTAGTGTCTCCTGAGATGCAAGAAACTACCCTCAACCAGCCCATCTCTCCTTGGCTGTGAGGATGCACTTCACCACTCATGTAACTTTTCTGTCCTGTTCCACCATCACTCATTTTGTTCTCTGCTTTGGTACAGAACAGTTCCTGTAACACATAAAGCCATCGTCCTCACCTTGAAAACAGGCTCTACTTAAGATGGGGAGCAGCATTTTGGCCTAACTGAGAAGAGATTAATTAGAGTAGCAGGAGTCTGGCCACAATATTTACTGGTCAGGGGGAATCAGGTTTGCACCCCAGGCTGGTCCCCATGCACAGCAGGCTGGTGGTCCCAGTCACTGCAGCTGCTGTGATGGTGGTATAGACCTGTTCCACGCTGAAACACGGGCCGTGTTTTCTTTGTCCTCAAAAAAGGAGAAAGCACATGGTTCCTGTAACTCACATGAGAAATGAGTTTTTGCTCTATGGCTCTGTTTGAATTTTATCGATAGGGAGGGGTTTGGCTGAGGCATGGGACTGATCCTTCATCTAAGACAGTGTGAGGTACTTCTAACACTGAAGATAAGCAATTTATGCTTTCAGATGGGAACTTTCTCAACTGGTGGCAGGCTGTATATGGCACATCAATCACTCTGCCTCCCCTGGGGTTTGTCTCTGCAGCTGCAGACCATGTGCTTGGGTAGGTTGTATTCACCAAGGAGGTGGGGGTAGTATCTTACCAGCTGTAAATTAGTGAATCACTGTAGGGGAAGCTATTTCCCTTGGGCAGAGGAATGTGGTGCAGGAGCAGAGGCTGAGTTAGGCAGGCCCTCCAGTGGTTCAGGGAACCCATGCCACTACTCTGTGGTGGGTCGCCTGGGCTGGAGAAGGGACTCCTGGTTGTCAGGTCCCACTGAATAAGTCCCTTGTGCTTTACAGCCACTCTGATGCTGTCCATGTCATTTCCTCTGTTACTTTGACCAAGGTATGGAGGGGATGGGGAAGAAACGTGGGGACAGAGGGCTGGAGCATGAGCCATTGTCTCTGTGGAGCGAGAACAGGAAGATGGAGGACTACTGAAGAGTAAGGGTGTACTGCAAGTCTGGCAATAGGTGCTCAGGGACTGGAGCAAGAGAAGGGCATGCTTTTGCTTCTCTGTCAGTAGGACTTAGACCTTCTTTCCTGCCTCTCTCCTACTTGGAGAGTAGTTAAAAAAGAAGTGATCTGACAAACCTGTCAGAAGCCCTGCTAACATGTTGCTGTTGCCCAGCTGAAGCGGTGACATAAGTTTTCTTCTTTTTCTTGGCTGTTGATGCATGAGGGAGTTCAGTTTGTTTTGTTCGTATACAGCTAGTGTCTCTACATAGTAAATATTTTTTGTCTTCCTCCAAGCCCTGGGTATAACACACCTGTTTTTTACTGTGATAGATGTGTGTTGATGTAACTAATTGTCTTAAATGGAGGAAGTCAGCAAGTAGATGGAGGCTTTTAATTTCTTAGAAGCCATTCAGGAAAAGCAGCTGGATTCCTATTCTGCATACGTCCTTATTCCATCCCATGCTTGACTAGTTTGGGAAGTGCTGTGATGAGCACCTTACATGGTGAGTTCTGTCACCTGCATGAATGGCTGGGTGATCATTGCAGAGGCTGTAGAAGAAAGTGTGCCTGAATGTCTGGGGCAGAGAAAGTGGCTCGGCTTCATTTTTTATGGAGGAGGCATTAGAGATTTGGATGAGCTTTTTATCCATCCTGGTGAGTAACCCAAATGAGCAAGGTTTCCAAGATAGAAGCTGTTGGAAAAAGTTGCTAGCTGACAGCCTAGTGCTTTGGGGCAAAGGCATCCTCCTCAGAGCTTCGTTTTCAGCACAGTAAGGGGAACAGAAGATACAGGACGGGGTAGTTTTTCCTGTGATTGACTAGTGTTAGTATTTTTGCACCTTGCCCTGAAGCTTCTATAGCTTTACTTCCTGAAGCTGGTGGTGGGCTGGATCATGAGTATGATCTGATAAGGCATTTTCTTGTATAAACTATTATATTGACAGTATTTCCTCTGAATGATGCATTTGGGAGTCTTGTAAAAAAATGTAAACAAAAAGTACTACTCTGTGGGGAACACTTAGCTTCTGCAGAAATGAAAATGAACAAAACTAAATGCAGCGTATTACATGCAGCAGACCACTATCCAATATCCAGTGAAATAGATAAAGGGATGGGAGACACTGCATTGACATGTGCTAGGGTCCCATCTCCTCCAAATGGAGTAGAAGTGCTATAGTGAATATTAACATTACAAAAGCAGCCATTCCCTGGATGGGACAGCAAAGACCATACTTCCAAGCTGTTATCCAAATAATGAAATAGTTTTCACTGGGGTTTTGGTGATTATTTCCTTTGCCTGGGAAGGGTGTTGTTTGAAAATCTGAGTTCATAAATATGTAGTGAGGTCTTGGTGCTCTGAGCACTATTGCATTGCTCTGAAAAATGTATGGCAAAGCTGTTACAGTATGTTTCCTCTTGGATCCATAATGTGAGGAGTATCACAGAAGAAGAATGGTAGATCAGTTGTAGCCTTGTTAGTGAAAAGTGGAAGATAAGGTTGTTTTAAACAGATCACCCCTTGGGTGTAAATGCTTTCAGTAGGTTAAGGGGATGGCAGAGACTCTGGAACAGGTTGCAGCATGGAAGGTAAAGTGTGAATGTGACCATTAGCAACTGAGTCCAGCAAGGAAGGTATCCTGTTTTGTACTCATGGATTGTACTTCTCATTTCTTACAAGACCCCAGATGTACCACTTTTAAAGTGTTGGACTTTTGTGTTGTAACATACCATCTTTCTGGGGAAATGGATACATAGTAGCATTGTTTTAGTGGGCACAAATCTTTGTTTGGGCTACAAAGTGTTTTGGATGGGATATGTTTGTGTATGGAGTTTTACATAGCAATTGTCCTCTTGCTTTTGTGGGTAAATTTTTTAGCACTAAAATATCGAGCTGCAACACTGTGCTTCATTGTTAGACTCCCTGACCTTTGCCTCTAGTTGGAAAGGGGGCAGGAAATCTTTGTTTCCTAAAAGCTGCCTAAAGTCACAGAAGAAAGCTGTATGCCTTCTGCAGGCAACATATGAAATGACCTCTTGGTGCAAACAGAAATAACTGCAGCCACATAAAAGCCATGCAGAGGCTTGGCTGTGGGAAGTCAGTGATGATAGGAAGCAAATTAACGACAGGGAACTGGATGATAATGTTGATTGTCAAACATGTAAGCTCATAGGTTGCAATAGTTCTGCTTATCAGGAGCTGCAGTCCATCTCTTCCCAGAGCAAGGGTGAGCCATGGAGCAGTTCTGTCCTCACTGCTTCAACAGAAAGACCCAATTGTGAGCAAAAGAAAGGTGTTCTTACAGGGAAGGGAAATCAAAATTGTTGCCTCTTCCCAACTCTTGGATTGTGTAAGAGAACAAAAAAGCTATCCAGAATAGTGAAGACAGAACATCTCAGCCTCTCTTGCCAGTTGGAGAATTGCTAATAATGTGTATAGTCCTGGAAAAAAAGACAACAAAACAAGTTACTTAAGAAAAGAATCTGTCACTCTGACAAAAATAGAGCTTTCAGCTAGTTTTTGTCTGAGCCTGTGTTTCTCCAACCAATCAATCCTGTTACTGAATAAAACTCTGGAAATAAACTTAACAAGATTAATGTCTGTAACTATTTGTAAAACCTATGTGTTACACAGTCTCCTTAAATGAGATTATGTCATGTTTATAATACTTACTCATATTTTGTCCCCAGTCTGGTCTAAAATTGAATAGTTTTCATTAATTTTTCTTGCTTGTTTAATTTTGTGCTTAAACCAATAAGTTACAAATCCGCATGACTGCCCACTTATTGTTACACTCGGAATAATTGCACTGAGTCACTGTGCATGGACTTGGATTGCCATAGGGTGTTAATACTTGGTACTTAAGCAAGCATGTTTATCTGAGAGCTGGCTCATCAGTCTGTGGAATGCAATGTTTACTACATGAAGTTCAGCCTAGAATTACTGCAGTTAGGAGATGTAGACTGTGCTCATTAATAATGCCTAGAATCAGTTTTGGTATTTTCAGGGGTGTTAGGGAAATTACCTGCTAAGTGCGGCAAAATAAATGCAGGAAAAATAAATGTTAGGCTTTGAGAAAAAGGTGTTTGTATGTATTTAATATGGTCTTCCTAAAAGGTTCTTGCCTGTGTTTTTTATTTATCCATGTAGGTATCTGGTTTTTGTCTATGCTCTGTCTTGAATGTCTTGTTTACCCAGAGGAGAATTTGGGATTATGCAAACTAATAATCAGTTCCCTTCCTAAATGAAAAGATTGCTTTTTTCATGTCCAAGTTTATTTCCAAGCCTTAGTCCAAATGTTTCATTCCAAAACTGATGCAGACTTTTTTTCTCCTACTGAAATTTTTCTCTGTGGCAGAATAAAACCCAGGGAAACTGGTATTTGAAATGCCAGTTCACCTTCATTTATTTTGCTAATGTGTTTTCAGATAATTCAAATCCTGAGAAATTTAGTGGCAGCATCACCTGCTGGAGTGTGTTTTACAAAAGAAAAACAAATACTGAAGCGGTTTAGGGTTTATTTGCACCTTCTGCTGAGAGGCTGTTCTCCAGTACTGAAGGAAGCAAGTGATGTTCTGCCAGCTCTTGGCAGGCAGGTAAGAGCAGGGAATCCTTCCCTGAGCACATTCCCTGCACCAGCAGGTAAGCAGCTGCTCAGCTGCTCTGTGGGGTATGGGCTGGGGAAAGCCTGCAGAGCTTCTCTTCCTTGAGCAGGGTGGATGATTGCATGTAGGACTTTGTCAGAGCTGATACTTGGGTTTTAGCAGAAAAACACATTGTTTTTTTTTTTTTAAATGCAGCAGAGTCCCTAGTTCTTGCTTTTGGGATTACTAGCGAAGCGTCAGCAGCATGCTGGATGTCATTTTTCTTGGGAAAAGCATCTGTTCAGTTCCTCAGACCGGGATAAAGCAAACTTTGGATTGGAAATCACATGAATTTGTCAGTCAGAATTACTGTATTGTGGAGCTCCAGGTGAGGAATCAGACGGCACTTCATCCTTTGTAAAAATAGAGGAAAGATTTATATGATGTACCACTCTTTCACATTAGCAGTGTTTAATGCCATTTAGGACAGCAGCTGCTGACAAGGTGGTTTTGTTATCTGATTTCCTGTTACTGCAATTACTTGGAATATCCAAAGGAATCACTGTTATTCAGAGACTACTTCTGTCAGCTCAATATTTTGTGTTTCAGGTGGCATTTTTATATCTGCACATGATAATTATAAATAATGATTCTTGTGATATTTTAGCATGTGTATTACAATAGAACATACAGGAGAAAGGACTGAAGACATCATAGTTAAAACTATTATTTTATATATATACCACTTTTCGATCTCTTGTTTATCTTTTGCTAGCTGTACAAAGAATGCTTTAGTAAACAATATTGATTTGATAGAGAATGTAGAGGAATATATATTATGTGTACAAGAGAAGTTTACATATTTTTTCCAACTGCATTATACTTTTTTTTAGATTGTAAGTACTTTGCATTATTCTTAACAACAATAACACATGGAACATACTGAGATATTATACACATATCATTTGTTCTTGGGAACCAGTATAACATATGTGGGTGTCAACTGCATATCACAGTGGTTTTTAACCAATTTATGATAGTTTTGTTCTGATGCAAAGCTGAAGTACGCTGGAACCAGGATTGCCACCCACTTTAAATGTTGTTGTTAGTGGATAGCATTTATTTCAGTGACTTTAAAATCTTAACATTATGAAGTGGTTTAAAGAGGCTCTTGTCTTTTAAAAGCAACTTTTATATTCCATCTGGGTAACGTATATCAGTGTTGGTACTGGAGATCAGTCTGTAATGTGCAATGCGGGTGTGGAGTTCCACCACATTAATTAATTCCACTGAGGTCTCAAACCTCTTAGAAAGGTAGAGTCATTCCCTTTAACTGTCCAAGCAGTGTACAACTGACTGAACAGCAGTGTTCTCTCAAAGCTCTTGTTGATCATAGAATCCTTATTGATTGTCTGGATGGAGTCCAGGGGGCTCATCACTTTGAGGAACACATGTGTCAGACCATTTGACCTTACATAATAACCACACACGTGAGAAACCCAAAGGGCAGGTAGTCCATGGGATGTCCAGTGTGATGCTGGCAGTGGGCTGGAAGCATCTTGTGCTAGAGAGTTTGCAACTGACTACCTTGTGGTTTCTGCAGCTTTGATTCGTCCTCCTGCCTTTCTTGTGTAGCAGTTAGGCTGGGAGAATTGGAAATACGGCTTGTGCAGTGCACGCAAATGTTTCTGGAGGAAGCTCATGGATTGTTCCTGTTGCCTCCAGTCAATTCTTTGGCTGAAATTAGCTTGAAGATTAGAGGAGAGGATACAGCCACAAACGTGCACACACAAGCTTACAGAACAATGAATGTACCCAGAGAAATTGCCCAGAGTAAATTTTTTGTGTGTCACGTAAACAAACAGATCATAAACATTCAGCCCTGCTTGTTAGGTTGGTTTGTTAGGTTACCCTGTGTTGCCTAAGAGCTTAGGTTAAAACGCTTACCAGTGGTGTGCTTGATCTTCAGGGATCCACTGATAGAAACAGGCTGAACCTCTTCACCCCTTGTCCAGTTTCTATATGTGTAAAATGGAGACCGCCTGCCTTCTCTGGGCTTAGAGAGGATTATTTACTCCTTACGGCCGGCTTTGGCAAGGAGAAGCACTAAGCAGGGTGGTGTGACGTATGAGTGCTCTGATGGAGATGGAGACAGAAGGGCACCAGGGTGCTCCTGGAGAGGGAGGAGCATCAGCTGGTGAGGACAAGGTCAGGAGAGTCCCTGCGTGGGCACGTGGGGGTGAAGGGAAGGCCACTAGCGGCCACACGGGGACTGGAGCTGCTTGGGGCTGGCTGTCCCTGATGGAACATATGCAGCCTGCTCTTTAAAGCAAGCAGAGTGAGACAGGGAGAGGCAAAATACTTACAGTGTTTGGGTACTTACGAGCACAAACCTGTAGGATTTAATCAGCTTATGCAAAATGAACTGTACCTGGGACCTGCACGTGCTGGGCTTGCTGGGTGAGCTCAGGTTCTGGCATGGATGTGTGCAAGTCCCTGCACTTTCCTTGGGCTGAGGGTTGTTCCCTTCAGGCTCCATCACCCTGCCTCAGGCCTCCCCCAGAAAGCATACCAGAAAAGGAAAGCCTCGCCACTTGTCATGATCCAGCACAAATTTGGTGTTTACCTGGAAAGCCATACTTGGGTTCTGCTTGACTAAGCCAACACCTGTTTATGACAAGTTAACCTTATGTAGCAGAATTAGGAGAGCAAAGGTTCACCTGGCTCTTCCCACCTAGCTGTGAGTGTTTCTTTCCTCTTGAGCTCTGTGCCATTCCTGTTGTCTCTGTGTTCACAGAATCAATTAGGTTGGAAAACACCACTGAGTCTGAGTCCAGCCTGTGACCAAACACCACCAAGTCAACACAGCCATGGTACTAAGTTCAAGCCATGTTCAAGTCTTCCCTTAAATACCTTCAGGGATGGTGACTTCACCACCTCCCAATGGCCAGCCCATTCCAATATCTAGTTACCCTTTCTGTGAAGAATTTCTTCATAATGTCTAACCTGGACCTCCCTTGGCAGAACTTAAGACTGTGTCCTCTTATCCTGTCACTGGTTGTCTGGGAGAAGAGTCTGACCCCCACCCAAGTGCAATCTCCTTTCTGGCCATTGTAGAGAATGATAAGGTCACCCCTCAGCCTCCTTTCCTCCAAACTAAACAATTTGAGTTCTCTCAGCTGCTCCTCATAGGAGTTGCACTCCAGACTTCACCAGCTTTTTTGCCCTCCTCTGGCTTGTTATGAGAGGCCCAGAAAGGGACACAGCACTCAAGGTGTGACCTCACCAGTGCCAAGCACAGGGGAATTATATTGGGGGGATGCTGCTCCATGCCACTTGCCCTCCCTATCAGTAGCTTCCCCATCATCTCCTTAAAGGTCCTGGTGGCTTTTGCCCTCCTGCCATGACTGATTCACCTTCCTGCCCATTCCCTTCAGCATCCTTGGGGATTTAACATGTAGTTGGGCTGGATAATCCCCAACAGATAAAGCAGTGTCTGACACTGGGGTGCAATGAGCTCCCACACTGTGCAGAACAAAGGGATGCTCGAGTGCATCCCTGCCTTCCAGAGGACTTCAGATCTGTATGTTAAAATTCAGCTGGCTTCTCTCATTAACTCAACTTTGTGGTGTTTTTTTTTAATGCTCCTCATCCCTCCCAAGTAGACAAAAGGCTGTAATATTAGAAGAAAATTTTATAAATCCGGGTAGAACACACTTCTCCTTGTACGAATTAATGGTCTGTAATAACTACTGTATAGGAATTGATTTCCTGCAGGTAACAACTTCATGGTCTTGATATGATAAAGTAATAGAATTCTGCATTTTGTGTGTAAGCCCTGCAGTATATTCAGGGCTGTGATAGAAACAGCCTTTATCATGCAAGAATAACAATTGCATTCCAACATTTTTAGGTTTCAACATCAAACACAAGAGCAGCAAAACAAAAAAGCTGAAATTCATTATCCATTTTCATCTGAGTTTGCCAGGCCCCACACTGTAAGTGCAGTGGTACTTCAAAGACCGTGACAGTTCAGTTAAAAAAAAATTAAATAATATCATCTTCTTGAAATATTAGCATAGGAGAAAAACAAAGGAAAAGCTGCTTTTGGCATCTGCATCTGCGATGGGTGGATAATTCCTTTGTCATTTTGAAGTTCAGCTTAAACTTGCGACAGAAAACCTGGCACTTCATTATCATTAGGCTTCTTGCTTCTCTTTTTGAAGCAGTTGGCAGGCTCCTGACTTTCCCAATGCAGCATGAACAGGGTACCTCCAGCTCTCAGAGGCCCTGGGAGGATGCACAAGGGCAGAGATGAGCTGTGATTCTCTTATAAATGTGATTCTGTTATAAATGGGCTCACTTGACCCGGGGGCTTGTTGCATCAAGAAGCAGGGCTTGGAGGGTAGATGGTGTTCGTCCCTGATAAAGAGAAAGAGCACTGTGATTCTGGACAAGCAAATGATGCCCTTAGAATGCTTACTGTGTCTTCCTCTGCATCAGCTGAAAGAGAGGGTAGAGCATGTAGAGAACTGCTGGTTTGCCTGGCTACCCACAAGTCTCGTACTCCTTGAAGTAAAAGTTGGTTTCTAGAGCCTACATAAAATCCACTCGTATGCCTGAGTCCCTCTTCTGTGCCTTGGACGAACTCAACTTGTGGACATGGAGTTAGGTCTGAACTCTGGCTAAGCATTTGTGCGCTTAAACCTGCTGGCAGCTTGAGAGTATGGTGCTGATCTGTGGAGGGAGGGAAGCTGCATTGTGATGTCTTGTTTTGAGGGAAGCCATTGGAGAGCATGACCTCAGGAGGTCCAAGATACCTACTTGGTATTGTAGCTATCTGTGATACCTACTTGGTATTGTAGCTATCTGTGATACCTGCTTGGTGTTGTAGCTATCTGTGATACCTGCTTGGGTCTAGACTGACCTAGAGGGTGAAGTTGGCTTCCCAGGGCAGCAAGAGTGGGCATGGATCAGGTGCTGTAATTCTCCTGGTTGCACAGGTTGTGGTTCTCCCTGTTTTACCTTGAGCTGTTTCTTGAGAGGAACAGGACTTACCAAAGCCCTAAGTACCCCCTGGGCTGGCAGCAAGCAGATGCTGTAGATGCTTGAGTAGGGCTGTAGGGCTGTTACCTGCTCTTCTGATGGTGAGCGTGATGTGCCCCATCCCTCCCTACTTACATTATCAGCACTGCAGTTCTGTACCCAGCTCTTCTCAGTGTGACATTACAAGTCTCCTCTCTTTTTGTGGCCACATTTGAAATGTCTTGTTGCTTATTATGCAGAATATCTGCTTTTCATCACTGCGTCTTTTTGTGCGAATGCTGTGTTGAGTCTTCAGTATGTATTTAATATTTCGTGAATGTTACATGTTAATTGCTTCCAATTTTCTATTGCTTCATCTTTTGGCCACTTCAGCGTAAATTATTGTTATAGCTGCCCTTTTGTGAAATGTGTGGTGCCTGTTCCTATTTTTCTTGTCAGTTTCATTTAAATACTTGGCATTTTAAGTAAACCTTCTTGCCTTATGTATTTTGTTTAGAACAACAGATTTCCAATGAATCAAATACAGGAATTTATTTAGTTAATAGGGAGACTGTGTTGCATTACTGTCTGTAAAACAG
The DNA here is from genome assembly GCF_963662255.1 of Cinclus cinclus. Taxonomy (NCBI): domain Eukaryota; kingdom Metazoa; phylum Chordata; class Aves; order Passeriformes; family Cinclidae; genus Cinclus; species Cinclus cinclus. The sequence continues at coordinate 36,387,583 of NC_085048.1, read as the reverse complement.
ACTGTTGTAGCCTGCAGCATTAAACTGAGAATGGTGTTGTTTTTGAAAATAGAAGTTTGTGTGTTGATTCTTTTATATATATATATATCTCAGGTTCTCAAAAAAATTTATTACTGCTCTTCATGCAGAATTTCACCACAGCAAATGACATGTGCTATTCCCCTATATCTTAGCCTTTGTACAGGAAAAAGGGTACAGAATCTTCTTAATCTTGTCTTTGTGTTGTATGAAAAGGTGCTCCTTCAAAAGGCTAATGAGGGGAACTGGACCTCAGCAAGAAAAATGTACCAAGGTAATGTGTCCCTGACTCTGAAGTTTATGTGGCTCTTTCATCGGGGGAAAGGGGAGCTGCTGGAGTCTTTCGGAAACATTGCTGAGTGTCCTCATCCCAAAGACAACTCTTGGAGAATCTAGGGGAAAGAGGATGTTGCAAAGTTCAGAAGTTGTAGGGTACTGAGAAAGGAGTGACTGGCAAAGAAATCTGCATAGATGGTGATGAGTTTTTATCTTAGCCTTCTTGCAAAAGCTTGAATTCCTCCTGGATCTGTTGGTGACAGAGTGACAACTCTTCTGAGTGTGTCTTTTCCCTCTGGCTAGTGAAGAATGGGAAACTTTTTTCCTAGGATGTGTGGGAGCCAGACCAGATGAAACAAAGAGTGACAGAATATTCCCTGCTGCGATGTTGGTGTATATGACTGAGAGGTGCTGATGCTTCCCCACAGTCTCAGACCACTTTTTCCCTGGCTGGCTGTGCAAATCCAGGTCCTGCTGTTTACTCCATACAGAAAGTATTTGACATAAAGGGGATGTGGACATAAAGACTTGTGTGAGGAAATGCAAGATCTCCCGAAGATAGCACGAAATTGTTTTTTAATGGGGTTGTAGTACAGTATGTCATAATAGACCTTCAGAAAAGTATGAAAAATATTTGCCTCAGTGTCTGAATGCCCTCTCCAGAGCAGGGAGTGGTCTCCTGCCTGTACGCAGCTGCTCTGGGATGGAGCATCAGGCTCCACTGTGTGAGCAGCCCCTCTGCATCCTGCACCTCATCCCTTCCACTCTTCAGATGTTGTATTTAATAGCAAGATCACTTGCAGGCTGGGATTTAGCATTGTCTTTTGTAAATTACTGTTTTGAAAGGAAACCAGTGGACTTCGCTGGATGCCCATGAGTTGGTCCAGGTGCTTGTTTCTAATGCAGACAGTAGCTCATTCATGGGCATAACCCAAAGAGGATGTAGTTGGTTTGTACCTTTTTCTTTTAACTGAAAAAAGTATTTTTGTAAGTTATTTTAAAATGGAATTAAGTTAAAAATAAAATCAAGCAGGTGCCATGCTAAAACATGTAGTCCATTTACAGTTTCACGGCATATCTCTGTTTTCTTTCTCTATATTATTGTTCCTCACAAAAGCAAGTGAATTCAAGACACCAAGCAAATGACTGATCATAATAACCTTTAAGGTGCTGGATTATTCCTCAGGTTTATGCTGCTTTGGGATGCCTGTTGTATGCTGACTGTGAAAGGGTCTGTTTATCTTAATAGTTGCAAAACAAAGAAGTGCAGGACCAAAGGAACAGGTTGCCGTTGAGATGTTATAACTCAGAAATGAAAAATGCCTTCCATTTCTTCATAAAATAAATGAAAACAGTGTTAAGTAAGTATCCAAATGTTTTTAGAGGTTTTTAGAAAGCTTAGAATGCAAGGACACGAGTGTGACAGCTACCAGCCCACCATAAGACCACATGGAAACATTTAATTTAACATTTGAAGAGACCATTTTTATTTCAGATTATAGGATATGATTTTAAAATCAACTTCAGCTTGTTTTTGAAATCAGTTATTTTCATACAGTGACCGCTAAACGCTGTCTATTTCTGCTTTGTCTGCCCTGCATGCACTGAGGCTGGGAGAAGGTGAGAGGGGCACTGAAGCTGTGGGTATGTGCCTTGTGCTGCCATGGCACTATGCACCAGATGGTCCCACCCTGCAGCTCACTTGCTGCTTATTCCCTTCAGTTTCCCAAGCCTTACTAAGTTTTTTTCTTTTATAAATCACGAGCTTCCTTTCCTAGCAATTAATCATTTTGCTTATTTTTTTGGTTCTATATTTAATCCTTCCCATTCATCTACTCTCTCACGCGTTAATCTTCCAATATTGGAAGAGATGCATGCATTTCTGTGCCAGTTCAGATCCCTGTCCATATACCCCAATTTCCTCTCTTTGTTTGGGTGACCAGAAACAAGATGCTCCAGAGGAAGGAGCAGTACTTCTGCCCCACCTTGAATGGCAAATACAACATCCTGACTGCCTGTGGTATCTTCACCCCTTTGTTATTGGGCCAAGACTGGAGAGACATGACATGTTTGTGTTCTTTTCCAGTGTCTTGCTGAGGTGGGAAACTCATCTCCATTCTCTTTTTTAATCCTGACAGACTCTTGGCCTGCCTGGTATAAAGTGAAATGAATTATTTTGGGGTAAATTGCATGCTACATAGAGTATTTTTTCCACATAGTGAATTTTTATTTGGGTGAAACTTATTTTCTTCTTGAGTTACAAGAAACACAATCTCCTGTTTCATCATCTCAGTTTATTTTCGAAAACTGGTATTTTAAGCAGACCAAATGGAGCATGTTACCCAGAACTGGAGCACACCTTCCTTCCTCTCAGCAGCTCTAGGGCAAAGGTTTTGCTGTCTCCCTTTTTTTTGGGTCACCCATTGCCAGAGTGTCCCTGTTCAGAGCCCAGATATGGGCTGGGCAGGCACTGGTCCTGTGCTGTCCTGCCACCACAGGAGGGCAACCCAAGCCATCCCTGGTGGCACTGCAAGCTGCTGCTTAAATTGGAGAGAAATTTGTCAAATGACTTAAAGGCCACCACTGTCTGGATGCATTTCTTGTTTGGTTTTTTGGGGTTTTTTTGGAGGTTTTTGACAAAACAAGTAGAGATACCAGCTGCATGTAAGTAGGACAAGGGGTAATGGCTTTAAACTGAAAGAGGGTGGGCTTAGATAAGATATTGGGAAGAAATTCTTCACTGTGAGTTTGGTGAAGCACTGGAACAGGTTCTCCAGAGAAGCTGTGGATGCCCCATCCCCGGGAGTGTTCAAGGGCAGGAAGGATAGAGCTTTGAGCAACCTGGTTTAGTGAGAAGTGTCCATGGCAGAGGACTTGGAACTAGGTGATCTTTAAGGTCTCTTCCAACCCAAACCATTCTATGATCTATGAATAAGAGCTCTTTTGTTCCAAGACATACCTGCAGCACATATGTAGACTCCTTTATTTTACTTATGATTTTTACAGAAAACTTTGTAAAAGTCACATCATATCTCTTAAGTCATTGTACCAAACAGCCCTGAGCTTAAAAACGCTTAATGGGAAGGATGAGGGGGTGTGCTGAGGTGTTAACACGTGCAGCATCTGTTGGAAAGACCTGAGGCTCTTGTGTCCAGTGCAGTAGGGCTTCCTATGGAACAAACCTGGCCTGTAGAGCCTACAAGAGGGGGTTATAGCTCTGGATTTGAATGCGTGCATGCAATGCCTTATTTTTGGCAACATGTGCTGCCAGCATCTCTTATCATTCCATGACTTACTACTCAGACATATGAATAACTTCCCACTTCTCCACTGCAGGTTGATAGTGGTGCCCTTTGTGGACTTATGTGAACTCCTTTAGAGTACATAGTGTTGCTTTGCCTTTTGTGTGTGTACATAACTGCTCAGATAAAATAAATTCATAGTACATTACCACTGCTGTAGGTTAAAGGAAGTTGTGCATTTTTCCCTTGAGTTTTGGGATAATTTTTCTCCAGCCTTTCCTTCTTTGAAAGTCCTAGTAGCATGCTGCTTTTTAGATCTCTCTCTTTCTTTACAGATGAAAAATAACTTTCTGATTTTTTTGTGTTCAGAATTATGCAAAGGAGTTGCTGAACATAAACATGCAACTGAAAATGCCATAGAAATGTACTCTACAAAGATTCCACCGTTAACCACACCAAAGAAAACAAAAATGCAAGGTTATTCAAATCAATGTCACATGCAGGAAATGACATTTAAATTGTTACTCATTTGAAATTAAGCCATCTTACCATTTTCCTCTTATGAAGTGTTGAAGATTTTCCATTAGTGAGAGAGTTGTCTTGCAGGCCTTCGAGAATAAGTTTTTCCATTATTGTTTTAGAAGCTTGAGCTGTAGGGCTTTTTAAAAATTATAGCATGCATGTGAGTGTGAGAACTGTGTACATTTAACTGTCTATTTGAGAAGCTGTGCTAGAAGACTGACCTCAGAAGCATTAGGAAATGGCAGTTCCACTGCTTATCTTTACAATTCATAAAAAGTATTGTTTAATTCTTGGAAGAAGAGGGTGTTTCAGTCTTGCTCAGTTTTTGTCTTTGTTCTGGTTTGCTTTGCTTTTGGTGTTTTTCCTTGTCCACTTAAGTGGTGGAATATAGTATTGAAACAACTGTGTGGTTTTTTACTTTTACTCCGAAGTTTATAATTTTTTCATTGTGTTGAGCGTTCTGCAAATGGATTTTCTTGAATCCATATAAAAAGTGAGGGCTGTGATGCAGAGCCAGTTTTGGCTGTGAAATCGTCAAAATCCCTTGCATACAGCCAGTCCCAGGAGGGAGAAGTATTGACCTTCCCCACTGCTCCCAGCTGAGCTCCTGCCTGGATGGTATCTTGAAGTGTTTATCCCCTCCATCACTGAAGTTGTCTAAATAAGCATGTTCTCCTTACTTTTTGAAGGAGTGTTGCTGGAGGAAGCATCTGTCCTTCCTCTTTGTTGGTATTGCCTGTCCTTTGGCTAGCTGGTTGAGCTGTGACTTGAATGCAGCTCTTGATGCTCCTCTGAAGCATGAAAGGACAATGCATTTGTTTCGTTTCTCAGGTATCTGCTAGAAGTATTTGATACTGTTGAAAGTATCAAGATGTTATCTCAATCACTTTCGTTCTTGAGCATTTCTCCGTTGCGAAGGTTGAAAACAAAAACACCAAATTTGAACTGTCAGTATGAACTGTCTTTCAAATGAAGTGTAACATTAAATGTACTTTTGGCTGGTAAAATCATCACAAGTGCTAACTGGTGTAATTTTGATAGTTACTGTTGAATCTTGTTTGTTAGACTGTTTGTGTGTTCCTTTTACTTACCATTTATCCACAGCATTGAGGAAAAACATGTTTTCATTTCCTGTATATTATTCTGTCAGCCAGAATTGTTTCCTACTGGAAGATGTTAAAATAAGTCTATCAAGGAAAAAAAAAAATATATACTCTGTTAAGGGAAAAAAAAAAAGCTAAAATCCTGTTAAATAATTAAGATGCTTTGGGCTCTATCAGGATTGACAGTGTTTTTGCCATAATATACATATGCAAAAACTGTAAGAAGTTTAATATTTTATAGCAAGGATAACTCCAAACCCTAAATCTACTGGCTTGTTTCTATGGTAACAAATATTGAAATATGTCTAGCCAACACTGTAGGTTCCCCCATTTAATTTCTGTCTATGGGTTCTAGGAATTCATTAAGGCTTTAGAATCCTTTTAAGATTGGTACATTCTGTTGTAAAATTCCCTAGGATTAATGTTGAACAGAACTCTAAATTTTAACATAAACATTTCTTTGAAAGAGATTTCTTAGCAAGTGAGAGATTAGAGTTTTATTCTAAGACTGTATGTGCATTGATCTGGTTCTTCATTTTGTTCTTCATGGGCAAGTTGAATTTTTTTCTTTTCCTGTGCATGACTACTGAAAAAAATGGAGTTTCAGTCTATAGGTTCTGATGAAAATATTGAAGGCTGCATAACTGGAAAAGTCTGGCTGGAAGACAACAATGGTTGTCTTCCTTCAGGCATTAGTTTAGTGGTCAGAACTTTGCAGCCAGAGCTACTTTTAAGGGATCCTGTCCTACTCTTAAGATTAAAATTATGATTTACAGGGAGCTTCAGTATTTATTTCTATTAGTTACACTTTTTGTGTATTACAAGGCATTTTCTAAGTGTCTGATTTAAGCCATTTTGTGTCTGACGTCTTCTCGTTGTTTTTCTTTTGAGGGCAGCTCAGCAGTGTTGGGAAGTAATCCGAAGTGTTGGCTGTGAGATTCCATTTCCCTGGTGGTAACTGAAACCACAAGCACCTAGTCCCAGCTGTAAGAGGAAAATTTTGAAACTTTGAAGTGAACATCAGGTTGATGCAATATTTTGCATCTGGTTGACTAGCCAGAGTTAGATGCAGCTGGGAGCATAAAGACTTCCTCCCTCAGCCTGCAGGGACTCTGGTTTCTGCTGGCATGTAGTAAAGATAATGAGGCAGCAGAAAGAAAATTTCAGAAACTGAGATTTGCACTTAACAGCTGTGTTTCAGGAGCCCGTGGTTATGGACTAAATGCATGTTTTCTCGTAGGGCTAATGGCATCCAACCTTCTTTCCCTTGAAGAGACTTATAGCAGGGGACTTGGAAATCAGACCCAGCAACCTTAACTGATGCTTCCTAAGGCAAGGAGGTGCAGCTGGCAGTGACTGAAGTACTCAATAAAAGCAGAAGATGGTGTTCAGAAAAGTGTGATTCATTCATTCTTATCCATCTGGACCAATAAGGAAGAAGGTGGACTATTTATTAGGCAAAGGATTATCTCCACAAAAAAAAAGAAAAAAAAAGAAAAAGAGTGTGTGAACGAGAGTGATTTCAGTGTGAGCCTAAGGCAGTGATTTCCTTCTAGTACTGGAAGAGCTGACAATTCTGCTTACACCTCAGGCAAAGCCAGGCTGAAAGAGGGGACCAGCGTATGTGCACAAGGGAACATGAAAAGAAAACAAGAGATTTTGATGATATTCAACTGTATTGTGAGAAAAATATCCTGTCACCTCACAAGCCCTAGGTAAATCTCCAAAACCTCTTTTTATTAACATAAATAATACGTAAAAAAAGAATTCAGGTGATGTTGAGTGACAAAGTTGCTTTGGGTTGGATATGGGAGGCTTGAGAGACATTTCTGTGGGATCATTCATGGTGCACAGTTGGCAGGCACAGTCCCACCACCAGAGCCTTCCGCTGCTGGGAAGTGGAAAACACTGTTGCAGCAGGCAGTTCCAGTGACCTGACCAGTGCCCTGCATGCCTCCCTTCACACACCACACTCACACGGTCCAGCAAGGTTTCCCTACCAGCTCAGCACCAGGTTTCCCCAGACATCTGGATCTTTAAAGCGGTTTCAACAAGGTGCGGTAACAGAGAAACAGGAGCCCCACAGAAACAAAGGAAACCCTTTGGGGTTTCCTACACTTCCAGTCTGTGTGCAAGATAGTGCAGGGTCTTCCTGCTGATTCACTGGCTCCTGCTGTGTCTCCAAGTGTCCAGTCACCAGGCTGGCACCGCTGGTCCCTGTGCCTTCTGTTGTGCGAGGGGTCCACAGCACCAGTTTGTGACCTCTTGCCTAGTGTTCCTGCTAGCCAGGGCACAACCTGCAGCTTTCAGACTGAGCTACCCGCACTGAATTTGTTCCTTAACAATCCCAGCTGTCATCTTGCTTCTCCTTGGTGTGTATTTATTTATCTGACCCTGGCCTGAGATACTCCTCTTTTTGTCATGCATGTCCTGTGGTGTTTTTTGAACTAGCATGGGCTGTGGAAATAGGAGCTGCAGAAACACCAAGAAAAAATGTTATCAGTCTCCCTGTGTTGTCTGTGAGTTGTATCACTGTCTGAAATGTTCTCGAGAGTGTGTGCTTTTGTGGTATCCAAAGTCCCTGGGGTTTCTCATACTTGGAAGCATTATGGCTGTTGTGGGAGTTTTGCCTTCATGCACCCCTACACCATGCAGTCAAGAAACACTGATGTCCACTGTCACCAGTATTTTGAACCCTCCAGGCTTTATCCCAAGTCTGTGGAAAGACGTTTGATCTTTGCAATGGGCTTCACCCAAGGGGGCAATTTAAATGATAGATGAATATTCCTGTTGCTCTGGAATGATGCTTTTCTCCAGGGCTGATTTTTTTTTCCTCTCCCTCTTTTCTCTTTGTTTTAATGATGAAATTTCCCTTTTATTGAAATAGAAAAGAAAACAACCTCCAATTTTGTGACAAGGTGAAACTTGTATTTTCAGGATGTGAAGTCTCCACATGTATTCAGAGTACCCAGTGCAGTATGGATTGTGGCTGGGGTAAAAGCCTCTTTTATTTGCTTTTTTTTAAAATATCCAAACACAAATTCAGAAGGAAATGAAGGAAACTGACTCAAGACTTGCTAGAAACACATGAAAAAGAGATTGTCCTTTCATTTCTTGGGCTAAGTGCGGTGCTTGGCAAAACCATGGATATGCTCCAGCCCCAACTTTTTTGTGTATGTAACAAAATGATTCAGTTTTTTCCCATCATAGTGATGGACTTGTCAAATTTATTTTCAGGAAAAGAGAGTAGGATTATACATGTGCATGAAGGCTGTGAATGCTCCCATTCCATTAGGCTTGTAATCTTCCACAGGCAGACCAAGTCCACTCACTGTAGCAAGGCCCGTTGGTAGCTGTCAGGAAGCTTTCATGACACCAGCTCTTCCACCTAACTTTAAAACATCTGGTATATATTACGGTTCTGCTAACCCTTTCTGACTCGAGGAGCTGTGAAATGAAAAAGTGACTTGTATTCTGTGATCAACTTTCACGTTTTCATATGGGCTCTGTGCAGACACATCAAAATACGCTTTGACTTGCTCCTACAGTCTGAAAAATACTGTGCTGATGAACTGTGCAGTAAAATCCTGCTGAGAGTGAGCATGAGTTGGGGGGGGGGGGTGGGAAGCACACCTGTGGTGAAATGCCAGTGGTTGTATGGACTGCTCAGCACAAGGCAGAGGCAGAGTTCAAGCAACAGTTTCCACTATTAACCTTCACGGTGTTCATGCAGAACAGGTAGTCAGTGTTCTTTTGCAGACCTAATGCTAGTATTTCTCCTAACATAAGCATGCCTAGGAAGATGCATACCAGATGATTAAAAAAATATTAGGCAGCGTGAGTACATGCAGAGAATACCTGCTTTGTTATGGGAGCACGTGTTTCCTGCAGGAGTTACAGCCCCTTGTGAGAGGAGAAACAAGGATTTGTAAAACTGCATGCCTTTTAAATGTCTCTCAGTTCTTAGTGCTTTCCTGAAAGTGTGGGTAGTTGGATTTTTTCTGATAGGTTATTTGGAGGCCTACAATTTGGAACAGAAGGTGGATGGTAAAACTCCATAAGGATTTTATGTGATATTCACAACAATAATTTTACCATGAGTGTCTCTCTGCCCCATTTCCCAGCTGATTAAAAATTCTGTTTCTTATTTTTGCGTGCTCTGGAGGCAAAATTTTGAGAGGTCAGGGGTGACTCTGTTGCAGCTTCTTTTCTGTCCTCAATTCCCTAGCCTTATGGTGAAGTGTTTTTCACTGTAGTTGGTTCTGCCATAGTGGTTAAAGACAGAAGATGTTTAGCTTAACCCTGAGGCAGCTCAGATTTGTGCTGGATTAATTAAAAAATAGTTCTGTGCCTTTTGTAGCAACAGTGTTTGGGAGGGGAATGGAGGAAGGAGTGCTGTGCACTGGGGACAGGAGGGTTCATCATGCCAGGCGGGATCCCTGCCATCTGCCAGAGATCCTGGCACTTAAGGGCATCGTGTATTTTCTCCCAGGTCTGCCATAGCTTCTGGAGCTGAATTTTGCTTGCAATGGTCTGTCTGGAAGGGAGCTGTTTCACTATCCCAGTGGTTGGCTTTTTTTTTAAAGTTGTTTTAAAAATCCTGCTTTCCATCCCAGGGAAAAAAAAAATAGCCATTTGGAAGAGAGGCCAGGTAACCAAGTTCTGTACTTATCCTCCATGTTATGTACTTTGTGCAAGTTAAAAGGCTTGTTCTGCCTTTCATCTTGTGTGCTGTTTTCTGCAGATATTTCCTAACTTCTCCCATGACGTTTTTGCCTGGTTCTTCAGAAGATTGTATGGACTGAAAGAGTCTATTGTTTCTCCAAGAGTGCAGGCATGTGTACATCGGCTAATCTGGTTGGTGCAGGATTTCAGGAGTGGGTGTTGAACTGAGGAACAGGGTTGGGATGTGTGCGCCTACGAATTCTTGTGAACAGCGTGCTCTCCTACTCTGTAAATAATATCACATTTCACTTTCTAGGTTTACCATTCATGTTTCTCCAAAAGTTGAACTTCTATATCATGAGACGTAAACAAGGAAATGGCCTATGGGAAGGTTGCAAAAGTTCTAGTTAGCAGAGATTGGGAAGCTGATCTGGTTTTCAGTCCTGCACCTGGATAAGTGACAGCTACTTGATTGTGTGGAGACTCAGCATGTTTGTTTTTCACAATCATCATATGTTTAAAATTGATACTTCAATTTACACATTGTCTTTCTAGTATTTTCCTTCCCCAGGGCTGGGTTTTCAGTTTGAAGTACAAAATAGGCAAACTAATACTTTTTAGCCTAGTGTTTAGGAGGAGGAAGATTTTGGCAGTCGAGGTGCATTTGCCAGCTCTTGAGAAACTGCAGTCTGAACACTGCATTTGCAGCAAACTCATTCTGCAAAGCACTTTGGTTATAAGACATCAGGCGAAATTCATTGGGTTTTTTCCATTTGGATGATATCACCAAGGAGCAAGGAAACCCCCAGTTACTGTTTTTGTTTGCAACCAGCATCTTGTCAGACGAAACCTTGCCCACATACTTGTTTCCCCTTTTGGGAACATTACCTAAAAGATGATGGTGCTGGGATAACTCCAGCTTCCTTGTGGTGACCCAGATCTCTGCTGGGGATGAGATCTCTATCTCTGCTGGGCACGGAGTGAGAACAGTAGTTGTGTTTTTGACTGCTGATCCTCAGGCATGTTCCCATACAGTATTTTCAGGCTCGTCAGCAACTTGCAGCACCTTGGCTATTGCTGCTGATGTGCCTTGTCTGGTGGCAAAAGGCAGGATTTTATTCCCTAGTCTGGTTTCATGTAGGTCTTTTAAGAGGGTGTGAGGCAACTTCAGGGTGGTTTTAAATACTACTTTTTGAGTATGTGACAGCATAAAAATCCTGGTACGTTTGTTTGGGGTTTATTTTCAGCAACAACATTGTATAACTGACAATTTGCTACATCTCAACTTTTGTACAGTTTCTTTGCTGGGTCAGGAATAGTTGCTGCTTGCAAAACAGCTCCTTGATACTAAAGGGTGCAGGCTGGGAAGACTGACCCTTGCTAGTAGTTTAAGAATTTGAGGATTTTTCCTGTGCTTTGTTGATGGGATTTGGTTGGCTGAAATGCTTTTTGATGGATGCACAGGAATTCCAGGTGTGGATAAAAAGACTTGGTGATACTCATTTGGAGAGGACAGAGAAGAGGGATTGTGAAGTGAGGAGGACTCGGGGAGTTGTCTGGTTTCTTTTCATCAACAGGCCGTCATATTTAACCAAGGGCTTACAGCTTCACCCATAGTCTTGTTTTAGCACTGCAGACCAAACTGCTATGTTGGCTACCCTTGAAGGGTTTTCACAGTGCTTCTAGTGGATGCAACATGGGTCAGCTTCCTTGCTTTGCAGCCACCTCACTCTTTGCCCAAGTGGTATTTCTGAAAGTGCACATCCTTGTCAGAAGCCCATGGTCACAGTTTGGAGCACTGGAACCAGTCTGTGAAGCAATCTCTTCCTGTCCAAGACTTTTTTTGTGTTAGAGTCTTGTTGCTATAGCCAGGAATGTTTGAGACATGTTTCTGCTGACAGTTTTCTGCTCTGCACTCCTGAGGATTGGATGTAGGGCATTTTGGAGGGTTCCTCACAGTGGAACTCCCTATTTACAGTCAGTGAATTCATTAGAGCCCTGAATTATTTACCTTAAAGAATTCAAGTCCTGAATTATTTACCTCTAAGGTCTGTCTTTCTGTGCTGTGCATTTGGTTGACTGTAGACCTATGCTCTGTTATAAGCTATGAATGTCTAAGTTGGCGTAATATTCACAGCACTTTCAGCTAATTACTGTTAATTTTATTTTCATACACAAATACATTGCAACATTACAGCTGATTTTAAGGTCCCTTCCAACCCAGGCATTCTATGATTCTGTAAGTTCAAGAGTGACACTGACACAAAATGGATTTGTGTAGATTTTGTAAATGCCTGGACAGTTTTTGAGTATGTCATCACCCTCTTCTCTTTCTGCAAGTCGCCTGCCTGCTGCCAGCGGTAGCTGCAAGCCCTGGCAAACTCCCTATTCAGCATCTTGTTTTTTCCCTACTGTCCCATATTTGGCCCAAATTTTTATTTATAGCACTGTACTTAAATCCTGAGAAGTTTGTAATTTCCTCACAAACTTACTCTGTTTACCGGTGTCAGGCATCAAGATCTGACAAATTATTAGGGAAGTTCTACTTCTCTTTGCAGGAAGAGACTTAAAACAAGAGGACACAGGCTTCTGAGGATGTTACACCCTTGCTGCTGAGATGTCTTCATACTCCACAGTGTTTTGTGTATTGAAAATACAGTTCCCTTCTGCTGTGGCTGTTCATTACTTCTAGTTGAGAGAAGCCAGGTTTTCAGGTTGGTTAGGAATTCACTGTTAATGGCTGCTTGAGGGATACTGAGTTTAAATGACTGGTGTAGTACTTCAGTGGAGCTGTGTGGCAGCTCTCCAAGGCACAGCTCCTCTGCCTGGACACTGAGAGGGTGGCAGGGAGCGTCAGGGTGGCTGTCATCCTTGTTGCCAGCAGCTGTTAGAGTTGTCATGAGCTCTTACCCTGAAACCCTGATGCACAGCTCAGGTATGTGCCAGGAGTGAAGGCAGCTGCAGCAGGCAGCACTCACCTGCCACATTTCCCTCCCATTTAGGGCTGAGTGCTTGAACTCATCAGCATTCTCTCTTCAATATACCTGAGGTACACCAAAGACTTTGCAGGAAGCCAACAAATGTCAACAAAGTGGACTAACAAATGGTCCACTGGCATCATAGGGTCTCTGGATGTGATTGTTTGGCAGTTCTGCAGCTGCGCAGCCACCAAGCAGCCCTCCATGCCCAACTCCAGTTTTCACTCTCTCCTCATCCTACCCTCCAATTTTCTGTCTTCTTAAGTGAAATTTCTTGTTTTGACATGTTTTTCCCTGCCATTCCGTGGCCCAGATCTTGGCTGCTCTGTTTTGAGCACAGATGACTCCGGGCTGCAGTAGGGAGGTCACCTGGATCAGGAGACACTCCTTGCTTGGGAGGTGGCCCTACCCTGGTTGGCAGCAGATGCCAGAGGCAAAGATCACCTCTCTTCTGCTCTGCCCTGGATTAGACTTTGTTCATTGCTTCATGTGGCATCAGGCTAAACCCAGGTTTAAATTCTGTTCCAGAGACTGCCAGAATTTGGTCTTCTCAGCCACTCTTTTGGGAATGTCTCAATCAAACCACTGTGACCAAAATCTTGCAGGAAAACTTTCTGTCAGTCATCCATGTCAACAATGGACAGAGTATGCCAAATGCCTGAGCCCTGAAATGCAGGAAGGGTATCACAGCCATGTCCCCCACTCTGTGCTGTGTCTGGGTTTCATTGTTTATGCCCTTGTGAAGGCAGGCAAGGGATCGTATACACATGGTTGAGTTACATCTCTTTAAGTGAACAGGTTTGTTTTGTTTGCTTTCAGAGAAAGCAATTAAATACTGACACTAATGGCATTTCCTGTACTGAAATCCAATTTCCTTTACTTATCATGTGTCTTGTGTCCATTCAGAGAGGTTGGGGTGGGGGGACTGAGGTTGTGTTCAGCTGGGTTTCTACCATACAGGCTTTTTTTCTTCCTTATTTAATCTAGAAATGTCATCTATGAAGCGTATTAGCAGGAGAATTTGACACTAAAGCTTGAAGCTACTAATATGGGAAGCGAGGAGTAAACACAGACACTAAAAGACCCTTTTGAGAATTTTAAGTGGAGTCACTACTTAAATAATGTTGTAGGTACAGAGTATGGGGAAACTTTATGATTAAGTAATTGACTGTCTTTGCAATTTTGCAATATTATTTTTACATAACTGCTGTGGTTATTAGTGGCATGTATTTGCTGTTGATACTGAAAAAAAATTAATTAGCTTTCTCTCTCTGTGTATTTCTGCTTTTGGTAGCACTGTCTGCTTGGCATTGGTCCCAGTGCTGCCAGGAAGGATGACCTGGGAAGAGGGCAGGGGATCTGAGCATAGGAGAGCTGTGTTCTCCTGTGTAGCTCTACAGGTGATGGGCTGTGGTATCTCATCTGCCTCTCCAAACAAGTATCTGTTGCTTCTCTTTGGTCAATGAGTGATTTTGGGGAAAGGACTTTTTCTTGCACAATGTTTTTATGAGATGAGGCAGAAAACAAAAGACCTGAATATCTACTGCAAAACTGCTGTAATGCAAATAATAATTAATTGCTTGCAGTTAATAAATTTTCACTTTTGTGTTGTTTTTCACACAGAGCAATGAGGCAAGAGAGAAGTTTTTAAAAACAGAAAAATGTGATTGCATAAACATCGTTGTTGGCAGGAGGACTCAGTGGATTCAGGTAATAATGTGCCACCACTTTTTATTATGCTTTAAGAACTGGCTGAGTTTTAAGCTGCCAGTGGCCCTTTGTCAGGGGCTGAGGAGTAGAGGAAGGGGGCAAGGTATAACAAGACCCAGTAGCTGGCTGTTAATTCATTCAGACCAGATGAGAGGGTGTGGGTGTTCCCACAGTGCTGGAGAGTGATACTGGGGCTTCAGTAGCTTCCTTTTTTATGTCAGGCTATTGTATCTGAGACAGTTTTATTTTTTTTGTTTTGTTGGGGGTTTTTAATGGGTTTGTTTTTAACCCTAGGAGATTCTCTCCTTTGACCTTTTACAGCTGTGTTGATGTAGGCGGGGAAGCTCCATGCCTGTTTCATGGAAGAAGGTCTAATGATTAGCAGTCCCTTCAGACTGCAGAACCCTGAATCTACAAATATTTCTCTTGAATTCCCCCTTTAAAGGGATTTCTGGATCAGAGCACATCATTATCTGCTGAAAGACCCAGACCCAGATCATTAGAGAACTACTGCTGGTTGTTTTCTGTGTTTGAATGAAGACAATTTCTCATTGCATGGTTGTAGGAAACATAAAGTGTGATGTTTAAGCATACTATTAATGTTTGCAACATATTATGTTAAAGTAATGGACTTTAACATACTTAGATCCCATTGCAAGAGAAGTAAATTCCTAGCTAAAATGCATCACTTATGATTTTAATGATTTTAATTGTTTCCCTCACTGAAGGGGTGCAGAATGAAGGCAGGGGGAGTTTACAGTGCTAATTGCACTCCATGTTTGTAATTGGGAGCAGATCCTATTCTCAGTCTTCTTAGGCAATCCTAGTGAAGTCATCAGGCTTTTCACAAGCATATGGTTTTCCCCACGCCTGTTTGATTCTGGGATAAGGGCCTACGGTGTGCTTTTTCGTTCACTGATTTCTCATATGGAGGAAGTTTGAATAATATGCATCATCTTTTCCAATGTAGATTCTTCATTTATAGCAACAGTTGAAGAGGTTCTGCACTATTTTATTGAGATCAACAAAGCTCATTGGCTTAGACTGAGCTGTTTCTAACTGGCAAGTGCATTTTTTTCATAAGGTGCAAGGTGAGGAAAAAAGCGGTTGTGGCTTTGCATTGCTGTAGTCATGACCAAGAAGGACATTCAGAAAGGATATGAATGGGTGTGGATTTGATATTTCCTGAAGCCAGCTTCTTTTTAGTATTAAATTGCATACTCCAGGAAGCCAGTTGCTGTATCAACATTGGTATAATGACACATTATTAAAAAAATCAATATCCAGTCATAGAAACAAGTTCTGGTGTAAGCAGTTGGGTGCTTACAGCTGTGATTTGTATGTATTTGCAATGTAATGTAATGGGCTTTTTTTTCCCCTCATAGCACTGGTGACTTGGATAAATACTGTATGAGTGACTCATTGCAGAGTATAAACTTACTTTAAAGGAGCAAGTGTTGGATTTGTTGGATATCCTATTGCTTGCATCCCTAAATACTTACTTGCAGTAGGTCAGGATTAATCTTAAATTGGCCAACCTGAGGGGGAAATTACTGCTAATGTCCCATAGGTACTTCAGAAACAAACAGAGTGATGGAAGTGCTTTAAAAACATAAATAGTGGTTAGAATTTGTAAAATCGTAAAGCAAACATATGGTACAAGGCCTTCTAAAATATAACACTTGAAAGCTTTTTTTATCATTTCAGAATGAGCTTGTTTCGTTATCACAAGAAAAGTAAATATTTTCATTCCTTTTTCTTCAGCTCACTCTCATTCCATTTCTCTTTTTCCTTTTTGGCTTCTTTTTTTTCCCCCCAGAGTGTTCTTATTTTGGTGGGATGGGGGAATCAACACCTGGTGCATAGAAAGTCGTGCTTGAGAGAGGAGATAAAACTGCTATTGGTCCTCCTGTTGTTAGGTATGTTCTTGAAGTCCTTTTGCAGTGTCGGCACAGAGTTCATGTAATCCAAATTGAACACTCCCTGTACGTATGTGTGTGCAAGTGAGATGTGATGGACGCTGCAGTGGCTCCTGGACCACTCAAAAAACCACTTATTTTTTAATGTGATGCCCCAGACATTAGTGATGAGTCATTCAGTCCCTCAGTCCCTCTGTGTGTGTGTGCACGAGTGTAGGGGTGTGAGCTCACGGAGGGCATCACAGTGCAGTATCCCCGCTCTTCTGATGCACTTTTGGTGGGGTGGTTGTGATCTCCACTGCTTTGAGTCATCAGTGGGACAGGGAGGTAAAGTTGCTGCTGGAAAGGGGCAAAGGAGGAAGATGGGAAGCAGAGGAGTGGGGAGCTGGGTGGGGATTGGGGGCCAGGGAGGAAGACACAGCTCCAGAGGGAAATACTCTGTGCTTTGCAGTTGCTTGTGTGGATAGAAACCAGATGGTGCGCTGGAACACCCGCTCGCTTGGGCGGTGGCAGAGCCAAACATATGGTTAATGGTTAGGAGAAAGAGCTTTTCGAGCCAGGGCTTTGCTGACTGCCTCGCATTACAGATTGTTGCAGTGTGTCATTACATTGCCAAACTAAGTGCTTAATACCCGCTGCGGGCGCTGGGCAGGCATTTGCAGGAAGGATGCAGAGGCTCCCCGGTCAGGGCGGGAGGCTGACATCACGTACAGCCCCCTGCCACACCCCCCCACGCCTCCTTTCCCCTCTGGAAACCCAGTAAATCTCCCCATTTACAAGCCCAAATCTGCAGCAGGCAGTTTTCCTGCTCTGAGTGTCTTTAATCCATTTATTTCCAACAGCGTATGGTTGGTTTTGCCTTTTTTGTGCTTTTTTTGTTTTTTTTTTTTTTTGGTCCTCAAGCAGCCAAGTTCACTGAGGCTGTAGCACCTCACTTACATGTCCAGCATCCGAAGTTCCTGCTCTGGGATCTTTGGGCGACACCAGACCCCATGTTATCTAAGGAACTGCTGAGCTCATTCATCTCCTTTTCACGGCCCGCTTCCTTTTATTTTTAGCCAAATCCGTCAGGCCTGACAGGCGGGTAATTTGAGCCAGAGAAAGGGCAAAGCTCCAGGTCCTTTCCACAAAGCAATTCTTCTCCTCCCTCCTGGGAAGGCTCCAAACTTGGCCTGCTCCAGGCAGATGGATTTGTTGAGTCATGTGAGATCATTTACACAAAAACACAGCGAGGCAGTGAAAAGGAAAAAAAAAAAAGGGGGAAAGAAAAAAGAGAAAAAGGTGGGGGGGAAGGGGTGGGAGAGCATGCACTGCCGGGGCTGCTGTGAGCGTAGGAAATGTGCTGCGAGGCAGCTAGACAGAGGAATGCAGCAGATTCATTCTTGTATAAGGTAATGTCTCGTTTACAGTACAGGGTGGAGCCAGCACGGAGGAGAAATCTCTTGAAAACAGATTACTCATTTAAAACAAAAATTCTCCTTAAAATAAATAATAAAAAAATAATAACAATAAAAAATCCAAACCAGCAAACCAACTGGCAAGCGAGCGGCGCACACAGGCGCACAACAAAGGCGGCGTTGTTGACAGCACCGGATTACAGTAGCGGTAAACTCCGGGCTGGGAGGTTGCTGGAAAATGAGTTTGCTCCATGATGCAACTGGAGTTTGCTTTGTCTGGCCGCCAGTGCAAGCAGTATGCTGGAGACTGGGAGCCCAGCAGCAGCAAGGCGTGCTTTGCTCTGTCCAGGAATGGTTTTGGAGAGTGGGGAGGGATGGAGCGAGTGGTTGGGAATTCTGGGCAGACAGGCTGGGGGGGCAACACTAACAGCGAAAATGAGGGGGGTTGTGCATGGAGGAGGCAGGAAAGAACCTTATCTTGCTTTGGTTTCTCGTTGGTTGTTGTGTCATCTTCACTGCATCAAGGAGTATATTGCATTTGTTCAGTTGAATGTGAATTTTGTTTTCGTTTGCAACCTAAGCTAACCCCAACATGCTGGGTTTTGGTTTTTTAAGTGGGTGGTAAGAGAGAACATGAAACTTGGAGCTTTACAGATCTTGTTACATCCTAGAGAATTAGGTTGGGTTAATTTATGCAGTGTTCTTACAAAATGCATTCAAATCTTTAAATAGACTATGTTTAAGTATTGTTAATATAACTCCCAGTTACTCCAGTTTTCTTAGCAAGGCAGTATCTGAATGTTACTGTTTTGTCCAAGCGGTGATCAAAAATTAAGATGAGAAGTAGAAACTGGAACTGGAAATTGGTGGGAAATATGCAATAAAACAAGTCCAATTCAAAGTATTTCCTAAAATTCTCAGCAACAGTTAAGTTGTGGAGCTTGTGGGAGCGTGTAAACAAGGGTTTGTATTTTAACATGACGCATTCCCCTGCTGCGTCGTATCTTCTGCACTGTTCACTCCACAGCAGTGTCTGTTGAGGTGCTTTCCTCTGGGGAGGGGAGGGTTGGTCTGGAGCTTGCCTCCCTCTAAGTTGACCTTGTCTTTCCCTTTTTCTCCTGCTGCTTTTTTAGATTTTAGTCTGAAAGACGGCTGGCTTTACCAGCCTGCTTGCTCTGCTGGGCTGCAGTACTGAACTGAGCACAGCACGTTCAGTGTGGGGAGAGCCTTCCTTTGTGCGCTTAGAGTTTTCCCACTTGGTGGAAACCTTTTGTCTTGTCTGTCTCTTGACAAGGCCACCCCATTACTTATGTACAAGGAGCACTCGGCAACACCCCAAGTCCCAGCTGGGGTCCTGCAGGGCACAAACCCCCCATGGGGTTCCTGACCATCAGTTGTTGTCTGGTGTGAGGATCAGCAGAGGGTGACCAACTATAAAGATGAAGAGTACAGGCAGGCTTGGGACTAGATGGTGCAATAAGTTGTGGCTGTAGCACAGCAGCCTTTAATGGGGAATGGCTGTAGATTGCTCTGAGAATCTTGGAAAGGTCCTGGAGAAGGACAGCATTATTATTTATTCTGTTTGCATAGTTACTGTAACTTTCTTTCCCTTTTTCCACAAAAACCTGATCATCCTACATTTTTTGTTGCTGTGAGCAACATTTCCTGTTGTTACCCAGAGCTGCAATTCCAGTTAAATTATCACTTTGTAAAGCTAATCTCCCAGCAGTGGGTGTGGGATTTCCAAAAGAAAAGGCAATTGTGAAGAGCCAGTTTTTAAGATTTTTGTCTTAGTGGACAATTCCGCAAAACTCCTTTTTTAAGTATTCACCTTCATTATTGATTGAAAGCTCTAGCTTAGTCTCTATTTATGGCACTTAGAATACTTGTAGGTTTTTCATTCCCCTACAGAGTGCCCCAGTCCTCAATGTCTCCTTTTTCCGCTTCAAAGATGCCACACGTGTTGCTTTTTGCATCTTTACGTCAGACAACCAGCCCGACTAGGCAGGTTTCGGGAACTGTTTATGACCTGTCTATCGGGAAAATCAGCCTTACTCTTCCTTCCCCCTCTTTCACAGCCGCTCAACTTCCTCTCCTTCTTCTTAAAGTGTGTTGATGGTATCAGCCCCCTAATTCTTTTATCTCACTTCTCCTATAGTTTCCATTTTTCTGTCTGTCTCATGGTTAGACTAGAAATTTCTCTGCTGCTGCTGCTGCCAGCCTCTTCCCTCCTGGCACGTACTGTGGCACTGCGTCCTTTGGGATCTGAGGAGGGATGAGTATGGAGTTCATACATGTTGAATCATGTCCTGTGCTTGGCATCAGTTTACAAAGGTAAAGGACACAGTGGCAATTTTTCTTTCAATTAGTAGCTTTAAACTACTAATTCTCTCCATGCTAGGTTGGAGGATGAGCAGGAGGTCCCCACCAAGACTTGGGAAGGGAGGCACTGAGAACCTCCTGCTGAGGTTGCTCAACTTTCTTATGTTGTGCCAAGGAGAGATGCACTAGGAGAGAGGTAACCCTCTATGTTTGATGTCACATTATCCTTTTGAGGGGACAGGATAGTGATTCTCTCCCTCAGACAAGTTAGGCAAACTTTATAGTACTCTGCAGTGATATCTAAGGTGAATGGGGCAAGCGTTCATTTATGGGACTTAGGAAATAACTTCAAAATAAATAAATCCTTAGCCTTCTTTACCCCTAACAGAAAATCATAGAAGTTAGAGTGTAGTAGTGGCAATTTCCTTTTTGTCACATGTTCATCTAGAGGGCATTTCAGGGGAGAGATAAGATTTATTCTAAATAGATTAATCTATTATTAAGTTTCTGTGAAGCTTTAAATCTATGTACATTTTTCTCATCCAGCAATGAATTGGTGCAGCAGTGAAGTGCAAGACTGTTTGCAATGTATTTGAAACCTAGCTGTTTTCTGGATGCAGCCAAATCCCATTAACTGTGATTTCCCTGCTTCCTTTTTCCTCCTGTCGAGCCTTCTGGATAGCGGCTTTTCTTAACAGCTTGTTTGTAGAATCTGCTCCGAAAATCTCCCAGTGGCTTCACTCTTCTCACAGCAAGGAAAACTCTGGGAGTGGCTTATTACCTCCTTGTCATCCAATTTCCATTTCTGTTAGAAAGTCTCCATTGGCCATAGACCAAACAAGCTTAAACCTCTTTGCCTTCCATGTGGTCAAGCACACAGGAGGTAGAAGTTCTTTCAGAGATTAAACTTTGCAGGTTGGTTAAGTGACATGTCAATCTAGACAGCACTTTGTAGTTAAAATTGCCTTCCTGAATTCCCTTGGAACATCCTTAGGGAACCTTAAAAGTTGTCTGAAAGTTGCTAGTGAGGATGTCCAAGCACCTTCTGACAGTGCCTTTGCAGTAGCAGGTTTTTAAGTCCATGTTAAAAGTACCAAATTGTTTTACGGCTCTGTTCATTTCATTAGCTTTTCACGGATAGCTCCTGTAGCATTACTAACTGTTAATGTGATCCTTTAGTTTTTTGCCTTGATTTTGCTATAAATTAAATTGGTGTCAGGAAAAGCCACTTCTGATCAGATGCTGTAGAAATATCTTTTTTTAAACCTCTTTTCAGCCTTCATACAATTAATAGGAACATACTGTTGCTTCTTGATAAGTTCATTCATGTTTAATAGCTATTTGTGAGCCATATTTGGCTTTTAAGTGGATGTATCAGCTCTTGAAGCATTTTGGTGGCTAAATAGCTGGGATTAGACACACCAGTTGCTCTTGCCAATTGTTTTCCTGTGTTCATACTGAACTTTGTGTGTTACAGAAATATTTTTAGTTATAGCCTTGTCAGTTTTGTTTAAGAAGAAGAAATGTCCTCATTTTTCAGGGAAGTTTATCTGGGAGTGAGTGGAATTCTATTAATGTTTTTTTCTCACTTGATCAAATTCCAAGTGCTAAGATGAAAGGCCCACTATTACTTGCAAAAGTAAGACTTGTTTCTGCAGGAGAGGAGCAATTTATCTTCTGTATCTGCTTTACTAATTGCAGCCTGTAAAGACCCTAAAGAGTCCTGCTAGTCAACAATTTCCTTACTGCAAAACAGTGAAAAATTGGATTTAAACTGCGCTTAACTGATGCTCCGTTCCGCATTTTAATACCTCTCGATTACTGTGGTCACAGCAGAAATAAATACATTTGATTGCTTACTAGATCATGCAAGTGTTGGATGCCTTCCTCCCTCATCAGAATACTCCTTTTATCAAAGATGGCTGCTGTCATAGAGCCCCAAGCTGTTGATTAGGTAAAAGGGAACACCATACCTGGAAAAATGAACCAGCACCCACAGGGTAGGTTCTTGCAATAAAGTAATGAGATTTCTATTACTTCTATTCTAAGCTTGTTGTTTTTCTGTTTGAATGCTTTTTCAAAATTTATGATAAAATAATGAAAAATAAGCTTGTGCATTCTGGGAGAATGACATGAGTAGTTAACATGGGATATTTGTCCATTTGGTTTTGAGTTGATTGCTAATTGGCTTCTACATAGTACTGTGAATGGGTTTGAAACCCCTGTGGTGAGTTTGGACTAGTCTGGACCAGCTCAGACTCGTTGCTGCCCTTCTCCATGCTGTTCACCATGGTTAATGGTGTCCAGAAGGATGGCAGAACCCAGATAGTTGTGATTAAAGAATTCTTCTCCTGGGATGCACTCTTGGACACAAGCATCAGTGAAGCACTTTTTGCAGTCAGCAATGTTGCAGGCAGCAGGACTGCATGGAGGGGATGTTGTGATAGTGCTGTGCTGCTGAGGATATGGGTGGCACAGCCAGACCTGCTCAGCTGGCATTTTGAGAGCAAGAGGTTAAAAGGACAAGGGTAAACCATGGTCTGAAACAGACTCTTGCATGTGGCAGGTCTGTTCTTGGGTGACACTCATTTGGTTGTGCAGCTCAAGTGCAGCTGGAGTTTCACCGTTGCCCATAGGCTGACAATCACACACTCAATGGGAAGTTACTTTTCTGCTGGGTTTTGCCCCCTGTGAATGTTGTCACTGGAGGTAACAAAAAATTAAGGGGCAGAGGTTTGTGGGGTATCAGCCTCTTCACCATTTAAAATAAATCTTCTGGGATTAATTCTCCATGGGTCAAATGGAGAGGAGGCTTTGTGCACTAAACTCTGGAGAATTTTTAGTATTTAATGCTAATTTTAACCCTGAAGCATTAGTGAGTTAAGTAGAGCTCCAAGTGCTGCAGTTAGCCTTCATCAGGAAACACTGGATAGCATTGCTGAAGGTCTGGTGACAGCAGGGAGTTCCTGTATGCATGCAGTGGCACTTCTAGAAGAACTGAAGGAAGGTATTTCCAAACACAAGTGGAAATGCACGTGAGTTGTTGACACATATTTTGGTTTTCAGTACAGTAGGTGGCAGGAGAGACAAAGTGACAGCTTGGCTGGGGTGGCTGCTGGTCCACGTGCCGCAGTAACAAATGACGGTCTACACTCAGTACTGTGGAATAAACATGACGTTGTATTGCCAGGTGCTTTTGTGAGCTCTGTCCTCTGGTGTGATCAACACAATGCCATAACAAGATGGGAACATTAGGTATACATATTGCAATGTCCCCGTGTTAAATGCCGCAATGTGTACTTGTGTTTTTTGTACTATGTCTTCTGGTACGTGTCAGGGACTGGAGTTTTTGTGGCAGCCTAGGCCAGTGCCAGTTACGACTGCTCATTATCTTTCTCTTCCCACATTGTCCTTGGCCAGGACTTGACCCATTCTCTCTTGTGCCAGTGTTGGTGTTTATGAAGCTAACCATAATCTGCTTGATGGTGATGGTGAAGCCAGTCAACAACAAAGCTAAAAACATGGCTGGACTTAGTACAACTCAACAGAAGTATCTCACCTCATGGTTCCAAAACCAGTATTGAGGTAAAAGAAGTGATAGGAAAGGGGACTGAAATTTAGGCAATAGAGTGCACCCTTGAACAACCCTTTCAAACAGTATGGAAGACAGTGAAGTAGACACCAGCAACTTCTCTAAGCCAACAATTGATATACTTCAGGGCTTCTGATCTGCAGTTGCATAAAATATTCTTAGAAGCCTGACAAACTTTTTAGGTACTTAAGAGTCTTTCGTAATGGAGAGGCAAACTGAAGAAGTGAAATTAGTGACATTTTCCCTTTGTCTCTTAAACATATGTCTCCTTTTTTTGGTGAAAGGGATATTCCTCATCCCTCTTCAGTTAAGGTGAACAGATTGTTTCTCTTCTTATTTATGGGAGATTTGGTCTCTCAGTGCCCCCAAGGACAAAATCTGCTCTGGTGCATGTGTAACTTGAGCAATGTCAATGAGATTGTAAAACAGAGAAGGTGATTTGGCTCTGGGTTTGTAACTGGAGAAAGGAAGAGCTTTTGTCCTTTGATTTATAGGGAAATTAGTGTATGGCTAAAATACACCCACCTGTTTGCTGTGCTTTTTTCCCAAGGATTGTTCCCTGAAGGACTTTTGATCCTGGTGGAAACAACTTCATTGTGCAGGCTTGCCTTAGAGCCAAAAAGAACAGATAGTATGTGAGTCATAGTTGTCAGGAGAATCTTTAGTATATATACTAGCTTCCAGTGATGACTTTAGTCCTCCTTTTATTTGTATTTGGACATAAACTTTGAATTCTGGCATATCGAAACATGCATGTATGATGGCCTAAGTTTTGCATCTTCATCAAATGTCAAGCCCTGTTGCTTGGCTCTGTTACTTATATTCTGTTTCTGTGACCACTGGTTTTGTAAGATTATTGTCAGTGTTTTTTCAATAAATCAGTGCTGTTTTTTTCATTGTAGGTGGCTGAAAATTGAATTGGTGTTGAAGTTGTAGAACTGGTCATGTAATGTAGTAGCAAGGACAAGACATCTTTTGTCTTTGCTGGAGAGCCTGACTGCCCCATAGATAGAACCTGAGCATTTCCTACTGATGAAAAATGAAGACAGGAACACAGTGATTTATTGAAGGTCATGGAGGAAACCTGAAGGGTTGAGACCTAGGTCTCTTCTACCCCACCCCAGGAAGCTGAATCCTGTGATTTCTAGTATGGTGAAGTTTACTTCCTCTTCCCCTGAGAATGTGATACTCTTCCCACTGGAAAAATATTTGTTCTTGTCACGGCAGGTACAGACACATATTACAAATTTGGAACCAGATTTGACTCATTGCCACAAAAAGAGGCACATTTAGAGAGTAGCTAGCTATAGCTGTGTTGTGCTGAATGAAAAGGGGAAATGCTTTGAGGGGCACAAACAATAGTTAATAACTGCTCTGTTGTTGCTTTGCATACTCAACTCTCTGAGTTGTATCTGGACCAGAGGAAGGACCTGAGCATGCACTGAGTTTAAGCAGCTTTTGGACTGCTCCATCCATTACACCCAGGACAGATATTTTCTCATAGAAAAGCCATTTGTAAAGAATGGGACCTTGTTGGCCAAATATTCCTTGAATGGACTGGTATCTTGCAGCTCTCTGGCTATCTGACAGAAGCAGTGTGGTTGCAAATAGTTAATTGGTTCTGTAACCGGGTTAACTTTGGAAGGCTCTGTTTGGAGAAGAGGATCAGGAAAGTGTTCCTATTATTTTAAAGCAAAAATTGTCTGAGGCTCATTATGAAAAGCATGTCAAATTGAAATTTTTTCAAATCAATTTCCATAAGCAGCTCAAAGACAGGTTTATGCTGCACTGGAAGAAGTCTGCACTTTAATGTTGATACCTGGATTGGTGATTAGGAAGATCGTTAAACAACTGGAGTTTAAATACCAGTACGGCTTCATTGTAATAATTTCCCCAAAGGCACATTGGTAATTCTGCTAAATAGAGAGTTTAATAGACTTTAACAAGGTGTACTTGGGAGACCCTATACACAAAGGAATAATGCATAAAACATTCATTATTGTAAACTGCTACCTTTGCATGTGGAGCGGAATCTGTTGGAAGAAAACTGTTCTGTTGAGCGTGGCAACGTGTCAGAGGGTGTTAACAGACAGAAGTCATTGTCACCCCCTTACCCAATTCACCTGCTGTGATTGAAACTGCATCATTTTACTCAACAGTGAATGAATTATTTGAGGTAGACATTAGTTTATTTTCTGAAAAGTCCTTTGAAAGCTGATGGGCCATGGTGGTTCACAGGGCTTTGTTTTCTTTGATATGCTGATTTAGTGTCAAGAGAAGAGGTACTGGGTAGGAAGCATAGCATAACTCCATTAAAAAAAAGACATAAAAACGTTAACATTAAAACAACTCAAAGCAACCTTAGCAAGTAGCTCTAAGTGAATTTAGTGTTGTATTTTGATTTGTTTTCACTGCGCTGCTGCTGATCGCCCTGATGGAGAACAGGCGAGAAGGAAGGAGCAGATGCTTTTGGTAGTACAGTAAGGCATTTATCTCTTTTAATGAGGTAATATCATTAGTGCTGACAAAGTGTTGCAAATCTATACTTGTAATGGACTGCTGCTGTCTTTCAGTAATGCACAGGCTGTTGTACTTCTGAGCATTTCAATCTGCTGAATCACAGGTCAGGCTTTATCTCCTGTATGATGCTGGGTTGCAGTTTTGGTGGTTTGTTTTTATTTTGTTTGTATTGGTTTGGTTGGCTGGTTTTAACCATTTTATTTCCTGCTCTCTTCCCCCCAATCCACCTTTGCCTTTAATGTCTGGGAACTGAAGCGCTCCAGGATATGTGTTGGGGCAGGCAGAAGTGTACCCCTTTTCCAAGCATAGGAGCTGATTGAGATGCCACATGTGTCTATTGTAGTGCAAGGACCTTCTCTTTAACTGGAAAGAGTGAGATTGGTTGTATCTCTTTGAGCCTGATTTCTTTTGCCCAAGATGGCTAGAGGTTTTGGGTTGGGTGTTGTTTTGTTTTTTAACTTTGCCTCTGTCTGTTTCCTTTAAAGTAGTGGCATAATGTTAGCCACACTAATTGTGTCAGCCAGTGACTGATTATCCAGTGACTGACATTCAGTAACAAAGAGCTGCAGAAAAAGGGAGAGAGGTGGCTGTGGCCCTGGACAAGGAGCAGCAGCAGTTGAAGGGAAATCTACAGGTCAGAGCATTCCTCTGTACAAACTTCGTCATTGTAAAAGTTGTGTGCACAGTTGTATTCAAGGTGTCCAAGGGAAGAAATGAGACGTGTCCTTTAGATCTCTCTTTTCAGATGGTAAACATTACAGCACACGACTGTAAGTGTATTAAAATAACAAAACTGAAACCAAATAAATCTAAATTTTAAAAAGTTGGGAGGCTTTAATAATGTCTCTGTTAAAAATTACTTAATAACCCTGGAACTCCCATCAAAACCTCCACAACAAACAGGCAACATAACTTAGACATTTGAGGTATGCTGTGTGTTTGTCAGAGAGCCACAGTGTGACACTTGGGCATCTGTGCTGATTCCAGGAAGAAAACCTGTCAGTAAAAAAGATTCATCTGAGTAGATCACGCACACGAGATAAAAAAGTGGTTCCTCTTTCTTTTTTTTTTATCTGCATGCCCCTCCCATCCTGGGCTTCCCAACACCTGCTTGTGCTGAAAGAACATAAACAGAATTGCAAGATTCCTCAGTTTTAACTGTTGCCTGACAGTCTCAGCTAAACACTGCAATGTCATCCCATTTTTTCTCTTCATTATTTTTTCTTGCTCTCTGCCACACATCCAGTGAGCCTCTACAGTATCCCTAGATGGACCTCCATGGTTTTTTTGCTCTGCCATGAACTGAAAGTCAGTTGTGCTCACCAGAGTTGAAATGAATCCAGAGTTGGGGGTCTCTCACTCTCCACCCCTGTTATGTTACCCTCACACTGAGTAGGGGGGCATGACTGAGAGCCAAGTAAATCACAGCTGGTAGGTCCACATGCTAGTCTGTACTGAAGTATTGTCAAGTAGCCACACCACTGAATGGTGGTTTGGGTCAAGACTACGTAAAGCTCCATTAATACTTGTAACTTTTATTAAATTTATTTATTTAACACTGGAGAGATCCAAGAATACGCTTCAGTGATGCCCAGTCAGCATTCCCCACTGCTGAACTGAAAGCATCATTCTGCAAAGCAGCAATCTCACTAGTGGCTTATTGCTTCCTTATGCTCCTGTCTTGAACTGGCAGAAAGTAATGGCCAACAGGTCAAAGAAAAGGTATTGCTTCAGGAAGGCTTTAGGGCTTTTGGAGCTTTTAGATCTTTTTTTGGTTTTACACACACACACAGACACCCCATTGCTTCTATAAATCATAATTTCTACAGCACATACCAAAGATTTTCTGTGCTATCTCATTCCAACAGTGAAACCAGAGTTCAATTACCTCTCTTCCAAGGTTGGGATTACAAAAACTTCTCACCGTTTCACCCTCCTCTCTTGCTGCAGGCACTGCAGTCCAATAAATAAATACCTGGCTGAGTTTTACTGCCCTTTACCCCTTTAACTAAAACCAAATGCCTTCTGCTTTCTCAAAGGCAAGTCATGCCTACTACTTCTGTTGCTCCAGCCAGCAGTTTCTCAACCAGCTTGGCCTCTCAGGGACTGATTAATTTTTAGTGACTCTGAAACAGTTACCAAACCATTCTGTGACTGATGTATGAAAAGAAAGTAACATTGTCCAAGGCTCTTATGGGAGAGAAAATAGCTGGTCATGCCCTTTCCCAAGACTACAGATCACCCAACTTTGCTCTCATTTCTCTAATAAAACTGGGGTGAAAGTGTTGTCATGGAGGGCAAAGGGATAGGACGGAAGGGTTTGACAAACAGGTGATAGTATGACAGGCTTCTGTATTAAGGTTATCTACTTCTTTTTTAAATTTTCTCTCTTGTGGCCAGCTTATTAAAAATATTTTAGCACTTGGCACCACTTCTCAAGAGGAGAAAGTGCAGGTCTGCTCGTCCCTACTGGTGACGCAGCCACAGGTTTGGTTGCTTGTCAGGCTTGATACTTGTTTTTCATAGGAAATACAGGGCAAAGCCCTGACAATGAGGGGCTGCTCATCAGCAATTGCAGTACTGGTGGGCCAGTATGTGTTTGCCTGGCTTTCCTGGGTGGTCGACTGGCTCCTATGCAGCACATGGAAATAGATCTTTTGGAATGTGAAACCGTGCCTTCTGCATTTCTCCCACAAGTATTTTATAGTTTTGACTGGCATGTGCAAAGGAAATGGAGAATAATAGAAGAAAAAAACTTATATAACCCTTATGTGTTATAACCCTTCAGCTGTGCTTCCTTTCCATACCAAGGTTTTGCATTTAAAGTAAAAAGATCAGTCTTGTGTTGGTGCAAAAGTCTTTTTTGAAAGTTTAGTGAAGAGTTCTTTTGGTAAAAGAGTAAAGAGGAGTTGGGTTTTTTTTCCTCCTGAAACTTATCTCCAGTTTAGATAATGGATATGCTCAGAGAAATGGAATCTGGTTCCTGGTTTTGCAGAAATAGGTTGTGAAGGCACTTTGAGTGTTTGGAGATGCTTTTGGTGTTCTTTCATTTTTAGTGAAGATGTTATAGACCAGTAAATATCCAGGTTTTTTTAAGTCTTATATGTGAGGAGGAGGATGCTCTCTCAGTGTGGCTGCCATCTACTTACTAGCTCTGTGGTCATGGCTCTCAACATTTGGTGTAATGTAGAAGTAGCATGTCTTTTAGACAGGTCCTTGCCAGCAGGACTCCTTTCTCTCTCAGGTTCAGCTGAAGAGCATGGAAAACACAGTCTGCAGATTGTCCTAGAAGTTGTTCTTTCAGAGTCCATGGAAGACCCAGCTTTGGCCCAACTGTGAATCAGCCATTTTAGGCTGAGGATCCTCTGTACTGCCAGAGAAGTTGCGTCTCTGTAACAAACAAAAGGATCATTGCTTTGGAAGTGAGAGCTTAAAAATACACAGTCATGCAGGAGGGGCACTGCAGCAGTACATATGATAAAGCAGTAGTGAAAGAGTGTGGGGGGTGAATGAGCATGTGTGAGTCAAATAGAAATGCTTGCTTTTCCCCCACTTCTGCCTTTTGGAGGTAGCTTCGTTCTCTGAGGACATGGACCTGGTTTTGTGAGGAATGCCTGAGGGCTCAAGTCACTTAGCTTATGAGCTTTGTAAATCTAGGTTGTTTGCAAAGTGTCTTGCAGTTCTCTGGTGGGAATGTGTAAAAAGTATACATGCAAAAAGTACCCCTGCCTTTGCAGTGGCTTTCAGATTAAAGATCTGCTTTGTTCACTCGGTGGCTCCTTAGTCTGCTTTGTCAGCACTAAGCATGCACTGGGATGCTTCCCAGTGGCTTACAGCTCTTGGTTTTATCTAGCAAGAGCAATCTATAATCCAGGGGTGTACAGGTAAGTGAGCTCTTGAGAGGCTTGTGGAAAAGGAACGATGCATTCAGCATGATACTTGGAGAATGTGAGTAAAATTCTGGCAGTTTCCCATTGTGTCGCACTATTCTGTTTTGAAAATTGTGCCTTCCAGTTATCCTCTCAGTAGAACAAGGCAGTTCTCTTGGGTTCTTGGAGGAGCCCAACAAGTGTACACTGAGTTGCTTTATGAACGATGTGAAGTCTTGGAATGCAGTCTAGCCATTGCTCATTAACTAGCTGAACCTATTAAACCTGGACAGCAAGGATGACTGAATCGTCCGCCCTTGATTGCAGGCAGCTAATGGAGCTGTGGGAGCAAGCTGTGACTGCAGAGTGGAATTGGCAGTAGGCTCCCAGCAACCCTCCCTGTTTTGAACTTGCCCTACACTCCATTTAGACTTCTGGCTTCGAGACAGATGATTTCAGAGCAGGAGGGAAGGCAGAGCATGGAAAGCATTGTCTTCCCAGCTATGTTAGCTTTGATCAGAAGTTAAAAACAAACCAGAATTCAAATGGCGCTGGTAATTTGACATTCAGACCTGCAAAAGCAGAGGGATTTGTCATCTGGACATTGTTGGCTTTGATTATTGATTGGTACTCATGCAGATGGTTCCATTACACAACACGAAACAATAAAAATTACCAAAACAATACAACTTAGCATCTCCTTGGTGTTTTTGAGCTCTGAGGGAATCAGCTGATCTTACAAAGCCCATATAGAGGTGGTTTGGAACCCGTGAAGCACATCCTGTCTTGTAAAATGGCATGGTAGCACTTTCTTGCATCTTCACATCACTCTAGCAGCATAGAAGAAAACAAAATTCAATAAATGTTGAGATTTTGGTGGTGGTTTTTTTTTTTTTCTTTGGGGGGGGGTGTTTAGTAGTTTGAAATAAAATGAAGATAATTGGGATTTGCCCAGAAAAATAGACGTGTTTAACCTTTTAAACAGAAAAGTGTCTAACCTTTTAAAGATCTCCTCAACTGGAGATGGATACAGCCCTGGCTATGTAGTGTTTACCTCTAGGGCTCACTCTTGGCACTGTGCCGGAGCATTGTTTCAGATGAGCTTGTGCTGCTCTTGGAATCACCAGATCTCGTCCTTCAGCACTCACATGCCTCCCATCCAGTTGTACTTTGTGCCCAGCCTTATTTACCTTGTGGGTTTTGCCAAGATCACAGCTTGGTGGTGTGGCTTTGGGCCCAGTCAGACCATCTGTCAAGAAGAAGGGGAGGAGAAGGTAGTGGTTTTGACATGTTTCTTGAAGAAGCACATGTCCAAATGTGCTTTGAAATCTTTGTTCTACTTGCTTGTTCAATACTTTCAAGGTGCTGTGTACTGTGGAATATTTTTCAGTTGTGCTGCCTTACTTTCCTTTTTGTGGAGAGATCATTTAATTTCTAGTCTGGATTTGTACATTTTGTTTGTGCTGCTGGCAGATCCTATCAACACCCACTTTTCACTGGTATTTAAACTTTAAAAGATAAAATAAAAATCTTTGGTGTCATGGAACACTGACTTGCTTGTAAAATAGTTCTATATACTGGAGATGCTATTTAAAAATATTGTAGGAGTCTAGTTATACATTAGCATTTTATGCATTTCACTCTGAGCAGTCCCAAAGTGCTCAAACAGTAGTGCACACACGCAGCCCTGCAGAGATGCAGTTCCCAGGACAGGGGCTGTAAACCAGCCCCTGCATTTCTGATGGAGAGATGTGTGTAAGCAGCTTCAAGCAAAGCAGCCACAGTAAGCTGCCTTCTGGAGGGAAATGCCGGGTCTAGGTGTACAACTCCAGGAGTTCAGCTTGGGGTGCTGTCAGAGCTGTCCACCCTGGGATCTTGAAACTGCGTGTGGACCAGGACCCCCTTAGCCTGAGTTGCTCTGGGTTTTGTCACAGCCTCAGCTCCCGACCAACCCTTGAGGCTGGATATTTTTTGAACAAGTGTCCTCATGGGCTCTGTGTTAAGAACTCGTTGCCTTTAGCACTCTCCACTGGACTAAGAGCAGGTAAGTGTTTTGTTTGTCAGCAGCTACAGATGGAGCCCCGCTCTGTAGCTGTAGGCTGGGCTGGGCAGGGCTGGCTCACGGAGGCCGTGCACAGGGAGCAGTGTGCGGACAGGCAGTGCTGCGTGTCCTTTGGTGGCTGAGGATTCCTTACACGATACCAAAGTGTTTGTGTCTCTGTGTGAGCAAAACACATTCTTCTGTGTCATCCTAGGTATCCTTTAGCCCGTTTTATATTTCTATCCCTTAGAAACCAGTGTGTGAGTTGATCTCAGATTAGCTATTCTAGACATAGCTTAGCAGAGGGGAGATGTAGAGCTGTACTGTGAGGACAGAAAAAAACATTTTCAGATTATTTTGAGACAGCAGTTACATCATTCTGGGAAATTCAGTCTTGCAGAAGCTAATAAAAACTAAAATTCAAGCTCTCATAAAGTTAGCAGAACTAATACCACAGTGTGTTTTCTGGTTATCATTTCAAAACCTCTGTGACATTTTCTCTGAATGTTCCCATACAGGTGCAGTTACTCACCTGTGAGAATCTCAGGAGCAGCTGGGTGGGGGGGAACCTCACTGGTGTGTAAGAGAGCTCCATCTTCCAAAAAGAGTTACACTGTGGTCAGCTGTGATGCCACAGTTGAGGGTTCAGTGAGTTGTCAGTAGCCACAGTCTGATGTTTCTAACCTAACAGCATAGCAGCCTGTGCTGTTTTTTCACTCTTTAAATAAAATTAACCAATTAATTATTTCACTTTTAAAATACATCTTGTCTAAAACAGAAAACAAAAAAGGAAAAAACCCTGCTATTTTATTTTCATTTGATATGACTCTGTTAGGCAGAAAGAACCTTTCCATATATTGAGTTGGGAAGTAATTAATCTTGGGAGTGTGAGATGGGTTATAGTCTTAATGTCATTTTACCATTACTGAAATAGGCTAATTTTGTCTTTTGCTAATCCCTGTAAATCCCTTGGATTTAACAGGGTCGTATGGATGAAAATAAGAAATACTGCAGCCTGTATTTTGGAATCTCCTTGCTTACAGTATAAAAGCTTACAGAGCACATTGATGAAGCAGCTCTCCCTCTTGTATACTAGAACACCACTACCAAGTGCTGGCATAAGCCAGAGCATCACCTGCAGCTGTTTCTTTTTTCAGATGTAGCAGGTGAAGCACAAACCTTGTCATTTCTCTAGATTCAGCAGAATATGTGTTATGTGCTATTTGTCAGTATGTTTATAGCAAAAAGGCTAAGAGCAGAAACTATTTCTAGGGATAGTAAAACCTGCTTTAAAAGAAATGAGAGGCTTTAAAAGCTTATACAAATCTTGAAAAACACAAAAGGGCTGGACTGAACATTGCCATTTCAGTCAAATTTAGAACCTCCACCTACTTAAAGAGAAACACATTTAGGTCAGTGTTTTGTGCTTGGCAAAATCATCTCCGTAATCTCCTTTGGAGCATTTCTGACTGTGATTTAGGTGTAGGGGGGAGGGAAGAGCTTCCAGGCTGAGATTTGTAGCTATACTGTCATACCAAGTTAATTTGTTGATTACCACTGAAGTGGTGTAGATAGATAGGTGCTGAATTCTGAAATCTGCTATTTACTGTATACCTGTGTGCAGTTATTCATTTGGAAGCATTCAGCCAAGGTATCCAAAACCTTCTGGGTTTTAAACCATTTGCCCAGACCACAGCAGCAAATTCTAGCTGCCTGGGTTGATCTTGTTTTGTTTGTGTGTTCCAGCAAGATTCAGAGAGGTTGTGTCAGTTGATATATATGCAGTTTCTTGCGTTTGTCAAGTAAGTGGAGCAGAAATACAGTTTCCTCCTTTCTCCACCCCTTCTTTCATTTAATGAAATGGGAAATGTTGAAGCTACTGGAAACCTTGATGTGACATATCTAAATGCAGTGATGCTGTCTTTTAGATTTGGATCCTGTAAGCAAGTTGCAGACATCAGGAGCCTCCTATATTGCTGGTCTTCATTGCTGTTGTTTTATGAAGTTGATAAGGAATAAGTGATCGGACTAATACATATTTTAAAACAGATGATGAAAAATGTTTTCTTGGCAGGTTATATTAGTGGTAAAGGTGTTGGTAAATCTCTCCATTAATATAAAGGATCCTGATTTTGAGTCTGCTGACAGAGGGATTGTTATCTCAATTGGGATAATGGGAGATGGCATTGTGATTTAGGATATCTTTAACCAGGAATCTTGAGAGCAGAGGTTCCAAGACGACTGTAGCTTGTGCAGCTGTGATTGTGGTGTGAATGTGGGCGTCTTGTAAGTGAGATGAGTCTCCTGGGAATTAACGTTGGCACTCTGTCTTCCATGAAAGCCCCATGCGTGCACCCACGTTGATATGTACGGCTGTCACCTATCTGCTAATGAACAACGAAACAAAAATGTTCTGCAAGGAAGTCTCCCCTTGGCATTCTTCCCCCAAGTATTTCTTCTTCCGTCTGCTCAACAGGTGCTAAAATGGAAGACAAGAGAGTTACAGATGTGGAAGGGTTTAACTAAGGCAAGGGTGGCCCTGTGTGCTCCCTGGCGTTATCACGTATCTCAGAGTTCTTGCTTTTGGGAAGAGGAATTGAGGCTCATTCCTGTTTGAGCTGATGCTTCAGTTCTTGCCTTTCCATGCCTGCACTTAATAAAATCAAAAGCTGAGAACATACCCAATCTCAATGGGTTTGATGGCAGCTCAACTTATCTACAGCTAGTATTAAAACATGCTCCATCAAAGAGGTGTAATTATCAGGATGTAGAAACAAAATTGCAGCACAGTTATACACAGAATTGTTGTCTAGCCATTAGGAGGCCAAACAAAGAAAATCAGGTATCACTAAATTGAAATTCATAATCAAAGCAAATGAAGCAATATTGTTATTACTTGGAGCAACAGAAGTTAGCTGTCCTCTTGGGAATCTATAATAGTCATTTCAGTCTTCCTTCAAATTTCTCTTTACTTCCTCTGAGACTGACTAGCTACAGATTTTTCATACACCTGTATTCACTCAGACACCTCCCTTTGGCCTGTAAAAAACTGCACTGGAAGTTCTTGCCTGGACACTTGGTGTAGGAAGTTAGTGCGGACAGGTGCCGGCCATGTCCTGCATCCTCCAGCTGATTGCTCTTTCTCAGCAGGAGACAACTCCACAATGTGATGGCCCAGACTGTCTAGGGGTGTCACTTATGTAATTTTAAAGTCTGGATTTGAGCAAGTGGATTCCAGCCTCATTCTGTTTCAGAAACACTGGTCATTTTTTAGGCTCTGTACTTAAAAAAAAAAAAAAAAAGTGTGTGTATAAGCTGAGGCACAAAGTAGTTGCTTGGGGTTATACAAGAAAGTTTTTAACACAGCCAAGGTCCCTTGTTTGCTTTCCATAGCTGTTTGTTTATTACTGTGTGTTAACATGAAGAGGTGAAATGCAGATGGTGTCTTTTTTAAAGCAAACTATATATTGGTTACACTTGCTCAGACTGTATTTATACTACTTGAGAGCTTGTTATCTGCAAATATCATTAAGACTTCTCTGGTTTTTATGTTCTTCTGAACATACCTTCTTTGTCTTCCCTGTTTCTGTCTTCCATTATGATTAAAAGACTGTCACTCGTTTCCCAGTATCTCAGAAATAGCATTCTTTTGGTCAAATTTTTTTAACTGGAAAACTTTTACCCCAAACTGTGGTTTTTTGTTCTCCCCATCCCATCTCCCACCCCATTTCGCTTGTGCCAAAATGACACCCTCAGTGCAGATGGCCTCCATGCACTGACCTAATCTATTGTCCATTCTGAAGATTTTCAGAGCAGTCCATACCATCCTGATTTGTCTTCTTTATCTCTTGTTTGGTTGATAGCTACCCACTACAGTTTTGCTGTGGAAAAGTGACTTAGCAAGTTCCAGGTACTGGCCCCCTAGGTTAATTTCATTCTTCTCTGTGGAGTGTGTCTCCCTGAAAGATTGGGCTTTTCACAAGGATGAGCAGCTGTTCTTTTCAACACTGCTGGCCCATTTTGGCTCTCCCTCAAACCTGACTTTTGAATGTTAATATTTCAGGTCTGTGGCTTGACCATTCAAGTGCAAAGTCTTCTCTTCCTGTACAGTGTCAGGTCCAAAATAACTGTATCACATGGGGCCCAAGTGTATCTAACATCTCTCACGTGAAGTAGCAGAAATTGTTGGCAAAAGGGACCTTTCTTTTAATTCTCCATCTGCTGAACCAAAGAGCACCGTAAGTGTAGAAGAATATGAGCTAGTTCAGTAGCCAAAAAAAAATTTATGAATTTTTTTCTCCCCACTCTGGTAGGTGTTAAGTTTCTGTGTTTCACCATATTTAGGGAGTCGTAATGTGGACCTGCATAAGATTCAGGTGGTGATAACTGCTAACATATTAGGGGGGTGAAGGAGGGAGGCAATGCAAAATGTCATGCAGAAGAATGTATGAACAGCTTACATCAGCTCTGGAGACAGAACACAGCCATTTCTGCGATGTAAGATGTAGTTTCTTTTTTAAGCCAGGTATTGAAATGGCTGCTGTTACTGCAAAATGTGAGTACCTGAAATCTTTTCATCTTGCAGCATCCTTATCAAGTAGAATGTAGGTGATAGGAAAACTGCTGTGCTCCTTTAGCAGCTGGCACTGCGTGGCCACCACTTGAACCCAGAGGCCAAATCAAGGCTTCAACTGTCCTTGCTTAGGGCAAGGTTGTAGAGTCTTGTGGCCCAAACTGAATCGGTCAAACATTGTGGTTGTGATGAAAAGCAGTGATACAACACTCCATGTTTGGGGTTCAGCTACAGGCAAAGAATCTATCCTTGGAAAAGAGGCGAATGAGAGATGGCAAGGTAGCTGTTCCAGTACTTGCCAGGTAAATAGCAGATTCTATCTTGGGTGAAATGATGCGACCTGCTTTGGTGAAAGCTGTGAGCCAGGGAAGCCTCTGAAGAGTTCTTCAGGGAAAGGTTTGGAAAAAAAACTAACCACAAAAAGTGGGTTTCTGGAACAGTGAAATAAAGGCTGCAACAACAAAAGAGATTCAGGTGGAGGAGATGGAAAAATAGAGTTTTGAGTAAGCAAACGGTCTGTGACCAGGAATTGATGAAAAGCAGTCTTAAGAATGAAAACAAAGCTATAATATATTCATGAAGCATGATGATGATAACTCAAAGGGAGT
This sequence comes from Cinclus cinclus, assembly GCF_963662255.1. Taxonomy (NCBI): domain Eukaryota; kingdom Metazoa; phylum Chordata; class Aves; order Passeriformes; family Cinclidae; genus Cinclus; species Cinclus cinclus. The sequence goes on along the minus strand of NC_085048.1, from coordinate 36,350,228 downwards.
AGCACTAATTATGACTTCCAAGGCAGAAAAATAGCTTGCAGACTGGGAACCAATTAGAGGTTGATTGCTCCGAACTAGATTTCAAACACAGTACATGAAATGACAATTACAGAGTATTACCAACAGACAACTACTGCGAGGAGATAAGAGCTGTCAGCAGATTTGGACCAAATTCCTTAGCTGACATCTGCTTACTAAAAGGGAGACTTCTTTCTTGGGGTTAGGGCCAGTGACAGAACAGAGGAACCAATGGCTGAATGTCATCTTCTGTCTGCAAAGCAGTAATGTGTGGCAGAACTCTGCCTGCTCTCTGGGCTCTTCTACTGATGCCTAGACATAGTGTAAAGGTGTCCCCGCAGCAGTTGGTGGAATTGCTGTGTTCTGAGTGTATTGGAGACAAACACAGTGTTTATCTTCAGCGCATCTTAGCATGCAATTGAAGTGATTCATTTTTTTGTGGTGATACAAAAAAAAGAAAAAAAAGGAGAGAAAAAAATAGGAAGAATTAGTAAATTAGCTTTACTACTTAAGTGAACATGCCATATGTTGCTAAAAATGTTACTGGCTTTCAGCTGAGCAGTCCCAGATAGTGGACTTCCTAAGGATGGAAATACCAAAACCAACATTAGACATTTGAACGTATCCAGCAAAATCATCAGGAAAAACAGTTTCAGGCCAAGAATAGAAGCCCCAAGAGAAATAAGAAGATAGCCTTGCCCAAGAAGCTGATCTAGTTCCTGAAAAAGCTTTTCCCCTTGCTCAATAGGCCAGATTCTACCACCCTATAGGCCTGTCTGAGGTTAGCAAGTGAAAGCTGTTTAGTGACAGGAGAAGGATGATGATGGTGGGAGGAGCACTGTGGCTTTGCCAAAGGAACTGAAAATCCCAAAGTGGAGATGCTGCCTCATAGCACCAAGGCAGATGTGAGAAGCTATCTACAACCACAGTTTGGAGTAGCTGGAGGTAGAGGTCATTGCTGAAATTTGGTTGAATGAGTAGTTGCTGAATTCTTCAAGAAATACAGGAATATGAAAAAATTAACATAATCCAACTGATACAAAGAAATTACATTTCGGATAAAGTATTCCAGAAAGATGATACAAGTGGTTGCAAAAGTTGAAAAAAAGATCTGTTCGCTGGTACAGGCATCAAATATGAAAAAAACCCACTGACCAAAATGAAAAACAGAGATGCTGATTTTTTTTCTCTCTTACAGCTTTAGCTCAGACATTTCAGTTCAGGATATAAAGCAATGGCCAGATTTTTGGATGGCCTCTGATATCCAGATTTTGGCTAGCCTCCTGCTCCCTGGCTTGAGGCAGATCACCTGCCAGTTTGATGCGGTTGTTTGTTTGGAGCTCTTGGTGAGAATATGTTTATTACCTTTTTCAAGAGACAGATCTATTATTTTCAAGTATGTATTTATAATGGCTGTGAAGTCACTGACAAGCTCGAGCCATTGAAGCAAGTAGAGAGCTGCTTGAATGGTTCATCATGGATAGTGCTGGTGTAAAACCAGCGTGCATTCTGTCACCACTTTATGATTGCTGTTGAGTGAATGGTGACATGACCAAGTCACCGTAAGCAAAGGTACAGCTGGATGTAGTATAGTGAGCTGTTACATCAGTTAGATCCAGCATCCTGAGCATGGGATGTTTAACTGACAGTTCAAAAAACATGTAATAAAAGACTGTCTGGCATTGCAGAGCTAATAATTATTTAAGGAAACAAATCTCAAGAGACCTTTTGCAAATTCCTACTGAAGCATTGTATAAAAAGGCAAAGGAATACAAGGAATGAGTCAATTTACATGTCTTGGCAGAGACACACCAACCAGGGGGGAAGTCCAAAAGGAAATGTCACCAACTGGCAAGGCAACAGCTGCATTTACCAACTTAAACAAAATTAGTCATTGAAAATACAAATGTAAAGACCAAACTAGGAGTCTTCCACTCAGATGTTATTTCCATCCTAACATGTGGATGTGAGTATTGGAAACTCACCAGAGGCAAAGACGTCTCATGACTCCAGAGGTAAATACCTGGGGAAAATACTAGGTAACAGATGGAGTGAATGTGTCACAAATGCAAAGATCTGTCACTTTCTCACCAGCATGTCCCCCAAGTTCTCCAGGGTAAGCAATGGAAACATTGGGTCATGTGCAGTGAGTGGAGCCAGCAATCCTGTGTGAGCAGATGGGCTCTCAAGCAGCTGGAGGAACATGCAAATGGTCAGACCAGATATTGCTTGGAGTGTGAACACTTACTGGCACTCAGCAATACAGAAAAACTGTGGAGCGGCTAAAGATTGGCACAGACTTTGGAGCCACGTTGGCTCCCAAAGCAACATCTGCAGGTGCAAGAAGGCTTTGGGGGAAAAAGTTACTCTTGGTACCCTTGGAGGAGTGGTGGGGGGAGAGAGTGCTTATGTGGGATTTTCTCCTTTAAAGATCTAGACTATTTAAAGTGAGGTTACTGAGAGGAACCAGAGCTTCCCAGTGACAGCATTTCTGGCTCAGGCTGCGGAGGGCTGCATTGCATGGACAAGCCAAGAAATCTGTCATCTCTGGTCTAGTGTGCTTTTGCTGTCTGACCTCAAGGAAATCTCGCGACCTCACCAGTTCTCCAGAGCTCTCTGACCACAAGGCTCTAAGATTTTAATTAGAAGCAGTGGACAGTACGCTATTTTTTCTAGTTTTACAAGTTGTCCTCAGGGGCTAGTAGGTGAAGTAAGTTTCTGTGGAAATGGAAAAAAAACCCCACATGTTTCACACACTGCACTGAGAATAAAGAAGTTGCTTGTAGCTTTATTTATAAATGGCCTAACATGGTGTAAGTGTAGCTACAGATTGTCTTCAGAGGTGAAGGGTAGCCCTTAGCTTTGTACTGTATGTACAAAGTGCTTGTATGTTATATTTAATACAATTTTGTGAGTCTAGTTCAGCAGGTGTTTTAGGTGATGGCAGTTACTAGAGTAAAACTCATTGTTTAGGTTCTGCAATTTTAGTCCAGTTTGTAGAACATAGGGATCAAAACAACACACCATGCTGTTTTTTAATCAATTGTACAAATAGATTCTTCAGTTATTAGTTTTTTTTAATTCTGGTTCCTGTATGCAAACTCTGCTTTCCTAGAAAAATTACCAGACCCTCTTTATTCTTCTTGTTTTTATCACTGCAGCTTAGCACCTTGTGTGTCAGAGTTGAAGAAGTTTGCACCCCTCTTGCTAGGCCAGTTGTGCTGCTTCACTTCTGCTGCTTCTCTTTTGACATCTACATTGGGGGATGGCCATCAAGTGATTATTCCTAGTGGTGGTGTCACCTGCCTATTGGATAAGAAGCTGACTTTTCAGAGACTGAAAATTTTAAGGCAGTATAGACTGATTCTATCATCTGCTCGTGCTTTTCCAGCCAAACTCTTACTATTTCTCATTCAACCTAGTTTTGAAGGGTTGAGGTGAGAAGATCCCAGCCCTGTGCTTAGGAAGACTGTTACAGCACCTAAACCAAAGTTTTCTGCTGTGTTTGGAATGAGAATCACAATTAATTTCTCCCAAATTTAAGCTTGCTTTTTACTTGCATATGCCTCAAAGGCATTTATTGCCATTTACCACGACCAGGTGGTATCTTGCTAGGTTTAGCCCTTTTAATTCTTTCCCTATAGGCTTGTAGGATAGCTGTGGCTCCTGGGCACTACAAATCTAGACCAAGCATTTCTTTTGAGGGTTTTCTTTCAGCCTGCTCTGTTTCATGCAACTTGCCCCCTCTGCAGCTGCAGGGTGAGCTGTGGCAGTAGGTGCAGACACACCTGCATGCTTCACATGGTAGCATCTTTTTGTGTTTGTAGCCAGGTGACAAGGTAAAAACTCACCTATTTGCTAGAGAGAGCTAAGCCATGCATTTTGCCTTTGAGAACTGGCAGGCAACACAAGCAGCTCAGTAAAGACACCCACAGTTCTTTCCTGAGCTGGTGGCATGAGTTATGCTACCATCCCTCTCCAGAGATACTCAGAAAGTAGGGTATGACCTTGGGAGCATGATTTCCAACCACAGTGAAAGGCAATCTATCTAAAATAATTCTGCTCTCTTTTGAAAACAGTCTTCTAAGTGAGGCTGTGGACAATAAGGGCATCTGCAATCCACACCAAGGAGCTCATCTCGATTGCATTTAAGAGGGAGTTTCAGATGAGTAAAATCTAAATGAGCACAGGATCTGCTGTATTTGAAATGTTGACATCAGCAGACATCAGACTACAAACTGGCAGCAAACCATGCAGGTAGGTTGGGTGGGATGCAGCAGGACCTGTTGCCAGAGCCTGGGCCTTGCTGTGGGAACAGATCTAATTGCCCAAAGGCTTCCTTGGCCAGTGCTCTGTGGAGCCCCAGGAGCACCTGGCAAGGCTGCTTGGTGATTTCTGCAGGGAGCTTCACTCACAGGATCTCAGCTGGAAACCCTGCTGAAGTAGTAGGCAGCCTCAATGGGACTCTGCTTCTCTTTGCCCGTGACCCAGTGTGGACATGAGCAGCACTGCCTGCCTAGGCTGGGCTGGATCAAGTCATTTGGGCTGCTCACATAAGTGCTTGCAGATACGTCCCCAGAACAAAGTCATAATACAAATTGATTGTGGCAGCAGGGATGGAGTTCAGGAGGAATTAGCCTTTGGGGTATTTTATCAAATTTTTGAAGCATGAATTGTTGGTAAACCAGAGTTAACATTCATAATCTGTAGCAAGAAGCAATATAAAGCAGCTGCAGCCCTGCTGCTGGTGCCTGGCATTGTATTTCACACTGACACTCAGAATCACTGGGTTGGAAGAGACCTTCAAGATCATCAAGTCCAACCCATGCCCTAGCACCTCAACTAAGCCATGGCACAGAGTGCCACACCCAGTCTTTTTTTAAACACATCCAGGGATGGTGACTCCACTGCCTCCCCAGGCAGACAATTCCAGTACTTTATTATTCTTTCAGTGAAGAACTTTTTTCCTAATATCCAACCTGTATCTCCCTTTGTGCAGCTTGGGACTGTGTCCTCTCCTTCTGTCAATTAATGCCTGGAGAAAGAGACCAATCCCCACCTGGCCACATCCACCTTTCAGGGAGTTGTAGAGTGATAAGGTCACCCCTGAGTCTCCTTTTCTCCAGGAGAAACAACCCCAGCTCCCTCAGTCGTTCCTCACAGGGTCTGTGTTCCAAGCCCCTCACCAGCCTTGTTGCCTGCTCTGGATGTGCTCCAGCGTCTCAACATCCTTCCTAAACTGAGGGGGCCCAGAACTGGACACATCACTGGAGGTGTGACCTCACCAGAGCTGAGTACAGGGGAAGAATGACCTCCCTGCTGCTGCCTGTTCTCTGCAGAAGGGCTTTTGCTGTCTCCTTCCCAGGGCCTTGGGGTGCACTGAGGACCCCAGTCCAGCTGGAGATGGCAAAGCAGCTGAAACACTGCTGTGAGTGACCTTTGCCCAGGAGACCAGACCCAGCTCTCCTGCTGCCATGCCCCTTTAAGCTGGAGTTTGTCTGTGTGCAGGTGGCCACAGTGGAGCTCTTAGTTCCTTCCCTCAGCAACGGGGTTCATTCACCACCTCAAAGATGGGTATTTGCATTGGTGTGACATGTGCCCTGGAAGGGACTGTCACTTTGCATCGGCAGTAAAGGGAATCTGGAGAGCTGACTGTCACAGCTACAAGTTTCTATCTTGCATCTGAATCAGACAGAATTAATCCTTTTGTAAATGGCTGGAGTGATTGGGCCACAGAAGTAGCCAGACAGTAGACAGCTAATTAGTCAATATTATACTTTGTAAGATGTCCATTTTATATGAGTATAGCGATCAGCAGAGCTGGAGAGGTGGGTGTGAAAGGCACGATAAAACTAGTATTTTTGTCTCTTTAAGTCATGATGCTTCATAATAATATTTATTAACTGGCAGAAGCTCAAGTATCTGTGGTGGTCTTGCACATTTTGACAGAGAAAAGTGTTGTACACGTTCATGAGGATGTTCTCTAAAATATATTCATTTCTGCAGGAATATCATAGGTAGCCTTCTATTTGCATCTATCTAGGATTGCACCAGGAATAACTGGATTTTCAGTTCAAGCTTTTAATTTGAGGAAAGTTTTTGTAAGTCTTGAGCAATAGGTTTTACCTTCTTCTGCAAAATGCTATGAAAATACTGTAAACAAAAAATACAGCTTTTCATGGTCCTGTCTTGATTTTCATACATTGGTTTACTTACTTCTTGTATTCCTCTTGATGAGGACAGGAGAAAGAGCTTCAAAGATATTTTCTTTTGTATGAAACTATACCTCTGCTGTGGCTAAGACTGTAAGGACTTCTGACTTACAGCTGGTTTCTGTGCCCTTTAATCTCTCACAACTCCACATGTCTTTTTACATCATCTCAAACCGATTAGATAAAAAATGAAAAGTTTAGCTGGAAATTACAAGAAGTACTGAAAAGTGTCATACTCTTTGACTGCCTTGCTTGCAGGAGGCAGTGGGTGGGAAGGAATAAAAGCGTACCTTAATTATACAGTCTCTCTGTTTATTTTCACAGCTGTAGCTTTGCTGAAATGTGCAGCAGACATGCTAAATCCACCAGGCAGAGTCCCTGTGTGGTGCACCTGCCAGTCCTACAGTCTTGGTGCCAGTTGGGGAAGCATGTGTGGCTCAACAATGCAGGAAGACTACAAGAGGTTTATCCCATTAGAAATAAATTACAGTGTAGTGTAGCATGAAAATGATGTGTCAGTGAATACAGAACACAGGATTACCTTCTGTCTCTTCCCTTTATCATAGATAACAGCAGCAGTATGGGAAGGAGATTTATATTGTGCTTATTTGAAGCTGACCAAGCAATTTAGCTGCGATGAAATAGGGATTTTATTTCTGGAGAGAAGAATGTGTGCTTGCTAAAATGCCATTAATTGCTTTCTTATTTAAAGCACAAATTTTATACAGCAATTTGTTGGTCTCCTCTTTTTTTCCAGGGAAAATAATTCACCGTGGAAAGATTATTCTGTCAAAAAATGATGATGAACCTACCAATAAATTAAGTTGAAGGAAGCTGAACTTTCAATTCAGCTTCTATTTTCACCCCCTTCTCTCTCTCTTAAGTACTGTCTGCATGTGTAAATTTCAATAAAAACAATAGTGGCTTGGCTAACTATGAAAGCCTTTACAAAAATTGCAGCAAATACCACTGCAGCACTGGAATCACAGGCATCCCCTTACATGTTGGGAAGCTGCTGTCACACTAGCAGTAGCTTGGCACACCCATTGCAAGCAGAGCCCTGTTGTGCTGGTCTCACACAGAGCCAAGGAGCTTAGGAGAACTCCCAGCCTCTCCTGGAGGCAGAGGCAGTCACCAGGGTGGAGCGAGCAGTCCCTTCCAGGTTCAGTGCTGAATTCTGCTCCTGCTCCCCTGCCCTTGTTATAAAAATGCCATGCCAGCTTCTTCCACAAGCACTGTCCTTGTTTGTCAAACTTCCCTGCTTTGGCTCTTTCTTGGTTTGTTAAATAAGTCTCTTTGCAATCTCTTTTTGCTCCCGTTGGTGCGATTTTGTATTTCTTTATTTGGTTCCTCCATCACCCTACCAACCTGCAGCCTGGTGGCCAATCTCCATCACCCAAATGTATGCTTTTTCTCCTGGAATTTGCCCTGCCAATATTAACCCAATGCTTGCTCATGGCTGATTTATTTGCCATAAAGGCAAATTGAACCCGAAGGAGATGTGCCTCCAGGCAAATCAGCTTTCTTGTTCAAGCACTGTTTGCAAGAATGGTCACTTCTGTATCTTGCCCAAAGTGCAAGCTTTGGGGTGTCTGCTTTGCCACAGGCTGAAGATTAAGAAAGATTTGGAGCTTATGAGGTGAACAGAGTCTTTTGTACCATTGGCTTACTTGGGTCACATTAGCGACCTTGAAAGCATTGCTTGCTTCAGCTGTGTCCCCAAGGATTTCCTTACATCCAAGAGGGCAGAGGAGAAGATGTGTAGATGTTTTCTGGAACAAGGTGATAATTATTTTTACTTAAAAAATAATAGCTGTTCCATGGAAAAAGAGCTTTGAGGCCATTTCTTGTATCTTTCAATTCTTCACAAATAGAAATAATTCCAAGATATATGTATAAGTTTTATTACTGTTTTCCTTGTGAGACAGAGTATTGTTCTCTGCCTTGATCAGTGATTAAAGCTGCAGTGAGACCCCTGAATTTCCAGCGATTCCGTATCATTTGTGTCACCATTGATAGGGAAGAAGAATAGCTTTTACAAAAACTATTTTTATTACAGATGTGTAGACATGAATTTATAGCTTCGATCATGCTTCCAAGAGAGCAGCTGTGAAAATGAGATAGAATGCTGGATGAAAGAGCTGGTAGGAGGAGTAAAACATAGCAGGGGGACTGCAGGAGGGGATAACACCTGGAAACATCTGTTGGGAGAAGTAAAGCTGGAGAAGGCATGGAACCACTATACTTCCCCAGTCCCTGACCTACTATTGGCTTCTTGCCTGCTTTTTGTTTTTATTTTGTTTCAGCATTGCCTGGTGTATTTATCCCCACCCTTAGTTGCAACAGACAAATTTTATAAGGTTCGGAAGTGAGCGAGTGCTTTTTCCAGCTCTCTGGTCTCCATGCCTGCTGGAACATCTGTACACACACACACACTTTTCCTGTCTAAAGATAGTTCGAGGTAGTGTGCCCAAAATACAGCTTCAGGATTTGGTTTGTTGTTGTCTTAGTAAGCATAAAAATATGTTCTAATATTATGTCACTCCAGTTATGTGTTTCAGCAGCTGCAGTCTGTCTGTGTCCAGTTTGTTGGGAATGGCCTTGCTTCCTGGGATTTGTTTTTCCACAGCTGGAGCCTTGGGTTACTTAGTTTAACCAAGACTGCGTGTTGCAGTCTTTCTGTGAGTATGATCATTCCTGCCCAGTAGGATAATTCCAGCAGGGCTTTCTGCTGGAATGACATGACCTTCTTTGACTGACCTCACGCTCTGCCAGCACTGCTGTTTGAACCATCCCTTCCCACCTCCTCTGTGTCCCCCTGTCCCTGCAGGCCTTGCTGCAGTTGTGCAAAAAATCCTTCTTTCTGCAGTGCCATCAGTATGTTGAATAATTCTGCTTCTACTTCTCAGGTTTTCTGGCTTGACCTCTCTACCTCCCTCCATCCAACAAGGACCTAATCCCTTTTGTGGATATGTGTGTTCCTGTGGTGTGCATTGAAAAAGTGTGTATTTATTGTAGACCTTTCCTTTCTTTTATATTTTTTTATATTTATTAACTGTGACTTGTGCTGTGGGGTCACAAAGCATAATCTTACCTTCCCATCATGAAGTCCCAGATAGGAGTCTAGGATGGGAGCGTTGTGTAGCCTGGAGATCCAGGGAAAGGAAACTGCTAAATGGCAAGTTGTGTACCAGGCACACTTCAGGTATGACTGGTGCTCAGAAAGCTGGTGAGCACTGAGAGATTTCAGAGGAGGCTGCTGGGAAGGATAAAGAGGAGCAGAGAAGTGACCAGGATCAGCAAGTGTTTGATGTTCAGGTATCTGTAAGTTGCTATCACAGTCCATGTATTTCTGTGGGGTTGTTAAGTTTTGCTGATAAATGACAAACAATGACAAATGCAAAAATGGGACATGGTGGTGCATGACTGTAAAAGCTTTTATACTGCTTATTGCTGTAACTTAGGAAATGTGAAGTGGTCAAGTGAATTAATTGCATGGGTCATCTCAAATGAGTGCCTGTAAAAAATGTTGTGCAGCTCATTGTCTATCCTCTTTTTAAGGCTTGTTTTATGGAAAGGGAACTTTCGAAACTTGGAAGATTCTGATTTTTATTGGTGATATTCCTCTATCCTTGGAGCAGCAAAGGCAAGCTGTCCTTGTTGCAGGAACCCAGCACACTTGGGCTGAAAGGAAGGTGAAGGTGTCAGAGCTTCCTTAGCAGAGCAGGAGGGTGTCCCGTCACTGCTGCTAGCTGGTTAGATCCAGGAGAAAGACTCAAGGAGCCATACAGCTGGCATTCTGCTTACGACTCTTAGTGTCTGCCAAAACTGGTTTAAAATAGCTGCTACTCAGAGAGCAATATTACAGATTTGTGTTTGAGCTATTTGGACTTCTCACAAGGGTTGGGATACAAGATGCCAAACAGTGCAGCTTGCTGGTTTTTTAATACAGGCTTTCACATTGTGAAGTTTTTGTCACAGAAATTTCTATTCAGGCTCTGGGATACAAGGTGTTTGCTGTAAAGCATGCTGTTGTTGCAGGGCTGAGTGTCTGCCCCAAGCTGGCATTTTGGTTATCCTCATTCATGCTGCAGTGATGCTCAGAGGCTGAGTCAGGGCCCTACTGTGCTGTGTGCTGGGTGACAGCAGAGTGACAGTCCCTGCCCCTGGAGCCAGTAGCCTGGGTCACTGGCTTCAGATGGCCACTGCCACAAGCTGCTTGGGAGCATCAGCTGCCAGGCCAGAGCATACTAGGGACAGAAGGCAGGCATAATTCAGGTGAGGCAGCCAAACGTGTTTTAATGCCGTTTAAATGAAGTCAGGACATCAGTAGTGCCTTCTTTGCCCAAGTCAGCAGATAGAAATGCACAGCTTGTTGTCGGTGACTATCCTTAATGTATTTCAAAGCCTTATAAGCCCTGACCTACAATTTGATTTCTGCCAACACCAGTTCCCACAGAACACAGAACTACTGTGGAAACAAACTGTTAGAAATAGAGAGATGTATATTCTCCTTCACTCCTTCAATGTGGAATCTCTCTGCCATATTCTTTCTTGTGCTCTGTGTGCAGCATCACTGGGTGAAGTACCAGGGATGATGTCCATGGATTGAAGTGAGAGGTTGAGCTGTAATAGCAAAATGCTGGGAAATTTTTTCATATTTATAGTATACCTCAGTCCAAGGCATGTGCAGGTTGGAAAAGAGTCATAGAATAGTTTAGGTTGGAAAAGACCTTTAAGATCATCGAGACCAACTTTTAACCCAGCACTGCCAAGTCCACCACTAAGTTGGACAGGAATGCACTGCTGGGTGCTATTTGTGTGTTTTATAGGAGGGTGTGAGGTGGTTTCTATAGCACATAGTCTCGACCATTGGTGTGATTCACTTGTGCCATTACCACCTGGGAGGGGTCTGCAATTCTTGAAACTAGGGCAGATGAAGCCTTACCTCCAGCTCCCCTTGCCAGGCAGCATGTGTGCTGTACACTGCACCAGTGTGGGAACGAGCTGAAGGGAAACTTCATTGTGTTTGACAGTGCCTTTTTAGCTGAAGTACTGCCACGATTGGCATGACAGCAGTAATCCCAAAATTGGTTGATTGCCGAGAGAACCTGTGAAGATAGACATGAGGGATAAAAGGAATTAAATGCTTAATTAATAGGTTTATACTTCCTATTTCTTGAAGCATGACTATTTTTCCCCTTTCCTGTTTTGTTTGCTTTAAGGTGCCATATGTTCTGCTTGAAGCTGTATAGAAATTTGCTGAAGACACCTGCACATCAGGGTTAAGAGAGTTCTTTACTAGGTGATCTGCTGCTTGAATATTGGACTTTTGAAATAATAAAATGTTTTGAGCTACCAACATAAAGAGATTATTTGGCCAATATTTTGTATACTAATGATGCCACCTATACAACTGTGTAGTTACTCTTGATCCTAAGGGACTAAAGCTTCAGCTTCTCACAGCAGTTCTCTCCTGTTTTCATGTATTCCTGATAAAATTTTTCACTGGAGTTCTAGTTGCGAATATCAGCATTTCTTTGGTGTCTCCTTCTGTTAGTTCCTTGCTTCCCACGTGCTGTTCTATGTGAAAGTCTTTGTGAATTGCTTGAAGGAGTAAAATCCTTCATGGTAATGGAGACGCTAACATGCATGACAGTTCTTATCCATCTGAAAATGGCAGCAGTTGACTTGTAGTTTTTCATATAAGCTGTTTTTTCACTCAGAAAAGTTTTCACTTAGAGAAGGTAGCTATTAATTACTTATCTATCCATGTTTCAATATGCCACCGTCTCGTTAAATAGCTCCCTTGTCTATTTCTTTCTGAAACTATAAAGCACTCTTTTCTGCAGAACAAGCTCAATGACATCTTGACACTTCCCTAATGTTTTCAAATCCTGGTGGGTTTGAGTGAATTACTGGATTTATTTGAACTTCAGATTCAGGGCTTGTAAATATGCACAGATGAAAGCTAAAAAGGTTGACAAGAATGCATTTGCAGTTGCAAGTGCTAGGTTTGGCATAGTTATCTTTGGCAGCATGAACCTAATCAAGTCCAGGAACTCGAGTGATCATAAATCTGTTGTGATACTGATAGTTGTCTCATATTATGGTAGTCAGTACTACCTCTTCTATTATTAGATTGGACCCTGGGGAAATGCAAAGGAAAGTGTGAGTCTCACCCACGATGTTTTGGTACTAAGCAAGCCAAGCACTTGGAGAAGATCCTTATCTTTGCTTAGCAGATGGAGGGTGAGGTGAGCATATGAGACCAAGTCGCTGAAGAGGCATCATCTTCCAAATGTTAGTCCAGAGCCTTAACGCAGAATGGCCCTGCTTTCATGGATTGGTACACGGCTGTCCTGTTTCCAAACAGCAGTGCTGCTACCCACAAGAGACCTGGGAAGAGGAGTCCATCCAAGCAATGAAGCTTTCAGTGGATGGCATTATTAAGGATGAATTCAAGAGCTGACTTCTAGTATTTCAGTATTTGAAAGATCTGTGAACTGCTTCACCATGGATTTATTTTAATGGAAGAGTTTGTATAGTGACATTATGTGCATGTAGGTAGCCATTTAGCAAACCGGGGAAGTAGGTGGCATGTCTTTTGCTGCTCCTTCTGCCCCTTCACTTTCTGAGGAGAATGCTTTTTAGTTTAAGCGCTCCTAGCATACCAGCATCTCCTGGTGAGCAGTAGTTAGCTGTCTCTGTGCAGGGAATGATTGGATTGGTAGGTGTCTAGATCATAAGTTTCACCTACTCATCTTGTTTTCTGTTAATAACTTTATGTTTTAATCCTGTAAGTGTACTGTGCCATGCATCTGCCTATTTTGGGAGCTAATCCTGTAGTGGTAGGCATCTATTTCAGGAGCAGCCCAGACAAAGAAGAGCCTATTTGAGTGCTGGCCTCCCTTACTGTGTGTAGTGGGTTAAATCGCTGGTATTAGTGTAGTGTAGGAGTTCAAAAAGGAAAGACGTTATTTGCAGCGTCAACTCATTAAAAATACTCTGTACAGATTTTTCCAAAAGAATAAGCAGCCCAAGCACACTGGGCCCCATGCCAGGGCATGTAATAGCCTTGCACAGCACCAGTCAAAAGCTCCAAGTTGGATAAAAGGCAGCTTTTTCTGGGTTTGCTAAGTATTCCTTTAAAAAAACTAAAAAAGGTTTGTGTACAAAAGTAGCAAATTAATTCAGCCCTATTAGAAAGTAGGTCAGTGACTGACCTCCCGATAGCATGAGGCAGCAGTTTCAAGCAGAAGTGACAGCTCAGCAGCGTGGACCCTCCATGTCTCCAGGAAACTTGTTTTGACAAATGTAAACACATTATATCCTGTATTCCTCTTGCTTATTTTTTTTTTCCTGCTGCATTAGAAACCACAAGCTGTCACTCTCCATCCCCTTTCTTCACCCTTTCTGATCCCCAAAGGGAAATGCCTTGTATCATAGCTAATAATTTTTGCAGGGCTGTGTAATGAGTAAGGCGTTCCAATGGGGTTGGTGGTTTTTTATGACACACAAAGTTGGGCACTGGCAACCAGACTTGACTAAAATCCAAACCAAAGTCTTTCCAGTGGTGAGGGAAGTCAGTGGGAAGACAGGAACTGGATGAATTTAGGATCCTTCTGTACTAGTTTTGCTTTTCTTTGTGCTGAATGAAATTTCTGCATTTACCGGCATGCCTCTTTAATGTTTACGTTGCCAGCATTGGTGTCCACATTGCCAAACAGACAGAACTTTGAACATGTCTTCACTGCAGCCCAGCAACTCCTGAAACTGGGATGCTTTTGTCATTTTGGGTGAAGTAGCAAAATGTATATATATGGGGTTGTAGCTCCTCGAATACCCCATAAAGAATAATTGCCTCAGAAGACGTGGGAATATGTTCATCTTTTCATTGAGTTGTCACTGTCAGCAGGTATTAAAGGTGGAGTGTGCACAACTAGTTAACTGCTTTGACTTGCACCTTTCCTGCAGTGATTTCTCCTGTGGAAATCACTGTGGATCATAAGGTCACAAGGTTTTCAGCTGTCTCCTTCTCCTGACTTGTAACTAGGTTGCACGGACAAGGTACTGCTGTCTGGAATATACAGAAGAGTAGTTCAGACTGTATTAGCCAACATGGCTCAATTTAAGCCATAAGATCTCATAAAACTTGACATGATTTTCTTCATTACCTAGTTATCTTTCTCACCTGAGGTGGCTCAGAAATATCCAGAGAATCCTATGGATATTTATACAGATGCTGTACAAAGAATTACTTTTGCCATGTGATAGATAAACCTTCAGAGCCCTTTAGCTGTACATTGCCATTAACTGAGTTTTTAAGTTCATTTGCTTAGAAGTAGTACAGTACAGTAAAACTTGGATGACTGTCTCACCTAGAAGTAGGGATTTGATTTGGGAGAATGGGAACATAGTTGTTAAAAACAAAATGCTTCTGGCTTTAGTAAAGGTTTGATCTGAATAGATCAAAATCAAGCAAGAAGTCAGATGGATTTATGTAACAAAACTGGCTATGAGAAACTGGGAAAGAAGAAAGTCCTGTTTCAGTGAATTACATGTTTCTGTACTATAGATAATGTTGGCATTGGTTGTTACATGCCATGCAATGGATGTCATGCTAAGAAAGTAGTAAAAAATATACTAGTGTATACAGTTAAAAAAAGGCAAAAGAGAGGAGTGCCCATGTACATGTGTGTGAGTACACTTGTGGGGCAGGCTGGCAGTTCCCAATCTGCCTCCTGAGGGATCTTTGCACGACATAGATGTTGGCTTTCAAGTCATTACACTCTCCACAGGGCCACCAAGTTTCCTATGCTTGAAAGGGCTGGAAGTGCAAGGTGTGCTTCAGGTGAAGACAAAGATCTAATGCTTTTTCCCACTGTTTCATGCTTGCAGAGATACTGTTTCCCTTTGCTCCCTCCTGCATTGGGGAGAGAGTCAGGAAGGAAACAGCATCTTTAGACTTCTAAGATCATGGAGTCCAACTTTTAACCCAAGGCTGCCAAGTACACCCCAAAACCATGTCCATAAGTGCCATATCTACACATCTTTTAAAGACCTACAGTATTCCAATACTGAAATCCTTTTAGTTCAAGGCAGAGACAGGAAGACTGCCCATGGTGTAGGGAGTCACTGGTGTCACTTGCCTTTGGACTAGTGTCCTGTCTTACTTGTTGGAAAAGCAGTTCCCATGGAATAAGAAAGCTGAAATCCTCTTTTTCTTTTTTTGAATTTCTAGCTAGGGGAGTTTGTTTCACAGTCTGCATCCCATACAAGCAGTGACTACCAGTGCATATTTCATATATATATATTCAATACACAGATTTACCCCTTCAGCTGTGTGCATGCATCATCAAGGAGCAGGACAGCTTTATATGTTCCCTTTTGCTTTTGAAATCTTGGTAATGGCTTGCTGGGATGAGTGTCATCTTTATGGCTTTCTTCTGATGCCCTGCACGTAGCAGTTTTCAGGGAGTGTGGCTGCAGGATCAGCCAAGACTCTGCCATCTTCCCTGTGATGAAACTGTAGGGCAGAGCAGGGAGGTGTGATGAGAGAGAGGCCACAGGAGATCCTGAGTCTGCATTTCCCAAATGCTGAACCTTCCTGCACTGGCCCTGTGTTGGGTAGAGCAAGCTCAAACTCACGCAAGGGATTTGGCAAGAATGGCTCTTCTTCTTCTTGATGGTGGTTTCTTCACACTCATAAGTCAGATCCCAGAAACAGACAAACAAAACCAAACAAAAAATGCTTCAGAAAAACCCAGGTCCCACCTTTTCCCCCATAGTATTCTTAATTGGATTAGTGGCTTGAATATCTTGGGCTTTTTCCATCCCAGAGTAAGAACTCAGGGAATTTGTTTGTTCCCTTCTATACAGCAAAGTAGGAAGGGTACAGGAGAAATCATATTTTGGCAGCTGAGATAACTTACAGTAAAACCTAAGATTTTATTTAGTTTTCTTCCAAGGTGGAAGAGAATTGTTTTTACCTTCTAGGTAACTTGTCAGCTGAAGTTTTTGATTCAATAGTTGAATCATATTTATTTCAATGCTGTTGACTCTTGGACTGAATCCTGTGAAATAATGCATTTAATGTGATGCACTGAAAATATTTATAAATTTTTGTTACTTGGGGGAGGAAGGTAGGAGTTGCCATTTTAGTGCTTTTCTGAATGTACAGCGATCTGCGCTGATTAAGCGTGGATGATTTCATTTCAGTCAACAGCACGAGGCAATGTCCATCCTGACTATAACAATGCAAATGACCTTTGCTTTCCTTAGATCTGTCTGAGAGTATGTCATCTATCAGAGTAGCATCTCAGATGGTGAATAAATTCTATACAGGGCGTGTGAAGTGGGAGAAAGTGAAGTCTGTTATGAAATTTCATCCCTCCTTAATGTTTTGCAGGAGCTCTTTTTGGTTGAAGTAACATGCTGTGAGTTTTGTAGAGAAATTAGGTGGGTCATTCTTGCTCTGATGCAGGCATAGGGCAGGTTCTACAAAGGTCAAATGTAGCCTCTCCTCAGGACTTTGGAACCACTCAAGGTGTCTCTACTCTGTGCAAGTGTTAAGGGGGGAAAAAAGAGAAAATTAATTCCTTGTATTGCCAAGATAATTTCCTGAATGAATTTACTCTGCATTCTTGTGTGGTCTGTGCTCCAAGATTTGGTGATCTTAGGGAGAGCTACTGGAGCACTGGATGTCCAGGTCACTGGTGCACAACATAAAGCAGTGTCTTTTTAGGGCTCCTCATGAAGCCCACTTGGCAGGTGCTGTGAGTGCTCATTTTGCTTGGCTTTGTTTCTTTCCCTGGATTTAGGCTAGTTTGGGGTTAATGTTTCACATTTGCATCACCACTGAAACACTGCTCACCTCAGCTGGCAACAACTTTGTGTTGTTGATTACTGATTCCGGAGTGTAAACTAGACAGATTATTTGTCCTGCCCTGAGGAAGAAGAGAAGGAGTTAAAATTTAAGAGCTTCCACTGATGGGCATAGGGTAACACGTACTATCTTGAATACATGGAGATCAGTTTGGACCTTGTCTGATGAATGCCACTTCTGGAGTTCTTTCTTTTCCATATAGAGCTACATATGAAGAAATAAATGCATTCCCTTAAGATAACATCGTGTGACGGCTGAGAACAATTAAAACTCTTTACTTTTAGCTATATTTTTTCCCTTCCTTTCTACAGCAGGAGGGTGGTGTCTGCAGCTCTAAGGAGTTGATACAGGCTATTTGGCACTGCTCTGATCTTATTTAGAGCAAGTATCCTGCAAGGTTATTTATTTTACAGCCTTTTCTTCTAGCTTTGCACAACACACAGATCTTGGAAGTTGGGAAAGGATTTTTTTTCTTACTAGAGTCTTTTTGGCAATAAACATGTGCCTAACTGTAAGAGAAAAAACTTTCACAACCAAGCTTGTTTTGTGAAGCCCAAACATTTGTGAAGCTTACAAACCCTCAAACTTTGCATAATGTGCCCATCCCTGGTCTCAAACATGAAGTGGCAGAAGAGGGAAGTGTTACTTTTTTTAACCAACAACTTATGACTGTGTCAACACATGACAATTTGTCAAAGCTTGCTGTAGCGGTACTGTAAATTAATTTTTAGCATCACTTGTGAGTGGTAAACACTTTGTGCAGTGTGAACAGATCCTAGTACAGTGTGAGTTGTCAGCAGCTTGTGAGCTACCCTAAAAAAAAAAAAAAAAAAACAAAAAAAAACAGAGGGAAAGATGCAAGCTCGTTTACTAGTACAAAATGGATCTGAGTCTGCAAAAATTCAACATGTGGTGGAATGTCAACTCAACCTTGAAAACTTGTTTTTTTTCCATTAATAAAAATCACCTGCGAGGCTGGGAAATCACAAATTTCCATTCTGTGTCCCAAGCAGTGCTTGATACCAAGCAGCTTTCTCAGGTGAAGTAGAGCCCTCTCTTTGCTCTTGGGTTTTGCCTTTGCTTGCTTGCTTTAAAAGCAGAACATCCTGCAAATGTGAGTATGCTCTTGCTGAGATGTCTCAAATCAACCACGTAAAATGCCTGGAAAAAAATTAATATGGCAGCCCAAAGAGAAAAGGTGGGTGCTGAGTGCTCTCTCCTTCTCACCTGTCCTCTTGCTGTTTCTCCTTGCCTATCCCAGCTGCTGTGGTGAAGCTGGCAGTGATGGTTCATACAAAAGGAGTTGACATGATGGAAGAAAATTATTTGGTGCAAAAAGACAGGGAATATGTATTGTAGAAAACAACTTTTCAGATACAAACGTATTTTAACCTGTCACTTTAGCAGAACAAGCAGTAATAACCTCCCAGCCTAACAATGACTGTTAAGCTGAATGTTAATTCTCTCAGTCTTGAATTGCTAACGTGTCTACAATTTACAAGTGAACACCCACTCAAGAGAGAGAAAATAGAAGTTGGTGCCTGGAATTCCTGGCCTTACTGAAATCACCTACATTTTTTTGGCACTAATTCATTTTGCATTTCCTGCAAATGTTTTAAGTACAACTAGATGAGAAAAACAGCCTGGCGCGTTTGTTTGCTGGTTTGATGTGCTCAGTGTTGGGTTTTTTTCTCAGGCACAGTTTCTCTTGGCTTATACATCGTAGGGTGGCTTTGGCTGCACCTTGGGGCTTGTTCCTGTGAGCAGGCAGCACATGTAAAGCTTGGCACAAGAACTACTGAGACCTGCTAAAGCTAGTTTTAACCTGGTCATAGTTTTAAAGAGAAAGATGACTTTATTTGTGTATTTGCTCATAAAGAATTTTATTTATATTTCCTTTTCTAGATAGAACTGTAAGTGCTGCCTGTATGAAAGAGCTGAGCCACAC
Source organism: Cinclus cinclus (assembly GCF_963662255.1). Lineage (NCBI taxonomy): Eukaryota > Metazoa > Chordata > Aves > Passeriformes > Cinclidae > Cinclus > Cinclus cinclus. Next base: position 36,331,162 of record NC_085048.1, on the reverse strand, counting down.
CATCCAGTAAACTGTCTAGAGCAGCAGCTGGCTTGCTTGGAAGTCACTTCCAGGACTGCATTGTAAGTAAGTGTTTTTACAAAAGCACCATCAAATGGTTTCTTCAGTTCTGGGGTGGATATGGTTTCTTCAGTTCTGGGGTAGATTTGAGATGTTTTGGTTGTTTCTTACAATTTCACAGTTTTATTCTAACACTAGGAATGCATGTGGGAACTGGAGCACCCCAATATCTGTGCATAGCATAAAGCTAAAGCCATTTTAAGGCTTTTTGCTGTCTTGCTCTAGAACTCCCCAGCATATTACCCAAACACTTCTGAGAACAGACAGCTACATAGAAACCTAGAAGTAGATTTGACCAAGTACGTAGTGATATATTTTGTCATTAACTCTATGGCATACAGGTTTTTTCAGTGTTCATACCAGCCTGCACTTCAGCATTTTAGCTATGCTGGTGTAGCCCTGCTAGAGCAAATGCTTTGTGGACGTTTTCATAAACTGTGATCTGCCTAACTAAGTTTGGAATAATCCATTAATAGTTGCCGTGTCTCATCCAAAAAGAGCACTGCTTTGTCCCTTTAGCCATGCAGGGGGCATAGCTAGGGAACCTCAGTAGGCTGTGAATGTAGGTGAATTTGGTCAGCTGCATCTGTTTCTGTGATCATGGAATCATAGAATATCCTGAGTTGAAAGGGGCCCACAACAATTTTTGAGATCATCCTAGTGATGAGTGAGTCTCAATGAAAAGGGCCCTATTTCTGGTTGCAAGCCAATTGCATTGTATATGGCATTGAGAATGTATTTGCATTTAGAAATTAATAACATCATCATAGAAAACTTTGAGATTTACACCAAAAAACCCTTATTATGCTATTTATGCAGTTCATTTTGAAACCATAATCCATTCTGGAAAGTTTGTGACCTAAAATTTTGTACCTTTTATTTCTTGTTATATTGCCTTCATTTTCCTGGTGCTGCAGGTTATGAGAAATATGATATGAGAAGTATTTATGACATAAGTGCATTTCCCTTGAAATGGCCTCTGATAACATGGTTGCTTGAGAGAGCAGTGGTGGGAGAGCTGGTGACTTAGAGTTCAAATCACTTAGTTAAGCATATTTATTATGCAGGCTCCTCACATTCCTCAGCACCTTTCAGAATATTCCCCACAGGTGAGATTTGCTGTACATATACTAGGTGTAAAATATATATATATATATATATATATATATATATATATATATATATATATATATGTTAATCCTGTCACCAAGTCCTTCAAACACAGCAGTCGATTCAGTTTTTTGCCATAGGTTTCTTTTTTGTGAATCTTTACTCAGTACAGTCAACTGACACACCTGGATCACTCTCTAGGTGAGGTTTTGCTGGACAGGAATCTTTGGCTGGGCTCTGCCTGCAGTTATCTGACAGATACAGTAACTGCTGTTTTGTTCTTGTTCCCTGCCTGCTGGACCCATGAGGCGCTCAGCCCAATTCTGCATGGTGACGTTGAATGAGATGGAAAAGTAACTGTTTACTGTCAGTGATGGGACATTTCAGCTAGAGCAAATGTGCAGAGAACCAGTGAGGGAATTGTTTGGGGGAAAATTAGGACTTCAAAAAGCCTGAAGTCAAACAGTTTTCGATTAGAAATTTAAAACAAGGACTAATGTTTGTTTTCAGCAGCCTATAAATGGTTCGTCTGCTTCTGGAACTTAAATCCTGACCTAAGCCACCATTGCTTTCATGGAATCATAAAATCATTAAGAATCATACAAGCAGAGATGTTTAGGTTGAAAAGTACCTTCAAGATCATCAAGTCCAACTGCTAACCCAGCCCTGGCAAGTCCACCACTAAGCCATGTCCCTAAGTGCTACGTCTACACGACTTTTGAATACCTCCAGGAATGGGGACCCAACCACTTCCCCTGGGCAGCCTGTTCAATGCTAGACAATCCTTTCTGTGAAGAAATTTTTCCTATGTCCAATGTAAATCTCTCCTAAAGCAAATTGAGGCTGCTTCCTCTGATCTTGTCACTTGGGAGAAGAGACCACCCCCACCAGGCTACAGCCTCCTTTCAGGCAGTTGTAGACAGCAGTAAGGTCCTCCCTGAGCCTCCTTTTCTCCAGGCTAAACAAACCCAGCTCCCTCAGCTGCTCCTCATCAGACCTGTGCTCCAGACCTCTCACCAGTTTCATTGCCCTTCTCTGGACACGCTCCAGCACCTCAATGTCCTTGTCGTAGCGAGGCACCTAAAGCTGAACACAGGATTTGAGGTGTGGCTTCACCAGTGCAGAGTACAGATGGATGATTGCTGCCTTAGTCCTGGTGGCCACACTTTGAGCATGGGAAGCAGGACCCTGGCTCCTCTGGGAGCAATGAGCCCTTCTGGTCCTTTCTGGCAGGGCTCTGCTGCACTTGTTCACAGGATGCCCCGCTGTCACTTGGCCCCAAGCTGATGCCACCGCTGAGTTGCCCATAAACCCCTGAGGCTGTTTTGAGGGGAGCACTTTATCACTGTTGGTAATGGATTTTCATCCAGTGTATGTCATGATGTTTGCGCTGCTCTGGCACCAGCAGCTGGAGCTGTGCATTCATTTAATTTACCCCAGGGTAGTTGCTACTGATTTGGTTCAAACATGACGTTGCAGCATGCATGCTACTGAGGCAATCTCAGTCACACCAATTCCTTGAAGAATTGACTATTCCAGTGTGGTTTTCTGCCTCATGTCCTTCAAGTTTAACTGTCTCTGTGAAGCCTCAAACAGTAGATGCATGCTTTTAAATAGTTAAATAAACATTAATTATGATTCACAAATAGTTTTTCCCCAACTATTAAGTAATATCAAACACTGAATTTTTCAGTCAGTAATTGTTTTTCCAGCTGTTGAGTGGGACCAAGTATTCAATATTTTTACAGAGTTATTTTTGCAGCTGCTTGGCTGCTTTAAGCATGAAAGTCCTATGTTATTTTGTAGGGCTTGACAGCCTTGGATGCACAGTGGGCACAAAAAGCTTGTGGTGGGAGTGGAATGATTACAGTCTTCTGATGCACCTTGGTTAGCTGTGGATAGTTTGGGCTGCATCCAGAGAAGCTGAAAATAGCATATTGGGCACTTTTAAAAGTTTGTGGTTTTGCAAAATTTTCTCACAAAAATGTGAAGTCTTTTTCTTTCTCACTGTGTGAGTTATTACATATGTGGAAATTAGTTATTTTTTCCTTTTCAAGATCTTGAGACATTCTGTGAGGGTTTCAGCCAGGGTGAATTATTTAATGAAATAGTGGTTTGACTCGTTGCACCTCCTTGCAAATAGTATAACAGCAAAGATTTTTCTCTTAGAAATGCGTATTATGTGCTTTACACAGAAAGATCTTAAAAAATTTTAAAACACCAATTAAACCACAGGTCATGATGATAGTGAAAGAGACGTTGTTTTCACCCACCATGACAATTGCCCTGGCAGTGAGCACATGGCTCACATTTTCCCAGTGATTCATTAGCCAAGCCACTAAAGCATCCTAGGCAGTCTGACACTGTGGCTTACTGGTAGCTGTTCTTCAGATGATTGCTCATGTCGACATGATGCATAGCAGTGTCAGAATATTCACTTTGTAACTTACCTTTTTTGTGCGTCTCTTTTCTCTGGTTTTCCCACCAGATATGCTCTGCTGCCTCACAGCTTTGCAGTTGCTGTAACTGTGAAGCTACAAATAAGACATCTCCTCCCAAATATCACTGGTGGGTTTTGATGAAGCCACAGTCATGAGCATAGAATGCACAAAGGACACAACACTGAGCGCTAGGGAGGGGATGCTTAGCACTGTGCAGTAGGGAGAGGTTGATGGTGGTAGGGGAGGACACCAAGCTGTGAGGGGTAAATTCTGTTTGATGTTCAGTTGTGTTGGCTTTTTAAGCCGAAACAGAAAAGAAGCAGGATCAAAAGCCTTCACAAAGCAGAAGTGTGAGTGTAATGAAACGTAGTGACTAGACAAATGAAAAAAAAAAAAAGAAAAAAAAGTTCATTATAAGACCCACCAACTTAAAAATTTCAAATCCCCAGAAGGAGAGGTGATCTATCAGCCACCCAGCTTGGACTGGGCACCCAACTGGAACTCATGGTCTGGGTTCAGTTCCCTGCCTCTGTCACAGGTTTCCTGTGTGTTCTCAGGCAACCTCCTTCATCTGCCCCATGACTGACTTCCTCATTTGTGCAGTGGAGATCATCTTCCTCACGTTCATTGTGAGAACAGAGCCTAATGATGTTGCTGAAAGAAGTGGATTTTGTGATGGGAAGAGCCACCCTGGAGAACAGAGCAAAAGGGGGATGTGTTTCCTCACAGAGGATAGTCATCCATGCTGCTCACATTTCTGTGTTAAAGGAAATTATTTCCAGATCTCAAAAGGGTTATTTTTTTTTCTTTCCAAGTCTTTCAGGCCTATTTTTTTGTGGAGTTTGGCTGCCCCAGTGCAGCAGCAGGCATTTGGAATATTCCCTGTCTCTCACCTTTCTCCTCTCAGTCTGTCTGCTTATGGCTTTGAATCACTCCTGTCTGCTCAAAACACACACCCAGCACAACCCAATGGGATAAGAAACACAGCTTCTGTCATGTCCCAACTTAATGTGGAGATCTCTTAACATGTAAATAATGGTTGTTTGTAAGAAAGAAGCCGAAGAGTGCTTGAGGCTGCTTGGAGGGGTACCAAAAATGACCCTAGCAGCTGAGGAAGGTGGTGAGAGGCAGTGGAATGTCACACTCACGGACTCCTACCAAGGTATGCACTGGCACAGTGTGGCTGCTAAGGATGCCCACATAGCTCATCACCACCATTGGCCTTCAGCTCCTCTGCTTCTACACTTATTCCCTGATAAGCAAAAATATTCTTTTAAGGGGTTTTTATATACTCCCACCCAGTGCTGATGCTAATTCTGATTTAGGAATGAGAAATGACAAGTCACATGCCTCTTGATGTGCCCTTTTATCTCTTTTGGGTTGGTAGTTAAACTTTTAAGTGTGAGGACTTCTCAGTACATGAAAAGCAATGTCTCATTCCTTCCAAGGTTGGTCAGCTCAGGGTCCCTTGCCATGAGAAAACACAGATGGTTTAAGATGTACTGCTCTCAACACTTGACATCCTCTCTCTACCTGCAGTGCTTGTCCCTTTTCCTAACTGGTGAAACTGAAAATTCAGTCTGCTTGCAGCTCTAAAGGACTAGTGCCTGAAAACACAGCAACTGCTTAGTTGTCTGTTGCTGTTTCAACCCCTTGCCCAAGCTACAGATAATGAGTTATTGGCTAATTTAGTTTTATACAGAAGTGATGTTCGTCTTGCAAACCAGGAAGGCTATTTAATGCAGTGTAATTGACTTCAGCTGTAAGTTTCAATGCACTTATCTAGGATTACAGTTCAATAAAATCTAATTGTGCTGAGAGCAACAGGAATTATAGAAACACCTGGGGATTGTTTTCTGCTTTTCCCGTGAACAAGGTGAGCTGAATGTCTTCTCATCCTTATGGTTTGGGTTATACTGCTGCTTGACCTGCCCATTGGTGGGAGCAGCTTAAGGTGACACCATTTGGCATGGGGAGGTGAAGCCAAGCAGGTGAAATGATGAGTGGGCTTCTTCAGTGAGCTCCGTGTGAGTGATGCTCTCATTTCTGTGTGCCCAGCCAGAGTTGCACTGGGGGAACGGGAAGTAAGCGACGTCTGGTTTCATTATGATGGTGATGATAATAGGATCCATGAGGTATGTGAGATTAAAAGCCCTATAACATTGCAGGGTAAGTCATTCACAGAGGACAAGGCCTGAAATCAGTTCAGTGCCTAAACATCCTTTTGTTTGGCTCACACAGTGTAGAAATACAAGTATTTATTCTGTATTTCGTCTCACTATTTACCAAGTAGGAAGCTGTGTAAAGCCAATTGCTACATGGAAACATTCGCTGGCCATTGTGCATTGGCTTTATGACTGTGTGCTACAATTGTAGAGAGCCTTTTTGCCCAAGTATTCATTATTGAGCTTTTCATCAGCTACTCTGAACAAATGGGAAAGCATTCGATTTAATTTTTCAGTTGCAGAGCTTCAGGAAAAAGTACAGACTTTTTTAGTGGGATGAGGACACTGGCACAGGTAGTGAGTAATTTGGGATGAAGGTGGAGCAGATGGTCCTTCTGACACACATGAGGTGCAAACTTTGTTATTTTCTTGTAGAGAGACATCCCAAACATCAGTCCTTGGTCCAAACATAAGGTTGTGTAATTAGGAGTGCTTACCTAGCACCATGCTTATTTTCTTCATTATTTCTCCCAGTTATTAATTATCCTGTTGAAAACAGGAAAGGAAAAATGTACTTATAGACCATAGTAACAGATTTGGCTGGTTCCAGTACTCTGACTTCATGAGCAATGAAATATATAATATTGCTTGCTACGGCAGATGCTGTACTAATCATTCTCTGCACAACTGCCTACTTTTTACATCATTTTAAACAAATGCCAGGACTGTGGGGAGTAATAAAACAAGATAATAACAGCAGAACAGGGAGGTTTCCTCATACAAGTTAAAAACAAAACAAAAAGACCTCTATCTGCAAAAGCCATGAGAACTGTAGAAAGAGGCTCTTTTTGCATGACAAAGTTAAGCTGTAATTACTGAGTGCGGAAAATATCTTTCTTACAGGAGAAAGCAGTGAGAATGGATCATGCAGGATGTCCCTGAAGTTGCTGCAGTCACATTTTAAGAGCAGATGTACTGGTTTGAAAAGCAAAACCAGTGAGACTTCAAGTCAGTAATACAATTTTTAATAGGGAAGAGAAAAAAAGGAAAAACAAAACACATGCAATAATAAAAATAAAACCACTGACAGAGTCAGAATACAACCTGATACCCTGTCAGTCAGGGTGCTGGTGCAGTTTTCCTCTAAAGGGTCCAGCGATGATGTGGAAAAATGCCTGGTTCTTCCTCTGGAATCCAGTGGAAAAAGGCTGCCTTTGGCGTTCTAAACCTCAGTTTTTATCTAGGTAGGAAAGGCTTGGCTCGTCCTGCTGGCTGGAGCATCTCCCAGTGGGATGATGTAATCTTATCAGTTATACAGTAGGACTGAATGGCCCATTAACAGAAGATACTTCCCACAGAGATAGGGATGATCACCCTTATCAGATGGTAATAGAATATGTATCTTGTATTGTAAACCAGGACAGCAGAGGAGAGAGACTGAAAAGAAAATAATTGTTCTGATGGAAAAGAAAATATTTTTTTTCTAGTTATAGAGTTGGCTTTGATTATGGCCTGATTGCTGGTTCTTACCACCACTTTGGGTGATCATTAACTGGGGTGGTGAAAATACTGATATTAAACTTCTGTTTTCAGGTGACATGAAACCGAAGAAGAAATTAATGTCATGCCTAAGTTTGCAGTTTGAGTTGAGCTATCAGGGAGAGCTAGATAGACATTTGAAATACAGTCTTTGATGTTCTGGTTAACTTTATGAGGTGATAAACCCTATTTCACTTTGTTTCCCATGCCGTTACAATGTTTAATCGGGACATTCAAGTCTTGGTGCAAAATTAACTTTAAAGCAAATACGGGGGGCACTTCAAAATTTGTCCACTTTGCATGCATCAAAGTATTAATATAAGATTGTGCACAATCTGCTGCTATGCAGCAGCAGACAGAAAATGGTTTGTTTGTATTGGCAGTGCTCTCATGAAGCCAAATACAATTCTTACGCTTGCTGGCTTGACAGTCCAGAGTGCTCTTCATTCCTATCCAGTTTTTCTCTGCTTCCTCTGTCTTCATATTGCCACCCTTGAGCCTTAGAATGGTAAAATAAAACCTCAAAGAGTTTATAAAAGTCACAGTCGAAAATGTGTTATCGTAGGTCAGACAGATGAAACCAGTGCATAGTCCCAGTCTCCTCTCAAATCTGGCCAAAATAGTGTTTCACCTGCATTTGGGGTGTGTGGCAGTCCATTTCTCTCTAAAATAGCTGAAGTTGATAAAAGTGTTGTTCAGAAAAATACAAGATTCCCCAAGATGTTTTGAGGTTGATGATATTCGTTGGATTCTGGGCTGAGCAGAGCTATATCTATATGCTTCTGGACATTATTCTCAAATACAGATGAGATTTTGTCTTGTTTAGTATTGTCATAGATTTGTTTCTTAAGTGTAGCTATGCAGTAATTTCTTACCTCAAAGAAATTGCTTGCCTGAAGACTTTTTTTAAAGCAAGTCTTTCATTTAAATCCAATTCCACTCCATTCAAAAGACTACAATTTTTGAAGATATTAGTTTTATGTCCAACTATCTACCACAGTTAAGGAAATAAAATCGAACGTCATCCTCAGCCTGTAGACTGTTTCCTTTGCCCTTTTTTTGCCATTTGTTTTATCTTTTCTTCTCTTCCACAGCTTTGAACTTTGTCTTCTTGTTTAATAATCTGCTGTTGTATTGCTCTCAGTACCCAGTGTTTGATGGGTTCTCCTCCATAATCTCCTAAGCATACCAAGGTTCTCCTCCTATCATGTCTTGTATTAAGAATTAGTGGCATGATGTGTATGTAATCCATGAGTTACTGATACACACTGGCAGTTGTGCCACCAGCTGTGCTGGTGATGTACTCCAGCTCCTGGTGGGTGCCCAGTCTGCAGCACCAGGCTGGAGTTACTGCCAGATAAAATACAAAAATGTGGTATCATATCAGTAACATAGTTCCAGTAGAGTAGTTTAGGTCTAAGGGTAAAAGCTAATATGGACATGGCCATTAATTTCTCTCTCCTCTAGGGGCATACACCTAATTAAGACCATGTATACACTATTGAATGTTTCCAGTACTGTCTTCTTAATCTATAAATTACTGGTGCATTTAACAGGGCTCTGCATACAGCCCCAGCTCAGGCACCTGGCTGGTACCCATTGATCCTGGTCCTCATGCCGCAGTCATCTCCTCTTCATTTACTCACTAATAGAGTAGCCTGATCTTTCTGTTACAGTCTCACATTATTTCTCTAATTGGCTTCTTCTTTCACTTGTCGTAAGGATTTTGCTGTTCCAGGGCAGATTCCCTGGTGGAAGACTCACAGTATGGCAGTCTAACATCACCCTTATCCTGCTAGTAGCAACCACCCTGTTTTGTGTCACCTTTTCTTCAGAAAACACCGCTAGAGGCAGTTGCAACCTCACTTGATCTTTCCCAGTGTAGAAGATGTGAAAATACCTAATGAATCATTCTGGGGAGGTGTGACCTGTGGGATGCAGACGTGTGGGAGTGTTTGTTTGTTACAAGCATCAGAAGGGGAATCACTCTGTTATCCAAGTACCCTTGTCGAACGGTGGAACGTCAGCATGCTCTGAAGTTTCACTATACCTTGATTCTTCTCCTATCTGTCTCTTCCTGGAAAGTAGTTAATTTTGGAAATGTGCACAAAGAGGAGAAAAGCAGCATGTAAAATCCCAGGATTTCCTTTGGGGGAGAGATCCCGCAGGGGAAGGAGGGAACTCTTAATAATCTTTGCAGTATTTAATCCTAAGAAAGTGAAATAAAATCAGCACTTCCACTGAGAGTTGGCAGCGTATTTTTTTCTGTAACAAGACCAGTTTTTAGTTTCTTTGTAGTACAGTCTGATTAAGACACTATCAAGTTGATTGAGGAGAGCAAAATCTGGTTTTGACAGATGTTTCCCATGATCTGAAGAATACAAACACTCCTGCAAGTTGACAGACGGCTTGTTTACATTAGAGATTTTTTTTTTAATTAAAAAAAAAGCCCCGACAACAAAAACACACAAACACAAAGCAACATTTGGATCAGTCATTCTGATCAAGGCGGTGTCAATTATTAGGCTGTAAAGGGAACTGATGACTCAACTTAGGCACAGCATTGCGGCGATCTCCGATTTTCAGTTTCATAATAGATTCTTTTCAGGAATGCTTTTCATTCATACCTGATGTTTAAATGTGTCTCTGGGAGCATGTATTACTTTGTGATGGGGACATGAGAGACTGGTGTCAGTGTGCTCCGAGTGGTTGGGCAGAATTCGGGAGGCATTCCTGTACCTTGGTGGGATGCTCGGTGGGAGAAGGGTCCTCTGACACATCGCTTCGTGCACTCCTAACTGCACATCACCAGTGTTGTTACCATGGCAAGTTTTATAGAGTTCACATCGGTAAGACTGAAAAGCACTTCGATTCAGAAAGTGAAATGTTTTGATGAGATCCCATGCTTAGTAATTCCAGCGAGTGCGCTTGTTAAAGCGGGTGAGTCAGAAATGGAAATGCAAAGCATTTCTCTGAACGGTAGCCAGAAATTAGCTTTGAAAACTGAAACAAAGCCCCAACCGCAGTTTTATCTATTTACCTAACAATTTTAGATCTGTGAAAATCCCTTTGTCTTTGGGATACATTTTGATTTCTCTTGTGTAGTGCTGGTGCGATCCTTAGGCTGCATAGTCAACCATGTGAGGACTATCTTGGTGTGTCTGAGTTTTTTGATTTAAAAAATTGAGCGTCCTTTTAGTGGCTTCATTGTCTCCAGTCCTCCAGTGCTGCAATATTCTGTCACCACTTGGGGTGGAAGTTGGTGGAGATATAAGTCAGGATGGGATGTTGTAATATTTGAGTTAATGTAACTCTGAGGAAGAAAACCAGGGAAATTGAGTGGAGTCACTGCTTATTACCCAGTGCATAACTTGTGTATATCTCTATCTATCTATCTATCTATCTATCTATCTATCTGCACAGGGCTATCTGTCTGTTCTGACACAAAAGTTCTTGACTTGGGGCTGGCTGCTCCCCAGCTTAGCATGGAGAGGCTTCAGTGGTCACAAGCCCCTCTGTTTGTCAGGACATAGCCCTCCATCTGTAGGGAGAGGGCAGAAGGGGATCATGAGTGTTTTTATGTTACTAGTGGTTGTCTTGCCTCAATAAAACTTAAAAATCAGCATATTGAGTGATAGCAACATTCTTTTCCTCATCCTGTACCTTTCTTCTCTGCTGACATTTTGGTACCTCTTGCTTATCCTTGCTGGATGCTTTGGGCTTGTCACTCAGCCGCAGAGAGCGTAAGGACTGACTGCTTTTTGGGCAGCTGTAGTGTGGTCTGAGGCCCATCAATGTAAATCATGGTGGAGGAGGACAAAGTAATAGATGTGTTTAAGGGACTTGCAATTCCCACAGCAAGGCTGGTAAAGTGAAGCTCATTTCAAAGAGCAGGCGGTTTGGTGATTTTTCTTAATTACTGTTTACCTAAATAAATAAATAATGCATATTCATGGCTTTAACTAGAGTAAGGCATGTTGAAATGTTTACCTCTCCTGAGGATAGTTATTAAGGGCGGGGTGTGGGGTGCAGCAATTAATAATAAAACATTTAGATGAGATTACAGAATGTTCTGATTGGAATAGTAAACATTATGCTAGAAATAAAAGCAAATAAACAAAGCTGTCTTGAATTTAAAAAAGAGAAATACTATGCTATCTGAAGAAACATGCTGAACAGAAGCTATTTGGGTGAAGGGGCCATGCCCTTGGAGTTCTTCAATATCACAGGGAGGCTTCTTCAGTCTAAAAAGCATCCCTGTGGAAGAAAGCTCCTCATTTCCAGTCTGGAAAAAAGATGATACAAATATTGGCATCCACACAGATTAGTGTGGCAGATGTAACACCTGTCAACACCACTTTGAGGCTGGGGTCCAACAGAGAGTATTTCACCTGCTTATATCAGTAGTAAATAAAACCTTCATTTGCATTGTGAACCTCCTCCCTCTTCATTTTGCGCATTCCTCTGAATGAAATTCTTTGCTCAGCTGAAAGTTTGAAATTTGGACTCATCCTTTCATATCTTTTGGCTGTGGTTCCTTATCTGGTTAATCAGATCAAAGAGAGCCAGTGATGTGTTCAAAGATTCTTGTGACAGCTGTGTACCATTAGGCTGAATGATTAAAAAAACCCCATAATTGTAGTTTAGTGCAGTAAATACAGATTGGTCTTTCAGTTTAACATATGGTAGCAGACAAGCTGAGCCTTTGACAAAAGACCTGCCGATTTAACCCCATGCAGACAAAGCTGGTTTGTCCCCAGCCCCACCTGCCTCCTGCTGTTTTGGGTCAGCAGAGGAGTGTGATTGAGCAATGGGTGTATCTGTCCTGTCACACTAGGTTGGGGGTGGGCAGAAAGTAGGTAGGCAGCACCAAGGTAGCCTGTGGGGACCATTAGGCTCAAAGCTCCTTGTGCAACTGGGGTGGGCTCTCTTCTCATCGAGCTGTCCCTTTGCAAGCTGCTGTCCTTTCTGGGCCATTCCCTAACTTGGGCATCTTTTGGGGATGAAGGCTTCCAGATCCCCTCATCTAGACCAAATTGGTCCCTTCTGAAGTAGCTCCACAAATGCTAGGATGCTCGCTGGCACCTAGCACAGCCGGCGTGCTGCTGGCATGTCTCCTGGACTCCCTCTCATCTAGAAACCGAAAAGCGGCTTCTCTTTGACTGGAATTGTGGTCTGACTATTCGCTGTGGTGGAGACTTTGTGTCAATCACTAGTGCAAGTCCCTGGCTGTTCTCTGAGAGCAAGGTGTCGAGGAACAAGCTCTGCTGGATGAGCTGTCTTATTCCCAGCACAGGTGGTGGGAATATCCCATTGACTTTGGTCCTTGTGAAGCATCTTCAGAGCTGTTTTTTCCTGGCTGATAAATTTCTCTCAACCACATTTTGTTTCTTGCTTCAATGGATAGGCCTTTTTCCTGACTCATCTGCTGCTCTGCAGGATCTGTGAGTGGTGTCTGTATCCCAGAAGATGAGAGTACTAATGGTGGCACAGAGTATCTGGTTGGTCCATCTTACCTGTAGCAGAGGGGTGTGGTTTTATAAACATGGTGCATTTTCCCCACTGGAAGAATCATTCTGGGCTACAGACAAGACTTCTGTGGAGCAGAAATACCCATTTCCATCTTCACCTTTTTTTTTTCCCTAAGGGTTTTTGGGAGTTCCAGCTGCATGCCTTCTGGAAAAGCCAGTGGCAGCCAAGGCAGCCAGAGCCTCACATGGGGTTTTGCAGGTTGAGAACATGTTGCACACACGGAATGCACAGCACAGTAAACCTGATATCAGCTCACAACTAATTATCTCTGTATAAAAATTCCCCTGCTTGCCGTTGTGCCGTTAGAGGCTCATTGGTAAGATTTATGACTCTGGCTAAAATGAAGTACTATTTCCTTTTTCTCAGCATTACTGTGCATGGCCTCTCTGGCTTTTCTTGTTAAAAAGACCTGAGTTCACCCAAGAGGGAACATACTTTTGAACTTCTTTCCCATCACCATTCTGCCTTTCTCTTTTTATATTTTTAACAACCACTGAAGATTACCCACAAAACAATTTCAGGCCTTTTGTCTTTCCCCTGCTTGGAGTGAGGGTGGAGACAGAGAAGCTAAGAGGCAGCTCCTGCATGAGAGATGCAGCATTTACCCACTTTCAGCCCTACCACAGTTTGCACAAGCAAGGTATGTACATCCATCAGCATGGGCTCCCTCTTCATAGTTTGAGCAACTATGGACTCCAGAATTTATATGAGATAAAGGATAATTTCCTCACTTCATGCTGTAACATGGGGGACCAGTTGTACAGCTGGAGGAAAAACTCTCCTGCCCTTACGTTGCACATGTATGTCCTCATTTCATGGGATGATGTAAATGAGACCACTCACTGAACTTTCTGAACTTGTGAATATATGGACGACTTCACCCTAAATCACCTTAAAATTAATTTGTGTGACACTATAAGACAGTTGGGGTTTTTTTTCTGTGTACGGAGGGAAAAAAGGGAGCAATGTTGAGCTGCTGCCATCTCTTCCCAGTTGCAGTTAGACGTAGTTATTTTTGTATTAGAGCTTGGAGGAAAACCGGTAGAGATGCCAGATAAACCTTCCCAAAACAAACATTTGTGTTAATACTTAAATATTGTTCATCTTTCACAGCATTTACTTATCTGTTTCCCACATGCTGAACCTTATGGGAAGTTTTTGTGGCTGACTGGCCTGTTCTTTCATTCTGTATGTTACCTGTTTTTTCACAATTTGCAGTTTTCAAAAGAGATCAGCAGTAAAAGTTTGACTGTGATAATCATTCAATATGGGAGCATCTTTATGGCGTGGCAGGGGTGTATTTTTGTTGGTCATGTGTGTTGGGTCAGGAGTCCTGGAGCATTAACCCAGTGATCTGTGTCATTTCATGATGACCTGGGAAGCATTCTTATCTGAGAGAACCAGTGCTGCTAGCCCAGTATCATCTTCCAGCATGCCTGACTAAGGGATAGCAGTTTCATCCTCATCACTGAACCATCTCATTTTCTCCTGCTTGCATGTGTGTTAACCATAATTTCCAGCCCTTAAGGGGAAATAAGCTAGGTATCTGAATTTTCATCAGATCTGACACAAAGTATTAGGCTGTGGCTTTTGCTGTCTATTGGTTTTACTGCATAGGACATAAATATTCAAGTCATGTCATCTGATAAGGTTGCTGGGGAGGGGGTTTTTCTCACAGAATATATTAACTTTCCTTTCACACCTAGCCATTCTTTCATGAGTCATAACCCCAAGATACAATATTTTCGATGGTGGCTTTAAGTCAAGTATATTCCAATGAGAAAATCAGTCAGGTTTTACATAAAATGACTTACAAGTTCCTGTGGCAATACTCTTGAACTACAGCCTTATGCCTTCTCCTGGCCCTGCCTGACTGATGTGTCACAGACCTAACTGCAACCAGAGGACAAAGATGGGTGGAAAATTCTCCCTATGCACATTCCCCATCTCTCCTGAAGGTTTTCTGTTTAAGCCTGGTTGGTTTTGTTAAGTGTGGCTGGTGAAAATCCAGTTTGCAGACTCCCGAGTACTCCAGAGCAGCAGTAGCAGCTGCCTTCCCCTGCAGCCAGCCAGCCAGCAATGGTTGTCTTGAAGGTTGTCCTGGTGAGTTCAGTCATAGTTTCTAGCTAGGGCGGTTCCTCACATTGTTTTGCCATTATCTGAGGGAATAGCTCAATCTCATCTCCTCTGACTGTTGACACAGCTCACCCAGATAGGGATGCACTGCAGAGCTGGTCCTCACAGTCCTGGGATGGGTGGGTACCTCCCTGTTTGTGGTCCACACCTCCTTGGTTGTGTTGGTTTTCTGCATCCCACCTCTGGGCACTGGGGAAGAAGCTTCTGTGCCCTTCTGACTCCTGTTTTGGCTGCCCCTGGTAAAACAGTGCATGTGAGAACAAGCAGGAGGGATGATGAGCATGTTCTTTCCCTTTGAAAGAAGTATGCAGGTTTTTATGAGGAAAGGAGGTGCACTAAGGGTGAAGCAGACCATGTCTCTTTTGTGACATAGGTATCGGTATCACCTTGGGTTTAATTTACAGATTTCAGGGGGAGATCATGCATTAGATATCAGGAGCACTGCAAATGCCTTCTGAGCCTCAGGCAACCCTTCAAGCTACAAGTGTTCCAGTGAAGCTATTTCAACCAGAAAGAAATTAGACACAAAATGTAAGGAAAACACATTTGCTGATCTGTGATGGGATTGCATGTAACAAAGCGGGATCCTTGACTTCACTGGGATCAATTTCTGCATATATATATATTTGTGTAAGTAGCGTCATTGCACTCCACCAAGCGAGGCACTGCTTCAGGAAACACCCGCTCTGTTTGCACACCTGTGCTCACCTCTCCTGGCTTGCAGGTGCTCAGCGTTCCTTAAATATTTTTTCCTCCAGTCCATATCTTTGAGAAGCTCACCAACTTATCTCCTCGTATGGGTCATTTTACTTAGCCCTCATTTTACCCACCTATGCTGAACACCAGGATAAACACCCACTGTGTATTTGTTGCATTTGTATATTTGTTGCTCAGTTCCCTCGTGGCCCACCCAGAACCTCCAGTTTTCTTGAGCACAACTACATGATTTTCTGTGTCTGAAATACCTTTCATGATAAACGGAGTAATACCCAGGTACATTCATCATTCCCTGCTCAATCCAGCCTTCTTGGTGTGTTTGTTGCAAACAGAAAAACTTGCCAGTTTTTCTCCAGAAAGCCTGTATTAAAAACAAAACCTTTCCTTTGAGCACTCTCTCTGTATAACAGAAATCCAAACTGGCAGGTGTTTTATTGAAATGGTTTTTCAACTTCATGTATTCTTCTGCCAGTTAGAGTGTCTGGTGCATCTTTCTTAACATGTGCATTCCTCAGTGCTAATTTCAGCTGCCAGGCAGTACTGGAAGCCATCAGAAAGGGGGAGAAAAAAGGTAACCTGGTTTAAAAATGTACAAGAGGTTTTTAAATAATACAAGTTTTTTTAAAAAACTGAACAGATTTACAAAGTCCAGTTGGAAGTATTGTCATTTTTTTTTTCTATATTTCTTTGCCAGCTGTTAAGGTAGATGCTTCTTTTTATAGTAAATGTAAGGTTTTTCTTGCAGCCTCCAAGACTGCAGAAGCTGGGTCTTCAAGCTGGTGTAGGATAGTGATTTTGTGGCCTCTCATGACCCTGTTAACTGATGGCCCACATGTGCAGGTCTGTCTTGACAGCCAAGACCTTGATGTGAGCAAGCCTTGGAGCAGAGTACATCTTACCCTACCTAAGATGCAGCTCTTCCTAATGCTGTAAACCTGGCTCATCAGCCTGTTAAACTGCTGAAATTCCTCTTCAGCAGGTGCACCGATGGCTCTTCATATGAACTCTGTTTTTATGTATTCCTGTAAGTTTGCAGCTGTAGTAACAGGTTTGCCTTTAATACTTTGCGTGTTTCAGGAGAAGTCTTTTGTTGAGTGGAAAGCACGAAGAAGCCCTCATGTTGAGCGTAGGCGGGGGTTCAGTTTCATTCTACCCTAAGCTGACCCCTGGGCAGAGAGATTCCTGCTTTAGTCTTTTAGATCATGTGTAAAACCTGATGCTGGATGGATCATCCTGCATAGGGCAAGAATATCTGGGGAACATGGGGAGAGGTATGGAGTGAGACATTTGCAGAAGGGAATGAAATGTTTGGGATGCAGCCTCATGCTTTCTACAGCAGTGAACATCAATCAGACCTTCTCAGAAAAGCTTCAGTGGTGCTGAAAGCCTTCTTTTCCTCCCCCCACCCCCCCACCTTTTTTTCCTTGTTTCCCTATTCCCAATTTCTGTTTATTCTCTTTTTCTTCAACACACTGTGGCATGTGCAATTTTTGCTCAGGAAACAAACCTATTATTGAAAACATAGAGACTTCCCTGGTTTTAGTCCTTTGGCCATTGAGTAAGCAACAGTTATTTTTGTTCTACCAGTGATTTATGACTGAACAGATTTAGAGTTTGTATTTTTAGGTTTATAGGCAATTTAGATAATGTATATTTGTGACCATAAATATTTGATACTCATGTAGTCTGTCAATGAATGTTATACCCAGTTGGAGAAAAATAAAATAAACTTTAGTATAAACTAAAGAGAGACAAGCATTGTATCCCCACCACAGCCTCACAATTCTTTTCAAGTACCAAATTAGATAATCCTTAAAGGAACCAAGAGTTTGAGCATCTGTTGCTAAACCATCTAGGAGGGTGCCATTCAGAGGAAATAAGTGCTTTTCGTAAGTGAACCAATTCTCCACAAGATTTGCAGTAAAATGCAGTAGGATCACTGCAGAAATGCTCAGAAAATATTGATTTTTTTTTTTTTAAACCAGGAACAGCATACTTATAAAAATAACCATCTCTCTCATTTGCAATGTGTTTTGTTGGGGTTTTTTACCCCCTCTTTTTTTCTGGAGTCATAAACAGGCATTAGTCATAAATAGGCATAGTAGACATCTCATGAGAAAACAGATTTTTTACTGAAAAAAAATTATTTTGCAAGTTTTTAAAAAAATAAGGGTAGTTTTTAAAAAAATCTAAACTTCAAGGGTTTATTTTCCTCTTCCTCACCTCCCCCTTTATCTAGCTTTAGTTTGTGGTAATTCTGCAGAGACAGCCTTTGCAGTGATCCTGTGAAGAGAGATACATGCCGCTGCTTGTACTGCTGCTGTCCCCTTCTGTTCAAAAGAAAATCATCTTCATTTCCACTCCCAGTTGCCAAGTTCACTCAAGTAAATAGTAGTTAAGCATTTCAATGTGTTTTCCAGGAAAACAGTGAAGTGTTGGACACTGGCAACTTGCAAACCTCAACGTGAGAACCCCTGTAGCTTAAAGCTAATTACTTCTCCTTCCACAAGTACTTCCTCCCCAACTGCTTCAGAGTGTGACTGCTTCTTTGATAGATGGGGGAAGCCTTTTCCAGAGTCTGGGCTTGGGATTGTGCATGCATGCATTGGGATTGTGGGATCTGGGCTGTGTGGCGATGCTGGGATTTGGCTGTTGGGGGTTTCACCCTCCTCCCCAGCCCCCTGGCCCCAGCCCTGCTGTCACCAGCCTTCCCCATCCCAGAGCGCCTCCCCTTCAGGGACTGAGCCTGAGCCCCTTGCACAGAGGTGACAACCCAGTGCATTTTCTGTGGGCAGATGAACATTTCATTCTCTCTCCAGTTTTTTTTTGACATGGACTGGCATGACAGGTAGCTTTGCTTCAGGGTGGCTGCAGGATTAAGGTACACATCGCATCAACCCAGGGATACCACATTATGCTGATGGTGTTTCTTCTCTGAAGCTCCCCAGAGTGAAGGAGAAACAAAGAAACGAACTTTGTGTTCCTAACTTAAATTCCTTGATAAAATCAATGCAAAGCTTTGACAAAAGCCAGTATTGATTATTATTTAAAGCTTACTAGATAAATTTGCTGGTTGTGTTATAACTCCTTTCTGGTGTGATGTGCAGTTTCATAGAACCACAGGGTGATATAGGTTGAGCTTTAAAGCTAATCTGGTTCCAACCCATCTGCCATGGGCAGGCACAGTTATCACTAGACCAGGTCTCTCAAAGCCCCATCCAGCCTTGGCCTAGAACACTTCCAGGAGTGGACATCTTCAGCTTCTCTATGCAACCTATTCCAGTGCCTCACCTCCATCACAATAAAGAATTCCTTAGTATATATATGTAACCATGCACATACCTGTGGTGTGATCTGGTAGAATAAACACAGAAATGTTAGTTTATCGGTTTGGTAATTCTCTTCAGGGGCCTCATACTATACGAATGAAAGGAAAACATGGTCTTTGTGGGAAAGTATCTACAGCTTAAAGCTTTGAGGAAGTGTGAAATGGACATAAAGTAATTGTTGTGTTTGGCATAAAGACCTTCTATATTTAAGAAAAAGGATGCCCCAATGTGTTTTTTAGAATCAGAAGGAAAAAACAAAGATGTGTTGTGAAGATTCAGTGCTTGATTTTTGTTTTAACTCTTGCCTTCATTTAGTTTTAGGTTGCTCCAACTGAGTTGCCAGAGCACTGCCCTACAGAACTTTGGAGGGTCACTTCTTAATGGATTGCTGCAGCCTCTTAATTTCTCCATTGATCCTGTTCCCTGCATCGTGAGGACATTTTAGCCAGCACAGAACCTAGAAAAGTTACATGTAAGTAATGATTCCAATTCCTTTCTATTTAAAGAAAAAACGAAAGGAAAAAAGGAAAAAAAAATCTTGGGGAGGCAAGGTAGAGGCAGTAAATATCACACTTTAGAAAAACACTGTAAAAGCTGTAATTCAACTGCAAACATTAGGTGGTGAATAAATTGTTATTGAAGTAGTTACTTGCTTTTTTAACCTAAATAGTGATTGTCATTTTGACGGCTTTTCTAAGTGTTCTGCTACTAGGGTAAATCATAGCAAGAAATACTTAAAATAGCTTTGTTCAACCCATTGCTCTAACTACACTTCGTTTTTCTCTGCAATGGGCTGTGTGTGTGTACACTTTCCTTGGTGTGCTCTACCAAAGCTCCATGTGCTCCATGCGTGAGCTTGGAGGCCATCATCTGCCCAACAGGACTGCAGGCACCCTTCTATTTCTCCCATTATAAAATTCATATCTTACTCCTTTCGGGTTCCTGGAGTATTTCCCTTAGAGGAGCCCTGGTGCTGCTCCATCCTTCAGCCTGCTGCCCCAAAAAGCTCTGTTAGCATCAGAAGTATCTTCATTGCTACTTCCTGCTCCTTCCGGGTGGAATTAAGAGCTCCACCTGACTGTAAGAGGGTAAAGAAAGATGTGCATAGACCTACTAGGGACGGATTGAGGGGACTTCAGATTTCTTCCTGACTTCTCAGCGACGTTAGTAGTCCCCAGTGCTTGTTGTGCTTTGGTATTTCACTGAAGATGGGGAGCAGCTTGTTGTCCTGTGCACGTATTTCATCCCTGATCCCACAGTGACTTCCTCTGAGACATTCCATAGCACACCCTGGCACAGAATCAGTGGGGAGAAATTGGTTTGACCCCTTGCATTTTGTCAGCAGTTCTAACCCTATTCTAACCCTAATTCTGGTTTCTGAGGCAGAAGAAGCTTCTGGACCACTGTAAGGATGGCATGGATGTTATGGTCTGTGCTCTGTGGAGAGTGGAACACCCCAGAGCTTATAAGTTTGGGAAAAGGCTTGAGCACAACTTAATTTTATTAATTTTTAAAACAAAACCAAAACTCTTTGGGGTTAAGTTGTTTTTATCTTTGGGATGGTGCTACAGAGCATGTTGGCAAAAGGAGATAAACACAGAATTGTGGCTCACAGTGTGGCACTGTGCATGTTACTGCCCTTTGTTTGTTCACTGCAGTAACAAATGCATATGATGCAGTTTAGTCAGAGCAGGTCAGTGTAGCAGACCACTCATTGCTGGTCAGGTTTTCTTGAATGCCTACTAATACCATATTTAATCTTATAAACTAATCTGTAATACTACTTCTAAAAAAATATGAATATCTTGGAACCAGAGCATTTACATTAGAAATAAACCTTTATTTGAAGTACTTTGTTTGCTTATATGACACTAAAAGATTTATTTAAAACAAGAAAGGTCTACTGCAAAAGGAGGATAGTGTTCTTTAATGCATATGGAAATTAAATTTTTAAAGAGAGGAAGTTTTTTGGTTTTTTTTTTATGGTGTGATAAGTGTCAACAAAAATGATGGTAAAGTCATAGACAGTGGAGAAAGTCTGGGTAGTCACAGAATTCACTGTCAAGCCTTACAAGGTGTGAGTTTGATTTTGTTTTCCAAAAAAGGGAGAGTGTTGCCATTTCCTTGAGGGTCTGGCATTCTCTGGTGCAGTTATTAATCAAATCCCCCTTAGCAGGAATCGTCTGACTACAGGAAAATTTTGGATCTGGCTTGAAATTTGTTTTTAGTGCTTGTCTTAAGGGAAGAAGGCTTGAAAATATGAGTTTTAACAGCTAGGCAGGCAGAAGAAGCTTGTTTTTCGTTAGTCCTACTTAGCATTATTCTCATGAGGTTTGGAAGCCTTATTCACAATTTTTTTGCAGGCTTTTCTCGTGATTTTGAAAAGCTTATCATTAAGCATCTTGCAAATTCACTATTAAAAATACTTCCAGAGGAACTAACTTCAAAAATATCATCCTTGCTGCGGGACTTGAAAAAGCTCACAGAAATGGGAAATAGAAACCCTCTCTCATTCCAAGAACTGCATAGGAAGTTTTGTCTTGCTTTTTGTTGCACTACAAATAATCAGACATTTCCTTTTGAAGGAACAAAATTGGGTCTGAGGACCAAATGAACTTGAAAACCAGTGTGAGGATATGGGGTCATCGTCAAATACGTACCTTTCCTTTTTTTTTCTTTTTCTTTCTTCTTTCTCTTTTAACTGTGGTTATGTGCTTGAGCTATCATCATTTTTAAAACATGGTGTGTTCTCTAGCTCCTAGAAAACCCATGCATCACCTCACAGGCTGTTGGCTGGGGTTGCACCCACTGTGTGTGCAGGTAGACATGAGGGCAAGCTGCCAATTGCTTATTTGATTTCTCAGTGTTTCTCATTGTCTGTCTGGTTTTGATGACAGACTCTGCTTGTAACAATTACCTCGTTATAGCAATTTCAGTAGAAAGAAGTAGGCTTTCACTTGTTAATTAGCCCTGCTGGAAGGAGCAGTTGCACAAGGTTGACCCAGCTGTAACAGCTGCGTTCTTGTTGCTTTTCCCAGGGTGCAGTGGAATAAACAAGTACGCCTTTCCCCCCTTCCATTTATTGTTTTGTTTCTCTAATACCACTAGGATGCTGATTGATAAAATCTCCATAGAAATAGTACTTACTAATGTGTGAGTTCAAAGCAGAATGTCCCTTGCTTGTTCTGAAATATTGCAAAACCCTGTTATGGAGCATGTGCCAAGATAGTAAAGAAAAACCCATTTCTCCAGGTTCTCTGGGAATTAATCCTGGGCAGGTTAGACTGAGTGTATTGTAATGTAGGAGTACAGCAGTCAGAGAGAAGCTGTGCTCTCTGCTGAGAGGCTCTCTCCATTTCCCAAACAGTCACAAATGACAGAATGTACAGAGCTGTGTCTTGGAGCAGCTGCTGGGGCAGGGCTGCTGGCATCCGAGTGGAGACAGGTGACTATTCCTAGCAGTGTCCATACTCTGCTCACATTACCCATTTTGTTTTAGCCCTGTGTGTTTTCCTTTAAAAGCAGCAAAAATAACATCCAAATCAATGTCCTTCTGCATCTCATAAAAAGACCAGATTTGTACAGCTTATCCAGTGCTGTGAATTCAGCAAGGGCCTAAAAGTGGTTTACACAGGATTAAAAAATAAGGCAACTCAAAACACAGAAAGTTCTGTACAGAAATTTCATATTTGCTAGGCATGAGTTCTTCAGAGTATTTAAAATTTTTTTCAAAGATTTCTTGAAATCTATCCTCCGCCCATCTCTAGGCAGATGTAAATAACGTAAAATTTTAAATATGCTGATATTGGTAGTTAAATGTCTGTCACCTGCCTACCACCACAGTCTTGGAAAAATTTAGCTTTTTTTAAAATCTGCACTTAAAGGCCAGATAACTTGACAGAATTCAGAAGAAAAGCAGATTTCTGAAGGCAAAATTGTATCAATTTGGACATTGACTTACCAAACATTTCTAACCATGAGTAGCAAACCGTCACCCAAGTTCCATGACCATACCGAGGACATTGACAGGTTTATCTCACTGGATGAGAGATGTGACCATGTCGGCATTTCATGATTTTTCTGGTACATTTTCCTGTTGGAGTGCTGTTTTCATAGGGGCGAAGGCACTTTCTTACCCATTTTATGGTACTGTCGTGTCAGGACCTCGTGCCACCAGTGTGTGGAGTGTCTCCTGCCTCGGGGACCTTGACAGCTTCCCGTAGCATCCTGTGCACTGACCACTGCCAGCAGCTCTGTGTCAGTCCCTCCACGTGTCAGGTGCTTCTCAGCACCATCAGTGCCTCTGTACCTCAGCCAGCCTGGTGTGGGGACAGCTTTTGATACAAATATATCTGTTGACTAAACATCATTTTATTTATATGTGCAGATGCACACGTATATATAAAAATGAAACATATATATTTACAAAAGTTATATATATATGTGTGTGTGTGTGTGTGTGTGTGAGTGTGTGTGTGTGTGTTTATTTATGACTTTTTAAATAAAATATGTATCTGGACAAATACATGTCCTGAGAAGTGCTGGTGTGGCTTCAGGCAGGGCACCTATACGTACACATGTGCGTGGGTGGTGAGCCAGTGTCCCTTCCTGGAGGTTTCTGACCAAGACCCCCGTGCTGGAGCCATCCCCACCCGGGCACACACGATGGCAGTGCTCTGGTCGTGTTTAGCTGTTAAGAGCAGTAGGGGACAGTGGAGTTTGTAGCAGTGTAGTGTGCCGTATGAAGCCGAATCACTCTGGCACCTCTCGCCTTGCTGCCATTGCCCACAGGATTGTTTGTTCGTCACCCAGCGGTGCCTCGGGCTGCGTGGGTGTGCAGCATTATTGATCTGTTTACTCGGCGTTTCCCATGCGGCCACCGTGTTGTGGCGAGGACTTTTTATTTTTCGCTGCGGCAGGTGACAGCGCTGGTGTGTGTGTGTGTGCCAGCCCAGGGGACTGAGTCACAGCCACCCCTCCGCCCAGGGCCAGCAGCACTTCCCCTTTCCTGGTGGGGTGAGATGCCCATCTCCACAGGACATCTTACCAGCCTGGTCATCGCAATTTTTTTTGGTTTCTTTCAGAAAAGCCTGAGAAATGGTGACAGCAAGACCAACTTTCTCTGTAACCCAAACCAGTGAAAAGTAAAATCCATCTCACCGCATCAGTTTTGTTTTCACTGCTGGCTCAACCTCTCCTCTCCCTCTGGCAGAGCACTGCACAGTCATTCAGTGCCCATCTTGGGGGTGGTGTGGTTGTTAGCTCAGTGATGTATGACCCATTTATTTTCATAATACTTCGATACCTGCGCTTCTGCAGTGTTCAGCACACGGGTCCTGCGACCTAAATCCTCGGCAGAAAAGCCCACACCTGATTCCAGCAGCGTGCGTGGAGAGCAGCCAGCTCTGCCCTTGCCTTGTCAGGAGCTGCAGGAAGGTGCTGTGCTTTTGGGTCCAGCAGGCATTTGATGAGCAAGGGCAGGTAAAGGTACATTTTTCTGGAGCCAGCACTTTGTCTTCAATCACTTAGTTAAATATTGATTGCTAGCTGGTAGGACATGTTTCCTGTTACGATGTCTAAAGAGTGGAGACATTAAAGCATTGTGTTGGATCGTTTTCTCCCTCTAATAACCTGCTCTTTCCGCGACAGCGAGATGATTAATGGCACGAGATTGTTCATTCTCAACAACTCCAGACATGGCATCATCCTGGTGTTGGGTCTGGTCTTAAGACAGACCTTTTTTTCCTTTATTTCTTTTTTACTCAGTTGAATTAGTTTTCTGTGGGTTTTCAGATGATAATTAGGTTCATGCTTGTGTTACTTTCTGTAAATAGAAAGAATCAGGCATAGGACATGCAGGAGAGTAAACTGGCATCATAGTAGACCTGAGAGTTTTAGGTGTAAAATTAAAGAGTAATTTGCAAAGTGACTTGAAGTAAAGTGGATTTGAACACAATGAAATCATCCTTGACAGCAATTTGTTTGAAGTTCTTCTACTGTTATGAGTGTAAAGGGATTTTTTTTTTAATTGCCGGTTTCTGGGTAGAGTATTCAGCATAATTTCTCACAGGTAAGTGAAGCATTAACTCCTTGTACCTCAGTAGTTTGGGCAGTGGGAGACGAAACTGAGAGTTAGGGGGAAGCCCCTTCTCTACTTCATCATTTGAAAATCAGTCAGTGGTCAGCTAATTTAGAGAAGGATTTTACCAGGGACACTGGTACTGGGAAAATGTATGAAAATCCTGCAGAATCCTGGACAGTAGATGTGCACAGCATGTGAAAAGTTGTCTTCAATGTTTCACGGAATATAATGGCACTCTAGATATAAACTGGAAAAAAAGTAACAGCAACTAGCTAGTTTGCATTCCTTGTTCAGATGAGCCATGAGTTTTGGGGCTTTTACGTTTATATACTTTTTGCTGTAGGTGTTGAAGTGTGGGTGGCCATGAAAAAGCAGTGGTTACAACAAGATTTTCCATTTATTGCCCTTTGTGTACAACTAAAAATAAGATTCAAATGCTTCAGCATTTGTGAAGCAAGCATGGTATTTCTCTGAGCTCTGATGACTGGTTTGCCTGCAGCTTCGGCTCTGTCTGGTGGGTGAGTACTAGGTTTTAATGCTTGCAAATGTGTCTGTGTTAGAAGGAGAGACAGAGCTTACTTGTGGTGTGGTCTGGCTGTGTTAATTCATCAACTTCTTACGGGAAAAAAACAAAGAAAAGGTAGTTAGGCTTAGTACATACGTTAAAGGTAGTGATGAAAGAATTTTGGAAGCAGAATTGTTCTGCTGTCTGGAAAAAGTAGCTTTGGAGAGGACTGAAAGATCTTTAAAGTCAAAACTTCAGTGGTGTACCTTGAACTGTTGATCCAGAACTTCATCTTCTGGCAAAGAAAAAGCGAAGGAGTAAAGAAAAAAGGAAATCTATATAAATCTGCTGAGCTTGAGAAACAAACTCTCGGGGTTAACTTTTGGCAGATAAAATCTTTTTGGTTTGCTTTTTAGGGTGACTGTTGAAATACACTGTGTGATGGTTTTCCAGGTAGTTGCACTGGTTAGGAATCCACTAAACCAGTTGCAGTGTCTTGGAACTACTAAATGTGTTCTGACCACATTAATTGATATGTCAGCTCATGGCTAAGAGAAATATTACAGAGAGATGTCAGTATATGCACGGAAATTTGTAGCTTCATGGTGTCAGCTTTGGTACTGTCCCAGCTTCACTCATTAAGTAGCTGTGGCATTTCCAGAAAATGAGTGTGCCTGTGCTTGTCAGGCTTCTCAGTCTGATGTCATTCTTGTGATGGATGAGATGAGAGAGCATCTATCCAGGAGCTGCAGGACCCAAGGTAGAGGCTGAAAACGTGCTTTCTTCTGTGTGGCAGCTTAAGCATAACTGCTTTTGTGTCGCTTAGTGACCTTCTCAACTTTGCAGGGTAGCAGAGGTGTTGGTCTTGAGAACTGGGCTTTATAAGACAATAGGTTTTCACTCTGACTAACACCACGTGGTGCAGAGCATGTGAGGTGCTGGAGACACTTAGAGGTACACGCACTTGTTCCATGGACTAGTCACGCTGTCAATGGTGAGTCTTTCATTAGGCAATATGAAATCCCTTTAAATTAGCTTGGTGTAGTCCTCCTTCTCTTCCTAGGAGAGCTCAGTGCCTGTCATTGCTGCCTTACTTCTGCCTTTTTGCTGAAATGCTCCTTTCTGCTTTTACATCTGTGCCTGCTCATTGGAACAGCTCTTGCCTTGATACAAAGTACAAATGGCAAGAGAGCTGATGCAGTAATCAAGACTTCAAATATTTCAGATGGGAATGGGCAAAACTTCAGCAATTATTAGTTTCCCCCACAGTGGTTGCTGTAGGGAAATACATTACCTCTGTTGTAATCACCTGCATTTCTCAGTCCCGCAGGTTCCCAGATGCTGACAAGGGGCGTAATCATTTGCTGTAATATTGTTCTGTGGAATTTTCCCTTTTTCAGTACAGTTGTAGAGGTGGTTTTTTTTTCTTCCCATCCACCCTTCTTTTTCTGCTGCTGTGCCTGCTGCAGGTAAGTTCAAACCTGATGTCTTTGAAGATAATGGCAGGAGAGAGTGCAACATGTGTGTCATGTGTCAGTGGCGCTCCTGCGCCGATCACTGCTGCTGGGCTTTCCAGCGGGATGAGACATGCTGGACTCTTCCAGGGGTATCACCACACAGGCTATTTTTAGAGATGGCACATTGGGTGCATTGTGCAACTATCAGTACCCACTGCTGTGCTCTTCATTTTTTTCCCTTGTATGGCAATGAGGTTTTTAAGGTGTTTGCCTTTCTCTTGAAGAGGTGAAAGGATCTCTTTTTGATTTTTTTAACTACTTGTAGAGCTGCTCTGGGGAATCTGTGAAGTTGTATTTTCCATACAGTTTGAAGGCAACAGTCCTATATGTGGCCACTAAATTAGGATTAGTGCAAGTGACACAAACAATGTGGTTGACATTTTTAGCTGAAGAGCTCTAACACCCTTTTAGGTTGCAGAGCAGAGCTACCTTGGGAAGCCCCCAGCTTGTTTTTGGTTTTTTTGTGGGTTTTTTTTTTTTAACTTTACCACAGAAAACAAGCTGTACTCAGGCATTTTTACAGTTGTCATAAATTCTTTCTGTGGCTCTCAGCCTCTGGAGTCCTTTGAACAGCCACCTCATGCAGTACTGTGAGATGGTGACAGCAGCGGCAGATGCTTTGGGATGTGGTGCAGCCTCACAGTGGGAGCAGAGCTGGACGCAGAAGTTGACTGGTGGCTTCTACTCATCGCTGCTGGAGGAACTGGCTGGCCAGTCACAGGCTCCTTATTGCATTGCTCAGATAATGCAAAAACATTAGCAATGGAGATTTGCTGTAATGGTGTATTTTAAGTGCGTCTCTGCTCTGCCAGCTTCACTTTTAATGCGCTCGGTTAAGGAATGCTTTGGAGGTTGCTACTAATGGATGAATCTCTCAGAAAATTGGAATTTTGAAATAAGATTGACACTTTGGAGTGAGAAATATAAATCTAATGAGAGTATTTCAGCAGAGGTTTGTAATTAGGAATGAATGGAGGAAATTTGTACGCGCAGTCTGCAGAAGGGCACAATGGAAGGTGAAATTGCACCCTCTGAGCTGAATGAGGGATGAAAGCCAATGTATCAGTGTCATGGCATGACAGTGTAGAGTATAAATGATACTGTCACTGAGTGCTGCAGAAGGTATCAAGGGAATTCCACTCCAGTAAATTACATTACTTAGACAGACCTGAAGGCATTGTGTCTGAATGATTGGAGGGAAAAAAGGCTGTCAGCACAAAGCAGAAGATATTATAGAACAACTGGCTGCAGGCTTGGAAAACGGTTTTTTTCTGATGTTTACCATGCAAAGCTTTTCAGATGCTATTTAAATTTCTTTTTGGATTGAATTACAAATGTATTGATGAAGCAAAAGTATTTTTGAGATGATGTTTGGAGTGGATGCCAGCCTGCAGCTGTGTGAGCATGCACATCTCCCACTTTTTCATTAGGAATTGGGACTTCTTCAGAATTGAGAAAAATGTAGTCATGTGTTCCCCGCTCAAGCAGTGTTTTTTAATGCATGCTTCATTTCACTTAGGACTTCCTTTTTGGCCTGGATTTTGCTTATGGGGTAATTCTAGCATAGATTTGTGGAGAGAGATGGGTTGTTACTGTTTTCACTAGCAGTGAGGGGCTGGACTGTGGTGAACAGCAGCAGATCATGGGACACAAACTTTAAGGTCTCTTTTAGAGGCATGATGAGGTCTGTGATGGGCAGGTGGGAGCATGCTGTCATGGTCACAGTGCAGCAAAAATCCAGAGACTTACCTTTTCAGCATGCATGTATGTACTAATGCAACACTGTGTGTGATTCACACGGTTCTGTTTTTTGCCCACCAAACCCCACTGCTAACACCAGTCCCAGCCACAGTGATGGAGTTGAGCGGAATAGTTATTTCTCACCATTTTATTCTCTGTAATGACCTACTACATCCACCCGCACAGGGACAGTACCTTAGAGATGGGTTTAACTGCTTCTCTGTCTCTGACCTCACACACAGAAAACACCTACAAGCTCCTGTAATTTCCTAATTTGCTCATGGGTGAGGCAGCCCAGCTCCCACAGTTCTCCCAAACTGCTGCTTCATGATAAAACATCTGTTCCCTGAAGATGCTGCTCTTCATCCTGTGGTACATAATAAGCTCTTCTGGTCTTGGGGCTTCTTGTAAAACTTCAAAACAAAGCAGTCTTAGTCCTTCTTAAAAACATACTTTCCCACTTGTCTATTCATAAAAAACATCACTGAAAGTACATGCTGTAAGTAATGATAAGGGAGTGGGCTCTGTTCCTCCTTTCCAAAATTTGATTTTTGGCAAAGCCCACACAAGGCAGGAGATGGACATGCAACACAGTTTTAGTAGTCCATAGAGCAGGCTTCTCCACATGGAAATGGTGATTCGAGTTAGGGGAGCATTAACCAGGAAATCTGGCCAAACTAAAGGGTGCTGACTCTAGACAGGTAGCAGTTCAAATGATCCTGTGGAAAGGTTTCAGCCCCTGCAGCCTGTAGCTGGAAACCAAAGCATCAAACCCACAGACTGTGTGGAAGAGCAGTCTGGCATCTGTGGAAAAGAAGATGCCCTGTGTGGGATGGGATTCAATAGTAGAGCAATTTAGTAGTGGGTCCTGATCACAGCCAAAGGTGAGTGGGAGGAAGCAAAGTGCAATTTCTGTCTATACCTCCCTATATTAGAACTGGGTTGGAGTAGTCCAGGGTGTCTGTCTGCATAAAAAAGGAATTTCAGACATTAGAGATGTAACGTTTGTCCTTAGATCATCACTGTCATGGGAAACTACTATGCCTGATTGAGCACCTGTTCATATTAGTATTAAAAATCTGCTGTCACTCACTTCTCCTGTGGTATTTTGTTTAAAAAGCTGGCATTTTGACACATCTGTTTTTTTGCATGTTGGGAAAGTGCTTTTTTCTTCTATTTAGTGTTATTCCTGTGGTCATGATCAAGCTGTGTTTTCAAAATGTGGTTCTCTGTAGTCATCCATTAATCCACAGAAAGTCCATTAGTTCTCACAGCCCTAGCTATTCATTTGAGGCTGTTTTCCTCCTCCCATGCTTGGTCCTGCAGCATGAATGCCTACAACCAGCACCTGTGAAGTCACCAGGGCCACTCGGGGGAGTGATATGTGCAAAACTGGAATTTAAATGCTGCAAAGTGGTGTGATTGCAAGAGTGGGATGGAGCAGGAGAAGGAATAACCAAACTGTGCCTTAGGGAAGACCGGGAGACTAACCAATATTGCTTTATCTGAGAGAGATATTGAGCCTGCTCAGTCAGATCGGTATCCCCAGCAAATGTATTTTGTTTATGTTGTGTAAATGGCTCCCGGCAGTCCCAGAAGACTAAAGCTATCTCTTCCTATCTTGTACAGTGGATTCCTAAATAATCAATCTTGGTGCAGGAAAACTGCAGCTTAGTAAGTGTAGCCTGCTAACGAGTCAGTGGTTTAATCTTAATTCTCACTCCTCATGCTTTTGATAACACAGGGCTATAAAGTTTGACATTGTAGAATATTCTCCGTAAATTCTGATTTGCTTGCCAAAAAATCAGCCTATTATTTTCAATTCCCCTCTTATCATTAGTGTTATTAAACTGACGATTGATGTGTAAAAACTGCCATTTGCATGAAGTTCACAAAACTGCAATAAAAGACACTTTTGTTCTGACTTGGTAAGGAAAGGAGGGGGGAAGCAGCTAAATAATGCTAGTTCTAACAGCAGAGATGTTCATATAAAGACATGTTCTGAACAATAAGATCATTTATCCATGTATGACATAAATACATTGGAATTTAAATAATGAGAGATCTTGTGAAATGCAGCAAAATGCACACCACTGGCATTGTGAAGTTTCCCTTCTCTAAAGCCCTGTTCTCAGGGAAAAGCAGCTTTACTTTTGCTTTGAAAATCCATTATCATAAGCCTTTTTTAAAAAAAAAAACGTTTGTCGTACTGCAATATTAAAGCAATTTTATACCCTAAGAGCAGTTCTTTGGTAAGGTAAAATGCAATCCCATGTGTGTATGTAATTGCAGTTTATAATACTTCTCACAGCCCTAATTTTCCCAAAATTAAGAAAACCACTAACCTTTTTAGGCTTTCCTTTTCCTAATTGTTTTTCATTCTCCCCGTCTTTCTTCCACAAAATACTCTTTTTTTAAAATCCATGCTCAGGAGAGAAAAAAAAAAAAAGCACAGAACGCTCTCTGGATTCATTGCAAAACACTGCTTGAAGGAAGCATTTTAAGAGTTTAGGTTAAAAAGTTTCTGCTTCTTTCAAACTACATGGGTGACACTGCTATTTTGGGAGACCATACCATCTGCTTGTTAACCAAAAAGCAGGGAAGATATTCCTAGTTCTAGTATAGATTTTTGGGTTGATTCCACGTAAAATTCCCAACTGATCTCCACTTGTGTTTGCCCCCTCTATAAGCTAAGGAGAGCTCATCTCTTCTGCTGTCACAGCTCCCAAGGTAAAGATGCTCAGCTTGTGGTCCTGAGTGAGACATGGTTGTTATTCATGTCACAAAAGCTATGGCAAAGAGTAAAGGAGCAATACAGTGCCCAGCCCCTGATGTGCCACAGGTGACTGCTACCTGTGGATGAAGAAGGTGTTTGGGGGAGGCTTGCTTGGGTTCTGTTGGAGGAGCTGAGTTTGTGTTTGAGTAAGAAAGGGGGATGACACATTTTCTGGGGTTTTGCTTACTTTTGGTGGGGGGGAAAGGCAGAAGGACAAGGTTTCCTGGCTCACAGATCAGCCACCTACCAGGTAGTAGAGGTGGAAAAAGTGCAGGAGCTAGAGAGGACAGTAAGACTGTCCTTCCTGAAGTGGACAGGAATGGCAGGACTTGCATTGCAGATGGATTGAAGGAAAAGGTTGACATGAGTAGGAGCAAGATGTAGTTTATGTATTTTGTCTGGTGAGTCTGTGGAAATGGTGCAGAGGAACATGAAAATGTGACATGTTACCGTGGTCCCCCATAGGTGACATTTGTCTGAGACAGAAGAGATTTAAGTCTGTATTATATTGCTGGAGTATCTGCGAATACATATGTATCATCATTACAATATCTTCCTGACTAGCAAAATGTTTCATCCAATCTCTGTTGACAGAAAAGATTGCCTACTGATAATTGCTTTGCTTAAGTGTCTGATAATATGCCAGAAATGAGAGCATTCTCTGTTAGGTCATCTTTAATTATGTATGTACCACCTGTCAGCTTTAAATCTGGAGAAGATTAGTTTTCTCATTGGATTTAGAGTAGAGAGCCTTCAGCAAGAGGACTAGGCTGTTGCAAACAGTGTCTGTGGGGGAGTTTCACAAGCAGTCTCCTCATCATCCCTAGTCATGGATACCGCTGTTGGCACATGCGGAAATATTTGAAATATTGCCTAAGCTTGCTGCCGTAGTGATGGGTTTCGCAGGAAGAGGATTTCAGACCATCTGTTGCGTTTTCGAGTTTTTCATCTTTCCCCATACCAAAGGGAGAGGGAGTGCTGGGGTGGGGGAGGACACGTGGCAAGTCATGGCTCCTTTGGCAGTGCTGGAGGGAAATCCCCCCCAAAAGCCATGTGAGTGGGTTATTCACTTGCCACTGGTGAAAGCACATAATAAAACTGGTCAGGCCAGTACAGGCATGCCAAGTTAATAGGAAATTAAGGACTCAAAAGACTGAAAAATTATGAGGATGGGTACTTTGCAGAAAATCCTAACAGGGTGAGATGGTAAAGATCTCTGAGGATATTAAATTAACAGGATTGCCATTGCCAAGCCTACTTAGGATATTAAAAATTATATTGGAGAAGAAATTTATCTTTGTACAGAGTGGAGAGGCAGTAATTGTTCAGGAATAGTTGAAGGGATTTTCAGTTCATGGGAGAATACTAGCTGTTTATTTGGTGCAGTAATAGATTTTAGGAATCTCCTGGTTTTCTGATCTCCTTTACTCCAAAGCCAGTGTGGTTGGAGTTCTCTGAAATGCATCATTTGCACCAGAAAACAGAATAGGTCTTTGTTAAGCTCCTCACCTGCTTTTTGCAGAGGAGAGCATCACTTGAACTGTTAAATGTTGCTGCTCCTTACCTATGTATCTGAGTGGCCAGTGCTTCCCCCTCTCTGGGATTTTGGTTTTCTAGCTTCTGTCATCACTGCCTCAGCCTCCTGGAATTAATTCCTCAGTTACACTGGTTAGCTGACACTGATTGTTTTTTCTGCTAATACCTTCAGCCAGAGCTATTTCTGAAAATCTGGGATTTGGAACAGTAGGTCAATTTGTAAAACAACGAGCAAAGAGGGACAGATGGCTGTAGATACGAGAGCATGTTTCTGTTCATCTCCATTTGGCTTTTGCTGATGCTTCGTTGTTGCACGAGCATTCGAGGCTGTCACTTTGCATTGGTTAAATGGTTGTTGCTCCTTTGCTTGAAAGACTGGCCTGTGGCACTTGTCATGTCCCCCACTCTGCTCCAGTGGGGCTCCAGGGCAGGCTGCCTCTGCAGAAGCTCGCAGTGCCTTTGTACCCAAGGACATG
The DNA here is from genome assembly GCF_963662255.1 of Cinclus cinclus. Lineage (NCBI taxonomy): Eukaryota > Metazoa > Chordata > Aves > Passeriformes > Cinclidae > Cinclus > Cinclus cinclus. Next base: position 36,297,501 of record NC_085048.1, on the reverse strand, counting down.
GAAAGGGTTTGCAAGATGAGTGGATTTTCTGCTCAGAAATCTGGCTGTTTCTCTTGACCTTTTCTCCCAGGAGTTGCACTGGGCGAGGCTTTCCTGATGATTCCTTTGCTCGGGGTAAGGTTGTTGGGCTCACCTTTCTTTGTTATTCCTGTGTAAATGATTGCAACTTCTCTGTCCTACGTTGTGCCTGCTGGATTTTACTCTGTTCTTATACAGATTTTGATTGATTCAGACTCGCTTGCTTCTGTCTCTCTCTGTGTAGTGGTGCGAGTAGCATCACCTCAATGTAGCTGAATTTTACAGACCTGAAATGGAAAAGCGTGGGGGCATGCCACAACCCTTTTTTCCTTGCTTGTGATTCATTCAGCCCTTCTTTCCACCCTCCTATTTCATGCTAGAGGGCTCTCCAGTCTTACAGTGGTCACTGGAAGACATCTTTTGTACAGGCTCCTTCATTAAATACAAGGGTCTGTGCATCCCATTATCCTGGTGCTACTCCTGAGCCGTGCAGTAACACTGGGCACTGCAGGAGATGTCCTGTTCACTGGTCTGAGGAGCAGCCATACTTAAGCTGACGTAGTACTTTGCTTTTGTCTCTGGAAAAGGACACAACTAGATGAGATTTAAGAATACCTGTAAGAATTGAAATACTTACTTTAAACCATCTGACTCTTTTGGCTTGAGAGATATGCCTTACATAGTCCTCAGACCATGGCTGGTCCTGGGGGCTCTTCCTTGTCCTATATTTTACAAATGATTGCTTAAACTACCTAGAGCAGTTTTTCTGGAAAACCTTCCTAGGCTCTAACTTGGGATGTCCTATCTAATAACTACCTCCTTCTTTTCTCTCCTTCTTTGGAGCTTGTCCATTGCCTTAGTCACAGGAGGGGCTTCAGCTATCCTCTCAATTTCTGACAGGGACAATCATTTAGCAGTTCTCTTGTAACCCTTGGTGTGTTGCTGGTTTTAGGCATCACATGCTTTCTGTCCCTTTTCACTCTTTTTGAAACACTACAGTAAAACTCTTCACATGTCAGATTTAGTATCTGTTACAGCAGAGACTTCCTAGAGGATACATACTTTTCCTTGCTTGATAGTGAAGCTGGTGAAATTCAGAGTGATGTGTTTACATTGAGCTATCTGACTGTATACACTGCTAATTTTAAGAGGAAGGGGAACCCTTCTTGGGATAATTAGTTTTGCCATGTTTGTAGACATGATCTCTTGCTGAAGCATGTTTTTCTTGACTCTGAGGTGGCTGCTGACAGCTGGTATTACAAGAGTTCATTGGAAGTCTCATGGTCCATGTGTCTTTATGTGTACATAGTACAGACAAGATGAAGCCAGGGAGAGATAATGAAAGCAGTGATGGTAACCCTCTAGCAGTGCCCAGCAGTGAAACATTTGAACAGCCAACATGAGCCAAATTCCAGCTTGTGTCTAGGCTGTAATGATCAGGAAAATCACCTTGTTCTTTAACAGATTTTACCAATCTGGTTGAGCAGCCAAGTCAGGGCAATCATTTTTTCTTATTGCCCTGGCAGTGGCAGCACAAGCTCCTAAATTAGGGGGTTTGCCTGTAGCCCACCAGTACATGAGGGTGCTGCTGCATGTCCCTTCATACCCTTCTGAGGTGTAGGGGCAGAGCAGTGTGTGGGTCACGTAAGTGCCACCACCAGGTTTTGCGGTCTTCCCACTGCAAGTCAGTTGGCAACACAGTGCTGAAGGTCGACGGTAAACACGCACAATTTTCTCAAAAAGTTCAAGTGGGCAATCAGAGCACAGCAAGTGGCTTCTTTTACGCTTTGGTTACAGAGTGATTCTAGAGGGATTTCAAGGAAACCTCTTTGTAGCAGGAGGCTGCTGCTCTGGGCAGCTCATTCGATGAAGGAGCTGCGCCTTCTGTGCCTGGTGCCTCCTTCCCTGGGCTGCTTAATAAATGCATGAATGTGGCCATTATCAGCCAAGCTCCGTGTCTTTCGCCTGTGCTAATGTGCTGGCATTTTATGTCACATCAAGTGAGGAGGAAAAGTGGTGATATGAAGCCATTCCTCCTGTTCCTTAAATAGGATTGATGACCACAGCTTAAGCATTCCAAGAAAAAGACATTTGATTGAAAGTGGCCAGAGCTTCCCCTGAGATGCTTCATAAGGATGTTCATCCTGGTAATAACTTGCCTTTACCATTTTCAGAGCAGGCATTCCTATTGCAAATCCTACATTAGCTTGCTGCAGTTAAATATGCACATGCGCATCTAAAAGTACCTCTTTGATTTTCCTCCTCTTCCTCGCCCCACCTCCCACACAGGCCCAAGGGAGCCCCACTGGCTCATAGGCAGCTCCATCTCGAGGTGGTTCCTCCAACAGCACTGCTTGTTGCCCTTTGGTGCCCCTTCAGCCATGGGGGGTTTGCTCTGCTGTGCAGGAACATCAGCGAGCTTTCTGCACACCGTGAGCTGGAATTCCCTCTGGGCTGCTGCAATGAATATTGCAAAAAACTGTGCTGAGCAGGGGAGGGCATCGTGCTTTTATGTGCCATGGCTTGCCAGTTTGAATCACATCTGTTGTGTTGCAGAGGGGAATATTGCTTTGGTTGCAGTGGGTTACTGGAGTACTACCAAGTCTCATTTTAAGGGGTCCTGGGCTTAAGTCTCATCTCATCTGTCACCAAGAGAAGGAATCTACTCTGACAACTTCTGCAAATGCTGGTTTCACTTTTGTTTACTTGTTTCCCAGCTGTGTCCTTTGTTTCTGAAATGGTGTTTACATACCACAGGGTTTTTTTGTGTGTGCGAATCAATTAGCTTTAATTTCTTTCTCAACTACCTGATTTTTATCCCATTTCTTCACTGCCATCCTGTTGTTAATTCACATGATTATGTGATGCGATATCCCTCCCTGGTTAGCAAAATGTTAGCATAGCTGTTGGCAGCTTCTGGAACAGTAATTAGCAAATAGGAATTACTTAAAGATGTGCACACTAGCCTAAGTAGGCATTTTCCAGCTGTTTGCAAGTTCAAAAACTCGTAGGCACTTTTTGGGCTCTAACACAAGATTAATTACTTGCTACTACACAAGAACATTTACAAAAATCTGTAGTGCACAATTCAGACTGCTGTGTTTTGTTCCTTAAATTGGAAGTAGACATCTTTGTCAGAAATAGCAGGATTTTTACTGTGCTTGGTAGTCCTTTTCCTGAGGAGCTGAGCTTTTTGTTACAAGGGGATGTCACCTTCAAAATCAGAATAGTGAGAGGCACCTAAGGAGGCTCTTGGGGGCTCAGTAGCTGGGTCCTGGCACCGCAGGGCTTGTAGCTGTTCTGTGTGGGCACGGCGTGGTGCCAGTGCCCTTGTGCTGAGTGCCTGAGCCAGGAGCCCCAGCTCCTGCGCCATCCTGGTCTAGCCCAGGACATCCTCTTTCCTTTCTTTCTAATGTGTGGGAAATGCTGTTCACCAGGCTTTCTTTAGAAAGCCATTTACACTGCTGTGCCTCGTTTTGCATGAAGAAGCCCTCGTAAATCAAATACAACCACACAACTGTGCTAAAGGTCTCCTTTTTATCCACGGGCAGCTACTGTCAGCCTGCTTTTATTTCTCCTCATTCCTATTCTGTTGTTCCTTCAGGATCAGCCTGAGGGCAGCTGGGTTTTTGTTTGTTCCCTGCAGTAATAAGGTAGTTGATCCCTGATGGTGCAATGGAGAGAGAGAGAGGGCAGGCAGAGGGGAAGTGCATGGCTGGTGTATTTGGACTGCTTGACAGTTTTATTTTAAGCTCAGGGTCTTCTTGCCACATCCATAGCCTTTTCTGTTCTCTGCCTTTTGCTTGACATCTCTTGTGCCTAATTCTCTAATCAGCTGGATTATCATCTCTTGGCACTGTGTCCTCACCCACTCTCTAGCCTCTCACCAGTGATTACCTCTCCCCTCTCATCTCTTCTCCACTCTGACACTTCTCTCTGTTTGCTTCTCTGAGTGCCTGTGACTTTTCTCTCTCCTCACCTCCCAGCATCATCCCACTTCCCAGAGGGAGAACAGACAATTTCCGCGAATCTTCTTTCTCAGCGTTGCCTTCATTCCCACTGCTCTTTCAAGCTCCTTGGCAGTCGTTCCCCTCTCTGTTCTGGGCAGTGAAACATCTCTCTCTCTCTCTGGCGCCTGCGCCCTCTTTTCTGCTCCCTCCCAACAGCCTGACATACTTGCTGTAGAGTGAAATGCTTTATCTTCAACTTCTTCAATTTCTTTTTGCTCACTGAAAGCACTGGACAACAGCCACTCTTTCTCACAATTCATTTCCCTCTTCTCACTCCAGCCCCTCTGCCTCCCTGGAAGCAATGGAGCCAGGACTGAGCTCCTACCCCCTTACTGCAGACCTTTCTCCCTGGAAACTTCTCCAGCCATCCCTCCTCTGCCTTTCCTTCTGAGCAGCTCTTGATCCATGAGCCCCTAGTCTCTTCAGCAGTCTCTTTGTCCAAGGTAATCCTGGTCTTTTCCCTTCTTTTTTCTTGAACCCTTCCACACATCCATAATAACACAATTCTTAGCATCCTTGTGGATTTTGCTCCTGGCTCTTCCCCATCCTTTAAACTTTTTTCCATTGCCTCTAGATTTTCCCATTTCAGAGGGTTTTTTCACACCTCTCTTCTCCTTTATTATTACTAAAAACATTTGCACAAACATATTTTTCAGGATTTTAATTTCCCCTCTTTCTTGTGTTCCTTCTGGAAAAATTCTTCCCACATGTAGCAGAGAAGAATGCATGTGTGCATACATACGTTAGGTAAGAAATGTGTGGAATAATGGGTACAAATAATGTTGAGACACCTAATTTGTAGAGTAAAAGGAACATTTCATTCTTCGGATGAGAATGGGTTGCTCTGTTGATAGGACTCTTAGTTAAGAGACATGTCATTTTTTAATGTTTGAAAAGCTCATGCCAGGTGACGTGAAACACACAAAGATAATAATACATGTTTTTTTAGGAGACAGTAATTAAACATTGTGCATATGTACATGCATGTATATAGATATGTGTATATATACGTATGGTTTCATATATGCACACACACATATATAACTATAGGCACATGCACATATATGTCTGCTTTTAAGGTGCTATATGTGAGAAGAGTATGCTGTGATGGAATAGCATTTTGCCATTCATAATCCAGTGGAGGCTGTCCTGTATTTCATCAAGCAACAGGTATTTATTTAAAGCATTTTAACATTCCCTTGGGGATATAACCAAACTGTGTCTTACTTGCACTTTAAATTCTTGAGGTAATGGTATGAATCTGTGGGTAGACTTACCTGATCTTGACCTCTGATAACTATAAATTAACTGAGCCTATTTCTAAAAGACTCGAATTGTCCTAATGGCAAAATCTTCATTCAAACTTGTTTCTTCCTTTCCGGAAGCTATGCCTCTATGTGGTCATGTTCGTCTAAAAAGATTGGACTGGGTCCTGCATAACAATGTTTTCATTCTTATGACAGTCCAAGAAACAAAGTTCATTGATTTAGTTAGAAAGACTTGTGGAGTGATTTTATAATTAATTTATTTTTATTGCAGTCTGCAATATAGGTTAGGTACATTTAGGATAGGCAGAAGTTGAGGGGGAAGTAAGAAAAAAGCATGCTTGTTTTTACATTGCGGACTGTTCTCTTTTACATGAGACAAACTCCCTGGCAAGCACAAGAGCTTGCCATCTAGGCTGGTCCTTTTTTAGCACAAAAATTGCTGGAGGGGTTTGCAGGCACTGAGAAGTATTGATTGTTTCTTGGCACACTGTTTGTATTACATATTTCAGTTAATAATTTGTAATGCTTTTAGATTATTTTCGTTTGAAATACTAATCAATGAGGTTTATAGATCTCCCTCTTTATACATAACCATGCCAATCTCCCATGGAGCATAAGAGTTTTACTTTATCCCAGATTGTTCATGCTATATAATTCTTAATCTGTAGTTTAATCTCCTTGTCCTCATGCTTTTATGGCTTGATCCTGCTTGTTGCAAGGGATCTCAAATCTAATTAAAGGGCATGGATTAATGGCACTCAACACCTTCACAAGTAAGTGTTGGAATGTGCCAGCTACATCCTGTTGCATGAAGGTCTCCTGATGCCTCTTACTTTACATGTGCAGCAGAAACAGGACTGGCTGCCTTGTGTCTTGCAATTTCACTCTATGAAATTTCACTCCATGAAGCCTTATTTTGAACCACAGTAGGTTTTCCACACTTCAGGTGCACAGTTAGTTTTCTTGCTGTGATACTCTCTCGGACAGTTGTTGAAAAACGACCACCGAAGTGTTTTAGCTGAGGGGGAGAGAAAAAGAAAAATAAAGCTTGTTGATTTCCCAACGTTAAGCATTTTTTTAGCTCTTCTAAAGCTCTGGTGCCTTCATGCTGTGGAGCAAAAACATGTAATCTCAGCTGGAGAGTGGGCTGGAGACACACTGCAGCCGTTGCTGTAAATCCACCTGGCCAACCAGAAAGTTTGCTAAGGAAAGCCCAGGGCAGCTAGTGGCTTCTGCTCAATTCATCCTCACAAGTCAGGTTTCTGACAAAACAGGGGGACCTGTGCTCTGCTTGCTCCACTTGCATTTGGTGTGGTGTTGCAGACTGCTTGGGTGCGATTTTGCTGACCAGTGATGGTCAGCCAGTTCTGCTTGGGAAGCAGGAATGTTCTGGCTCCTACCCTCATCCTCACCCTCATGAGCTCAGGGGTCAGGTTACACAATGGCACCTTCAGTTTGTTTAAAGCAAGGAAATTATGCACAAAAGCTGCTAAAAGAATATAAGGTTGTCAAGTCAAGTGAGAAATGTTATAACATCGCCTGCTCAGCCTTCAATTGAATCCTGCGTGCATGCAAATTTGACAGTCTCTAATTGCATGTCTCCAAGATCTGTGGCGAATATAGCTTCTCAATTCACATCAGAAAAATCATACAGACTTTTTTCTTCTCGGGAAAAAAAAAAAAAAAACAACCAAAAAAACAGAAAAAAACCAAAAAACATTCTCTGTTAAAGATTGTCCAGACTGTAGGTGTGAGTGTACATTTCATCAGCCAGGCAAAGCTTTCATAGGTCACAGCTGCCCAAAACACAGCCCTGGTCCTGAAGGTAGTGTGGCAGTGATGATTGCTACTGTGCAGACAAGGACTTCACTAATTTCTTTTGTGTTGTCCTCAGATATGGTACAGCCAGGGTGTCCTAGAGTGTCTGTCCCCTTGTGAATGGAGAGGGAGAAAGTAGCAGCAGGTGGCACTCACTATGCTGCTGAGGGTGGACAAGGCTTGGGATTCTGTGGGTCTCCAAGCTAACGTCTGCAGTGACTGGAGAATGTCTGGTTTTGGTGGCCTCTTTCTCTACCAGCAGTACATTCCCCTTGAAGATAAATGAGCAAACAGGGGCTGTAAATAACCATAGAGGGAGAGAGTGACATCAGTGAATACCCAACCGCATAAACCAGCCTTATGTAAGCCTGGTGTAACTCTAAACCAGTGTATGTAAGCCTAAACCATAGGATTGCACAAGAATCATATTGTTTGACATTTTATTAGCCAGGTTTCTAGTATTAAGGGAGAGGCATTGGATAGAATGGTACATGAGGGGGAATCCAAAAGATTTTCAGTTGGAGTGGTTCTCTTATAAAAATGGACTGGAAAATATATGTTTGTGACTTGTTGCATGGGAAAATGAAGCAAGAAGGGAAGTAATTTTTCAAACAGTACTATTTGTGGACAGTCTTAAATAACATGAATCACGGGGTCTCAAATCCCATACAGTGACCTTGTGCAATCAGAGTACATCATCTACTAGGGGATTATGAATTTATGCATGCGCTGTACTCAGAATTGGAAAAGATGTTTTCCACAGTTAGAATCTGTTGTGTTGGCATAACATTGCATTTAAAGTAAAAAGCGTTGAACGCACTGGGAATTGTTAAAGAATATTCTGCCAGCTCTCAAAATTAGAATTTTACACTGCCATCAATAACAAAAAAGTTACTCTAATGAGAAGCCATTCTGGTTAAATGAAGAAATACAAGTCGTGATAAAACATTTATTAGTTTAATATCCAAAAAGGGAAAATAGAAAAGGCAGAAGTATTCCCCAGGTGTTTTTTGTATTTGAAACTGTGGAAGAGGATGTGTCCATCCTGTGCGGTAATATGGAAAGAAGAGAAAGTTTGGTGCTTATAACAAAGGAGGATCTGGGAGGCAAGAATGGTTGAAATTAAACATTCTCATATCCTAGTAACTTTTACATACAGGAATTTTAAAGGAAGTAGCTGAAAAGCTCTGTTAAGTGGCTGGTAATTTATAATAAATCTTGGGAAATGGGAAATTCCAGAAAATTGGAGGGCTGCCAACTGTATTTCCGATATTTCAAAAAGATAAAAGGGATGTCCCGGGGAACTGATGGCTGGTTTAGCTTGACGTCAGTCCAGGGTAAAATAGTGGAACAGCTATTTCAGAATCTGTCAAGAGAGAACTTGGAGGTTAAAGGTATAGATAATTCCAGTAACAGTTGAAGAGAGAGCCCGTCAAAAAAAACTCCCTGGATTTCTTTGCTCTGTCAAGATTGTAAGCCTGTGTGATAAAGGCAGCTGTTGATTTGCCTTTAGGAGGCCAAAGTAGGTGGTCCTTTCTGCCTTTCAGGGTTGTGAACCACGTAAGGAATGCCCAGAGATTAAAACTCCCATGACAGAGTTTCAAACAGAAATAATCAAGCCACTCTGTTTCCCTGGGATAAAGCGTGGCTTAGTTTTGGGTTTGGGGTGTTAATCTCCTATTTGATTTTATTTGATTTGATGGCTTTTACAGCTTTAAGTGTGTTTGAGTACATTGTAGTTCTATGGGGGTAGAGAAAAAAACAAGCTTCAAAAAGCTTCATGAAAAGCTCAACAAATAATGCAAGTATTCTCATATAAAGATAAAATCCAAGTTGTTCTTATAGCAGTCTTTGCAGTTTTAATCCCTCATTCTTTACCATGGCAAAGAAGATTTTATAAGCTTATAAGATCCTCTGGATCTTACAGGAGAAGGAAAGCTTGTGTTTGCCTTCTGCGGGCTTTGCAATCCTGCAAGAAACTACAGACACAGATGCTACATTGTCTTTACATACCCTCAGAGCAAGTGCCCAAATGCATCAAATCTTTTCATTTTCTCTGTGCTCCTTCAGACTGTGGTGGCACTGAGTCCAAGTGTCCATTCCAAGTGTCCATTTTTGTCTCACATCCTCTCCTTACCTTGGCTGGTAGGTGTTGGCAGCAGAATTGATTGCTTTCCATGCACCTCTCTCCATGGGATGATTTATTGTCTACAACAGGAAAGGCAGTCAAGTTCCAGAATCAGAGCCAGTCCATGGATAAAGGGACTTTAAATAGGCATCTAGGTATATGTCAGACTCTGAGAACAATGGCAAGGCTTGCAAGTCCTTCTTAAACCTTCTGATAACAAAATAGCAATTCTTGGATCTTTGCAGGATTAAAACAGCAGTCAGAATCCCTTGGTGTAATCCTTGGCACTTGCTCTGAGTCTCTAAGTAGTCATTTTAGTGATCTTCTGATCATTTGATCATTAGAAAAACGTGAAATTTGGGGGTTTTGCATGTACTGATAGTACTTCCAAGATTCAGATGTGTAAATCTGTGGATCCCAATGCAGTAGTCACTAGAATATATTTATTTGTTTGTTTGTTTAGTTACTTAGTTATAGATTAGTAAAAATCTATTATCTGACCATAAAGAAACATTTTTTTTCCTTCAGTTTTCAGGGGAGAACATTATAGTTATCCATTTGGTTGTGGAAAAAGCTTCACAGACAGATACTGGCCCACTCTTCAAGGAGAAGGCAACACCTGTATTCTTTCCCAAGAGCAGAAGGTGCAAAGTTACACCCTACACAAGTCTGTCCCAAATTTAACCCAGTGACCTAATGCATGCATCTCTGCTCTTCACACATTAATCACAACAGACAAGTTCCAAAGGACATGTCAGTTTGTGTCCCAAGGAAGGATGAAGGATGTTTTGACCGCCTGCTAACTTGCAGTAGAGTTGAAAAGCTTGCATTTTAGGCAGTAAAACAAAGAGAGCAGACTTTTTCCATAACAGCTATGCAGTATGACAGGAGAAAATGGGATTGGGTTGCTGTCACAGCCTCTGCAATTTGTGTAGTCAAAGATGTTTGCAGTGATTTTGGCCATAGCCTCTCAAACAGATAGAACTGCTTCCAACAGTTCTGCAGATAGGCTGGAAAAGCAGTAATTAGCACATCTTAGGGAAGGGGAAAAAAAAAATTGAGAGAGAACTTTCCTGTTTGCTTTTCTTTGTGGGGTTTTTGTGATTTATTTTTTCTTTTTTAAAAAAGTAAAATTAATACTCATTTGATAGAAACCAAAATTTCAAGTACAGAGCTTCAGTACTGATTTCTACTGGAGCTTTAAGCTTGAGAATAGAACATAAAGGAAATTAATAACTTTTATTCAAATAACTTGGTAGCATAATCTTTGACGTTCAGAGGCTGCTAAAAGGAGCTGCACAGTGCTGCTGCTCATAATTTGTAGCTTCCAAACTTTGGCAGCATTAGGGCAGTATCAGCTAGGCCTTTGTTCTTATATTAACACAAGAGATGTCAAATACAGAGGCACCTTCTTTACTATCCTGAGGTATTGTCTACTGGCAACTGACCTGGATATTTGACAAACCATTTGTACTTCAGCAATTCCATAATTTTAAATGGCTTTTCTGCAGTGTGAGTTATACATATATGTACACATATGCCCACACAGATAAACATAAATTATTTAAAGATTTAGGGAAAAAGGGGAAGCCATAACACTGTATCACTCCTCAAGCAAAACCCCCAAATACTCATTTAAAGCAAGGAAAGTAGTGGGGCTTTGCCAGAATTTCCAGCCCCTGTTTAGGTAGAGACCTTAAACTTTTTCAGAGAGCTTACCAAGCGGGAAGGCAAAATAAAAGCAAATCACTTCTTCATTTTTCCCTTTCACGTTCTTTAATCTGGCAATTCAGCTCACCCAAGAACAATCCAAAAGGTTGTGTCTTTTACCCAAGGCTGTGAAACCATTGACTACTTCAGAAGAACATAATATGTTGTTTGTTGTGCTTGGTGGTTTCCTGGCAGTGTTTCAGTGTTGGGCATTCCCCATTCTGCTTTGAATAAGCTATTTTGAGTAGCAGACTTAGTTCCGGTCCCTTTCACCGTAGCCAGCTACTGTAAAGAGCAATGTGAAAGCTGCGAGAGAGATTTTGTCAGGAAAGAGCTCTGTGTTTCTTACTTTCCATGTTTCTATATATCAGTTAAGTGGCATCTGAGAATTAAGGATAGAGGACAGTTTTTGTGTTGTTCCTCCTGTTTTCCTACCTGATCTATGTGGAAGGTGTCCTAGCCCATGGCAGAGGGGTTGGAATTTTTTAAGCTCCCTTCCAACCCAAACCTTTCTATGAATCTGTCTTCCCCCATGCATCTACCATGGCTCTTTCCTGAGGGCATCATCAGTTTATTTACAGAACATTGGAAATGCCTGTTAAACTAAGCCTGACTCACTCAGCATAGGAAAATTAGTAGTATAATTATATAATTTTTACTGAGTCATAAAAATATTCATGTGTATACTTTGCCTAGTTAGCCTGTATAGAATGTATTGGTCAATGCATGTACTATGTGTAAACATTATTTGCATGTTAACTGAAGTCCCTAGAGAATGTGAGCTCTCATTACCTTGTTCATCTGGGTTACTCTCTCAAGAAACAATAACAATACAACTCTCTCAAGTCAAGAAATAGGTTTTATCTCTGTATGGATCATAAATCTGTTTGGACTCTTCAAAGCAACCTCCACTGGGAATCCCTGACTCCTTATGGTACCAATCTCTGAAAAGCCTGAAGCACAATTTCTTTAGAGTAGACACCTGGGGTTTAAATAAACATTCATCACGGAGACTACAGGTATCCTGACAGTACTTAAAAAAAAAAAAAAAAAAAGAAAAAAAGATTCAATGTCGACATGAAGCCGTGGTACATTTTTGCTCATGTGTGCATTCTGCCAATATCAAAACCATTGTGAATAACCAAAATGCTACAGATTAAAGTCATATTCAGCAATTCTGCTTAAAGGTCTGTAGGATCAGAGTCCCTTTTTGTTTTGTTTTGTTTTTGTTGGGTTTTGTTTGTTTTTTGGTGAGTTTATTTTGTTTTGTTTTGTTTTGTTTTTTGTCTTCCACAGTATCTATCCAGTTGTGCTGTAGGGTCTAGGTCCAGTATAAGAAAAGCAGTGAGTGACTTTGCAGTGGGACTTACTTTCAACATCAAGGCCTCTGCACTGTGATGGCAAATGAGCTGTTCAAAAACAGCCGTTCCACAGTCTGCAGGATACATCCCTGTTCCTATCCGTTTAGCTAAGGAAGGAATTTCCAGTATTCTCATCTCCATTTGGAATCCATGTGAAGCTTACCATACAGGAATGGGGCTCATGGCCCAGCCCTGCAGCCAGCCCTGATGCTTCTGCTCACTGCCTGTGGTGTAACTCATGGGCTACCAGTCTGTGGCCCTCTAACCACCTGCAGCTGTTCAGCAATTCCATGGGTACTCCCTGGGCTGTGGAATTCTTACCTTTAGGAGATGTTAGCAAAAGTCTGCAAGGCCCTGCTGTGTGCCCAGCCAGACCCGTCTGTCTGGAAGGTCCATGGTTAAATGCTCCCTGTGTTTCTCTTAGCTGTTCCCCTTCCCACTCACAGTCCAGTGAAGGTCCTTCTTCAAGGCACTGTGGTCAGGAGCACCAGCCATCACTCCTGGGAGCAGCATGCCTGCAGCTGCTGGCCAGGAATGCAATACAGTGTCTTTTCCAGTTGTCCATGTACCTTCTGCTTTACAGCAGAAGCTACTTAATCCATGTGAAAAGTTCATTTCTTAAGACAATCTTGCTAATGGCCCTGGCACCCACAGTATGTTTGGCAGGAGGAAAGTCCATGTAGCCTGGCAGCCTGCAAGTCTGTTTTCAATTATCTGGGGTGCTCAGAGAAGAAGACATTAATATTGCTGAGGATGACATAGCAAATTACTAGTGCTCCCTAACCTTTTTAAATTGCTAACACTGTTGTAATCTGTAATTACAGAAATCAGTGTGAGAATTGTGGCACAGTATAATTATCTTTCCTGATACTTTATTGCTGTATGAATTATTAATCAAAATCAGTCTTGTATAGTATTTGCAGCAACTGAGAAGAATAATCTATAATTAAATTTCGTTGTTTCTATTTTTGTGCTGGTGTTTTATGATGTTGTAATTGATAATTAATTGGTTAAAAATTCACACAATTCTTGGGAGTTTCATATGACTATGACTGCTCAGTATTCAGCATTTATTAATTGAATAATGGGCTCACTGAAGAGACCTTTGTATATAGTCTGCTGTCATTACAATGAGCTCTCAAAAATGGTGAATTAATCATTAGGCCTTTCAATAGTTTCTTTTTAAAGGAAAGCAGTGACATTATAATCATATCCTTTGTTGTTATAGCTATAATTGAGAGATCGTAATAACCAATTATAAGCATGGTCATTTTAGGAGCTCTGAAGTGTCAGTTATTGATAACTTTCTTTAAAAACAAAATGTTGATTACACAGAACAAGTCTTCATAGAAAAAATATTAGGAGATGGGGAAGGAAGCTTGGAAAATTATTTTCCTCCCACTTGCCACTTAAAAACAGTGCATGTTTATCCCTAAAAACTGTCAAGTCTGATGTGCTTCTGCTGCCAATTGTCAGAAGTAGAAGCTGCTCTCAACTTTTTTTCATTATTTGATCATCATTCTCCCCATTTTTTATGAGTACCTTTTGCTAAATTGTTAGGAGGGAAAAAAATAGAAAACATCAGAACAAAAGAGCATTTTTTCACGTTCTCTGCCTGAATTGAACAGAAATGCTGTGAGACGTTTACGTGCAAATCTGCAATGCAGACTCCAGCTACTGCTGACCAAAAAGCCTTAGATGTGTTCAAGCTGGCCACTTTAAACTGTTCCTAAGATTCTTTCTTCTGCTGTTAGTGAAGCTGATTGAGAGAATGTGAACTGGAACTAGAAATACTCCCAGTTCAGTATTGATCCTCTCTTAACACAATAAGGAGAAAATCGGGAGTCACCTTGCGTAGCAGGACATAAAATGTGATCTCCAGTTTATGCTTCCAAGCAAAACCTGTGGTTTATTTTACACCAGGTCAGGTACTGCAATTCCTAAATGAGGAATCACAGTGTTACCTGTTGGCTTCCCTATTAAAATGTAGCATTAGAGGCATAATGAGGAGATGCCAATAAGCCTTTCTAGGCCTTTGCAGTTAAATTGTTGGGAGTCCTCTGCACACTGTTGTGGATGTGGTGTCCTGTTTACATTGCCTAGGGTACAAGGAGGAGCATGAGATGATGCCTTTAGGCCCCTCTTTCCCCCTGTCCTTGCTGGTGGTTTGCCATGGACAAGCTACAAAGATGCTTCTTCTGCAGTTTATACACCTTTTATGAGTTGAATTTAGCACCATATGGCTTCTCATGTCCTAAACCAGCTGCTCTTCTGGAGCTGTTGGGAGTGGGAGTCCCTGGTGTCAGTAATTTTTGGACAGATGCTTTCTGCTGCTTGCCTTCAACAACTTGGTCCCACACAACTTCAGTTTGAGACAGCAGAGTACCAGGCAGCATGTCCATTTTGCTGTCTCCTGCAGCTGGGGACACAGGGGGAGGATGTCTAGGAAGCAGTAGATTTAGTGTTTCATCTGTGTTGACATCCATCAAATAATTAGTTTCTTTGTTTTGCTGTGGTTAGTACGTCAGGAAGGATGGATAATGCAAGCACATTTGTTCTTGGACAGTGGAATATTATCTCTGGAATATTGGACAGTGGAATATACATGCTGCAGCATGTAAATATTCATCCCATGTAAACTTGTACTCTCAGTAATGTGGCTCTGGATATTTTTATTAGGAGTAACTAATCCTTTTACATATGTGGGGAATTCTTTGCCCACTAACATGCAGCAGTGGTCAGCTGTACATATGGTTTATTGCAGTGACTGTGAGATCTCTCAAGGAAAAACTAAACTACCATCCTGCTGTGAGGATGGGGTACTATTTTTGGTCAGGTATCACAGCCTCCCCAGACAACCTGTTCTTCAGTTTTTCCTTATATCCACTCTAAACATCTGTTGTTTCAAATTGTTCCCAGTGTCTGGCACTTCCCATGATCTTGTCATTGACCGTGCAGAAGGAGTGTCAGGCTACTGTGAGGACCCTGTATGTATACCCAGGCAGTCTGCCATCCAAGAATTAAGTGTTCCCTACCTTACTGTAGCTCCAGAGATCAGAGAATCTCGGGCATGTTGAACAGCATGACCACAGCCAGATGTAAGCCAGTTTCTGGAGAAATTTCAGTGCTAACCTGCTGAAAATTGTCCCTGAATTCCTCCTCTGTTGAATACAGTTTATCCTAAGTGATTTCCAGTCTGATGCAACTTCTCAGCTTATGACATCTGAATTTCTCTAAGAGCCATTTCTAAAGGTTTTGTCAAAGAATTTCTGAAAGTCAGCACTAATTACCACGTACCAGTGTTCCTCACTGCTAATTTGACACACTTCAGGAATTCTAGTAGAGCCCATCAGAGACATGACTTACCCTTGCAGAAGCCATGCTGCTTTGTCACGACAATAACTTGCCTGGTTAAGTGCTCTGTAGCTCTGCCATGATAGGGATTTACCTTTTCACATAATTACCCCAATTCTGATACAGGACTTTCTGGTGTGTCTTGATAAGATTTTTCTCTCCCCTCACATTTCCCTTTAAAAACAGACACCACATTGCCTGTGCTCCAGTCTTGTGAGGCAGGAGCTGGTTTTTTTGTGATAGGTGATGTATTTTTGGTAACTGCTCAGTCAACATTGTTTATGCATTCCTGGAGAGTTTTGGATGAGCGCCAGCCAGTACAGACAATGTGCTGCAAACCAGAGTGATCTGGATGTTCCATGAGCAACATTTTTGGTCTCCTGAGGTTTTGTATGCTTCCTCCATGCTGCCCATGCAGAAGGGTTTGGTGGGATCTTTCACCCATCACCATGGAAGGAACATGTAAGCAACCTTTCAGTTCACTTCGTTGCAGTTGATGGCCTTTACCAGCAACTTTTTTGGCTCGGTTTCAATGGTGCTTTCCTTGCCCACAATAGTTCATGCCAGTTTCTGGAAACTTTTGTTTCACAGAGGTTTTTTCTGGCAGCATGGTGACCTATATGCAAACAAATGCACAGTATGTTCTTTTGAGCCAGAGAAAGGCTTGCTAAGACATTCTCTTTTCGGTTTGAAGAAATACCAAGTGTGTAGCAATGATTTCCATGAATAAGGTTCTGCAAACTCAGCATAATACTGAATTCAGCAAAAAATTATGCAGTTTGAATTAACACTGTGTAAAAGGCTTGGAGCCCAGCTTGCCTCAGAGTTCAGAGATAATACCAGATCCCTGGGTCTTTTTATTCTAAGGAGAGGGGGAAAAAAGAATTCTGCTAATTTTCCTGCTACTACATGGCAAAGTCCTATAGTGACCTTTTCTCTTTGCCCTCTAAACCCTTTCTCTGTGAAAATGAACAATATACTTCCCAGTGAAGGGTTTCACCATCTTGCACCTTTCCTGCAGGATAAAGCCCTCTTGGAGAGGAAACACCTCACGTCTGGAGGTCATGTGGTCGATGGCAGATCGTGGAAAAGGAAAGACTGTAAATCAGTCTTGTTGAAACATTAAAAGCTGATTAATAGGTGGTCCTGAGCTGTGGCCCAGCCACGGTTTCCCTGTGCGCAATGCAGGGCTCGGGGTGCTTCCTAGAGCGGTCAGGGGCACGGGCAGCGGGAAGTCCGTGGAAGGCTGAGATTGCAGCTGCTGGGCAGGACTTCCACATGGATTCTCAGTGGCTGTGGGAAGGCAAATGGCATGGATCCACCTTCAGGAAGCCCCTGGAGTCACAGCAGTAGCCTTGGGAAAGTATGATGGTATAAGCAGCTGGGTGGAGGTCCTTCCCGGGAGCACAGGTAGGGATCCACTGGAGCTCGTGGTGCAGTTTAGAGCCCCAGCACCTCAGGACTGCACCGGTCAGGGTTCCTAGCAGAGAAGGCAGGCTTGCTCACCACTGGGGAAATACACCATGGTATTTTCAGCACTTCACAGCACATGCAGCAATTTTTTTAAAAAAATACACTTGATGAGAGCTGTAGTTAAAAAGTGAGAAATTACTAATTAGTAACCAAGTAATTCGGGGTTTGATTCACATAAATTGCACTATTACTGTAAGAGAGGATTGCAATTTCAGGCTAGCTGGGGTTTGGTGTGTTTTTTCTAAGGCACTGAAAATATAATTGATGTTCTGTTCATTATCTGCTAGGTTTCGGGTTTCTTGTCCTTTTTTTTGTCATCTGAGATATTACAGGCATAAGACATGCCTGGAAAATAAAGGGAAAAAAGCCTACTGCTTTCCCCTTTGCATTGTCATTTGCAACTCTCAGATTTTCCCACTAGATTGTTCTTGTAAACTGTTTCATTTCACAGCACGCAAGAGTGACCACTTAGAACTTCATTATAGTGCTAGTTAGCATGAGAGTTTAGTTGTACAGAAAGCTGTGAATGAGATGAGCTAAGTGTCATTTTCTCTTTTACCTTGGTAGAGTGCTAATAACATGATTGCTGTCAGTTCTTCTCATTAGTCTCAATTTATACAGAGAATTATTCTTTTTTTCTTCTGGTTAAGAGATCCAGCTGGTATAACTCATCCCCAAGTGTCTCCCTCCCCTGCCTGTATGCAGATCAATTAGCAGCTTTCTATCTTCTTCGTAGATGTTAAGTTGTTGAAGGGCTAATCTGTGTTGGTTGGTTGGGGTTTTTTTCTGTTCATGTAAGCATTTCAGCTGAGTGCTCAGAAGTGTAGCATGAGTCAGCATAAAGATTGAAAATACCAGAAAAAGAGAATCTGTAAGCCTTCCATTAAGACTTCCAGAAACATTACAGTTTTGCACTGTTGGTAAAAATACCTATTTTGTACAGAGTCATCATAGCCACTGACTTAAAAATACTCATATAAAGGTGGGAAAATGAGGTTACCATTGAGAAGTTTAGTCAATAAATGTAACGAGTGTGTCGTTTTAAGTCCATTCTTGTCTAGATTATTAGTGTCTTTCAAATGGCACTGTAGAAAAATGGTAACCTAGTTTGAACTCGCAGCAAGAGAAATAGATTGAAGTCATGTTGTGTCTAGTGATGTGCCTGTATATTGCAGTAGCAAAAGAGAATGCTGCAACAATACACATTAAAAAGTAGCAGAGGAGGAATTTTGCTTTTACTTGATACAGTAGTTAGATATTTACAATGCAGCAGTACTGTTCCAAAGCACCATCGTCTTACCCTTAGCCCTTGATGCCTCTGAAATTTACCTCTCAGAGGCAGTTGTTGTTCTCAATTAGGATAAATAATTCCTTAAAAATACTGTGCATTTGGACAGCTTTCCCTCCAACAGCAGATAGAGTAATATGTACAGATAATGCTTTTCCCCATGTAAGCCTGAATACAAGCAGGTTTGATTCGGGATAGTCTGTTCAGTCACAGCACAGGCTTTTACATCTTCCCACACAGAGAAGCTGAAATGGGAAAATAATGCAAAGAGGATTCGGTCTAATGCTGGGGAAGGTATTTTGGGTAAATTGATTACTTCAATGTGTTCAAGTGCAAAGGGGGTTCATGCAGTGTGGGGTACTGGGGGGAGCTGTTTTCCTCCACCATCACCACTGCAAATCCAGTCACCGTGTTCAGAGGTTTTACCAGTTCTACTTGTGGCAGAAAATGTAGAACATCAGACAGAGAATTTCCCTGACTCAGACAGTAATAATGGGTGTGAGATGGGTGCCTGACATCATTCCAGCATCTGCTCTGCTGTCAGAAGGGAAAGACCTGCAGGCAGGAGTAGCCTTGGCACCCATGTGCTGCCTGGGGCTGGACATCCATTCAGTTCACAGGATTTTATTTGGGTCTGTGGGTCTGGGATTCAGGAGGATCTACTCTTCTGTAAATGGTGTTAAGCCACTTATGAAGGTGTGTTGCTTTAGCTGTACATGGAAACAGATTTCTTCTGGAGCTGCTAAATATCTTTCTCTCCCTCTTAAGGCTTAAAATTATGATTAAGAAATTGAGTTGCTGTAGTTAGTGACTTGTCTTCGTCAGGTACAGTTGACCTTGCCTTTTACTTGAGCCAAGGTCTACGGTGTGACTGTATAGTGCTACCTGTCAGCTGGAGGATAGACTTGGGGGTTTGAAGGGTTTTTCCCTTTGTTCTGAAAATAACAGAGGCAAGCACAAAGACCTTTCCTTCACCATTAGAAAACCCAACAGTCACTCTAACTTTTTTTTTTCCAAAATCTTCTAAAATTTCCAGTGTCCCCATGTTATTTCTGTTACTAAATTGGAAATTGGAGATGCATAGTAGGTGGTTGAAGAAAAGTACTTTGCAGTCTGTCTAAACCCTATTTTGGTTTTGAGGGGGGATGTTGGTGGGGCAAGTAGGTAATCCAAGCAAGGCAGGATGAAATCTGGTGGCATCAAACCAGTATCAACCACAGTATCTTTCCCTGGGAACATCCTTGGATTTAAGGATTAATCCGTCTTGGCTGGGGTCTTGAGGTATTGGGATATGGGGCTGAATCTCACCATACTGCATTCACCCGGGGACCGTGCCGCTCCTCACCACCTTGTTTGTGCTTTGTCCTCCCTTGTCTCCTGCAGGGTGTGAACGGCATGTCTGTGGATGAGAAGACTGACTCCCCCATGTATGTGTATGAGTCAACGGTGCACTGTACCAATATTCTCCTCTGCTTAAATGACCAGCGGAAGCAGGACATTCTCTGTGACGTGACGCTGATCGTGGAGGGGAAGGAGTTCCGTGCCCACCGGGCTGTGCTGGCTGCCTGCAGCGAGTACTTCTTGCAGGCCTTGGTTGGGCAGACGGAAAATGACCTGGTGGTCAGCCTGCCAGAAGAGGTACAGTATGTCACCATGCCCCCCTCCGTAACAACGTTCCCCTGCCTCCCACGTGGGGACAAAAACCTCTGTGGTCTGCTGGGGTGGCCAAAGGGAGGGTGGCACAGGTGTCAGTGGTCGCCCCAGCACGGCTCAGGATGTGCTTTTTGTGTTTGGGTGGGTTGCAAATCAGTGAAGGATGGACATGTTCACACCAGGCCAGTCTTATGATGAGGTCAAAGTTTTAAGATGCTTCAGCTCGCCTTAGTCACTGCTGCTGAAGGAGTTGTACCCAGACATTTCATTACCATAGCCTCGTTCAGGGCAGTATTAGGACCCTCATATTCCTCTGCTCTTCTTAGACAGGAAATTTGAAAGGAGTGATGTGATAGCTACATGGCAGGTTATTGTTGAAAAATCATTTGAGCTGTCATGTTGTTGGGAGTTTCATTGCTGTCCATCCCTCTCTGGCAGCTCTTATCTTTATTCCACTTCTTACCCCTCTCCTGTACTTCATTCTGACTGGCTTCCTCACAGCCCCCCTCATCAAGATTTTGGGATTTAACCGTGTTTTCCACCGAGAAACCATGAACACAGTCTGTCAGAAAGCAGAGGTTTTGTCATGCAGCGTGGCTCCCACAGCAGGAAGCCCAGGGACGTAGAAAACACATACCTCACTGGAAAGTTTGCTTTATTTTATCACAGAATCTCACTGGCTGGCTTCCACCCCCACTGTAATTTCCTCACAGCCGTAGAGCCGTGACAGCACAGCTACTGTAGGGTGTGCCGGTGGCTTTGCTGCCCACAGAGGGGAGGTGCATGCCTGATGGCCAGGGCTGCCATCACCTGCTGCCTCAGCACTGCCTGCCCGGTGTCTCCAGCTGGGAAGGGTGGCATGAGAAGGGTGGCAATGTACCTGGGGCATAGCAAAGCAGTTGCTCAGGGGGAGGATATTCTGGCATAGGGAAGGTGTTTCACCATAATTTGTTTAGTGCCCTTGAAGAGGCATGGTGTGTTTTTAAATGATGACAGGTCCCAAAGTGTCACACATAATTTTTCCCTCTCTGGTTCAGCTCTCCAGAGACTTCAGCAGCATTGCAATGTTGTCACAGCACAAGTTGGAGTGCACTAGAAGTAGTCACTGGCTGTGACTTCATGAGTCCTGACACTGAGTATTACTCATGAAGGCACTTCAACCCAGACATTTTGCATAGGAGTTTAGAGGTATTGCAGACGCCGCACTAGGATGCACACTTTGACTATGCAGTGTCCACTAATAATTTCCAGTGGAAGAATCAAGTCTCAATCAGTGTTGCAAGGCTTTCTCACCACAAAGCAAGGGTAGGAACAGAGAGGTGACAAAACATGCCCAAAGGTGCACAGGAGACCATCAGTGCTCTTCTATGAAGCCTTAGTGAAACCTCTGTGTATAGTTCAGGTCCTGTTACATAAAGAAAAGTAATTGAAATTCAAATAAACATGTAGAACAGTGACTGAAATGTTCAGAAGAATGATCTTGGCCTAAAGGAGGCAAAAAAAGGACCATGGCAGGTTCATACTGCAGGTGTGACAGCTGAGATGTGCTGCAGCTCCAGTTAGACAGAGGAGCTGATACACCTGTGAGGAGGAATTTCTCTTTAATGCTAAAAGACACTCTTGGTTCAAGCGTTGATTGGTTTCAACTGGCTTTCAGTAAAATTAGATTTGAAATTAGAAGATTTCTAATTCCAGCCCCAGTGGGGTACTGAGCTGCAGGCCAGTGGAGGGATCATGATGTGCCTGCACTTGGTCACCCAGTCTTACGTTAATATGACACTAAATATTTAAAATTCAAAGGTTTGTCTTTCTGTGTGCTTTGTATGAGATGCTGTCTGAGAAAAAAATCCTCCAGTTCAACCATAAATTATTTTTATTTAAGTGAATCCCCTTTGAATAAATGAAGTATTGGAGTTTTACATTTTAGAATGTATCTCAATGAAAGATCAAAAACATTTTGAGATTTAGGGTTACACTGGCTGCTTTTATGGCTCCAGTGAAGCTCATGGAGCTGCAGAAGTAGTGAATCTAGCTCTTAAGGTTTTTCCAAGAACCCTGAAATTTTCATGCCTTACTAAGACCACCACTGCTATTTTGCTACATGCTTCTATTTACCAAAGTTTACTTGTACAGGTATTTTCCGCATGCAAATTAATTGGTGCTAAACACATTGAATCCTGATTTTCTTGGTGGCTGCTTTACTGAAATAGCTGTGTTTGAGGTGGTCAACTAAATAATTTCCTCACAAAAGCTAGTCACTTGGGATAAGGAGAGCTGCCTGATGCACCTCACTATTTCTCAGTTAGTCCTTGATTAAGATGCACATCTCTGCTGCTGGTGTTGCTCACTGCACAGTGCTGGGCGCTTTGGAAGGTGCCCGTGCAGAGATATGGGAAGTGCCTCCAACAGCATCAGAGCTCCCTGCAAGAGGAACTGAAACACTCCTGGTTTTTAAAGGCTGATAAAGCAGAGGAAACACCATTTTAGTTTTATTGCACTTAAAGATGTTAGCAGGGTCATCTTTGGTTCACAAGCTAAGGATGCTTCCTAAGGATGCTGCTGTTTTCAGTCTGTGGTCTGCAGAGCTCCAGCAGCAGTGAGTTATTTGTTAAGGTACCTGTGAAAACTGACTTACTCTGACACGTAGGGGGTTATTCCTCCAGTGGAAAAATTTCAAACAAAAGTTGAAAATTAATACCCTGAGCGACTACTTTTTTCATGCTTAGAGACAATTTATGTTGCTGTATAATATTATAGAAAAACAGATACTGAAAATAATTTTTAAATATATCACCACTGTTCAAAACTTTTCCAAAGGTGACAATTGCTCATAAATTCACAGAGTTATTTTTAGGTAAACCACACAAACACTGTATTTTAAATATGAGCGTAGTTTGAAAACTGCTGAAGTATGTTGTGGAGAAAGAGCATGGTTGTTACTATTATTTCTCAAAGGTTTGATGTTGGAGCTGGATAAAGCTATATATATAAAGCTTTTACATTCATGTTATGTTAGTGTGAGGAAGCTTAACATCAAAGTAAAGAACTTATTTCTGATTATTCAAAGCAGTAAATCTGCCTCTGAAGTCTAAACTGCTGACTTCTTTCTTATTTCATAGCATGCTGGGGTCATTTTGTTAATCTGGCATCCAGACATTGTTAACTGTTGTCTAGCTAAACGGGGAACAGATGTTTTTTACATCATTTCTTGTTTATATCCAGTTACAAGCGAGAGCAGTCTTTATAACACACCAGTCTTTTCAGTAGGGAGACATTGTGCACACACAGAATTAGGACCAGTTGGATTTAGAGGGTTTTAAACCACTGCAAAACCTTGTGTTAGACATTTCAGGTTAGTTCAAGCATGTCTTAACATGTCTCAGTTCAAACTTTTCCTTAATCAACTTAAACAAAGTTGATACGGAGCTAATTCTGCACTGATTGAAGAGTTTATGGAAATTCTTTTGTGCTGGCCTTGGTAATTTGATTTTGTACCACACCTTTTGTTAAGGCAACATATTTCAGTGTGTAGACAAGCTGCACAGAACAGCTGCATAATAGCAAGGGCTCAGATGTGACCGTGGTGTGTGAACTATCAGCCTCAGAACAAGTTAGAGAAGTTGAGTGTTTCAGCTGCCTACAGCTAATAAAAGAGGGCCCCATTAGCTCTAAACTTGTATGTTTTTTTCTTCATTTGCAGTTTTGCCAAACAACTAGAACCTTGCCTGCTTTTATCCGGGGTATTTTTCAGCAATTAATGCCATTTTCCTCTAGCAGGTGCCACTAAACACAATCCAGAATTAGTACTTTCAAAGAACTGAGTTTGAAGCTGTAAAGTTGGTTATTCACTCCATACCCCTAACTGTTGTTTTGTTTTATTTAATCACAAAAAACTGGTCTTCCTTCCTCTAACAAGGCACTTAATTAAGTTTTTAATTTATGATAAGAAGTTAAATGGCACTTATGAGGCTTTTTAAATGGTTTCCACTTCCCATCCAGATTACAAAAAAAGGTGTGATGGAGAGAGACACGGCTGTCAGCCAGGGGTACTGTAGGTCATGCCAATATTAGCTGGCAGCAGGCCGTTATCCAATTAACATTGCTTCATCGCTGCAAGTAATAGCTCTCGAGTAGATGATTGAGTCATTCATGCTGTAGTGGTACTCAACTTTACTTGAGAAGGAGCCAGTGCTTCATCGAATGGGCTTTTTATTTGCTATTATTACCTGCCTAACTCTGCTAATGGAAATGCACAGTGAGTCTGCATGGGCAAGCTGAAAGCTGGGCACTGGACAGGGGAGCATCATCTGTGCAAACACCTTATTCACTTGGTCTTTTGAAAGCTGAGGATGCAGTTAAATGGTGAAAAGACAGAAATGGAAACAGCAACAAGTAAAACTCCTCAGTGGCATTAGATTCCTACAGGTTAGAAACAGAAATTCTCAAACTTGCCTGCATATTTTTGATTTGGGGGCTTACATTTGAAAAAAACTTTCACCATCCGTGAGAGAACCAAATGCCTTCTTCTCAGATGAAGCTAAACAAAGGTCTTCTGAAACATCAGACCAAGCTTTCTTTAGCACTGGTCTGATACCAGCCTTTGTGTTCTTTTAGAAACTTACTTCTCCAATAGATTGGTTAGTTTTACCTGTAGCCCTCAAATTTCTTGAATCCCTTTCAGAATGGTGACCTTTTTTAGTGCAATGAACTGTCTGCTGGGAATGTTCTCTTCCAAAAGGATTAAACTGAGCTGTCTGTGGTGTCCAAGTCTTCCAAGAGCAAAAGGAAAGCAGCATCTCTTTTAGGATGAGTTTGTGGGATTTATCCACACAGCTCTTTCCTTTGCTGTTAAGAGAATGATGTTCAAAGTAGATGTAAGCACACACCAAAGGCTGAATTCCTCCACCTTCTCTCTTCTTCACTGCTGCAGAACCTGCCTTTACCTCACAGGGTCTAGTCCTGTGAAATTTGTCAACTGCTTCTTCGGTTGGTGTGGGTTAACTCCCTCACACGGTTGGTTAAGCTTTGCAGGGAGAAAGGCAGGACAGGACCTCGAATTTGGGATTCAAGCCTGGCAAAAGCTGAGTGTGTTGGAAGGCAAAGGCGTGCAGCAGCACTCTGGGTGGGACTGAGCCAGGCATCTAACATTAGCATTGCTGGTAGCTGACAGGGAGGAGAAATACTGGCAGCTGCTAAACATCCATGCCAACCTGCCAGCCTGAGGGAAAAACCCTGGGAATTAGCCAATGAGAGATGATTGCAACGAGGAGAAAATCAAAGGCAGGATGCAGGAGGTCAACTCTTATATACCCTGCTGGCTAAAGGCACTTACTATTCCTTTTTCTCTCTCCAGAAATAAACAGTGTTCTCTTACTTTGTCTTTTTCCTTTCTTTGTATTCTTTGTATGTATAAATATAGTATCTTTGAAGCGTATAGGGACTGAGCTGGGAGTGCTCTGAACAGGAGCATAGAGTGAAAGAGGTGATAAATGGGGAAAAGAGGAGCAAGAGGGCAAGAAGTTTATTTCCCAGCTGGAGGGATGTTTTACACAGTAGGGAACAACAAAAGACCCTTTTTCATTGGCACCCTGGAGATATATTAGGAGTAGCTAAGGTTAGCTCTCAGAGAATGGAAAGCAGTAATATGGATTTCTCTTTACGTGGCTGCATTGGCCATTGA
Source organism: Cinclus cinclus (assembly GCF_963662255.1). NCBI lineage: Eukaryota > Metazoa > Chordata > Aves > Passeriformes > Cinclidae > Cinclus > Cinclus cinclus. The sequence continues at coordinate 36,271,740 of NC_085048.1, read as the reverse complement.
TGTTCCTCACAGATTGCAGCACTGGCCAGAATTATTTCTGCTTTGGCTCAGGAGGTGGCAAGAACCTGAAAGCCATTATTCCCTTCATCTGCAGAGTTTTTTGTAGTGCCAAAGTAACCAGTTATGTCCGTCAGGCTTCAAACTTACTTATGCTTCAACCTTACCTCAGGAATGCCTCTTCAGTCAGTCCATATGGATAGAAGGTTGGGTCTTTGGTTTTCTAAATTCCTCCCAGGGAGTGTGTTACTTTTTGTGCTGCCCCACAGTGCCGACACTGACCGCACAGAGGGATGACTGGAGGCTGCAGCTCTGTAGTGAGAGTAAAATTGAGCATTTGGGTACTCTTTGCAGTCTGACATGACAGGATACTAATTCAGGAGAAACTATGAGACAGAATTGGATGTTGTTTTATGTGTGTTGCTTATGTAGCACAGTACAAGGTGCAAGCGATGTACATTCTAGCAGGTGAGCAATAAAATAGAAATGAGATCTTCAAGATGTGATATGAAATTCCATCCATGTATCACTGCAAAAACTTCCAGCACTGCTTGATTTTTCATCCCTCAAGCGTGATGAAGAAACTAGCCACATACTTTTCATTCCTCATAGTGTAACTTCCATTATTTTCTGATGAGGGCTGTATTACTATTCATAACATTCTCTGATCTTTTCAGGTGGAGAAAAGCAAAATACATCTATGTTGTGGTGAGGGCTAGGCTTCAAAAAGCAAAACAGAAGTCATGTATACATGCATGTTAAGTAGAGAAAATCTTGCAATAGCTCCTTTCCCTCCCTTTGTTAGTAGCTGTACAATTTATTTATTTATTCAAGTAGGCATATAAAAGTGTACTGTTTAAGGGGATAGGGAGATGAATACATAGAACAAAATTCACCATTTCAGTAAGTGGACTCAAATTTGTTGCCTTTGTTAGATTCCTGCCTGCCATTACTGTTCAATTGGGCTGATTGACTGTGACTGCAATTGCTAGTGAAAAGGCAGTTTGCTGCATGGAAACTTTCTTGGTCAAATATAACAAACATGATCTAAAATGTAAAAGATACCTTGAATAGTAAGTCCTCTGTTAAGGGCATGAGAAAAAGCAATAAGAATTTTTAACAGGAGGTGGGTTGGTTTTGTTTGTTGTGTTTGGGGGGTTTTTTAGGTTTTTTTTGTTTGTTTGTTTGTTTTTATTTGCTGTGTTCAAATATATATGAATGAAAATGAGATGGCTGAGCTATGACTGTGCCTCAGATCTGAGTACTCTGGCCCTGCAGACTGAAAGATCTCTCCCTCTCCTCCCCCTCCACTTACAGTTTTCTTACTTTTGCTTTATCTCTTATCTAAAAATCCCTTTCAAGTTCTTTAAAGACTTCAAACCAGGTATCTGCTCTTTTCGAGTCCAGAAATACAGGCTGGGCATTTGACTAAACAGACAGGTAAGGTCCAGTGAAGGCACCTGTCAGCTTCACAGCATCAGGCACCACAATCTGTAAGGTACTTTCTGATTACAGGACCAAGTTTTGTTCCCAAGATCCCCCCCAAAAAATAAGAGTTCAATCTTCATACAGCACTTTCTGACAAGGATTCCTTGGTGAATATTGTCAGACTGACTTTTTCTCAGCTACTGGTGAAATTGAGCATGTTATGGGTTGGAATATGCTATGTATTCAAATAATGCATTGTAGCAGTTAAAAAACATTAAGCCTAGGAAGTATGGTTCAATTTGGAAGTGAAGAATGGGCTTTAGGTGAGCAGAAGGCAATTGAATCCTACTAGGATTTGGGAATGAGATGCTTTTTTTGAGTTTTACAGGGTTGGGTTTTTTTACAGGAAGATGTAGACACAAACATTCTGTTAAATCTGATGCAAACTGAAGAGCAAAGTGGTTGGTTTATTCCAGGATTTTTGTGCTGTAATGAATTTTCATCTGTCCCATTTGGCAAGAGACAGCCAGAAAACACCTCTGAGTCCCAGTGCAGTCTAGCACTACTAAAAGCCTTATCCTTGGGCACTTTATTTACTTCAGTAAAATTAATAAATGGGAGCAGATGTAGCTGGTCAAACTACAGATCTAGCCCATGCTTGGTTTGTTTAAAAAAGTGAATTTTAATTTCTCTGAAAGTGCTTGAGAGGAGGTTTGTTTGGTTGTTTAAAGACTTAAATGAAAAGAAAATATCAGGCACCTCTCTAGGAAGCATGTTGTAAATTACTGGGGAAGGATATCAAGAGAGCTACTGGCAGTTGTTTTGAAGCCAGATTAAAATCAACTGAAAAGTTTGGCATGAGTTTTTAGTAACAAACTCTTCAATGATATATGTATGAATGCACATTGTTTCACAGCTGTAAGGCAAATGGCCTTTGAGAGTGACAAAATTTCGACACCCCTTTAAGAAATTTGGTGCTCAATACTGGTATAGTTCAGTGGAATTCAATGTCCTAAAAGAAGATAGATCAGATTTGCTAATCAACCTTTCTGTCTCTCTCTTTGTTTAATCTGACCTTCTAAGGGTTGATAACTTCAAAGTGTGCATTAAACTGTAAGTTTAATGTTCCCCTCAGACTTTAAGTCTGTTTCCCTCAACAAAAGTAGTTGATTTTTTTTATTTATTTATTTACATAGTGGACATTCTCCACATTGTGGAGAAAGTTAACTTGCAATTGAAATGGTACCCTGTTCCTTGCTGGAGGTCCACAGTCAAAATAACCATAGCTTAACTGAGAATGGCAGAAAACTGCAATACTAAAACTTTCAGTAAAACCAAAATATAAACATGGTGTCACCAAACAGCTGGAATTGAGAGGTATGAGCTCTGAAATTAGATTTCTGAGGTCTCTTATGACCAAATGAAATACTGTCGTCGCACATGCTGGAGTTGATGCATCAGATGGGAATTAAAGCACAGGTCTGTGCATCAGGTCAGTGATGATTAAATCACCTTGTGTGAACCACTCAGCAGTGTTTACCTCTCTGTAAATGCTCTGGTTCACATTACCTCACATGGAGGTGAACAAACTGACCCACAGCTGGCACAGCTGCTGGTCCTGGACCAGCCCACATACCTGACCCAGAGCTTCCAGCTTATCAGTCCTCAGCCAGTTTCAGTCTCATTTTCTTCCCTCTGTATAAGGCACTGAGGAGCTTGTTGGGCTAGCTGCAGCATTTCTCAGGATGATCAGGTTAGGATGGAGCTGCTCACCTTACCTGGGTGACTGGTCCTGAGTGACAGATGGGGTCTGCTCTGTGTCCTCTGCCTGTTCTTCTTGCATCACTCCTGAGGTCCTGTACACTGCCATTGACAACTGCTGAAACTACCACATCCAAGAGGAAAGTAGTTTTGGAGGCATGGACCAGATCAAAACAAGCCTGTGAATTGCTACAGGCTTCCTGTCTCTCATCAGAAGACTGGGGCACTTTGAGGATGCTTAATTGGGAAATTTTCCTTAAGTGACAGCGGTTGCAGACCGTCCCATATATCCCAAACAACAGGTGAGCAGGTTCCTAGCAAGACTTAATCTCTTCTGAAGAGAGCTAATCATTCTTGGCAAATGGGAGCTGTAGGTTTTCAGGACATCAAAAACAGACCATCTTTCTTTTAGTGTTGAAGAAACCATATTTAGTTGAATATATATTGCACCTGGTCCACACAATTCCCTGCAGCAGCTGCTCATCATTTTAGAGCAACACTTCAGAGAAATGGAAGTGTACAAACTTACTGTAAGGATAGCAGAGAGATTTGGCAAGTGTGAGGCAGGCTGGATTCACGAGTGCTGCTCTGTTCTCAGTGCTTCCTTCTGTTCCTGCAGTGTCAGATGTCCTTCCCAAAGACAAGGCTGAGGTGGGTTTATGTGGGTAGTAAAAGAGAAGGGAGACCACCTAAATAAATGAATTGGCCCAGAAAGGGACCCGAACAGGGCTAACAGTTCAAAGATGTGTGGGCATCCAGTATATTGTACTTCAAACACATGGTAACACTCTGCTTGAAATTTGCTTGCTTCAAGCTGTGATAGGACCAAATTCCCTCATCTCTGCATACATCTCTTTATATTCCCAGAATGGGTGGGAGTGCAGTCTATGTTAATGTTTCAAGGTTTAGAAAGCAGATCAGAAATAAAAAGGATTGTCCATTCAAACTTTACCAGTACAGTTCTTAGTTTCTGGAAAAAATAACTTCTGATCAATTGGTCCTGGGTTTTTGAGACTGTCATCTAGGAAGCTGAGACTACATTTCTGACTGTGTAAAGAAAACTTTTGCTTCTGAGAAATGTCTTGGGTTTTCACTTGCCTTTGAAATTCAGACCTGTGGTTATCTGTTTCAAGGGCCTGCAGCTAATAAGAAACAAGTCTTTAACAGCTCTGAAAGCAAAGTATCTTTCCATCTCTGACCACACAGCAGTGGTACAACATGCCTAGCCGCCACTCTCCCCATATGCACAGGCAGCCTTCAGAGAAAATTTCCTTGTCAGAGGATTCCGGTCAAGTAAAAAGAGAGCACGTTTGAGTTGTTTCCTGTTTCCTTCAAAGGACAATGTTGGAGCCAGTAACCTTTCAAGACAGGAAAAAGCTGTGGACAGAAAAAACCTGACAGCTTCCCTTCTGATCTCCATAGAGGACTAGTGCTCATTTCTGCTTCTGGAAGGGGAAGCTGGACTTGAGGTGGATAGGTCTACAGCCATTCAATCTGCCTGTTGAATTCAAATATTTTTTAACCTTATTTTTGTCTGACTGCTGATTTTCTTGTTGTACCATGGATGGCTTTCTGCATATGACACTTTTGTTTGGACATAAAGCCAAATCAAGAAGTTTCTGTCTATTCCTTGAATTTGCTAGTTTTCAGGAGACTGAACACATCAAACCACGTTTTAATGAGTATGTTTTAAATGTTGGAATTGATTTGTCAAATGCAAAGTTTATATGCGTAGACATTGAGGTCACATAATATCTGTACTATTGTCCAAGGAAGTAAAGAATGAAGAAACGCCCCTGAGATAAATAAGCACTGGGGCATTCTACAAAGGAACTTATTCACATTTACAAAGTCATCACTGCATTCAAAAAGCAGAAAGAATTGTTTTCCAGCAGTAGCAGAAGCCTTTAAATCACTAACTTCCTTTACTTTTTTCCCTGTCTTCAGTGTATCTTGCAGTTGGAGGACTGAGAAGAGCACCCAGTAAAGGGCTACCTCAAGCTTGGTTTATTTTTGCTTCCTTTTCAGTGATGAGCCTAACCCTACCCTTACAGGTTTTATTTCACTGTTATGCATGAATTCTCCAATTGGAAAATGCAGTTGAGAGGGCATACACAAGTAAATTGTTAAAGACAAACATTTGATTAGGTTTCTGGCCTTTGTCTTCAGCTGGTGGTACACAGCCATGGTGATCCTAGCAGGGCCTGTGCCAGACCTCTGCAAGCAGCTCTGTAGGGCAGACGGGAACTGTGCTCATAAACTGCTCTTCAGGGGATTTCAAGTCAATCCCAGCTTTGGAGAACTGGACTGTTTGCATCATCTGCTCTTGCACTCTCATGTTAATTCTCAGATACAGTTTTAATCTGAATTATTTGACCAAGTTGCAGTTTGGTTTTTTAACTGCTTTTCTGCAGAGGAATTGCTTAGCTAGACGGCTGTGAGAATTTATGGTTGTTTCTTGTCACTTGTGCTTTCAACCTTTTGGTTGAATGATAAGGTGGTAGTAAAGACCTCTCTAAATATTCTCTTTCAGGAATGAATATTTTACTCATATCTAGGCTTTTCTTTTCCCAAACTACTCTGATCTGGGTAAAGGGAAAGAAAAGGTCCGGTGTCATGTGTTCTCAAGAGACTCCAAAGGTGTCTTTGCTGTTGTAAAAATCAGAAGAAATTGAAATGGTTATAACTATTTGACCAATTTGTTTTCTTTAAAATACTACTGTTTTCTTAAAGCCAAGGTTTTCATGAGGCCTCTATGTAATTAGTTGTCTGTCCTATCATTTTTTTTTACATTTAAGGGAATTGCAGATTGCAACTTTTGTCTGTCAGATGGGTGTGTATTTGCAAGATGAATGCCTGCTTCTGATTTCTCCCCTTAGAACAAAGGTTACTCTGTCAATATCCTTAGAAAGCTTTTGGACTAGCTTGCTTTGGTGTGTGCATGCCCATTTTTGGTACAATGCTGAGTACCCTGTTGGGACTCTCACAGTGACCAAAGGAACAGAAGGAGTTTTGGGAATAAACCCTGTTCACATGGCCAAAACTCTGTAAAACCACCACACTGATCTACTGGAGAGTGATGGAGAGCTGGGCTCTGTGTTGTGTGCTCCCTGTGCCCGTCCCTGCTGGAGTGAGCCAGCTGCTGCCCTGCCACCTCTGAATATGGGGTTCTCCAACACCAAATGTGGGAAGGACTTGGGAAAGTAGCAACCCCTGGGCAGGCTGGCATTTCCACACCCTCTCTATGCACATAGTACTGGCACATAAATGCTCTTGCTCAATCCTACCACTGCATATAATTCTATTCTGGGGAAGATGAGAGCAGTGCTGGAAATGACTCAGCTCCAAAAGGTATCAGCTTTACTCCTTTTACCCCCCCCAGAGTTGTTCCTTACTTTAGGTTTGTGCAGTAGCTACTGTACAAGGGGGAAACATCGCTTTTTTAGAAAACAGCAGTGAGAACTGCCATGGCTGACTGTCAAGTGAAAGCATTTTTCCTTTGGAGTTGATATGGCTGATGAGTTCTCTGCATTTTGGCAGTGCTCTGTTTTGCCAGGGGTTTTTAAAGGTCCTTGAGAAGCCTCTACAGCAAATGAAGGAACCTTGGCAAGATCTTGCATTACACCATGCCCTGCCCAGCATTCCTGTAGTTCTTACCATTTCCTGCCTCTTACAACATGGCTGTGACTTTGGACAGCAAGCACATTCTGTATTTCCCAAACTAATGTTTTAAATGTCTTTATCTCTGGGGGTTTTACAGTGTGCAGTGCATTTGCACAGGGCCAGGGGAATTTTTGGTTTGTGTGATTATGTGCTGTTTTGTGACTGTTCTGTTTCCTCTTACATCCTCCTTCCCTGTCTCTTGTACCTGAAACACTGAATTAAATCTAACATAGTAGTACTTTCAGACAGAGGCAACACTTGGCTGTGCCAGTTCCCCGGTGGCTTTAAGCTGCTGGCTTCAATACTGCAAACACATTCAGACCCTGGCTTGGCCAGAGTTTCCCCTCAGATATCTGCATGTTTGCTCTTCAGCCTTTATTTTACCTACACTATTGGAGACTCTGGAGTCACAGCCTATGTCTCATTGTTATGCATGGATGGGAAATATTCCTGTACTTATTTGCATTCATTAGCTGTTGGGAGCTCCTCTGTTGAGGTCTCTAGCCTTGTTTTTACAGTGCTTTTGGCAGTGTTTCTGCACTTGGTGTGCGAATTTTTATGATCTGTTGCATGTTATTCATGCAATTTCCTGCCCTGTAATGGTATCAGTTTTCCAGACACAGAGGAATACAAACGAAAACCCAGGAGCCTGCATTAGCATAAAATGTCCCAGTTCTGTCAGTTTGATTAATTTGTCTCTTTGTCTCCACTCTATATGATAAGTGCTATTAATGGTTGCAACACTTCATATGTCAAAGTCTTTCTTCCTAATGACTTGAAAATGTGGTTTATTTCCCCCTTTTTTGTATTATTTTTCTCATTTAGCATTCCACTCAAGTATAGATTTATGCCATGCTCTTTCATTATCTTACTGGTTGCAGCACTGGAGTGATTACATATGGTGTAGGGTATGAGCAAAGATGCAATCCCAGGGGCAGCAGCTGCTGATGCAAGCTGAAAATAGATCCAGCGTATGCTCAGCACTTTTCCCAGAGGTCTTTTATTTATTAGGAACAGTCTTGGTACAGGACAGCTCGGACCCTCATTTAGCAAGATGACTTTTTGCCTTTCAAGAACAGTGCGGTGACTTTGCTCTATTTACTGACTGCTGTGTAATTTTTTTTTTCACCATCTCTTGTGGAAGCAGAGACTTTACCTAGCATAAATTGTAATATAATCCTGATTTATAATGAAGTCAAGAAATGACAGGCTCCATTTGAAGTGATGGAACTTGACAGATCTAAGGTTTAAATTAAATAATCCTATTTGTAAGACAGCATTTGTACATGGTACACTGATTTAAAATGAACTTCAGTTCTTCTTCAACGAAGCCTTTACCATTATCTGTGTTTTACCTTCCATAGAGGCTTTTGGGGGACAAAGTTCATTTGAAGAGAACAGGTTTTTTTTGTTTGAAAACGTGTATGGAACAATATATTGTTTTCTTTCCAAAAGTTCTTATAAATTGTTTCACAGAAGACAACTTTAATTACAGAGGAAAAAATAATGTAGGTCACTTATTCAGGGCAAGCCACAGCTAACCTGCTTCAGTGGCCAGAAGAGGCCAATTGCTGAGAATGAGGAGAGGGAGGATGCTGGAGGGAAAATAGTTAGGAGGGTTGTGGCTGGACTCTTCCCCTCCCAGGAGCAGAGGTTCATTCTCACAGTGATTTCTATGGAAGGAGAAGGTCACCTCCTCCTTGCTGTCCTTCCCTCACAGCTGGCAGAGGGGGATACTCGAAGATGATGTTTCCTCCTGCCCCTGCACCCCACTATTCTTCATCTCTCGCTGTCGTACCAATGCAGGCAAGGAGAGCCCCGGGGTGCACAAATGGAAAGGTGATCCTGCCATGGCTGCTGGAAGCTGGCACTGAGCACTGGAGTGGGGGATGGTGGAACAAAAGGCTTGCAGAGGGAAAAAAAGAGACCAGGGAGGGAGTGTGAGACGCTGCAGAAACAATCAAAAAAAGGCAGCGGGATAAAAACACTAAGGTACAGTGCATGATTTTTTCAGCTTAGATTGAGGGAAGCTGTTTTAGAAAATCTCCCCTTCTCTTTTCTCTCACTCAGCCCTGTGGTTTTGCCTTCCTTTCTAGCTGTATTTAGTTGCAGCTGCCCTCTCCAGCATCTTTCTAGTTTTCCTTCATACCTGGCAGGCATGTGGCCCTTTCCCCAGGAGTCTGACAGATGCTCTCGCCCTGGACTGGCCTCCCATGCTCAGGCAGAAAGATGCCAGTGTGTGTGTTCAGGTCATTAACATGTCTGTTCTTCCTGTGTCACCCTGCCACCATCACCCTTCTTTATTGGGAAGACATGGAAGGTGTTGGAGGGCAATGTGGGCACTGACCCACAGGGTCCCACTCAGGGGAGGGCAGCCTCTCCTGCCATGGGGCCATGAGAACCATCTGCCCAGGCTGGAGCTCCAGCACTGTGTCTGCCCCGCAGTGAATGCTTTCAGGACCAAGCATCTTCTTTCTCCTCTTCGTGGTGAGCTCCAACAAACAACAGACGGTGAGGAAGACGAGACGAGACGAGACGAGACGAGACGAGATGAGATGAGATGAGATGAGATGAGATGAGATGAGATGAGATGAGATGAGATGAGATGACTGCTAAGGAGGGTGCTGCTGGGGCTGGAGCCCAGCCTGGGGACGTGGCGCAAGAGGTCCCCATTCCCATGTCCTGCTCTCTATGCGATTAAGAACTTTTTTCCCCACTACTTCCAGGGAACTAATAATTTCTATTAATTAGAAACCAAGCCAAATCTCCCCAGTGCACTCAAGAAAGAGCAGGACTCAAGTATCACCGAGGAATGGGAGGAAAAACAAGCTCACAAAGCCAAAGTGGTGCAGGCCAGTGGAAAAGATGAAGGCAAAGAGTATCCATACAGCAAACACGGCATTGACACCGTGTGGGCCCTTGCTCCTCATCTAGGGAAAAGGCCAGCAAGGCCCAAGAGTAAAAATCCATCAAGAGGTTTTAAAGTTGCTAGCAAGCTGGTAGCTTGCACACTGCCCATCTCCTTCCTCCAACAGACAGCATGGCTACAGTCATGGCTTTCTGTTCACTTGGAATTAATGGGATTATATACAGCGAGACAGGAGGCAGGGTACACTGAATTCTGCAAATGTGGAGCTTCAGCCTGTGCTGCTTGATCTTTAGAAAAATATAAGTAAAACAAAATAAAGTAGCAAGAACCAATTCCAGAACCATGTGCATACCTCAGTATACACATAAACTGTCTTTCATTGCTCACAGCACACATAAATACGCACTGGCGACTGAGGCAGCAGAGTAACACTTCGCTGTGCGTTGTTTTATCAGACAGTGATAATTGTAGCTAATATTTTCTTAGTAGTGTCTCAGAGAGTTTATTTATGCTGTTAATAATCTGAGCAGCTGTAATGATGCTGGCTGCCAGAGCCATAGCCTTTTAGAATCACTCCAGTGTGGCAGTGATACGATAGTAATAGAAATCCAAGGAAAATAAAATCTTTTTGGAGCAGATGGGGCTAATTCAATCCCTTTCACACACATTCACGTTATTTAGTCTCTTTCTCACACTGGCATGCGTGGGTGCACGTGAGCATATGTAGTCACACACTCACACAAATATCTGTAAAGTCCCACCTTCTACCCTCTGAGGAAGTCAAGCTGGAAATGCCATATTTTTTCTATGTGAAGAGTCTTTCTGGGTCTCCAAGGGTATGTGGCATTTTCTACCCCTTGGTTTCTGGGTAGATCTTAAAAATATCATGTATGAAGCAGAAAGGGGAAAGTAATTTCCTTGGGGACAGCCCAGAGCTGGGCACAAGGTCGTGGCTGCACTGCGATGCTGTTGCCCAACCTTCCCATTTTTCCCTGCCTTTGACCTCTTTACTGTGGGTCACTTCTGCTAAGCCTGCACTCCTTTAGGGACTAAAAGAGCCATTCACCTTTTACTCATAGCAGACATGAAATCTCAGCAAGAAGGCAAATGCCTACAATTTTTTCTGGTGGGATTTACAGAGCCTATTTAACCTTTTGGCCCACTAAGAGAAGAGGTAACTGCTCCTCACGGAGGATGGGAGGGAACCAATTTTGCCAGCTCAGCAGTGGCTGGTTCTCCTTGCAAACCTGCATTGCTGAGCTGAGCAGACATCATTGATTAAAATGTGAACACCAAACAGTGGGAAAAAAGCCATCAGATCCGTAATCCTCAGATCTGTTGTAACCATGCAAGACCAAAAACAAGGTGATGGCAGAAGAACTGCACGTCCAAATACCAGAAATTAAATGGCAAGTCAGGGGAGGAGAAGGAAAACTGGAACAAATGCAGTGTTTGGCAGGTTTTCTTTTAAAAATAAGATGCTTGTAGGAAGCTGGGTCACTTTTACAGGGTTTCTGCTTACCAGTTAATTGCTGTAATTGCTCGGTTACCTCATGAAGTGCAATAGCAAAGCCCTTTTACGTTCATTTCCATCCACAACCCAGCAAGAGCATCTCTGGATTTAAAATGTTACAGTGTTTGCTGGGCAGCACTGTCTGCTGCCCCCAGTGTAAGGATGGCAGTGATTTTATCTGCTGTGCTGTGCCAGCACACGGTGACAGGCAGTGCCAGAAGCACGGGTGTTGTCAGCCCCGTGGAAACAGCCCTGAGTGCTTCGGATGTTACCCAGCCCTGTCTCCTCTGCCTGCTTCTCCTCCAGCTCCTTTGTCTCCTGAGTTAGTGCTCTTCCTCTGAGAGCAACCTTGTGGTTTTTTAAATCATATCTGACAGAGCCTGCTTCTTCCTCTCCTACACTGCATGCAGTATAATAGTAGGGCTTGTAGTGAGATGGCTTGCTGTGAAATACTCCTTGTTTTTATAAAGTAATTACAGTGTATTTAATGCACTGTGTATTTAATACACTATTGCACAGTTCATGTGCATAAATACATTCTGCCATGCCTGGGAAAGAGGAGTATTGGTGAATTTACAAGTCTTGGTAATTTCTCAGTGTTGTTGTGCTTACTTGTATATCAAATACAGCTTCGGAAACTCTGAGCCACTCCTCTAAGCACCCTCTGAATTAGCAAATTTTTAATGTAAAAATGTAAATGTATCAAATGTATCTTTATTTTCTGCCTATTTTGGTATTTCCTAATGTAATTTGGAGGCTTCTAGGATTCTTTCTTTATTCTAAAAGTTCTGAAATTGCTTTTGTTTTCCCTTTTTCTACCTACTTTGGCTCATGTTGTACACTTAAACAGATCTTTTCACAGACTCCTCTCACAATTTATATTCTGTGAAAGCTTTCCCACTCCTTCCTCACCCTCCCCCCCCTTACTGCTAACACTTCCTCTTGTTTTTCTTTCTTTTTTAATCTTGGGGTCAGTTTAATTTTCCTTTTGCGAAAAATGTGGGACTAATTTTAATTTTAAATTACAGTTGCATTTTAATTCTGATGATGCTTTTTGGTTAAAATCTGTTCATTTCTGCTTGCTTCTTCCCCACTGGTTTCAGTATGGCTTGCACAGGCACCCAGGGAGCATTTCTGCTGAGCCACCTTCTTGCGTCATCCTTCGTAACTGTGTTCCAGGTTTCTTAAGGTGCACGTTGCACTGGAAAACACAAAAGAATTTGAAACAGCCAGGTATCACAGCTGTGTTTCCCTTTGCTTTCTCTTCCTCTTCATGCCTAAGTGTTTAAACTGCTAATTAGTGCCACTGTTTTTTAAGTGTGCTTAGTTGATTGAGTAACGTTGTGGCCATGTTGTTCCTATAGATAGATGGTTCTTTGAAACATCCTCATCTCTATTTTTCTTTTTAACACTTTCACTCATTGTCATCTTAGCAGCCCCAAAGTTCTTTTCCCAAAGCCTTTTCACCTGGGCTTCCCTGCAGGCACTCTCTTGGCCATAACTTGGAACTTTCTGTGTTCTTGTTATGCCACTGACAACCTCTACATAAAAAACATACCCCAAGCCATAGAATTAATTAGGAAAACATAATGAAATGGTGTTTGACTTCAAAACAGGTTGCTGACTGGGATTTTAAAATAAGGCCTCTGGCAGGTATCACGTGGCAGGTTTGCTTACAGGGGTTTAAGAACGTTCCCCCTCCAGTCGAAGAGCTGTTTTACCAAAGGTGCTGTGCTGCTGTGAGGTGGCAGAGGGAGGTGCAGCACAGACCTGCCTCCCTGAGCTGTCCAGCTTCTCATGACTGATTTTCTCTATGGCCCAGAGGAGCGGCCATGCAGGCAAATGTCCCTTTTTGCTCAGAAGATTGTTGTGAATAGTAAAACCTAGAGCTGCCTGATGACTTTATCTGGCAGTGACCAATGTTTATGGTAGATGTGATGCAGTCAGTGCATCCCTGCTATGGAAGAGCACCATCCTGTCCTGTATCTTCCTGTCCTACGGCCTTTCAGTTTTCCAAATGTATTCATTGATCTTTGGTAAAATGCCTGCTGTTTCCTGCACTGAGATCTGTCTGCAGCAAAGTATTGAGGCTTATGCCTATGATTTCTACATTCCTTCTCAATAAATGGTGTATTTTCTGAAAGGTGTGGCAAATTCAACAAATTGCTTTTTCCTCAGAATTTTCAGAGATGCTGAAAACATGCAGGGATACTGTCATGATTTCCAAAAGTAAATTCTTTGCTTTGATTGAAACCAGTCTCACTTTTGAAAGGTTGAAGAATTTCAATTTGGCTTCAGTAACTCTGAGAGGAAATAAAACTAGAAGTTGTGGGTTAAAATAAGCATTGCAGTTGGATCAGAGATTATTTTTACTTTTACTACACTCTAGGTTATTTTTTTAAAATTTCCTAGATATCTTCTGGTTCTCTCTTTGCCTTTGGTTCCTCTGACATTATTGGTGCCAGACTTAAGGCCTGGGGGTTTTGGGACCGCTTCAAAGCTGGGGCCATTGCCACAGTGAATTTGATTCAGACAACCCTAAGTATGTGGGTGCCTCAGCTCTTGTTGAGTCATGTGTGGTCGGATGCTGACATAACCAATACCACGCTCATCGATCCAGTGGCTGTTTACGCCATCTTTGCACTTGGCAATCAATTCCAAGCCGTTTGCCCCGCCGTCAGCACTGACGCACTTCTCACGGAGCAGTGGACACAGTTTGCCATTATTGCTTCCCATGCTCCAGGCGAGTCTAGCGTGAATGACTTCTCCTTCCTCCCCATCTCGCCTCCTGTGGTCACACCTGCCACCTTGGAATGCTCTGAGGGCACTGAGGGATAGTGGTCTCTCCTTCCTTCTGTGTGCTGAGGGAGGAGGCTCTTTGAAGTGCTTTGCTGCCCCTGGATGTGTTCATTATACCAAGGAGAGGAGAATGAGAAGTCACTTGGTTTCCCTCTACTCTCATACAGACAGTCAGGGCTTCTAGTGTAAAGTTTTTGTCTGTCCAACAGCTGGAATTTCAGGGGGGAAGGCTGAGGAGAACACTTGTAGGGTTTTTCTCTTTTGAAAGCACAAAACTGGAAGCTGGACAAGCACTTCCAGTGTGGCATCTTCTGTAAAAGTGCCACTAAGGGCAGTTAAGCATCTTCTTGGAAGCTCTCAGTCTGACAGCTTCAAGAGGCTGTTGTGGAGGATGCACTGGAAAGATACCAGGATACTCTTTAGATCACTGAGAATGTGGCTTTGCAGATGGCAGTTTTTCCAGGAGGACTTCTGAAGTTAATAACTGGGTAGTGGGCCTTCTAAAGAAAAGAGCTGTGTGTCCAGTTTCTCGGCTTCCTGGTGTGCGTTCGTGGCCAGGGAATGCATCAGGATGGTGTGGTGGGCTCCCACTCCTGCAGTGTTATGTGATGTGATGTGGCAGAGGCCACACTGTCACTTGTACTTCTGGTTACTCTTCTGCACAAAATTTGTATGCACTTACCAGAGAATGTTAAACTGGGGATGACAAGGTATCTGCTTAATTTTAAAAATGGTTTTGGAATGAAAGCACTTTGTTGGTCTTCTCCATCAGCAATTTGTACATTCCTTTGTTGTTTAAAAGCTTACATAATACAAATACCAGCATCTGATGCTTATCACCCAAGTGGAATTTTTAAAGAGTGGTCGCCCATTTTAGGAGCTCCCCAGCTTTATGAGCAAATAAATAAGAGAAATACATCTGCGAGCTGCTGGTGAGAGAACACTTAAATGATGTTAAATTAAAGAGGGCAAATGCAGTAAAATAATGGTGTGACATTGCCTTATAAAAGTACTCTGCTATTTATCATCTCTTCTGTTTTTTTCCTGCCTCCTGCATATTCCCACCTTATGTAAAAGGATCATGGTTTCAAAACAATTCCTGCCTTCTGTGCATATATAGGAACAAACTGTGATGTCTTAACACCATTGGTTTTGCACGTGACTGACCTGTTTGAGCCTAGTAACGTACTTAAATCTTCCAGAGAGTTTTCCAAAACCAAATAAGCTCAAGCTAGGAAAAATCCGGGCTTCACCATCCCAGGTAAAAATAACTAAGTAATTAACCAGGAAGTCTCTTAATTCTTAATGGAATAACAGCTTTGGTGACTGATTTTGGTTATCAGATTACCCTCTGAAAATAACTTCTGTGCTATACTTGCAATTGGCTGTAGAAGAAAAAGAATACACTGTGTGCTAATTTTAGCAAATAAGATTAGAGTTAATATTTAATCCCAGAGACCTTCTTCAGGCTGTGGAAAAAAAATAGCAGCAATTAACTGTCACTAATCTTATCTCCTATTTTTCTAGCATGTGTTTGATTATATAACTTGTAGTGCTGGGAACCTGCTGGCTGAGTGAAAAGTTGGTCATTTGTTGGCTGCATGTTTGAGCATATTAGACAATGTCAGGGCTGAGATGGATTAAAAAGCTTCACACATGCCTTTGGACTGCAGCAGCAATGCTGAAAGGCCAGTGAAACAGGTACCACAGCAGACCTGCTGTGAAACAATATGTGAATAACTGATTCATTTGGAGTTCTGCAAGAAACAGTTACTTTTCTGCTATTTTTCTATCCAGTTGTTTTAAATAATACTTTGAGATTTGATATTCAGCATGTGAGGTTTGATTCAATCTTCCTTTCTTCCTTCCCCACAAAATGGCTTATTTGAATTGATGATTGGAGATCAGAGATGAGGGGTTTCTAACTGTTCTTAGGTGCCTGATGATGAATTTAACCTGAAAATCAAAATACTAAAAATATAAACCATTAAGCTAAAAGCAGCTTGCATGCTTCACAACAAACCTATCAGTGCTCCTATTGAGTTTTAACAAGTCTACTCAATTGTGTAAAGATAATAACATGCTCCTGTGCTGCTCCATCAGGACTTGTGCATCCTCAGTGGGTCTGAAGGTCTCACCACCTGAATTACCCCCAGTTCAGATGGATTTAGCAACTAATGTTCTGCAGATTTCATTGTATCCCTGGAGGGGAGGAGAAGGCTCTGCCCTCTCATGCCACCACCAATGA
Source organism: Cinclus cinclus (assembly GCF_963662255.1). Lineage (NCBI taxonomy): Eukaryota > Metazoa > Chordata > Aves > Passeriformes > Cinclidae > Cinclus > Cinclus cinclus. The sequence goes on along the minus strand of NC_085048.1, from coordinate 36,255,462 downwards.
TCTTGTTCTTTTCATGTGCCCCAGGTATGCTTTATTTGGAAAGGAACAAGTAATTGCATGTGCATTTGCTGTTGAACTTTATTGCTCTTTTCTAGCAGAACTTTGGCACTGTGCCATCATTAACACAGAAATTAGCCATGGAAAAGTCTACTAAATTAAAGTCCAGCTCTCCAGAACAAGGTTGTGCTTTGTTAGTTTTCCTTTGCAGTACTCATGCATAAAGTATCCATCATCTTCCTTGGAAAGCCTTCCTAGATGACTCTGAATTGACTGTTAGGTTAAGAGTCAGGAAAAAAAAACCCTGCATTTTAATTTCTTTTTGCTGCAAATGCCAATAGCGCCCCATAGCAAACTAGACAGTTCTTCTCTGTTCTTGATGTTAGTTTGCATCAGATTACTGTAAACATTCCCTTGCTTCATTTTAGATACTGCCTTGCCAAGTTTTACATTCCTACATGTTTACAGTGATCTTTCCTTGCCCTTAATCACTTTTCCCCTCTTTAAATTGAAGTCAGACTTTGCTGGCATTTCGCAGGGGTTGACCTTCCCTGCTCCAGATGCAGCTTTTCATGCAGATGCCATTCCAAGCGGGGTTACCAGACATCCATGTTTCCTTTGGAAATAACCTTCCCTCCCACCCCCCCATAAGAAATACCGTCTGTGCAGAATTGGAGGATTTTGTCTATTTGTCTGGGATTTTGAGACATCTGGAAGTCTGGGCAGCTCGCTAATGAGCATGCACTGATGAACTCTGCGGCGCACAGTGAGTCCACCGCATCTGCAGAAATGTCAGCCCCCCATGTGTGCTCCGAGGCCACGTCCCGTGTGCTCAGAACAGCACAGAGGCCTCCGTGGCATGCCTGATCAGCCCTCACAGAGGACATGGATACACAACGGGAAGCCAGAGCGAGTTCACCCCCAGTGCTGCATCTCTCATGGTGCCTGTGTGTGTACAGCTACGTTTAAAATAGAATTTCTGACCTAGAAGTCCCTTACAAAAGGATGGTGTTCCCAATGTGGAAGTGAGCTAACCCTCCTCCTAATTTTAGAATAGTACGAGCTCAGAACTAGAAGAATGCTTTGCTAAAAATGTTCTATTTATATCTGTAACGCTGCCTCCTTTACTAGCATTCATTGCCGACTGTCTTCTCAGCTTCTTATTCTCCCATCTGACAGTGATCAACATTATTTTCCTTGAATTAGTCAGTTTTTAGTTAATGGCCAACAAAAAAGGGAAGGCAGAGAGTCTAACAACAATACAACTATTTCTCCAAAAGGAAAAAGCTTTGCCCGGAATGCATCAAGGAAATATAATGAGAGTTGATGGAGGAAAATAAGGGAAATATTTCCTCACAAGGAGGTTTTAAGTAGAGTCTGGCAATGATCTCCCAAAGGAAGTAGTGGAAGTCTGGTCACTTAAATCAATTAGGACTAACCAGAGCATCGCACTCCCCATGACTCTGTAAGGAGAAAAGCAATGTCAAACTGAACTAAAATAGACTTTGCGTGCTTATTTTCTGCAGGGCTGCTGTCTGTGTTTTGCTGGTAAATTCAATATGGCTAATGGTGATTAACATCTCTTGATGGTGATTATATCATTGCATTGTTTCCAGCCGGTTCCTCAACAGCACACACTCACAAGGGCATGGCCATACAAACACATCCCCCAGCTCAGCTGGCTCGGTCCCAAAGACAAGAGGCAGATAAAGCGCAGGAGAAGTTGTTTTCTCTCACCTTAACAGTGGTCAGGCTTGTTATCACCACAACACTGGATTGACACAGACCTCCCTACTGCTCACTGAGCACAGTGTACCTGTGGTAGCATAGCTGAGGCAGGAGCTGCACGTGGACTTGATCTCTTGGATTGCTGTACAGCAAGGAGGTGTGCCAGGTACCTAAGGCAGGGCTGCAGTACCCGTGTCCTCTGTGCACTACAAGGGTTTTAATGCATACAAAACCAGCTGGGGACAGAAGACAAGTAAAGTGCATTATCCTTAGTCTTGGTGGGCTGTTTGGCATGCTCCAAGTACACAGAAGAAGTTGTCTTATGTCCTGCTTTGAAACATAAGGGAAAGAAATCAATCCTCCAAGAAGCTAGGATCTTTGCTTTTCTCTGTGTGTAAGCATTGTTGTTTTATACGTATGCTTTACCTTTTCTCTGCCTGGTTTTCTAGTAGCCAGTCAATAATAGAAATGAGTAGAAATTGGAATAAGGCAAAAGATTGAAAGGCAGGGAAGTAGTGATTTGGCATATGAGCTTGGACAGGGTGCCTGGTGGAGGTTTCCACAAGCTGATCTGCCTGCTTAAACATTAATTTACACAGAAAATAAGGTTTAAAAGCAAGGAGCTCTTGGGCATCTTATTTTCAATAGAGAAAAAAAATCCCTGGGATTGTTGCTGAGATGGGTTTTTACCCATCCAACAAAGATCTCTCTCACGTGTAAATGAAGACTGTTGTAGCAGAGGAACGATTTCTTCCCTTCTGCAAATGTAGATCAACTTGTTTTCACTGACTTTTTTTCACTGGGATGCATCAGTCAGATCAAATAATTTTGAAGACTGTCCTTATCTTTTGCTAAAGGAATGCCTGTGTGGTGGTAGTACATGCAGCTTCAAAGCCTTTTCTTTCCCAAAGTGCGGTGTTCATAGTCACGCTCCAGTGGCTCGATTCCAGCCTTCCTGCCAGAATGCATCAGATGCAAGCAGTCCCAAAACTGGTGGGGCCAAAGCAGGGAACCTGCCGCCGGAGCCGAATCAATATTTAGACAGCTTCGGGCGGCAGAGCTTGCGCTGGCTTTCACACTTGGCAGCAAGCTTTGCACCCGTTCGTTTCCAAAGTTATTGTTTGTGCAGTTTCAGGAATTGGCACTAGAGAGATTTCTGCCTGAGGGCAATGACAAGCGCCGGGTGCTTGAAAAGAAACTTTCCCCCTTTGGATCTGAAGATTGTGAGAGTGAAGGTTGTGTCACTGGGTAGTATCTCAAAGGAAGTCATGGCACGCATTTGCTCGGAGTTTTCATCATCGTTCACACGAGGCATCTGCTGGGCACCACGGGGAGCCCACGGCACAGCCTCGCTGCTGTTTGTTATCGTGGTGATTTACCTGCAGCGAAAGCCTGTGTCAGCGTGGGAGACAGCCTTGCTGTGGGGTTGGATGAGTCAGCCCCAGGCTGTGCAGAGTGCCTGTGCTGGGGGAGGCAGGCAGGCGGGCAGGCAGGTGAAACCCTGGCCCGGCACGGAAAATTATTTTAATTTGCTTTCCAGCCATTCCATCTAGTGGCCAAGTGCCACCACTGCCAGGAGAGCTGTGTTGGTCCTCTGGAATCTCTGCAGACCTACGCTGCTGCCGAGTTTACAAGATATGCAGCAATATGTAAGCCCCCACACTGAAGATCTTACCATCAGCCTGCAAGTAGCTCATTAAGTTCCCAAGCAATTTTGTTAATCATGCTGCATAGATAAAATGCAGATAGGTCTTTAGTGAGCTGATAATCTAACAAATAGGCAGAAAGTGTAACACTGATAAAGCAGAGATTGGTTTAATAGCCAGCTGTAAATCTTGGCAGTTCTGTACCAGAGGCGTATTGTAAAACAGGAATGTGCAAGTGTGTAAGTGCGTGCATGAAAATGCACTGCTTCTTAAAATAGCAGATAGAGCAGTAATACTGTGGATGGAATAGCAATTGGGAGCAATTTTAGAGGTGTTAGAAAATATTTTTCTCCCCATCAAAATCTGTACCACTTGTGGCATCTTCGTAATCCGCTGTCATAAATACAGGTCTGTGAATAACAAAGGCTTGTTTCTGGAAGTCAGGATTTTCTATAAAAATCTATGAACTCTACTACTGGTCCTGAGGCAGTATAGGGCTTTATAGGCTTTTCATTGAGATGAAGCAAAATATTCAATCAGATACACTCTAGTCAGGAATTAGACCTTTGCAAATTCATGGCCTGATGGCTCACCAGCCTTTTGAGCAGATTCTCTGCTTGGTGGTGTTAATTGAGCTGGAAGAATAGTAAAAAGCAACTCACCTTCAGGGTACCCCAAACATACCCTTCTGAGGGGCTGGGAAATGGGACTTTCAGTCCTCACAGCCTGAGGAAGGAACCTGGTCTCCTACTTTCTAGGTTCCCCTCCTCTCTTCAGGCCGTTTTTTTCAAAAAAGAAAAAAAAAAAAAAAAGGAGACAGCAGTGCTTTCTCTTCTTGTTTGTTTTAGAAGAAGAAACTGAGCTGGGGATGCCTACCAGAGACATCTGCATCCAGAAGGAGGTTGCAGGCTGTGCATCCCAACCTCACACAGACATGCAGGTGTTGGCTGTGCTGAATCCCATCTAGAGGTCTTTGCCTGTTATGGGAAGCACAGGGAACTCAGATAATGAGTGCTACTCAAGAAGGTGTCTCAGTGAATTGAGACTGAAGGGACTTTCCAGGGTCATGTAGTAGGTGGTTGGTGCAATGGGAAATTGAGTGGTGGTCTTCTCAACCTTGTGGGCAAAACACTGAATTTTCTTGTGCAGAAACTTTAATTCTTGATGGTGAGATGTGGTTCTGAAGCAGCCTCTTGCTGCTTCATGAAGAATGATTTTTCCAATATCTTTGTTTCATACCCAATAGGAGAAAAAAATTTAACAGAAGTTTGTGGCAGTCAAAGTATTTTTGTCAAAAAATGACAACATCTATAGTTGACTATGTGGATTAGCAACTTACTTGATAGCTGTATGTAAAGATACAAAGATGTAAAAAATGGGGGAAGGGGGAAGTGTGTATTTTTTAATATATGGTATATTAGTAATCTATACTATATAGATTGCATACGTAGATTTCCATACCATAGATGATTTGGAAAGAAAACAAGATGAGTAGCAGTGCATAAGTAAGACCTGGAACAGCTGACTGGAGATCACTCTCCTGGAAACAGTTTTTACTCTTTCTACAAAGAAAATGCTGGGAAATTAAGTACTGAAGTGGGACTCAGAATAATTTCTATTATTTGAACTATAAATATTAATTTCTGTTAGCTGTACCTCAGGCTCACTAAAATCAGGAACAGTATGAGGGGGATAATCTCCATGGGATGGAGTAAAGTTAAGCAGTCTGTACTTACCTATTATGTATTCAGCAATGGCTTGCAAAAAAAAAAAAACTGAGAAGAAGAAAAGGAATGGATTGCTTTTGAAAGAGGCAGAAAAGATGCTTTCTGTTGAATTTTGCTGTAATACTAAGTGTTTCTTTTCCAAAACACTTTTTGGATTTAAGTGGTGTCTTAAGCTTGAAACCACTGTTTATTGGACAAACATCAGAGCAGAAGACTCAAAATTGAATTGGTGCTTTCATGGTTGGGTACTGTAGCACAGTTCAGACTATGAGAAATCCATGTAAGACTTAGCAGTGTCCAGACTAGTTTTGTCAGTCTTTCATTAGGGCAGAGACTTAGTTCACAGGTCTTCAAGATACTTGGGGGGGAAAATAGTGTTCAGTTCAACCTGTACAGTGATGCACAGGGGCAAGACAAAGGGTGCAGTGCTAGTTTCTGGATGTAGCAACATTGCAGGTGTGACAGAAGAACAGCTGTGCTGAGAGTATTCATTTCTGAGTGCCAGATCTGTTTGTTTATCTAACCACATGACAAAGGACCTGGGATGATAGCAAGAGCTGATGGTTAATGCTGGCAATTTCCCTCTCTCTTTCTGCAGGTCACTGTCAGGGGATTTGGTCCATTGTTACAGTTTGCCTACACTGCTAAGCTCTTACTCAGCAGAGAAAACATCCAGGAGGTCATCCACTGCGCTGAATTCCTGCGCATGCACAACCTGGAGGACTCCTGCTTCAGCTTCCTTCAGACACAGCTGCTGAACAACGAAGATGGCCTGTTCCTGTGCAAAAAAGATACCACCTGTCAACGCATGCACGATGAGGAGAACTCCGATGGAGATGAGGAGGAGACAATGGAATCGGAAACGTCAAAAATATCTTGCCCAAGGGAAAGGATGCACCAAGAGCCCTTCAATTTTGAAACCACTGTTGCTGGAGCAGACAAAGGTGAAGGGATGCTGCCTGACTCTGACATGCTGAGAGATAGCAAGGACAATTTGGATAAAGATGCAGTAACACGGTACCCCAGATACAAGAAATACCAGCTTGCTTGTACCAAGAATGTCTACAACACATCACACATCAGTACCTCAGGTTTTGCAAGCACATTCAGTGAAGAGAGCTCTGGAAATGGCCTCAAATCAGGACTTGCTATGGGGCAGATAAAAAGTGAGCCTCAAAATGAAGAGAATGATGAAGAAAGCATCACACTTTGCCTGTCTGGAGATGAACCTGACATCAGGGATAAAGAAGGGGATGTTGAAATGGACAGGAAACAGCCAAGCCTCACTTGTGTCGACAGGCCAAAAAGTGGGTCTTCTCCTTCTTGCTTGCGGTCTTTCTTCAACAGAACAAAAAGCATAGATTTAGTTGGCTTCCCCAGCACTTCCCAACAGCACTTTGGCAGGAGTCCAGCATGCCCTTTTGAAAAAGGGACAACTCAGGGTGACCACAAAACTGACTATGTCCCTTTCACAGGGAACTATGGACAGTCCCATGCCATGCAGAAGGATGCTTCCAACTTCACTGTGGGATCACCACTCAGGGGGCCCGGCTTTGAAACTCTCTGTAAGCAAGAAGGGGAGCTGGACAGGAGGAGTGTTATATTCTCTTCAAATGCTTGTGACCAAGTAAACACTTCGGTGCATTCATATTCTGGTGTGAGCAGCTTGGACAAAGACCTCACTGAGACTGTGCCAAAGGGTCTGTGGGCTGGCAGCAGCCAGTCTCTCCCCAGCTCTCAGACCTATTCGCACAGTGGACTGACAGCTGATCACTTGCCGGGAAGGATGCGGCCGAACACCAGCTGTCCGGTGCCAATTAAAGTTTGCCCTCGCTCTCCTCCTCTGGAAACCAGAACCAGGACCTCCAGCTCGTGCTCTTCCTACTCGTACGCAGAGGACGGCAGCGGCGGCTCTCCCTGCAGCCTGCGTCTTTGCGAGCTCTCCTCTTCCCCTTGCTCCCAAGGCCCCCGATTCCTGGCACCCGAGCACCAGGAGCCCGGCGTGGTGGGGGACGGATTGTACAACCCGGTCCGAGCCCAGATTAAATGTGAGCCATCCTATGGAACAAACTCCAGCGATGAGTCTGGGTCATTCTCAGAAGCAGACAGTGAATCATGTCCTGTGCAAGACAGAGGGCATGAGGTAGGGATTTAAGATAAGTACATATATCACAGTTGTTATAACCAAATTAATCGCTCCTTGATTCTCTCAAATGACTTTGCATTTCCCCTGCACTTTCTTTGTTTATAGAGGCAAAGAATTGGTTATTCCCTCATCAGCTGAGTGCACATGGTTGACTTCACATTAATAGGTCTGCTTGACCTCCGAGGTGTTTGACACTTCTAAAAATTTGGGTATGGGAAAACAGCAAACTGCTGAATGATGAGAGTGCATTGATGCCCTTAGGAGTCTGCCAGCAGTGTCCTGTCTTCCTCCCTCCCTCCCTCACCCTCTTCCGTGGAGCAAACCACCGCTCCTTATTCTTAATTTACTGAGGTGGTTCCAGCTCCACTAGGTGTTACTGCAGGTGTGTTTGCTCAGGCTATGCCTTTCCTGACACCAAGGGTCAGGCAGCCTGCTTGAAGAGCCAGGTTGCACGTTGCCAGCAAGGGTGTGAAATAACTCAAACAGTTGCATAGCTGGCCACCCTGTGCTGTGGGAATGGCATTCAAGTCATCTTCACACGTGTGTTTGTGTGTGTGTCTGTTTCTTGCATGTTCAGGTAATGGCTTTTGCCTCTATTATGTGACAACTTGAGTTCATGTTCCCTGTCTGTTACATTTTGTTTGGTGGTGAGCTCTAGCAGCCATGGCGTGAATGGTTTCAGAGAGAAGTTATCCTTTAATTTCCAGAATTGTTAAGGGAATAACAAGAGAATGATCTAGGACTGAAGAGCAAGCCATCAATTTCCATATAGCTCTCCTAAGAAATGGAGGAGAAAGAAGGGCCCTCTCTAAAACTAAGAGACGGGCCAGCTGAAGATGCTACGGTGGTAACTGGCTAACCATGACCAAATAAACTGTGTGAAGTCAGTAGCTTGACAGCAGACTTAAATCAAGGAGATGTGTTGTGGAGCCCAGAAAGTGGAAGAGACTGGATATTTATTCACAGAGTTTCATTAGGAATCTGCATGACCTAGAGAACATCTAGGTGAGATCACGTATTAGGTTCCTCTAGTAATGCTGAAAAACTGCCGAGAGTAGTGCTGCTACTGAGAGTTTGTGCTTCAGTGTGGGGAGCAATGAGTGCAACTTCTTGGGGTTCAAATGTTCAGAGCACCCATTTCAGAATAATGTCATCTTAGTTGTGGAATGGGGATGAAAATATTTCATCATTTGTTCTGTCATTTATTCTGTCCCTCAATCTTTATTCCAGCTACATCACAGGCTTTATTTTTCAGACAAATGTGGGTGCTTCCTTTAGTTGGCTGCTTAGCTTTTAAGAAAGGGCATAAGAGCCTGGGGAGACTCTAGTGTTCTAACCCCTGGTCACACTGGACCAGTGATTCTGAGAGGACAGTTCTTTTTCCTCATGCCATAAGCAGGGGATGATGCAGAAGGGAGAGGAGTCTCTCTGGGAGGCTGTCTGGAATACTGTGGAGGAGATCTCATTTGGGATGCCCTACAGCAGCTCTGTTTGGCCGTAGATGGGTTACTCAGTGAAGTCCTGCCTTTACATGGGGCAGAGGGCAGCAGGGACCAGGGACCATCCATTTCCACCCATGTGTGCTGCTTGCTCAGCATGAGGCAGTGCAGAGGGCAGAGGTTAGCCTTCTGAGGTTTGATAATTAATTAGCTGTCATAATTACCTAATTGTGTGGAAATATGCTGCATCAAAAATGAGACTGGACGAGTGAAATTAGAAGGTTACAGGGGACTGATGGTGGTTTCCTAGAAGAGAAGTATGTGAATGTGTGCAGGAGACCATGGGTGAGAGGAGGTGCACACAGGAGCAAACAGGCAGTGATAGGAGGCTGTCTGGGTGTGCTGCTGGCGGGCAGACATCTGACTCTGAGACAGTGCTAGGAAAGGTTTGCTCCACTCCTGGTTTTGCTGATGGTTTCCTCTGGGGAAGATTTTCTGAACTGTGCTGAGCAAGTTTTCTCCCTGGGACTGCTGATAAGGCTTTTTTATTTTTTTTTTCTCCCAACCTAGGGTATTTTGATTAGGACTGCTAGGCATTTAAAAATGTGGTGAGGAAATTAATGCTCTGTGAGGTTGCATTGCACTATGCTGTACAAGCCATGGGTAAACAGATCACACCAGTGCTTTGGTAGAGATTTTATTTAAAAATTTATCTTTTGAAGGTTGTTACCAATACAAGAACAGACTTTGCAGCCTCATTAAACAATACTGTATTAATACAGTGACTTGGGGTATGTATTCTGCAATGCTGCAAAATCTGCTGCTGTGGAAACCTCAGTAAAGGGTATCTCAAACCAGACAGTAGAAAATATATAACAGCACCAGGAATGTTCTTGTATAAGTTGCTCTACCTGCTTTTAGCAATTTGGCTGTGATTAAAACAGCAGGAGAGACTCACAGCTGTCTGAAATGGACAGCTTTCTGTTCTTCACCTCCCTGCAAGCTGCATGGGAATCTTTCTCCATTCCTGAAATTGTTGCTTTGCCTTTCCTGTCCTGATGACTTCACAGACGGGTCACTTTCCCCCTCCATATCAGAACACACAGTGTTTTCTGGGCTTCTATTCAAAAAGCACCTGATAAGATATCTGGGGGTGACATGCTTGCCCTTCTGGAGACTGGCCTTGCAGGTTGTTCTGCTGCAGGTCAGCTTTCATTGGGGTGGGATGGCCTGATGGGAATAAGCCTGGTGGACTCTGTCAGTTATCTCACAGGGCTGCTCAGTTCCCCTGGAATTTGGACCCAGTTGGTCTTAATTTGGCTCCCAGAGTGCTGTTGCTGTCAGAATTAATGTCACAAACCGTCATTTGCTGGGGTATTGATTGTGTGAGAAGTAGGTTAAATATTTCTCTTCGCTTCTTTCAGACATTCTGCTTTCCTACAGACAGATGCCATTCAGGAGCACATGGCCAAAGTTGTTTGGTGCCAGAAGTGGGGTGCTAGGGCTCAGCATGATGCCATGTGGGTGAGGGTGACCCCACCTTGTGACGAGCCTCCATCTTATTGAGGGTTCAGATGGCAGTCACAACTGTCAGAAGAGGTGGCAGTCCTTGGAACACTCCTCGGTAAATCTCCAGGATGTCCTTGCTTATTGCTTCCCTTCCTGGAGCCACCAAGACTCTTCTGCGATCTCCCTTTGTTAAGGCTTCCTGACAGAAGCAGCAAGTGCAATGTAGAGTGTACCCATGGTGCAGAGTTGCAGGAACAGGGCTGTTACTTGAGCTATTCGGACTTCACAGAAATATTTAATAGTTTGTGTTTCTCTTTTCACTCAGTTCTCTCAGGCCTCCACAGGTTGTGAAAAATCAATTACTGAGATATAATACTAGAGAGAAGACTTAAAGCTCAGTGCTTACAGGCAGGTTCTGACATACCTGCTTAAAATAGCAACAACAAAACAATAAGCCCTGAAATAATGAATTGTTGAGAAGGAAGTAGTCTGTCAATCTGTTAACCTACTTAGGAACAGAAACTTCTGCACTATCTACTTTTCTTGGTATTCCTTTTCTTCAGCAAGTACTTAAGAGTTTTTATCTGCTAGAAAATTTGTAAAAAATATTGTACTACTAAACCAGTTATAAAGAAATCTCAGCTCAGTCTAATTTGATAAGTGAGTTTTCTGAGGAGAAAAATAAACAAGGGTAAGAGGAGGTAAGAGGTGGAGTTTTCCAAGAACTATTACTATCTAGAGAATTGTATTCAATGTCTTTTCATCTGTATTTCAAAAGAATTTTCCGCCTGGGTTAGTGACTCACTTTTCAAAGGAAATTTTCATAAAGGGAAAGCTAATGCAATTAGACCTTTGAGGATACTGTAGGTAAATAACTTTCAGCAAGAGTTGAAACCCCTCCATGTTAAGTGACAGGCAGCCACCCTTTCTCTGTTCATCTCCTGATGCTTAGCAAAGTACTGCAAGTCAGAGCCCTGGAAAAGTGGAGTAAACCAAAGTTGCTCTACCAGAAATGTACTGTAACTATGCTGAGTTACCTAATCTGAGACTGCTTCACTACTTAGTATTCCTACTCAGTGAAAAATGTTACATGTAAAGAAGGGCAACCAAGAAAAATACATGGGAAGGTTTTAACTTGCTGTGGTATGTGTTACCTCCCCAAAATTTGATGATCAGTCACATCAGCTTTCCTTTTTTACTAGGTTTGCATATTTGGAAATGAGAAAAATTAGTCCCCGGGTTTTCTGGTGGATGTTCTGACTGGGATGGCATCAGCAGAGCACTGGGAATTGTTTGTCAATGTGTGTTTAAATGGTGTCTTGTCAAACATCAGTCTTGTAAGATAAACTTCATGGGAGTTCTGTTTTCTTTCCTCTCTTCAGTAGGAATGGTCTCCATACTGGCAGAAAAGAACTGCTGGATTACAGCAACACTGAGAGTTTGAAATTTCAGGAGGGTCATTTTAAACAGTGTATTATTTTGTGGAGCCCTACAGCCAATTCTTTTATACCCTGATCTGAAGACCTTGCACAAGCTTTTGAAGGACTCCAGTTCTTAAGATGCAAAAGCAGCTCTTTCAGAGAAATACTGTAATTTATCCCCTCTTGTTTCACTGCCTCATCTTCCATTCTTAAGTGCAACTGTGGCTTCTGTCTGTGTTTCTGTGCTCTCCCTGGTCTCAGAGAGGCCTGTTAAATGGCAGGAAGTATCATACTGTTCGGCCCTTTGAAGGGCTGGAAGCTGGGGACACTGCAAGCAGTGAATGGGAAGAGGTCAGCCCAGCATTCTAAGCACCAGCAGTGTGTGGTCTGAATACAAATCCAAGTCATGGGCTGAAGGATGAGAACCCCATCCACATCTCCTGACTGCTGGGTTAAAGCATTCAGCCATGGGATTAGCCTGGTCCCCCACTTCTGTAAGGCAGGTGGCAAATCAAAAGGTTACCCAGCCTGCCTCCGCTAAGTCCACAGCAGTGCCCTCTCAGGCAGCATTTGCTGACCCAAACACCTCTCATGGCCCTCACAAAGTAAGGCTGGAGCTGACCCCATGCCACTATGGGGCCATCATTTGTCTTGTGTCAGATAGATCACACTGTCTGCAGTGGAACCTGCTGATCTGAAGGGGGACAGTTTAGACACTGGTTTGTTGACACAACGGTAGATCTTCACTGCCTGGGCTCATCATTCCGCTTTTGCAGTCCTCTGCCTTCTTGGTGTAGTTGACACCTGGAAAAAGGAGGTGTTTTGAAAGCTCCACCTGTGCCAGTAGACAGCAGGATGAGAAAATGCACCCTCACACAAAGTATGGCCCTTTACCTTTGTGCTTCTTAGATAGCCTCTGTCCAGGTGAAATCAGGACAGGAATGGGTCCCTACTCTGTGGGACCACAGGTGGTGCCTGAAATACCCTGTAGACAATTGAGCCCCTAACACAGGTGGACATATGGATGTACCTCTGCTCCTGTCCTGGAATGAATTTCTTCCTGAGTGTTTGTGGAAGACAAACTTGCATGCTAAGGAAGATACTTGGAAACACAACATTAATGTCTTGGGCTCTGTTGTGTAAAGCCAAGTACCCATTTCTGCATTAAAAGAAAAAAAAAAAAAAGGCATTCATAGGATTGAGCCCCTGTGCTGGATTGTTCGGGTGAGTCCTGAGAGCCTTCCAAGGAGTCAGCAAGTTTAAGTGTCAGAGGCTTTCAGGATTTGAGGGCACTAAAGCAGCAGGTTTTTTTCTTACAGCTCTGGAGCAACTGACCAACTGGTACAATGAATTCCCCCTTCCTATGCCCACTACATAATAGTTGCCTTTTCTTACGGGTAAAATATTTGTCCTTTTAGTTACTGTGATGTTAAAATGAGAGTTGGGAAGTTCATTGCCTTTACTAGCACTTGGTTAGGGTGAGATGATATCTTAATTAAGATATAAAGAATGAATGAAACAGCTAAGGTTACCCATAGGATAAAGAAATTCCCAAGAGCTGACATATTTTAATGTGAGTGAATATAGGTCCTCGGTTCTTTCCTTTGTTCCAGATGAAAAAGTGAGGGGGGAGAGCAGCAGCAGTAAGTAGTACAACAGATGAGCAGAACAGCAGTAACTGGCATGTGATCCAAGCTGGCACTAACTAGTGAAGCTTGAAGGAATTAATCAGTTATATATGGGCCTTGCATGTGCTGAGTAAGTTGCTGTCCCTTCTGTCTACATCACTGCTCTGATTTAGCCTCTGAAAGCATTGACATTTATACTGACATCCTAATGCTAGTAAGGGGGTTGAAATGCCACAAAATCCTAACCAGGTTTCCTTTTTCCCCAGAGTAGATTGGCTGTCCTCAGCCAGAGCTGGGGCAATAGAATCTGCAGTGGTGGTAGAAGGTGCCAGTTTATTTGTTGTGTGGTGGAAAGCAAGCTTGTGGTGCCAGTGTAAAAATGCAGGGAAAGAGTAATTGTACTGATAAGGCAAGATTTGGGAGCTCAGTGAGGTTAGCTCTGGCTGAGTAACTCCTAGAAGGACCAGGGATCCCACTTACATTTTTAATTTGAAATAGTTTGAACCAAAAATCATAGTAATTAAAAAGAAAATTTTGCGAGAAAGCATACTCATTGGGGTTTTCTTTCATACCTTAGAAAAGATTGACTGTCTTTCTCAGACACCTCAGGTAAGGTTTCTCTCACCTCCTGTAAGATGCAGAATCTTTTCTGAATCTTATGTCCACTCCTTCTGCAGCCAGAAGGAGGGAGAAGCCGTGCAGCAGTGCCATCTGAAAGAACCAGGACATTAGGTAGTCCCAACCCATCATTTCAGGCAGCTCTGGGTGACTCAGATGAATCCCACGCACTGCACAGTTGCATGCTCTAGCAAAATGACTCACCACTCTGTTATGATAAATAGCAGCTGAGAGTCTTGCCCTGTGCAGATGTAAAACACTTTAGCCTCTCACTGCAGCAACACCCTGGTGCAGTTATTCACTGTGTCCATGCCAAAAGCTTGGTGGGTTGGTATTTTTTTTTTTCAGTT